>NW_027675352.1:0-1200000 GCF_965601325.2 Salmo salar
CACCCCAAGAAAATGTGCTCATCCATATCATACCTGTCAATGGGAATACACAGGGCCAGTCTGACCATCGAGCCGACAATACAAATCATAATGTCAATGGAGTTGATTTGGGCCAGAGCCCTGGGAATCTGAAGGCTCGGTCTGGACCACAGGCCACAGGAGGTCTAACCAGCTACTCCCTTATTGACATGGATCTGTGTGGGAAGTACTGAGCTAGCCTTCCCTCTGACGCCCAACCTTCCTCCATTGTCTGGTTTATCTCCAGAGGTTGTAGTCTTACAACTTCAAGGTGACATCCTTGATATTCGTCGGACTCAACAACATCTCCAAACTCTAATCCACCATAAATTCAAATGTCTGAGTGAAGAGCAACAACAGAGTGCCATGGAATTCAGAAACTCACTGAGCACTCTAACCCACACACTGACAGAGCTCAGTGAGAGTGGAAGACGGGATGTTACTGGTGCCATGGACAGGCAGTTTGACTACCAACAAACCCAACTCACTGCCACTCTCCAGTGGCGCTTGCAACATCATCACACTGAGGTTCTCAAGGACGTTAATTCAGTTTTTTCTCCTCTGGTTAACACTGTAGACCACTTGCAGAAAGAGCTTTCTAATTGTGTTAAAATGTTGGCTGACGTGTCTGTTGACATGGCCTCCATTAGGCACAACTCCTTGCACAGAGCTTCTCTGGTGTCCACTTCTGTTCAGACCACTGAGGGCCAAGCTGGCACCTCAGAACAGCTAAGACAAGGCCATGCTGCAGCCACCCCTTACAGGATGCAATCCACCATGCATCCTGGTGTTCATTTTCATGGTCCGATAACTCCCTCACCCTCTACTTCCTCAATCCCTCCTAGCTCTTTTGTTCATGGTGATTTGAGTAGACGTCATGTGGGGGCGATGCCCATTAAATTGCAATTTCCCACCTTTGGGGAAAAAAGATGACAGTCCTGATCCGCTAATGTATCTGGAAAGATGTCGTGACTTTCTTGCCCTCAATCCCCTGGCTGACGAAGAACTCCTTGCCACATTGAGGAATGTGTTGCATGGTACAGCTCGAGACTGGTGGGATGTGGCACGTCTCACCACTACCTCCTGGGCTGACTTTGAGGCCAAGTTTTCCTCTGCATTTCTGTCTGAGGACTACACAGATGAGCTGGCAGACAGAGTCTTTAATCGAGTGCAAAGAGAGAAGGAGAGTATCCGTGACTTTGCATACGGTTACCACTCCCTGTGCAGAAGGTGGAAACCTGGTATTGAGGAGGAAGAGGTCATTAAATTGATCTTGAAGAACATCAACCCACTACTAGCCAGTCAACTCAGAGAAAGAGTCACCACTGTTGATGGACTGGTTCGCCTGGGACAGCAGTTCGAGAAGGACAGAGAATGCCAACAGCAATATGAACAGAGAAAGAAACAGACACCCAAACCGTTACCCAAGCCAGACCATCAACAACAGCCACAGTCTCCAGCCAAAACCCCTCCCATGTTCTGTTGGAGATGTAGCCAAAAGGGACATTCTTCAGCTACATGTCCAAGACCATATCAAGTAAACCCTTCCAGAAACCACAAATCACAACAGGCAAACACACCTAACTCCCTTCGCAGGAACGACCATCCTACTCTGGGTGCTTTGACCAGAGATGAAACCCCAAGTGTCACTGCCTACGCCGCCCCATCGACATCCCCTTCCTTTCAGTTAATACCGCACCAATTGGTGTTACCCCTGTCCATAGGGCCATGGACAGGAAGAGCCATCCTGGACACCGGGTCATCCTACACACTGCTCAATGAGAAACTGTGGAAGGAGGTTAAAGGTCTACACTACAACTTGAAGCCGTGGACAGAAGGTCCACTCTATCTGGCTGATGGTGAGGCTAAACGACCACTTGGATGGAGTGAGGTAGAGTTCCACCTGTGTAACCACTCCTATATGATTCCTTCTGTTATCCTACAAACCAAGAACCTTGCTTTTCCTGTTGTGTTGGGAATTGATTTCATGTACTTCAGTGGTGTCCAGATTGATATCGCACACAATTGCTACTGGTTTCCATACAATCCGAGCAAGAAGCATTTCTTCCAGTCAGAAGCTACAAAGTTACATGATTGGGGTCCAAATGTGGCAGTCTTCTCTGCCATTGCTCCGGTACCACTAACCCTCGATAATCCTTCTGATGATCTCCTTTTACAGGCTGTGAGAAGAGCTCAGCTGGAACAGCCAGAGGAGTTAAGGCTGTTGGAACAGCTGCAGAATAACGCTGATGTATGTACTTCAAAGCTGGGACGTACCGGGCTCCTGAAGCACAAAATATTCCTTACACAGGAAATGCCGATCAAGCAGAAGCCATATCGTTTGTCCCCAGCAAAGCTAATCATCCAAAAAGGACTCATTAATGATATGTTGACACAAAATATAATTGAACGTTCATCCTCTCCCTGGGCTGCTCCTGTTGTCCTCATCCCAAAAAAGACTGGTGGTCTTAGATTTTGTGTGGACTATAGGAAGACCAACAAGGTTTCCCAGACTGATGCCTATCCTCTTCCCACCATCCAAGAGATCCTGGAGTCATTGTCTGGCGCGGTTGTGTTCACTACCCTTGACCTCAATAGTGGCTATTGGCAGGTTGAGATGGACCAGGAAAGCAAGGACAAGACTGCTTTTGTCTGTGCTGAGGGCTTGTTTTCCTTTAAGGTGATGCCTTTTGGATTAAAGAATGCACCTGCCACTTTCCAAAGACTCATGGAGATTGCGTTAGGTGAGCTCAAAGGGAAGATCTGTTTCGTCTACCTGGACGATATAATTATCTACTCCCAGACCAGAGAACAACATTTTCAAGATCTTCAAGCAGTGTTGGACAAGCTAAGGGAAGCTGGTCTGACATTGAACATGAAGAAGAGCAACTTCTGCCAAACCTCCCTGAAGTTCCTTGGCCATATTGTGTCTTTTGACGGCACTCATGTGGATCCCGAAAAGACCAAGGCGGTACAAGATTTCCCTGTCCCAACCACACTCAAGGCCCTTCAACGGTTCCTTGGGATGGCTGGATGGTACCATCGGTTTGTGTTGAACTTCTCCCAGGTGGCAGAACCCCTCAACGCATTGAAGCGAAAAGGTGCGAAATTCCGATGGACGGCAGAGTGCCAGACCTCTTTTGAAACCCTGAAACGACACCTCGTCACACCTCCCATTTTGGGTCATCCCAACTTTGATTGCCCTTTTGTTGTTTACACTGATGCAAGTGATGTTGGACTTGGTGCTGTTCTAGTCCAACAGACTGGACTTGGCATTGAAGAAGTGCTAGCGTTCGCCAGTCGAACATTGAATGGAGCAGAACGGAACTACTCCACAACCGAGCAAGAGTGCCTCGCAGTTGTCTGGGCTTTGGAAAAGTGGAGGTACTACCTGGAGGGAAGACACTTCACTGTGGTCACTGACCATTCCTCCCTTGTGTGGGTGTTCAAGACCAACAAACCAAGCACCAGACTTATCAGATGGGCTCTACGGTTGCAAGAGTTCACCTTTGCAGTAGAATACAGGAAAGGAAAATACAACACTGTTCCAGATTACATTACAATTACATTTAAGTCATTTAGCAGACGCTCTTATCCAGAGCGACTTACAAAATGGTGCATTCACCTTATGATATCCAGTGGAACAACCACTTTACAATAGTGCATCTAAATATTTTAAGGGGGGGGGGGGGTTAGAAGGATTACTTTATCCTATCCTAGGTATTCCTTAACCTCTATGGGCTAGGTGGGACGCTAGCGTGCCACCCGTGGTGCACTCCATCAACAGCAGGTGCATTTCAAGAGCGGCAAATTTGAATCCAAATAAATGTCAAAATTCAAATTTTTCAAAAATACAACTATTTTACACCCTTTGAAAGATAAACATCTCCTTAATCTAACCACGTTTTACGATTTCAAAAAGGTTTTACGGCGAAAGCATAAATTTAGAGTATGTTAGGACAGTACATTTACAAGAGTTGTGTGTAATGTTTTGTCAATTCAAAGACAGGGTCACCAAAACCATAAAACCAGCTAAAATGATGCACTAACCTTTTACAATCTCCATCAGATGACACTCCTAGGACATTATGTTAGACAATGCATGCATTTTTAGTTCTATCAAGTTCATATTTATATCCAAAAACAGCGTTTTACTATGGCATTGATGTTGAGGAAATCGTTTCCCTCCAATAACCGGCAGTCAAGTCAGCGTCACAAATTAAATAATTAAAATTAGAAAACATTGGTAAAATATTATATTGTCATTTAAAGAATTAAAGATTTACATCTCTTGAACGCAATCAACTTGCCAGATTTAAAAATAACCTTACTGGGAAATCACACTTTGCAATAATCTGAGCACTGCGCCCAGAAAAATACGCGTTGCGATACAGACTAGACGTCATGTTGGGGAGATCTAAAATCGAAAATACTATGTAAATAATCCATTACCTTTGATTCTCTTCATCAGATGTCACTTCCAGGTATCACAGGTCCATAACAAATGTAGTTTTGTTCAAAAAAGCTCATCATTTATGTCCAAAAATCTCCGTCTTGTTAGCACATGATCTAAGCCAGCCGGACTTCTCGTCATGAACGAGGGGAAAAAATATATTTCCGTTCGTTCAAACATGTCAAACGTTGTATAGCATAAATCATTAGGGCCTTTTTTAACCAGAACATGAATAATATTCAAGGTGGACGAATGCATACTCTTTTATAACGTATTGGAACGAGGGTACCCAACATGAACTCGCGTCGCCAGGTGTCTAATGGGACATCATCGTTCCATGGCTCTTGTTCGGTCAGATCTCCCTCCAGAAGACTCAAAACACTTTGTAAAGGCTGGTGACATCTAGTGGAAGCAATAGGAAGTGCCAAAATATTCCTAAGCCCCTGTGTTTTTCAATGGGATAGGTTTAAAGTCAATACAACACATCAGGTATCCACTTCCTGTCAGAAAATGTCTCAGGGTTTTGCCTGCCAAATGAGTTCTGTTATACTCACAGACACCATTCAAACAGTTTTAGAAACTTTAGTGTTTTCTATCCATATATAATAAGTATATGCATATTCTAGTTACTGGGTAGGATTAGTAACCAGATTAAATCGGGTACATTTTTTTTATCCAGACGTGCAAATGCTGCCCCCTAGCCCTAACAGGTTAAAGAGGTGGGGTTTCAGGTGTCTCCGGAAGGTGGTGATTGACTCCGCTGTCCTGGCGTCGTGAGGGAGCTTGTTCCACCATTGGGGTGCCAGAGCAGCGAACAGTTTTGACTGGGCTGAGCGGGAACTGTGCTTCCTCAGAGGTAGGGGGGCCAGCAGGCCAGTGGTGGATGAACGCAGTGCCCTTGTTTGGGTGTAGGGCCTGATCAGAGCCTGAAGGTATGGAGGTGCCGTTCCCTTCACAGCTCCGTAGGCAATCACCATGGTCTTGTAGCGGATGCGAGCTTCAACTGGAAGCCAGTGGAGAGAGCGGAGGAGCGGGGTGACGTGAGAGAACTTGGGAAGGTTGAACACCAGACGGGCTGCGGCGTTCTGGATGAGTTGTAGGGGTTTAATGGCACAGGCAGGGAGCCCAGCCAACAGCGAGTTGCAGTAATCCAGACGGGAGATGACAAGTGCCTGGATTAGGACCTGCGCCGCTTCCTGTGTGAGGCAGGGTCGTACTCTGCGAATGTTGTAGAGCATGAACCTACAGGATCGGGTCACCGCCTTGATGTTAGTGGAGAACGACAGGGTGTTGTCCAGGATCACGCCAAGGTTCTTAGCACTCTGGGAGGAGGACACAAGGGAGTTGTCAACCGTGATGGCGAGATCATGGAACGGGCAGTCCTTCCCCGGGAGGAAGAGCAGCTCCGTCTTGCCGAGGTTCAGCTTGAGCTGGTGATCCGTCATCCACACTGATATGTCTGACAGACATGCAGAGATGCGATTCGCCGCCTGGTTATCAGAAGGGGGAAAGGAGAAGATTAATTGTGTGTCGTCTGCATAGCAATGATAGGAGAGACCATGTGAGGATATGACAGAGCCAAGTGAGATGATGATGATTCCAGATGCCTTATCCAGAGCTCCTGCTGGTGGTAATGGTGGCCCTCATCTTACATGTGCTACTGTCCTGTCAAGCAGTCGAGACTCACCCAAAACTGACTTTCCCATCTCTGATGAGGCCATTTGGAAAGCCCAACAGGATGATCCAGAAGTACAGGCTTTGTACCAGACTATCCTGGAAGATAGAGAAAAGATGGTCAATCCTACCACCAAGCTGACCATCATTGAAGACAAAGTCTACCGAGTTGTACAACTACCTCACAGAACACTATACCAAATGTACATACCTGAAACTCTACGCCTTCAACTGCTTCAACATTTCCATGAAGACCCGTTAGCTGGTCATTTGGGCAGGTTCAAAACCTACAAGCGGTTGCAAGCATTACTGTACTGGCCACATCTGAGCATGGATGTAAAGTCACACATCCGAAACTGTCAGGTTTGTCAAATGTACAAACCAGAAGGTAGAAAGCCTGCTGGCAAGTTGCAGCAAACTGTGATTACCCGACCTTGGGAAATGTTAGGAGTGGATTTGATGGGTCCATTTCCTAGAAGCTCCAATCAGAATGTGTACATGCTTGTTTTTGTTGATTACTATTCCAAGTGGGTGGAGCTCTTTGCCCTGCGTCAGGCCACAGCAAGGACAGTCTCTAACATCCTTACGAAAGAGATCCTGACTCGCTGGGGAGTGCCTGATTACATCCTGTCTGATCGAGGTTCCCAATTCGTCTCTGATCTCTTTGAGGAGACCTGCCAAAGATGGAACCTGAGACAGAAGTTGACCACGGCTTATCACCCACAGACCAACCTCACTGAGAGAGTTAATCGAACCTTGAAGACAATGGTTGCTTCCTATGTAGGGACCCAGCACAAACACTGGGACAAGCACCTTCACGAGTTTCGATTTGCCCTGAATTCTGCTGTGCAAGAGTCCACTGGAGTCACACCTGCAGAGCTGAACCTGAGTCGTCCCCTCCGAGGACCCTTGGAGATGGTGCTACAGCCCCAGCAGGTTACTCCAGACGCTGCTTGCTATGACCAGGTAGTCCATCTCCACGACTTGAGAGCTCTTGTCTCAAAGAACATGATCCATGCTCGACTCAGGCAGAAGAGAAATTATGATAAGAAGAGACGAGACATGCAGTTCCAGCTTCGTGATCGGGTGTGGCTTCGCTCTCATCCTTATTCAAAAGCTGAACAATTCTTCTCGGCCAAGCTCGCTCCTAAATGGCAAGGACCATATAGGATTGTGGAGCAGAGAGGCCCTTTGAACTATCGAGTGGTGAAAGAGGACACAGGTGAAGATATGCGCGTTGTCCATGTCTCACGCCTTAAGGCCTGTTACCCCTCAGCTGACGAATTGGAGGAGATTGAGCGCCGCAAGGTCCTGGAGATCTTTGAAGAGGAAAGTGAGGAGACTTTTCTCGGATTCCCAGATCTAGAAGTCTCACGCTTTAAGAACTGTGACCCCTCGGCTGAGGAGCATGAGCGCCAAAATGTAACGAATATTTTTGTAGAGGAAAGTGATGAAGAGACCTTTCTCGGTTTCCCCGACCAAGATGTGCCTTCCAGGGCAATGGTCGGCTTTTTCCAGGGGAGGGGGTGTGTGACGGCCCTGAATGTTTCTGAACCGTCTCAGTGCTTCTCCTTCCAATAGGGCGCTTTCCCTTTAATTCTCAATTAATTAGCTTCTTCCAATAGGGCGCTTCCCCTTTAATTCCCAATTAAATAGCCAGCATCAGCTGTGCAAAAGAGGAGTTGTGATGGAAACATGAATGAGGATGTGTTCGACCCTCAGTTCTGAAGCGTCTCTCTTCCGTTTGTTGTGCTGCTTTAAAAGTGTGCTTTGTGTAGCCTAATAGAAAATCTACCCAAGGTCGGCTCCACTCTTGCATCTGTGGACTACACCTCTCCGTTGGTTTTCGTGGCCTTTCTCCGCTGGAGATCTGTCGGCGGATTGGCTTCTCTGACTGACCGACGGACTACAACCTTTTTTGTATACGGTATTTCATTTGTTTTGGTGTGATGTATACTGTGATGATTTAGGTAGTTAGTTGTAGTTGAGGATTTATTGAAATGTGTGGTAAAATATTTGTTCTTTTCATTGTATGATTGACACAGGGTTTACGCTACACTGTATGAACGGACAACCATTGCGTGACTAAGGTCACTTGAGTTCCCTGAACTTGTTTACCGGGCTGGACTCTTTTTAGGCCCGAGGTACAGGACATTTCTGGAGGAACCAGAGCTGTTTAAAGCTCATTATTGTTATATTGTTGTGTGTGTGTGTGTGATCATTTAGGTTGTTAATACAACCACGCAAAAGAATACAGTTGTTTTGAAGTTATTTCCATTGTTTTAAGGGTTTATGAAAAGTGTATTTCCATCCTGACTTTTACATGAGTCCTTTGTATTGGTGTAGACTTGACGGACCAGATGGGACTCATTCCCTATCAAACTAAAAGGAGAAACTAATATTTTCTCTGGTAGGCACAACCTACCTGGCACCCCTATAAATTATAACCTCAAGTCAAAACCGTTACAACGTACAAACTTGATAGAGCATAATATTGACATTGGAGATGCTGACCCCATTCGTCAGCGGTTCTATAGAGTCTCTGTAGAGAAACTGCGTTGTCTGGATGCTGAGGTCAGGTACATGCTGGAGAGTAAGATAGCAGAGCCTTCTTTCTCCAGTTGGGCTTCTCCCTGTATCTTGGTCAGTAAACCGGATGGAACGGACCACCGTAAGGTAAACGGAGTCACTAAGCCAGATTAATTTCCTCTTCCTCGGATGGAGGACTGCGTTGATCAAGTCGGCGCAGCTGTTTGTGCAAATTTGACCTGTTATTGTGCTATTGGCAGGTGCCACTGACGAGTAGGGCACATGACATTTTTGCCTTTATTACACCCTCTGGTCTGTACTCGTATTCGGTTATGAGTTTAGTGACTATGAATCGTTGGAGTCACTATGAATCGTTGGAGTCACTATGAATCGTTGGAGTCACTATGAATCGTTGGAGTCACTATGAATCATTGGAGTGACTATGAATCGTTGGGAAATGACAACCGTTGAGAAGTGACTATGAACCGTTGGAAGATGTTGTTTGCGTTTGTAGCTGATGTGGTCTCTTGTGCGCCCTGTTCCTGAATGTTATGTGACTGACCATTGTTTGGTTTTATCATGTTCTAACTTTCCTGTCTGTTCCCTCCTGGTCTTGTGTTCTCCTTTCCTCTTAAATGTTGCTTCCTGTGCACAAAGGTTGCTGAGGTCTGGGGAGAAGGAGGTTGGCTGGGGCAAGTGGAAGGTGAACATGTAACCTCTCGTCAATTTGGGACGCAGAGGCCTGTGTCAATTTGGGACGCAGAGGCCTGTGTCAATTTGGGACGCAGAGGCCTGTGTCAATTTGGGACGCAGAGGCCTGTGTCAATTTGGGACGCAGAGGCCTGTGTCAATTTGGGACGTAGAGGCCTGTGTCAATTTGGGACGCAGAGGCCTGTGTCAATTTGGGACGCAGAGGCCTGTGTCAATTTGGGACGCAGAGGCCTGTGTCAATTTGGGACGCAGAGGCCTGTGTCAATTTGGGACGCAGAGGCTGGTACGTTGTTCCGGGGCCCTTGTTGGTCCCCGGTTTTATGGGGGGGTGTGTGACGACCCTCCCACTCTGTCTGCCGTATTCTCTCTGTTCTTGTTTCCTTGTTAGGATGCCGGTGGGCGGAGTTGGAAGGGTCGTCAGCTAAATGGGAAGCACCTGGGCCCAGCTGTGTCCCAGGATAAAGAGACCTCTTCCACAGTTATTGAGAGGACTCTCTCCATGCAGACACTTTTTTGATTTTGGTTGTGTAGTTTTGTGGCTTTTTGGTTATTTCCTTTGGCACCTTTCAACACCCTGCATTATTACATTCAGGTATGCAAAACACTCACTTACACTACTGATTACACACACGCCATTGTTAATTATTTAGTTATTTTAGTTAATAAATATATATTTTGATACTCCTTGTCTCCACGTTGTCTCCCTTTTGTTGTGAACTCAGAGCCGGTTCTGTAACGCTCTGGCCATAGAGAGGGGTTTTTGTTCTTTATTTTGGTTAGGCCAGGGTGTTACATTGGGTGGGCGTTCTATGTTCCTTTTTCTATGTTTTGGTATTTCTTTGTTTTGGGCCATGTGTGTGGCTCCCAATCAGGCACAGGTGGTGCTCGTTGCTGCTGATTGGGAGTCACACATAAGGAGCATGTTTTTCCTTTGGGTTTTGTGGGTAATTGTTTCTTGTTTAGTGTGGTTGCACCTGACAGGACTGTTGGCTGTCAGTTTCCTTGTTTTTGTTTTTGTATAGTGTTCTTTCCAATTAAATTGAAGGATGAATACTAACTCTGCTGCATTTTGGTCCTTTCCTGAAGACAGCCCTTACAGGTTCGTAACAAGTGGGGGCTCATCCGGGATCTTGAACTTGTGTTTGGGAGAAAACGTGGCGGTATGTTAAATTGAGGTGCTTTGTTTGTTAGTTTGAGTTTGGTGCTCAGTATTGGTTGCCTTTGTTTGTTTGGTTTGTGTGCTGTGTTGGAGAGAATACATTGGTTAGTTTCCAGGCCCCTGCCTAGCCTGGAAACGCTTGTTCTACTTGCTGTTGGGACGTTGGTCTGAGGTGAGTACAATCAGCTGTGTACCTTGGTGGGAGATTTGGATAGGGTAGTGAAACTTACTACCCGGAGCTATAACCTTTTTCCCCTGATAGGCTTAGTGACGTGTTTCATTTTGGAATATGTTGGGCATTGTTAATGTTTGTTATTTTTGTGTGGTGTCTGTGGACTGAGCAGTTGTCTCGGGGGCACATCCGTGGCTTGGTGGAATCTACCAGCGTGCTGGGGGGTTACTTCCTTGCCAGCGGGCTACAGTGCATAATTACCCACCGCAAATCTGCATGAAGACTAGGGTTGAGTTATTGTAGATTTTGGGGAAGCTCCATTTCTCATCTCTTTTCTGTGGTGCCCGGTGTGATTTGTATTTTCTCTTGTTGTGGTCTGGTGTGCTCAGTAGAGGGGTTGAGTGAGAATTTTTTTGACTATGGCGTCTAATGTAGACGAGTTCATTCGCTTTCCATCAAAGGAACTGTTAGATGTATGTACTAAAGAACAGCTGTTGAAGGTTGCTGAACACTACAAGGTTGAAATTAGTGATAAATGTAAAAAAAATTCTATTAGGTTAATATTGAAGGCCAATCTGATGGAGAGTGGTATTCTTGAAGATACCACTGGGGCAGCCTCTGCTGAGGACTCGCCGTCTCCCCGATATGTTACAATTACCGCTCCATCGGTTAGTCCTAGTAGTCTTCTTTTTGAACAGCAGAAAGAGCTGCTTCTGTTACAGCTAGAGCACGATCGTGTAAAATATGAGAAGGAATTGGAATTTAAACAGGATATGGAGCGTGCTAAAATCAAGCTGCAACAAGAGCGACTAGAGTTGGTTAGGGAAGGAAAGCTCTCAGGGGAGAGTTTGCTCTGGGAAGGTGACGCAGATTTACTTAGGAGTCGTTCCTCTTTTGGGTGTGCCCCGGACACATTTGACATTGTTGGGAATTTACGGTTGTTGCCTCAGTTTAATGAAAAGGACCCTGAGACATTATTTTCGTTGTTTGAGCGTGTTGCTGACGCTAGGAGTTGGCCTGATTCTGACCGCACTTTAATGTTGCAGTGTGTGCTGACTGGTAAAGCGCAGGAAGCATATTCAGCTCTTAGTGTAGCCGACAGTGTCAGTTATGATAAGGTTAAAAGGGCGGTGTTACAGATTTACGAATTGGTTCCTGAGGCTTACTGCCAACGATTTAGAACTTTAGAAAGGGATGATAGGCAGACTCATGTTGAGTTTGCGCGAAAATTATCTTCACAGTTTAATCGCTGGTGTTCCGCCTCTGCGGTTATGACTTTTCAAGGGCTGTGTGATCTGATTATGCTAGAGCAATTTAAGGACACAATCCCTGATCATATAGCGACGTATATTAACGAACGAAAAGTACAGACTGTCGCTGAAGCTGCAGTTTTGGCGGACGAATATGTTTTGACTCACAAAAGTATTTTTGTAGAACCCCGTACTTGGAGTGAGTGGGGGCGTTCGGAGAGATTTGGGCCTCGCTCACCGAGATACTCTGGTTCACGGGCAGAGTTTTATTCAACTAGGGTTGAGCCTGACTCCCGTGGTAAAACTGACTTTGGTCAAGAGTGTCACTACTGTCAAGGCTCAGGTCATTGGAAAAACGAATGTCCAGTTCTCAGGTCTAGGGGTAAATTCAGTACGTGTGTTAACCTCTATGGGCTAGGTGGGACGCCACTGCCAGCCTGTGGCGCGATTTTCAAAACCTTAAAAATCCTATTACTTCAATTTCTCAAACATATGACTATTTTACAGCCATTTAAAGACAAGACTCTCGTTAATCTAACCACACTGTCCGATTTCAAAAAGGCTTTACAACGAAAGCAAAACATTAGATTATGTCAGCAGAGTACCAAGCCAGAAATAATCAGACACCCATTTTTCAAGCCAGCATATAATGTCACCAAAACCCAGAAGACAGCTAAATGCAGCACTCACCTTTGATGATCTTCATCAGATGACAACCCTAGGACATTATGTTATACAATACATGCATGTTTTGTTCAATCAAGTTCATATTTATATCAAAAAACAGCTTTTTACATTAGCATGTGACGTTCAGAACTAGCATACCCCCCGCAAACTTCCGGGGAATTCGCTAACATTTTACTAAATTACTCACGATAAACGTTCACAAAAAGCATAACAATTATTTTAAGAATTATAGATACAGACCTCCTCTATGCACTCGATATGTCCGATTTTAAAATAGCTTTTTGGTGAAAGCACATTTTGCAATATTCTAAGTACATAGCCCAGGCATCACGGGCTCGCTATTTAGACACCCGGCAAGTTTAGCACTCACCATAATCATATTTACTATTATAAAAGTTTGATTACCTTTTGTTGTCTTCGTCAGAATGCACACCCAGGACTGCTACTTCAATAACAAATGTTGGTTTGGTCCAAAATAATCCATCGTTATATCCGAATAGCGGCGTTTTGTTCGTGCGTTCCAGACACTATCCGAAATAGTAAAGAAGTGTCGCGCGCATGGCGCAATTCGTGACAATAAAATTCTAAATATTCCATTACCGTACTTCGAAGCATGTCAACCGCTGTTTAAAATCAATTTTTACGACATTTTTCTCGTAGAAAAGCGATAATATTCCGACAGGGAATCTCCTTTTCGGCAAACAGAGGAAAAAATCCCAAAGGCGGGGGCGGTCGGGGTCACGCGCATAAGCCCAGTGTCCCTTGATCGGCCACTTGAGAAAGGCGATAATGTGTTTCAGCCTGGGGCTGGAATGACGACATTCTGTTTTTTCCCGGGCTCTGAGAGCCTATGGAAGACGTGGGAAGTGTCACGTTAGAGCAGAGATCCTTAGTAAATGATAGAGATGGAAAAGAAGTTCAAGAAATGGTCAGACAGGCCACTTCCTGTAAAGGAATCTCTCAGGTTTTGACCTGCCATTTGAGTTCTGTTATACTCACAGACACCATTCAAACAGTTTTAGAAAATTTAGGGTGTTTTCTATCCATATGTAATAAGTATATGCATATTCTAGTTACTGGGTAGGAGTGGTAACCAGATTAAATCGGGTATGTTTTTTTATCCAGCCGTGTCAATACTGCCCCCTAGCCCTAACAGGTTAACGTTAAATCTAGGCCTACGGCGTTAGCTGCGTCTGTTCCACATCAGTTTACTCCTGACACATTGTCTCAGGCCCAGGGGCATGTGAAAGTCCATATTGACCCAGGCTATTTACCTTTCATTACGGAGGGTTTTGTGTCTATGTTAGGAAGTAAGAACCTAGTGCCAGTGAAGATCCTACGAGACACAGGTGCCTCGGAATCGTTTGTGTTGGAATCTGTGTTACCTTTCTCTGCTGAGACTGATTCTGGGAATAGTGTTCTAATTAGGGGAATAGGTTTGAACAATCTGTCAGTTCCATTGCATAAACTGATATTGGATTGTGGACTGGTGAAAGGTGACGTTGTTGTGGGGGTGCGTCCTTCGTTGCCTATTGAGGGTATCGACGTTATCCTTGGGAATAACTTGGCTGGTGAGCGTGTGTGGCCTGTCGTGTTTCCATCTCTAGTGGTTTCCACTAAACCGTCAATTGTAGGGATTCCTGATGAGAGTGCGCAGAGTTTCCCAGCGGTGTTCTCTGCGGGTGCAGTGACGCGGTCTATGAGCCATGGTGACCCGGTCCCTGCTCCGGTAAATGAGAATACCACAAAGAAGTCTCTCACTGTTTTCCCTGTTATCCCGTTATCTGTATTCCGCTCCGATCTAATCAATGCGCCACGGACTGACCCCACATTAGAAGAGTTGCGTGACCAAATTGTGCCTGTGGAACAGTTGGGAGATGTCGCACATGGTTATTTTCTCCAAGAGGATGTTCTGATGAGAAAGTGGGAGTCTACAGAGGATGGTAAAACTGTTCGTTTGGCTGATACCGTTACTTCCCTTGGTTCTTGTAATACTAGGTCTGTGCATGAGGACGAAAATGTTCCTGGTCCCGATGATTGCATACTGCAGGGTAGATTGAAAAATTCAGAGACACTGGATATTTTGGATAGCCCTTTTACTCAGCTACCTGTTGATGGGCGGAAAGAGCTGGTTGGTCTGATTCGGAAAATTCCAGGTTTGTTTTCTGTGACACCTACACGTTGTGACGGCCCTGAATGTTTCTGAACCGTCTCAGTGCTTCTCCTTCCAATAGGGCGCTTTCCCTTTAATTCTCAATTAATTAGTGCTTCTTCCAATAGGGCGCTTCCCCTTTAATTCCCAATTAAATAGCCAGCATCAGCTGTGCAAAAGAGGAGTTGTGATGGAAACATGAATGAGGATGTGTTCGACCCTCAGTTCTGAAGCGTCTCTCTTCCGTTTGTTGTGCTGCTTTAAAAGTGTGCTTTGTGTAGCCTAATAGAAAATCTACCCAAGGTCGGCTCCACTCTTGCATCTGTGGACTACACCTCTCCGTTGGTTTTCGTGGCCTTTCTCCGCTGGAGATCTGTCGGCGGATTGGCTTCTCTGACTGACCGACGGACTACAACCTTTTTTGTATACGGTATTTCATTTGTTTTGGTGTGATGTATACTGTGATGATTTAGGTAGTTAGTTGTAGTTGAGGATTTATTGAAATGTGTGGTAAAATATTTGTTCTTTTCATTGTATGATTGACACAGGGTTTACGCTACACTGTATGAACGGACAACCATTGCGTGACTAAGGTCACTTGAGTTCCCTGAACTTGTTTACCGGGCTGGACTCTTTTTAGGCCCGAGGTACAGGACATTTCTGGAGGAACCAGAGCTGTTTAAAGCTCATTATTGTTATATTGTTGTGTGTGTGTGTGATCATTTAGGTTGTTAATACAACCACGCAAAAGAATACAGTTGTTTTGAAGTTATTTCCATTGTTTTAAGGGTTTATGAAAAGTGTATTTCCATCCTGACTTTTACATGAGTCCTTTGTATTGGTGTAGACTTGACGGACCAGATGGGACTCATTCCCTATCAAACTAAAAGGAGAAACTAATATTTTCTCTGGTAGGCACAACCTACCTGGCACCCCTATAAATTATAACCTCAAGTCAAAACCGTTACATAAAATATGGCACCCCAGATGGGACCTCAACATTGAGAAATAACCAAAGCAAATCTTTTGTGTGGAATTAAAACAATGGATTCACCCCAAGAAAATGTGCTCATCCATATCATACCTGTCAATGGGAATACACAGGGCCAGTCTGACCATCGAGCCGACAATACAAATCATAATGTCAATGGAGTTGATTTGGGCCAGAGCCCTGGGAATCTGAAGGCTCGGTCTGGACCACAGGCCACAGGAGGTCTAACCAGCTACTCCCTTATTGACATGGATCTGTGTGGAAGTACTGAGCTAGCCTTCCCTCTGACGCCCAACCTTCCTCCATTGTCTGGTTTATCTCCAGAGGTTGTAGTCTTACAACTTCAAGGTGACATCCTTGATATTCGTCGGACTCAACAACATCTCCAAACTCTAATCCACCATAAATTCAAATGTCTGAGTGAAGAGCAACAACAGAGTGCCATGGAATTCAGAAACTCACTGAGCACTCTAACCCACACACTGACAGAGCTCAGTGAGAGTGGAAGACGGGATGTTACTGGTGCCATGGACAGGCAGTTTGACTACCAACAAACCCAACTCACTGCCACTCTCCAGTGGCGCTTGCAACATCATCACACTGAGGTTCTCAAGGACGTTAATTCAGTTTTTTCTCCTCTGGTTAACACTGTAGACCACTTGCAGAAAGAGCTTTCTAATTGTGTTAAAATGTTGGCTGACGTGTCTGTTGACATGGCCTCCATTAGGCACAACTCCTTGCACAGAGCTTCTCTGGTGTCCACTTCTGTTCAGACCACTGAGGGCCAAGCTGGCACCTCAGAACAGCTAAGACAAGGCCATGCTGCAGCCACCCCTTACAGGATGCAATCCACCATGCATCCTGGTGTTCATTTTCATGGTCCGATAACTCCCTCACCCTCTACTTCCTCAATCCCTCCTAGCTCTTTTGTTCATGGTGATTTGAGTAGACGTCATGTGGGGGCGATGCCCATTAAATTGCAATTTCCCACCTTTGGGGAAAAAAGATGACAGTCCTGATCCGCTAATGTATCTGGAAAGATGTCGTGACTTTCTTGCCCTCAATCCCCTGGCTGACGAAGAACTCCTTGCCACATTGAGGAATGTGTTGCATGGTACAGCTCGAGACTGGTGGGATGTGGCACGTCTCACCACTACCTCCTGGGCTGACTTTGAGGCCAAGTTTTCCTCTGCATTTCTGTCTGAGGACTACACAGATGAGCTGGCAGACAGAGTCTTTAATCGAGTGCAAAGAGAGAAGGAGAGTATCCGTGACTTTGCATACGGTTACCACTCCCTGTGCAGAAGGTGGAAACCTGGTATTGAGGAGGAAGAGGTCATTAAATTGATCTTGAAGAACATCAACCCACTACTAGCCAGTCAACTCAGAGAAAGAGTCACCACTGTTGATGGACTGGTTCGCCTGGGACAGCAGTTCGAGAAGGACAGAGAATGCCAACAGCAATATGAACAGAGAAAGAAACAGACACCCAAACCGTTACCCAAGCCAGACCATCAACAACAGCCACAGTCTCCAGCCAAAACCCCTCCCATGTTCTGTTGGAGATGTAGCCAAAAGGGACATTCTTCAGCTACATGTCCAAGACCATATCAAGTAAACCCTTCCAGAAACCACAAATCACAACAGGCAAACACACCTAACTCCCTTCGCAGGAACGACCATCCTACTCTGGGTGCTTTGACCAGAGATGAAACCCCAAGTGTCACTGCCTACGCCGCCCCATCGACATCCCCTTCCTTTCAGTTAATACCGCACCAATTGGTGTTACCCCTGTCCATAGGGCCATGGACAGGAAGAGCCATCCTGGACACCGGGTCATCCTACACACTGCTCAATGAGAAACTGTGGAAGGAGGTTAAAGGTCTACACTACAACTTGAAGCCGTGGACAGAAGGTCCACTCTATCTGGCTGATGGTGAGGCTAAACGACCACTTGGATGGAGTGAGGTAGAGTTCCACCTGTGTAACCACTCCTATATGATTCCTTCTGTTATCCTACAAACCAAGAACCTTGCTTTTCCTGTTGTGTTGGGAATTGATTTCATGTACTTCAGTGGTGTCCAGATTGATATCGCACACAATTGCTACTGGTTTCCATACAATCCGAGCAAGAAGCATTTCTTCCAGTCAGAAGCTACAAAGTTACATGATTGGGGTCCAAATGTGGCAGTCTTCTCTGCCATTGCTCCGGTACCACTAACCCTCGATAATCCTTCTGATGATCTCCTTTTACAGGCTGTGAGAAGAGCTCAGCTGGAACAGCCAGAGGAGTTAAGGCTGTTGGAACAGCTGCAGAATAACGCTGATGTATGTACTTCAAAGCTGGGACGTACCGGGCTCCTGAAGCACAAAATATTCCTTACACAGGAAATGCCGATCAAGCAGAAGCCATATCGTTTGTCCCCAGCAAAGCTAATCATCCAAAAAGGACTCATTAATGATATGTTGACACAAAATATAATTGAACGTTCATCCTCTCCCTGGGCTGCTCCTGTTGTCCTCATCCCAAAAAAGACTGGTGGTCTTAGATTTTGTGTGGACTATAGGAAGACCAACAAGGTTTCCCAGACTGATGCCTATCCTCTTCCCACCATCCAAGAGATCCTGGAGTCATTGTCTGGCGCGGTTGTGTTCACTACCCTTGACCTCAATAGTGGCTATTGGCAGGTTGAGATGGACCAGGAAAGCAAGGACAAGACTGCTTTTGTCTGTGCTGAGGGCTTGTTTTCCTTTAAGGTGATGCCTTTTGGATTAAAGAATGCACCTGCCACTTTCCAAAGACTCATGGAGATTGCGTTAGGTGAGCTCAAAGGGAAGATCTGTTTCGTCTACCTGGACGATATAATTATCTACTCCCAGACCAGAGAACAACATTTTCAAGATCTTCAAGCAGTGTTGGACAAGCTAAGGGAAGCTGGTCTGACATTGAACATGAAGAAGAGCAACTTCTGCCAAACCTCCCTGAAGTTCCTTGGCCATATTGTGTCTTTTGACGGCACTCATGTGGATCCCGAAAAGACCAAGGCGGTACAAGATTTCCCTGTCCCAACCACACTCAAGGCCCTTCAACGGTTCCTTGGGATGGCTGGATGGTACCATCGGTTTGTGTTGAACTTCTCCCAGGTGGCAGAACCCCTCAACGCATTGAAGCGAAAAGGTGCGAAATTCCGATGGACGGCAGAGTGCCAGACCTCTTTTGAAACCCTGAAACGACACCTCGTCACACCTCCCATTTTGGGTCATCCCAACTTTGATTGCCCTTTTGTTGTTTACACTGATGCAAGTGATGTTGGACTTGGTGCTGTTCTAGTCCAACAGACTGGACTTGGCATTGAAGAAGTGCTAGCGTTCGCCAGTCGAACATTGAATGGAGCAGAACGGAACTACTCCACAACCGAGCAAGAGTGCCTCGCAGTTGTCTGGGCTTTGGAAAAGTGGAGGTACTACCTGGAGGGAAGACACTTCACTGTGGTCACTGACCATTCCTCCCTTGTGTGGGTGTTCAAGACCAACAAACCAAGCACCAGACTTATCAGATGGGCTCTACGGTTGCAAGAGTTCACCTTTGCAGTAGAATACAGGAAAGGAAAATACAACACTGTTCCAGATTACATTACAATTACATTTAAGTCATTTAGCAGACGCTCTTATCCAGAGCGACTTACAAAATGGTGCATTCACCTTATGATATCCAGTGGAACAACCACTTTACAATAGTGCATCTAAATATTTTAAGGGGGGGGGGGGGTTAGAAGGATTACTTTATCCTATCCTAGGTATTCCTTAACCTCTATGGGCTAGGTGGGACGCTAGCGTGCCACCCGTGGTGCACTCCATCAACAGCAGGTGCATTTCAAGAGCGGCAAATTTGAATCCAAATAAATGTCAAAATTCAAATTTTTCAAAAATACAACTATTTTACACCCTTTGAAAGATAAACATCTCCTTAATCTAACCACGTTTTACGATTTCAAAAAGGTTTTACGGCGAAAGCATAAATTTAGAGTATGTTAGGACAGTACATTTACAAGAGTTGTGTGTAATGTTTTGTCAATTCAAAGACAGGGTCACCAAAACCATAAAACCAGCTAAAATGATGCACTAACCTTTTACAATCTCCATCAGATGACACTCCTAGGACATTATGTTAGACAATGCATGCATTTTTAGTTCTATCAAGTTCATATTTATATCCAAAAACAGCGTTTTACTATGGCATTGATGTTGAGGAAATCGTTTCCCTCCAATAACCGGCAGTCAAGTCAGCGTCACAAATTAAATAATTAAAATTAGAAAACATTGGTAAAATATTATATTGTCATTTAAAGAATTAAAGATTTACATCTCTTGAACGCAATCAACTTGCCAGATTTAAAAATAACCTTACTGGGAAATCACACTTTGCAATAATCTGAGCACTGCGCCCAGAAAAATACGCGTTGCGATACAGACTAGACGTCATGTTGGGGAGATCTAAAATCGAAAATACTATGTAAATAATCCATTACCTTTGATTCTCTTCATCAGATGTCACTTCCAGGTATCACAGGTCCATAACAAATGTAGTTTTGTTCAAAAAAGCTCATCATTTATGTCCAAAAATCTCCGTCTTGTTAGCACATGATCTAAGCCAGCCGGACTTCTCGTCATGAACGAGGGGAAAAAATATATTTCCGTTCGTTCAAACATGTCAAACGTTGTATAGCATAAATCATTAGGGCCTTTTTTAACCAGAACATGAATAATATTCAAGGTGGACGAATGCATACTCTTTTATAACGTATTGGAACGAGGGTACCCAACATGAACTCGCGTCGCCAGGTGTCTAATGGGACATCATCGTTCCATGGCTCTTGTTCGGTCAGATCTCCCTCCAGAAGACTCAAAACACTTTGTAAAGGCTGGTGACATCTAGTGGAAGCAATAGGAAGTGCCAAAATATTCCTAAGCCCCTGTGTTTTTCAATGGGATAGGTTTAAAGTCAATACAACACATCAGGTATCCACTTCCTGTCAGAAAATGTCTCAGGGTTTTGCCTGCCAAATGAGTTCTGTTATACTCACAGACACCATTCAAACAGTTTTAGAAACTTTAGTGTTTTCTATCCATATATAATAAGTATATGCATATTCTAGTTACTGGGTAGGATTAGTAACCAGATTAAATCGGGTACATTTTTTTTATCCAGACGTGCAAATGCTGCCCCCTAGCCCTAACAGGTTAAAGAGGTGGGGTTTCAGGTGTCTCCGGAAGGTGGTGATTGACTCCGCTGTCCTGGCGTCGTGAGGGAGCTTGTTCCACCATTGGGGTGCCAGAGCAGCGAACAGTTTTGACTGGGCTGAGCGGGAACTGTGCTTCCTCAGAGGTAGGGGGGCCAGCAGGCCAGTGGTGGATGAACGCAGTGCCCTTGTTTGGGTGTAGGGCCTGATCAGAGCCTGAAGGTATGGAGGTGCCGTTCCCTTCACAGCTCCGTAGGCAATCACCATGGTCTTGTAGCGGATGCGAGCTTCAACTGGAAGCCAGTGGAGAGAGCGGAGGAGCGGGGTGACGTGAGAGAACTTGGGAAGGTTGAACACCAGACGGGCTGCGGCGTTCTGGATGAGTTGTAGGGGTTTAATGGCACAGGCAGGGAGCCCAGCCAACAGCGAGTTGCAGTAATCCAGACGGGAGATGACAAGTGCCTGGATTAGGACCTGCGCCGCTTCCTGTGTGAGGCAGGGTCGTACTCTGCGAATGTTGTAGAGCATGAACCTACAGGATCGGGTCACCGCCTTGATGTTAGTGGAGAACGACAGGGTGTTGTCCAGGATCACGCCAAGGTTCTTAGCACTCTGGGAGGAGGACACAAGGGAGTTGTCAACCGTGATGGCGAGATCATGGAACGGGCAGTCCTTCCCCGGGAGGAAGAGCAGCTCCGTCTTGCCGAGGTTCAGCTTGAGCTGGTGATCCGTCATCCACACTGATATGTCTGACAGACATGCAGAGATGCGATTCGCCGCCTGGTTATCAGAAGGGGGAAAGGAGAAGATTAATTGTGTGTCGTCTGCATAGCAATGATAGGAGAGACCATGTGAGGATATGACAGAGCCAAGTGAGATGATGATGATTCCAGATGCCTTATCCAGAGCTCCTGCTGGTGGTAATGGTGGCCCTCATCTTACATGTGCTACTGTCCTGTCAAGCAGTCGAGACTCACCCAAAACTGACTTTCCCATCTCTGATGAGGCCATTTGGAAAGCCCAACAGGATGATCCAGAAGTACAGGCTTTGTACCAGACTATCCTGGAAGATAGAGAAAAGATGGTCAATCCTACCACCAAGCTGACCATCATTGAAGACAAAGTCTACCGAGTTGTACAACTACCTCACAGAACACTATACCAAATGTACATACCTGAAACTCTACGCCTTCAACTGCTTCAACATTTCCATGAAGACCCGTTAGCTGGTCATTTGGGCAGGTTCAAAACCTACAAGCGGTTGCAAGCATTACTGTACTGGCCACATCTGAGCATGGATGTAAAGTCACACATCCGAAACTGTCAGGTTTGTCAAATGTACAAACCAGAAGGTAGAAAGCCTGCTGGCAAGTTGCAGCAAACTGTGATTACCCGACCTTGGGAAATGTTAGGAGTGGATTTGATGGGTCCATTTCCTAGAAGCTCCAATCAGAATGTGTACATGCTTGTTTTTGTTGATTACTATTCCAAGTGGGTGGAGCTCTTTGCCCTGCGTCAGGCCACAGCAAGGACAGTCTCTAACATCCTTACGAAAGAGATCCTGACTCGCTGGGGAGTGCCTGATTACATCCTGTCTGATCGAGGTTCCCAATTCGTCTCTGATCTCTTTGAGGAGACCTGCCAAAGATGGAACCTGAGACAGAAGTTGACCACGGCTTATCACCCACAGACCAACCTCACTGAGAGAGTTAATCGAACCTTGAAGACAATGGTTGCTTCCTATGTAGGGACCCAGCACAAACACTGGGACAAGCACCTTCACGAGTTTCGATTTGCCCTGAATTCTGCTGTGCAAGAGTCCACTGGAGTCACACCTGCAGAGCTGAACCTGAGTCGTCCCCTCCGAGGACCCTTGGAGATGGTGCTACAGCCCCAGCAGGTTACTCCAGACGCTGCTTGCTATGACCAGGTAGTCCATCTCCACGACTTGAGAGCTCTTGTCTCAAAGAACATGATCCATGCTCGACTCAGGCAGAAGAGAAATTATGATAAGAAGAGACGAGACATGCAGTTCCAGCTTCGTGATCGGGTGTGGCTTCGCTCTCATCCTTATTCAAAAGCTGAACAATTCTTCTCGGCCAAGCTCGCTCCTAAATGGCAAGGACCATATAGGATTGTGGAGCAGAGAGGCCCTTTGAAATATCGAGTGGTGAAAGAGGACACAGGTGAAGATATGCGCGTTGTCCATGTCTCACGCCTTAAGGCCTGTTACCCCTCAGCTGACGAATTGGAGGAGATTGAGCGCCGCAAGGTCCTGGAGATCTTTGAAGAGGAAAGTGAGGAGACTTTTCTCGGATTCCCAGATCTAGAAGTCTCACGCTTTAAGAACTGTGACCCCTCGGCTGAGGAGCATGAGCGCCAAAATGTAACGAATATTTTTGTAGAGGAAAGTGATGAAGAGACCTTTCTCGGTTTCCCCGACCAAGATGTGCCTTCCAGGGCAATGGTCGGCTTTTTCCAGGGGAGGGGGTGTGTGACGGCCCTGAATGTTTCTGAACCGTCTCAGTGCTTCTCCTTCCAATAGGGCGCTTTCCCTTTAATTCTCAATTAATTAGCTTCTTCCAATAGGGCGCTTCCCCTTTAATTCCCAATTAAATAGCCAGCATCAGCTGTGCAAAAGAGGAGTTGTGATGGAAACATGAATGAGGATGTGTTCGACCCTCAGTTCTGAAGCGTCTCTCTTCCGTTTGTTGTGCTGCTTTAAAAGTGTGCTTTGTGTAGCCTAATAGAAAATCTACCCAAGGTCGGCTCCACTCTTGCATCTGTGGACTACACCTCTCCGTTGGTTTTCGTGGCCTTTCTCCGCTGGAGATCTGTCGGCGGATTGGCTTCTCTGACTGACCGACGGACTACAACCTTTTTTGTATACGGTATTTCATTTGTTTTGGTGTGATGTATACTGTGATGATTTAGGTAGTTAGTTGTAGTTGAGGATTTATTGAAATGTGTGGTAAAATATTTGTTCTTTTCATTGTATGATTGACACAGGGTTTACGCTACACTGTATGAACGGACAACCATTGCGTGACTAAGGTCACTTGAGTTCCCTGAACTTGTTTACCGGGCTGGACTCTTTTTAGGCCCGAGGTACAGGACATTTCTGGAGGAACCAGAGCTGTTTAAAGCTCATTATTGTTATATTGTTGTGTGTGTGTGTGTGATCATTTAGGTTGTTAATACAACCACGCAAAAGAATACAGTTGTTTTGAAGTTATTTCCATTGTTTTAAGGGTTTATGAAAAGTGTATTTCCATCCTGACTTTTACATGAGTCCTTTGTATTGGTGTAGACTTGACGGACCAGATGGGACTCATTCCCTATCAAACTAAAAGGAGAAACTAATATTTTCTCTGGTAGGCACAACCTACCTGGCACCCCTATAAATTATAACCTCAAGTCAAAACCGTTACAACGTACAAACTTGATAGAGCATAATATTGACATTGGAGATGCTGACCCCATTCGTCAGCGGTTCTATAGAGTCTCTGTAGAGAAACTGCGTTGTCTGGATGCTGAGGTCAGGTACATGCTGGAGAGTAAGATAGCAGAGCCTTCTTTCTCCAGTTGGGCTTCTCCCTGTATCTTGGTCAGTAAACCGGATGGAACGGACCACCGTAAGGTAAACGGAGTCACTAAGCCAGATTAATTTCCTCTTCCTCGGATGGAGGACTGCGTTGATCAAGTCGGCGCAGCTGTTTGTGCAAATTTGACCTGTTATTGTGCTATTGGCAGGTGCCACTGACGAGTAGGGCACATGACATTTTTGCCTTTATTACACCCTCTGGTCTGTACTCGTATTCGGTTATGAGTTTAGTGACTATGAATCGTTGGAGTCACTATGAATCGTTGGAGTCACTATGAATCGTTGGAGTCACTATGAATCATTGGAGTGACTATGAATCGTTGGGAAATGACAACCGTTGAGAAGTGACTATGAACCGTTGGAAGATGTTGTTTGCGTTTGTAGCTGATGTGGTCTCTTGTGCGCCCTGTTCCTGAATGTTATGTGACTGACCATTGTTTGGTTTTATCATGTTCTAACTTTCCTGTCTGTTCCCTCCTGGTCTTGTGTTCTCCTTTCCTCTTAAATGTTGCTTCCTGTGCACAAAGGTTGCTGAGGTCTGGGGAGAAGGAGGTTGGCTGGGGCAAGTGGAAGGTGAACATGTAACCTCTCGTCAATTTGGGACGCAGAGGCCTGTGTCAATTTGGGACGCAGAGGCCTGTGTCAATTTGGGACGCAGAGGCCTGTGTCAATTTGGGACGCAGAGGCCTGTGTCAATTTGGGACGCAGAGGCCTGTGTCAATTTGGGACGCAGAGGCCTGTGTCAATTTGGGACGCAGAGGCCTGTGTCAATTTGGGACGCAGAGGCCTGTGTCAATTTGGGACGCAGAGGCCTGTGTCAATTTGGGACGCAGAGGCCTGTGTCAATTTGGGACGCAGAGGCTGGTACGTTGTTCCGGGGCCCTTGTTGGTCCCCGGTTTTATGGGGGGGTGTGTGACGACCCTCCCACTCTGTCTGCCGTATTCTCTCTGTTCTTGTTTCCTTGTTAGGATGCCGGTGGGCGGAGTTGGAAGGGTCGTCAGCTAAATGGGAAGCACCTGGGCCCAGCTGTGTCCCAGGATAAAGAGACCTCTTCCACAGTTATTGAGAGGACTCTCTCCATGCAGACACTTTTTTGATTTTGGTTGTGTAGTTTTGTGGCTTTTTGGTTATTTCCTTTGGCACCTTTCAACACCCTGCATTATTACATTCAGGTATGCAAAACACTCACTTACACTACTGATTACACACACGCCATTGTTAATTATTTAGTTATTTTAGTTAATAAATATATATTTTGATACTCCTTGTCTCCACGTTGTCTCCCTTTTGTTGTGAACTCAGAGCCGGTTCTGTAACGCTCTGGCCATAGAGAGGGGTTTTTGTTCTTTATTTTGGTTAGGCCAGGGTGTTACATTGGGTGGGCGTTCTATGTTCCTTTTTCTATGTTTTGGTATTTCTTTGTTTTGGGCCATGTGTGTGGCTCCCAATCAGGCACAGGTGGTGCTCGTTGCTGCTGATTGGGAGTCACACATAAGGAGCATGTTTTTCCTTTGGGTTTTGTGGGTAATTGTTTCTTGTTTAGTGTGGTTGCACCTGACAGGACTGTTGGCTGTCAGTTTCCTTGTTTTTGTTTTTGTATAGTGTTCTTTCCAATTAAATTGAAGGATGAATACTAACTCTGCTGCATTTTGGTCCTTTCCTGAAGACAGCCCTTACAGGTTCGTAACAAGTGGGGGCTCATCCGGGATCTTGAACTTGTGTTTGGGAGAAAACGTGGCGGTATGTTAAATTGAGGTGCTTTGTTTGTTAGTTTGAGTTTGGTGCTCAGTATTGGTTGCCTTTGTTTGTTTGGTTTGTGTGCTGTGTTGGAGAGAATACATTGGTTAGTTTCCAGGCCCCTGCCTAGCCTGGAAACGCTTGTTCTACTTGCTGTTGGGACGTTGGTCTGAGGTGAGTACAATCAGCTGTGTACCTTGGTGGGAGATTTGGATAGGGTAGTGAAACTTACTACCCGGAGCTATAACCTTTTTCCCCTGATAGGCTTAGTGACGTGTTTCATTTTGGAATATGTTGGGCATTGTTAATGTTTGTTATTTTTGTGTGGTGTCTGTGGACTGAGCAGTTGTCTCGGGGGCACATCCGTGGCTTGGTGGAATCTACCAGCGTGCTGGGGGGTTACTTCCTTGCCAGCGGGCTACAGTGCATAATTACCCACCGCAAATCTGCATGAAGACTAGGGTTGAGTTATTGTAGATTTTGGGGAAGCTCCATTTCTCATCTCTTTTCTGTGGTGCCCGGTGTGATTTGTATTTTCTCTTGTTGTGGTCTGGTGTGCTCAGTAGAGGGGTTGAGTGAGAATTTTTTTGACTATGGCGTCTAATGTAGACGAGTTCATTCGCTTTCCATCAAAGGAACTGTTAGATGTATGTACTAAAGAACAGCTGTTGAAGGTTGCTGAACACTACAAGGTTGAAATTAGTGATAAATGTAAAAAAAATTCTATTAGGTTAATATTGAAGGCCAATCTGATGGAGAGTGGTATTCTTGAAGATACCACTGGGGCAGCCTCTGCTGAGGACTCGCCGTCTCCCCGATATGTTACAATTACCGCTCCATCGGTTAGTCCTAGTAGTCTTCTTTTTGAACAGCAGAAAGAGCTGCTTCTGTTACAGCTAGAGCACGATCGTGTAAAATATGAGAAGGAATTGGAATTTAAACAGGATATGGAGCGTGCTAAAATCAAGCTGCAACAAGAGCGACTAGAGTTGGTTAGGGAAGGAAAGCTCTCAGGGGAGAGTTTGCTCTGGGAAGGTGACGCAGATTTACTTAGGAGTCGTTCCTCTTTTGGGTGTGCCCCGGACACATTTGACATTGTTGGGAATTTACGGTTGTTGCCTCAGTTTAATGAAAAGGACCCTGAGACATTATTTTCGTTGTTTGAGCGTGTTGCTGACGCTAGGAGTTGGCCTGATTCTGACCGCACTTTAATGTTGCAGTGTGTGCTGACTGGTAAAGCGCAGGAAGCATATTCAGCTCTTAGTGTAGCCGACAGTGTCAGTTATGATAAGGTTAAAAGGGCGGTGTTACAGATTTACGAATTGGTTCCTGAGGCTTACTGCCAACGATTTAGAACTTTAGAAAGGGATGATAGGCAGACTCATGTTGAGTTTGCGCGAAAATTATCTTCACAGTTTAATCGCTGGTGTTCCGCCTCTGCGGTTATGACTTTTCAAGGGCTGTGTGATCTGATTATGCTAGAGCAATTTAAGGACACAATCCCTGATCATATAGCGACGTATATTAACGAACGAAAAGTACAGACTGTCGCTGAAGCTGCGGTTTTGGCGGACGAATATGTTTTGACTCACAAAAGTATTTTTGTAGAACCCCGTACTTGGAGTGAGTGGGGGCGTTCGGAGAGATTTGGGCCTCGCTCACCGAGATACTCTGGTTCACGGGCAGAGTTTTATTCAACTAGGGTTGAGCCTGACTCCCGTGGTAAAACTGACTTTGGTCAAGAGTGTCACTACTGTCAAGGCTCAGGTCATTGGAAAAACGAATGTCCAGTTCTCAGGTCTAGGGGTAAATTCAGTACGTGTGTTAACCTCTATGGGCTAGGTGGGACGCCACTGCCAGCCTGTGGCGCGATTTTCAAAACCTTAAAAATCCTATTACTTCAATTTCTCAAACATATGACTATTTTACAGCCATTTAAAGACAAGACTCTCGTTAATCTAACCACACTGTCCGATTTCAAAAAGGCTTTACAACGAAAGCAAAACATTAGATTATGTCAGCAGAGTACCAAGCCAGAAATAATCAGACACCCATTTTTCAAGCCAGCATATAATGTCACCAAAACCCAGAAGACAGCTAAATGCAGCACTCACCTTTGATGATCTTCATCAGATGACAACCCTAGGACATTATGTTATACAATACATGCATGTTTTGTTCAATCAAGTTCATATTTATATCAAAAAACAGCTTTTTACATTAGCATGTGACGTTCAGAACTAGCATACCCCCCGCAAACTTCCGGGGAATTCGCTAACATTTTACTAAATTACTCACGATAAACGTTCACAAAAAGCATAACAATTATTTTAAGAATTATAGATACAGACCTCCTCTATGCACTCGATATGTCCGATTTTAAAATAGCTTTTTGGTGAAAGCACATTTTGCAATATTCTAAGTACATAGCCCAGGCATCACGGGCTCGCTATTTAGACACCCGGCAAGTTTAGCACTCACCATAATCATATTTACTATTATAAAAGTTTGATTACCTTTTGTTGTCTTCGTCAGAATGCACACCCAGGACTGCTACTTCAATAACAAATGTTGGTTTGGTCCAAAATAATCCATCGTTATATCCGAATAGCGGCGTTTTGTTCGTGCGTTCCAGACACTATCCGAAATAGTAAAGAAGTGTCGCGCGCATGGCGCAATTCGTGACAATAAAATTCTAAATATTCCATTACCGTACTTCGAAGCATGTCAACCGCTGTTTAAAATCAATTTTTACGACATTTTTCTCGTAGAAAAGCGATAATATTCCGACAGGGAATCTCCTTTTCGGCAAACAGAGGAAAAAATCCCAAAGGCGGGGGCGGTCGGGGTCACGCGCATAAGCCCAGTGTCCCTTGATCGGCCACTTGAGAAAGGCGATAATGTGTTTCAGCCTGGGGCTGGAATGACGACATTCTGTTTTTTCCCGGGCTCTGAGAGCCTATGGAAGACGTGGGAAGTGTCACGTTAGAGCAGAGATCCTTAGTAAATGATAGAGATGGAAAAGAAGTTCAAGAAATGGTCAGACAGGCCACTTCCTGTAAAGGAATCTCTCAGGTTTTGACCTGCCATTTGAGTTCTGTTATACTCACAGACACCATTCAAACAGTTTTAGAAAATTTAGGGTGTTTTCTATCCATATGTAATAAGTATATGCATATTCTAGTTACTGGGTAGGAGTGGTAACCAGATTAAATCGGGTATGTTTTTTATCCAGCCGTGTCAATACTGCCCCCTAGCCCTAACAGGTTAACGTTAAATCTAGGCCTACGGCGTTAGCTGCGTCTGTTCCACATCAGTTTACTCCTGACACATTGTCTCAGGCCCAGGGGCATGTGAAAGTCCATATTGACCCAGGCTATTTACCTTTCATTACGGAGGGTTTTGTGTCTATGTTAGGAAGTAAGAACCTAGTGCCAGTGAAGATCCTACGAGACACAGGTGCCTCGGAATCGTTTGTGTTGGAATCTGTGTTACCTTTCTCTGCTGAGACTGATTCTGGGAATAGTGTTCTAATTAGGGGAATAGGTTTGAACAATCTGTCAGTTCCATTGCATAAACTGATATTGGATTGTGGACTGGTGAAAGGTGACGTTGTTGTGGGGGTGCGTCCTTCGTTGCCTATTGAGGGTATCGACGTTATCCTTGGGAATAACTTGGCTGGTGAGCGTGTGTGGCCTGTCGTGTTTCCATCTCTAGTGGTTTCCACTAAACCGTCAATTGTAGGGATTCCTGATGAGAGTGCGCAGAGTTTCCCAGCGGTGTTCTCTGCGGGTGCAGTGACGCGGTCTATGAGCCATGGTGACCCGGTCCCTGCTCCGGTAAATGAGAATACCACAAAGAAGTCTCTCACTGTTTTCCCTGTTATCCCGTTATCTGTATTCCGCTCCGATCTAATCAATGCGCCACGGACTGACCCCACATTAGAAGAGTTGCGTGACCAAATTGTGCCTGTGGAACAGTTGGGAGATGTCGCACATGGTTATTTTCTCCAAGAGGATGTTCTGATGAGAAAGTGGGAGTCTACAGAGGATGGTAAAACTGTTCGTTTGGCTGATACCGTTACTTCCCTTGGTTCTTGTAATACTAGGTCTGTGCATGAGGACGAAAATGTTCCTGGTCCCGATGATTGCATACTGCAGGGTAGATTGAAAAATTCAGAGACACTGGATATTTTGGATAGCCCTTTTACTCAGCTACCTGTTGATGGGCGGAAAGAGCTGGTTGGTCTGATTCGGAAAATTCCAGGTTTGTTTTCTGTGACACCTACACGTTGTGACGGCCCTGAATGTTTCTGAACCGTCTCAGTGCTTCTCCTTCCAATAGGGCGCTTTCCCTTTAATTCTCAATTAATTAGTGCTTCTTCCAATAGGGCGCTTCCCCTTTAATTCCCAATTAAATAGCCAGCATCAGCTGTGCAAAAGAGGAGTTGTGATGGAAACATGAATGAGGATGTGTTCGACCCTCAGTTCTGAAGCGTCTCTCTTCCGTTTGTTGTGCTGCTTTAAAAGTGTGCTTTGTGTAGCCTAATAGAAAATCTACCCAAGGTCGGCTCCACTCTTGCATCTGTGGACTACACCTCTCCGTTGGTTTTCGTGGCCTTTCTCCGCTGGAGATCTGTCGGCGGATTGGCTTCTCTGACTGACCGACGGACTACAACCTTTTTTGTATACGGTATTTCATTTGTTTTGGTGTGATGTATACTGTGATGATTTAGGTAGTTAGTTGTAGTTGAGGATTTATTGAAATGTGTGGTAAAATATTTGTTCTTTTCATTGTATGATTGACACTGGGTTTACGCTACACTGTATGAACGGACAACCATTGCGTGACTAAGGTCACTTGAGTTCCCTGAACTTGTTTACCGGGCTGGACTCTTTTTAGGCCCGAGGTACAGGACATTTCTGGAGGAACCAGAGCTGTTTAAAGCTCATTATTGTTATATTGTTGTGTGTGTGTGTGTGATCATTTAGGTTGTTAACCTGTTGGGTCTAGGGGGCAGCATTTGCACGTCTGGATAAAAAAAATGTACCCGATTTAATCTGGTTACTAATCCTACCCAGTAACTAGAATATGCATATACTTATTATATATGGATAGAAAACACTCTAAAGTTTCCAAAACTGTTTGAATGGTGTCTGTGAGTATAACAGAACTCATTTGGCAGGCAAAACCCTGAGACATTTTCTGACAGGAAGTGGATACCTGATGTGTTGTATTGACTTTAAACCTATCCCATTGAAAAACACAGGGGTTTAGGAATATTTTGGCACTTCCTATTGCTTCCACTAGATGTCACCAGCCTTTACAAAGTGTTTTGACTCTTCTGGAGGGAGATCTGACCGAACAAGAGCCATGGAACGGTGATGTCCCATTAGACACCTGGTGCGCTAGTTCATGTTGGGTACCCTCGTTCCAATACGTTATAAAAGAGTATGCATTCGTCCACCTTGAATATTATTCATGTTCTGGTTAAAAAAGGCCCTAATGATTTATGCTATACAACGTTTGACATGTTTGAACGAACGGAAATATATTTTTTCCCCTCGTTCATGACGAGAAGTCCGGCTGGCTTACATCATGTGCTAACGAGACGGAGATTTTTGGACATAAATGATGAGCTTTTTTGAACAAAACTACATTCGTTATGGACCTGTGATACCTGGAAGTGACATCTGATGAAGAGAATCAAAGGTAATGGATTATTTACATAGTATTTTCGATTTTAGATCTCCCCAACATGACGTCTAGTCTGTATCGCAACGCGTATTTTTCTGGGCGCAGTGCTCAGATTATTGCAAAGTGTGATTTCCCAGTAAGGTTATTTTTAAATCTGGCAAGTTGATTGCGTTCAAGAGATGTAAATCTATAATTCTTTAAATGACAATATAATATTTTAACAATGTTTTCTAATTTTAATTATTTAATTTCTGACGCTGACTTGACTGCCGGTTATTGGAGGGAAACAATTTCCTCAACATCAATGCCATAGTAAAACGCTGTTTTTGGATATAAAAATGAACTTGATAGAACTAAAAATGCATGCATTGTCTAACAATGTCCTAGGAGTGTCATCTGATGGAGATTGTAAAAGGTTAGTGCATCATTTTAGCTGGTTTTATGGTTTTGGTGACCCTGTCTTTGACTTGACAAAACATTACACACAACTCTTGTAAATGTACTGTCCTAACATACTCTAAATTTATGCTTTCGCCGTAAAACCTTTTTGAAATCGTAAAACGTGGTTAGATTAAGGAGATGTTTATCTTTCAAATGGTGTAACATAGTTGTATTTTGAAAAATTTGAATTTTGACATTTATTTGGATTCAAATTTGCCGCTCTTGAAATGCACCTGCTGTTGATGGAGTGCACCACGGGTGGCACGCTAGCGTCCCACCTAGCCCCAAGAGGTTAATACAACCACGCAAAAGAATACAGTTGTTTTGAAGTTATTTCCATTGTTTTAAGGGTTTATGAAAAGTGTATTTCCATCCTGACTTTTACATGAGTCCTTTGTATTGGTGTAGACTTGACGGACCAGATGGGACTCATTCCCTATCAAACTAAAAGGAGAAACTAATATTTTCTCTGGTAGGCACAACCTACCTGGCACCCCTATAAATTATAACCTCAAGTCAAAACCGTTACATAAAAAATGGCACCCCAGATGGGACCTCAACATTGAGAAATAACCAAAGCAAATCTTTTGTGTGGAATTAAAACAATGGATTCACCCCAAGAAAATGTGCTCATCCATATCATACCTGTCAATGGGAATACACAGGGCCAGTCTGACCATCGAGCCGACAATACAAATCATAATGTCAATGGAGTTGATTTGGGCCAGAGCCCTGGGAATCTGAAGGCTCGGTCTGGACCACAGGCCACAGGAGGTCTAACCAGCTACTCCCTTATTGACATGGATCTGTGTGGAAGTACTGAGCTAGCCTTCCCTCTGACGCCCAACCTTCCTCCATTGTCTGGTTTATCTCCAGAGGTTGTAGTCTTACAACTTCAAGGTGACATCCTTGATATTCGTCGGACTCAACAACATCTCCAAACTCTAATCCACCATAAATTCAAATGTCTGAGTGAAGAGCAACAACAGAGTGCCATGGAATTCAGAAACTCACTGAGCACTCTAACCCACACACTGACAGAGCTCAGTGAGAGTGGAAGACGGGATGTTACTGGTGCCATGGACAGGCAGTTTGACTACCAACAAACCCAACTCACTGCCACTCTCCAGTGGCGCTTGCAACATCATCACACTGAGGTTCTCAAGGACGTTAATTCAGTTTTTTCTCCTCTGGTTAACACTGTAGACCACTTGCAGAAAGAGCTTTCTAATTGTGTTAAAATGTTGGCTGACGTGTCTGTTGACATGGCCTCCATTAGGCACAACTCCTTGCACAGAGCTTCTCTGGTGTCCACTTCTGTTCAGACCACTGAGGGCCAAGCTGGCACCTCAGAACAGCTAAGACAAGGCCATGCTGCAGCCACCCCTTACAGGATGCAATCCACCATGCATCCTGGTGTTCATTTTCATGGTCCGATAACTCCCTCACCCTCTACTTCCTCAATCCCTCCTAGCTCTTTTGTTCATGGTGATTTGAGTAGACGTCATGTGGGGGCGATGCCCATTAAATTGCAATTTCCCACCTTTGGGAAAAAAGATGACAGTCCTGATCCGCTAATGTATCTGGAAAGATGTCGTGACTTTCTTGCCCTCAATCCCCTGGCTGACGAAGAACTCCTTGCCACATTGAGGAATGTGTTGCATGGTACAGCTCGAGACTGGTGGGATGTGGCACGTCTCACCACTACCTCCTGGGCTGACTTTGAGGCCAAGTTTTCCTCTGCATTTCTGTCTGAGGACTACACAGATGAGCTGGCAGACAGTCTTTAATCGAGTGCAAAGAGAGAAGGAGAGTATCCGTGACTTTGCATACGGTTACCACTCCCTGTGCAGAAGGTGGAAACCTGGTATTGAGGAGGAAGAGGTCATTAAATTGATCTTGAAGAACATCAACCCACTACTAGCCAGTCAACTCAGAGAAAGAGTCACCACTGTTGATGGACTGGTTCGCCTGGGACAGCAGTTCGAGAAGGACAGAGAATGCCAACAGCAATATGAACAGAGAAAGAAACAGACACCCAAACCGTTACCCAAGCCAGACCATCAACAACAGCCACAGTCTCCAGCCAAAACCCCTCCCATGTTCTGTTGGAGATGTAGCCAAAAGGGACATTCTTCAGCTACATGTCCAAGACCATATCAAGTAAACCCTTCCAGAAACCACAAATCACAACAGGCAAACACACCTAACTCCCTTCGCAGGAACGACCATCCTACTCTGGGTGCTTTGACCAGAGATGAAACCCCAAGTGTCACTGCCTACGCCGCCCCATCGACATCCCCTTCCTTTCAGTTAATACCGCACCAATTGGTGTTACCCCTGTCCATAGGTCCATGGACAGGAAGAGCCATCCTGGACACCGGGTCATCCTACACACTGCTCAATGAGAAACTGTGGAAGGAGGTTAAAGGTCTACACTACAACTTGAAGCCGTGGACAGAAGGTCCACTCTATCTGGCTGATGGTGAGGCTAAACGACCACTTGGATGGAGTGAGGTAGAGTTCCACCTGTGTAACCACTCCTATATGATTCCTTCTGTTATCCTACAAACCAAGAACCTTGCTTTTCCTGTTGTGTTGGGAATTGATTTCATGTACTTCAGTGGTGTCCAGATTGATATCGCACACAATTGCTACTGGTTTCCATACAATCCGAGCAAGAAGCATTTCTTCCAGTCAGAAGCTACAAAGTTACATGATTGGGGTCCAAATGTGGCAGTCTTCTCTGCCATTGCTCCGGTACCACTAACCCTCGATAATCCTTCTGATGATCTCCTTTTACAGGCTGTGAGAAGAGCTCAGCTGGAACAGCCAGAGGAGTTAAGGCTGTTGGAACAGCTGCAGAATAACGTATCGAGTGGTGAAAGAGGACACAGGTGAAGATATGCGCGTTGTCCATGTCTCACGCCTTAAGGCCTGTTACCCCTCAGCTGACGAATTGGAGGAGATTGAGCGCCGCAAGGTCCTGGAGATCTTTGAAGAGGAAAGTGAGGAGACTTTTCTCGGATTCCCAGATCTAGAAGTCTCACGCTTTAAGAACTGTGACCCCTCGGCTGAGGAGCATGAGCGCCAAAATGTAACGAATATTTTTGTAGAGGAAAGTGATGAAGACACTTTCTCGGTTTCCCCGACCAAGATGTGCCTTCCAGGGCAATGGTCGGCTTTTTCCAGGGGAGGGGGTGTGTGACGGCCCTGAATGTTTCTGAACCGTCCAATAGGGCGCTTTCCCTTTAATTCTCAATTAATTAGTGCTTCTTCCAATAGGGCGCTTCCCCTTTAATTCCCAATTAAATAGCCAGCATCAGCTGTGCAAAAGAGGAGTTGTGATGGAAACATGAATGAGGATGTGTTCGACCCTCAGTTCTGAAGCGTCTCTCTTCCGTTTGTTGTGCTGCTTTAAAAGTGTGCTTTGTGTAGCCTAATAGAAAATCTACCCAAGGTCGGCTCCACTCTTGCATCTGTGGACTACACCTCTCCGTTGGTTTTCGTGGCCTTTCTCCGCTGGAGATCTGTCGGCGGATTGGCTTCTCTGACTGACCGACGGACTACAACCTTTTTTGTATACGGTATTTCATTTGTTTTGGTGTGATGTATACTGTGATGATTTAGGTAGTTAGTTGTAGTTGAGGATTTATTGAAATGTGTGGTAAAATATTTGTTCTTTTCATTGTATGATTGACACTGGGTTTACGCTACACTGTATGAACGGACAACCATTGCGTGACTAAGGTCACTTGAGTTCCCTGAACTTGTTTACCGGGCTGGACTCTTTTTAGGCCCGAGGTACAGGACATTTCTGGAGGAACCAGAGCTGTTTAAAGCTCATTATTGTGTGTGTGTGTGTGTGTGATCATTTAGGTTGTTAATACAACCACGCAAAAGAATACAGTTGTTTTGAAGTTATTTCCATTGTTTTAAGGGTTTATGAAAAGTGTATTTCCATCCTGACTTTTACATGAGTCCTTTGTATTGGTGTAGACTTGACGGACCAGATGGGACTCATTCCCTATCAAACTAAAAGGAGAAACTAATATTTTCTCTGGTAGGCACAACCTACCTGGCACCCCTATAAATTATAACCTCAAGTCAAAACCGTTACAACGTACAAACTTGATAGAGCATAATATTGACATTGGAGATGCTGACCCCATTCGTCAGCGGTTCTATAGAGTCTCTGTAGAGAAACTGCGTTGTCTGGATGCTGAGGTCAGGTACATGCTGGAGAGTAAGATAGCAGAGCCTTCTTTCTCCAGTTGGGCTTCTCCCTGTATCTTGGTCAGTAAACCGGATGGAACGGACCACCGTAAGGTAAACGGAGTCACTAAGCCAGATTAATTTCCTCTTCCTCGGATGGAGGACTGCGTTGATCAAGTCGGCGCAGCTGTTTGTGCAAATTTGACCTGTTATTGTGCTATTGGCAGGTGCCACTGACGAGTAGGGCACATGACATTTTTGCCTTTATTACACCCTCTGGTCTGTACTCGTATTCGGTTATGAGTTTAGTGACTATGAATCGTTGGAGTCACTATGAATCGTTGGAGTCACTATGAATCATTGGAGTGACTATGAATCGTTGGGAAATGACAACCGTTGAGAAGTGACTATGAACCGTTGGAAGATGTTGTTTGCGTTTGTAGCTGATGTGGTCTCTTGTGCGCCCTGTTCCTGAATGTTATGTGACTGACCATTGTTTGGTTTTATCATGTTCTAACTTTCCTGTCTGTTCCCTCCTGGTCTTGTGTTCTCCTTTCCTCTTAAATGTTGCTTCCTGTGCACAAAGGTTGCTGAGGTCTGGGGAGAAGGAGGTTGGCTGGGGCAAGTGGAAGGTGAACATGTAACCTCTCGTCAATTTGGGACGCAGAGGCCTGTGTCAATTTGGGACGCAGAGGCCTGTGTCAATTTGGGACGCAGAGGCCTGTGTCAATTTGGGACGCAGAGGCCTGTGTCAATTTGGGACGCAGAGGCCTGTGTCAATTTGGGACGCAGAGGCCTGTGTCAATTTGGGACGCAGAGGCCTGTGTCAATTTGGGACGCAGAGGCCTGTGTCAATTTGGGACGCAGAGGCCTGTGTCAATTTGGGACGCAGAGGCCTGTGTCAATTTGGGACGCAGAGGCTGGTACGTTGTTCCGGGGCCCTTGTTGGTCCCCGGTTTTATGGGGGGGTGTGTGACGACCCTCCCACTCTGTCTGCCGTATTCTCTCTGTTCTTGTTTCCTTGTTAGGATGCCGGTGGGCGGAGTTGGAAGGGTCGTCAGCTAAATGGGAAGCACCTGGGCCCAGCTGTGTCCCAGGATAAAGAGACCTCTTCCACAGTTATTGAGAGGACTCTCTCCATGCAGACACTTTTTTGATTTTGGTTGTGTAGTTTTGTGGCTTTTTGGTTATTTCCTTTGGCACCTTTCAACACCCTGCATTATTACATTCAGGTATGCAAAACACTCACTTACACTACTGATTACTGATTACACACACGCCATTGTTAATTATTTAGTTATTTTAGTTAATAAATATATATTTTGATACTCCTTGTCTCCACGTTGTCTCCCTTTTGTTGTGAACTCAGAGCCGGTTCTGTAACGCTCTGGCCATAGAGAGGGGTTTTTGTTCTTTATTTTGGTTAGGCCAGGGTGTTACATTGGGTGGGCGTTCTGTTCCTTTTTCTATGTTTTGGTATTTCTTTGTTTTGGGCCATGTGTGTGGCTCCCAATCAGGCACAGGTGGTGCTCGTTGCTGCTGATTGGGAGTCACACATAAGGAGCATGTTTTTCCTTTGGGTTTTGTGGGTAATTGTTTCTTGTTTAGTGTGGTTGCACCTGACAGGACTGTTGGCTGTCAGTTTCCTTGTTTTTGTTTTTGTATAGTGTTCTTTCCAATTAAATTGAAGGATGAATACTAACTCTGCTGCATTTTGGTCCTTTCCTGAAGACAGCCCTTACAGGTTCGTAACAAGTGGGGGCTCATCCGGGATCTTGAACTTGTGTTTGGGAGAAAACGTGGCGGTATGTTAAATTGAGGTGCTTTGTTTGTTAGTTTGAGTTTGGTGCTCAGTATTGGTTGCCTTTGTTTGTTTGGTTTGTGTGCTGTGTTGGAGAGAATACATTGGTTAGTTTCCAGGCCCCTGCCTAGCCTGGAAACGCTTGTTCTACTTGCTGTTGGGACGTTGGTCTGAGGTGAGTACAATCAGCTGTGTACCTTGGTGGGAGATTTGGATAGGGTAGTGAAACTTACTACCCGGAGCTATAACCTTTTTCCCCTGATAGGCTTAGTGACGTGTTTCATTTTGGAATATGTTGGGCATTGTTTGTTATTTTTGTGTGGTGTCTGTGGACTGAGCAGTTGTCTCGGGGGCACATCCGTGGCTTGGTGGAATCTACCAGCGTGCTGGGGGGTTACTTCCTTGCCAGCGGGCTACAGTGCATAATTACCCACCGCAAATCTGCATGAAGACTAGGGTTGAGTTATTGTAGATTTTGGGGAAGCTCCATTTCTCATCTCTTTTCTGTGGTGCCCGGTGTGATTTGTATTTTCTCTTGTTGTGGTCTGGTGTGCTCAGTAGAGGGGTTGAGTGAGAATTTTTTTGACTATGGCGTCTAATGTAGACGAGTTCATTCGCTTTCCATCAAAGGAACTGTTAGATGTATGTACTAAAGAACAGCTGTTGAAGGTTGCTGAACACTACAAGGTTGAAATTAGTGATAAATGTAAAAAAAATTCTATTAGGTTAATATTGAAGGCCAATCTGATGGAGAGTGGTATTCTTGAAGATACCACTGGGGCAGCCTCTGCTGAGGACTCGCCGTCTCCCCGATATGTTACAATTACCGCTCCATCGGTTAGTCCTAGTAGTCTTCTTTTTGAACAGCAGAAAGAGCTGCTTCTGTTACAGCTAGAGCACGATCGTGTAAAATATGAGAAGGAATTGGAATTTAAACAGGATATGGAGCGTGCTAAAATCAAGCTGCAACAAGAGCGACTAGAGTTGGTTAGGGAAGGAAAGCTCTCAGGGGAGAGTTTGCTCTGGGAAGGTGACGCAGATTTACTTAGGAGTCGTTCCTCTTTTGGGTGTGCCCCGGACACATTTGACATTGTTGGGAATTTACGGTTGTTGCCTCAGTTTAATGAAAAGGACCCTGAGACATTATTTTCGTTGTTTGAGCGTGTTGCTGACGCTAGGAGTTGGCCTGATTCTGACCGCACTTTAATGTTGCAGTGTGTGCTGACTGGTAAAGCGCAGGAAGCATATTCAGCTCTTAGTGTAGCCGACAGTGTCAGTTATGATAAGGTTAAAAGGGCGGTGTTACAGATTTACGAATTGGTTCCTGAGGCTTACTGCCAACGATTTAGAACTTTAGAAAGGGATGATAGGCAGACTCATGTTGAGTTTGCGCGAAAATTATCTTCACAGTTTAATCGCTGGTGTTCCGCCTCTGCGGTTATGACTTTTCAAGGGCTGTGTGATCTGATTATGCTAGAGCAATTTAAGGACACAATCCCTGATCATATAGCGACGTATATTAACGAACGAAAAGTACAGACTGTCGCTGAAGCTGCGGTTTTGGCGGACGAATATGTTTTGACTCACAAAAGTATTTTTGTAGAACCCCGTACTTGGAGTGAGTGGGGGCGTTCGGAGAGATTTGGGCCTCGCTCACCGAGATACTCTGGTTCACGGGCAGAGTTTTATTCAACTAGGGTTGAGCCTGACTCCCGTGGTAAAACTGACTTTGGTCAAGAGTGTCACTACTGTCAAGGCTCAGGTCATTGGAAAAACGAATGTCCGGTTCTCAGGTCTAGGGGTAAATTCAGTACGTGTGTTAACCTCTATGGGCTAGGTGGGACGCTTGCGTCCCACCTACGTAACAGCCACTGCCAGCCTGTGGCGCGATTTTCAAAACCTTAAAAATCCTATTACTTCAATTTCTCAAACATATGACTATTTTACAGCCATTTAAAGACAAGACTCTCGTTAATCTAACCACACTGTCCGATTTCAAAAAGGCTTTACAACGAAAGCAAAACATTAGATTATGTCAGCAGAGTACCAAGCCAGAAATAATCAGACACCCATTTTTCAAGCCAGCATATAATGTCACCAAAACCCAGAAGACAGCTAAATGCAGCACTCACCTTTGATGATCTTCATCAGATGACAACCCTAGGACATTATGTTATACAATACATGCATGTTTTGTTCAATCAAGTTCATATTTATATCAAAAAACAGCTTTTTACATTAGCATGTGACGTTCAGAACTAGCATACCCCCCGCAAACTTCCGGGGAATTCGCTAACATTTTACTAAATTACTCACGATAAACGTTCACAAAAAGCATAACAATTATTTTAAGAATTATAGATACAGACCTCTATGCACTCGATATGTCCGATTTTAAAATAGCTTTTTGGTGAAAGCACATTTTGCAATATTCTAAGTACATAGCCCAGGCATCACGGGCTCGCTATTTAGACACCCGGCAAGTTTAGCACTCACCATAATCATATTTACTATTATAAAAGTTTGATTACCTTTTGTTGTCTTCGTCAGAATGCACACCCAGGACTGCTACTTCAATAACAAATGTTGGTTTGGTCCAAAATAATCCATCGTTATATCCGAATAGCGGCGTTTTGTTCGTGCGTTCCAGACACTATCCGAAATAGTAAAGAAGTGTCGCGCGCACACACACACACACCGTTATTCTGCAGCTGTTCCAACAGCCTTAACTCCTCTGGCTGTTCCAGCTGAGCTCTTCTCACAGCCTGTAAAAGGAGATCATCAGAAGGATTATCGAGGGTTAGTGGTACCGGAGCAATGGCAGAGAAGACTGCCACATTTGGACCCCAATCATGTAACTTTGTAGCTTCTGACTGGAAGAAATGCTTCTTGCTCGGATTGTATGGAAACCAGTAGCAATTGTGTGCGATATCAATCTGGACACCACTGAAGTACATGAAATCAATTCCCAACACAACAGGAAAAGCAAGGTTCTTGGTTTGTAGGATAACAGAAGGAATCATATAGGAGTGGTTACACAGGTGGAACTCTACCTCACTCCATCCAAGTGGTCGTTTAGCCTCACCATCAGCCAGATAGAGTGGACCTTCTGTCCACGGCTTCAAGTTGTAGTGTAGACCTTTAACCTCCTTCCACAGTTTCTCATTGAGCAGTGTGTAGGATGACCCGGTGTCCAGGATGGCTCTTCCTGTCCATGGACCTATGGACAGGGGTAACACCAATTGGTGCGGTATTAACTGAAAGGAAGGGGATGTCGATGGGGCGGCGTAGGCAGTGACACTTGGGGTTTCATCTCTGGTCAAAGCACCCAGAGTAGGATGGTCGTTCCTGCGAAGGGAGTTAGGTGTGTTTGCCTGTTGTGATTTGTGGTTTCTGGAAGGGTTTACTTGATATGGTCTTGGACATGTAGCTGAAGAATGTCCCTTTTGGCTACATCTCCAACAGAACATGGGAGGGGTTTTGGCTGGAGACTGTGGCTGTTGTTGATGGTCTGGCTTGGGTAACGGTTTGGGTGTCTGTTTCTTTCTCTGTTCATATTGCTGTTGGCATTCTCTGTCCTTCTCGAACTGCTGTCCCAGGCGAACCAGTCCATCAACAGTGGTGACTCTTTCTCTGAGTTGACTGGCTAGTAGTGGGTTGATGTTCTTCAAGATCAATTTAATGACCTCTTCCTCCTCAATACCAGGTTTCCACCTTCTGCACAGGGAGTGGTAACCGTATGCAAAGTCACGGATACTCTCCTTCTCTCTTTGCACTCGATTAAAGACTGTCTGCCAGCTCATCTGTGTAGTCCTCAGACAGAAATGCAGAGGAAAACTTGGCCTCAAAGTCAGCCCAGGAGGTAGTGGTGAGACGTGCCACATCCCACCAGTCTCGAGCTGTACCATGCAACACATTCCTCAATGTGGCAAGGAGTTCTTCGTCAGCCAGGGGATTGAGGGCAAGAAAGTCACGACATCTTTCCAGATACATTAGCGGATCAGGACTGTCATCTTTTTTCCCAAAGGTGGGAAATTGCAATTTAATGGGCATCGCCCCCACATGACGTCTACTCAAATCACCATGAACAAAAGAGCTAGGAGGGATTGAGGAAGTAGAGGGTGAGGGAGTTATCGGACCATGAAAATGAACACCAGGATGCATGGTGGATTGCATCCTGTAAGGGGTGGCTGCAGCATGGCCTTGTCTTAGCTGTTCTGAGGTGCCAGCTTGGCCCTCAGTGGTCTGAACAGAAGTGGACACCAGAGAAGCTCTGTGCAAGGAGTTGTGCCTAATGGAGGCCATGTCAACAGACACGTCAGCCAACATTTTAACACAATTAGAAAGCTCTTTCTGCAAGTGGTCTACAGTGTTAACCAGAGGAGAAAAAACTGAATTAACGTCCTTGAGAACCTCAGTGTGATGATGTTGCAAGCGCCACTGGAGAGTGGCAGTGAGTTGGGTTTGTTGGTAGTCAAACTGCCTGTCCATGGCACCAGTAACATCCCGTCTTCCACTCTCACTGAGCTCTGTCAGTGTGTGGGTTAGAGTGCTCAGTGAGTTTCTGAATTCCATGGCACTCTGTTGTTGCTCTTCACTCAGACATTTGAATTTATGGTGGATTAGAGTTTGGAGATGTTGTTGAGTCCGACGAATATCAAGGATGTCACCTTGAAGTTGTAAGACTACAACCTCTGGAGATAAACCAGACAATGGAGGAAGGTTGGGCGTCAGAGGGAAGGCTAGCTCAGTACTTCCACACAGATCCATGTCAATAAGGGAGTAGCTGGTTAGACCTCCTGTGGCCTGTGGTCCAGACCGAGCCTTCAGATTCCCAGGGCTCTGGCCCAAATCAACTCCATTGACATTATGATTTGTATTGTCGGCTCGATGGTCAGACTGGCCCTGTGTATTCCCATTGACAGGTATGATATGGATGAGCACATTTTCTTGGGGTGAATCCATTGTTTTAATTCCACACAAAAGATTTGCTTTGGTTATTTCTCAATGTTGAGGTCCCATCTGGGGTGCCATATTTTATGTAACGGTTTTGACTTGAGGTTATAATTTATAGGGGTGCCAGGTAGGTTGTGCCTACCAGAGAAAATATTAGTTTCTCCTTTTAGTTTGATAGGGAATGAGTCCCATCTGGTCCGTCAAGTCTACACCAATACAAAGGACTCATGTAAAAGTCAGGATGGAAATACACTTTTCATAAACCCTTAAAACAATGGAAATAACTTCAAAACAACTGTATTCTTTTGCGTGGTTGTATTAACAACCTAAATGATCACACACACACACACAACAATATAACAATAATGAGCTTTAAACAGCTCTGGTTCCTCCAGAAATGTCCTGTACCTCGGGCCTAAAAAGAGTCCAGCCCGGTAAACAAGTTCAGGGAACTCAAGTGACCTTAGTCACGCAATGGTTGTCCGTTCATACAGTGTAGCGTAAACCCAGTGTCAATCATACAATGAAAAGAACAAATATTTTACCACACATTTCAATAAATCCTCAACTACAACTAACTACCTAAATCATCACAGTATACATCACACCAAAACAAATGAAATACCGTATACAAAAAAGGTTGTAGTCCGTCGGTCAGTCAGAGAAGCCAATCCGCCGACAGATCTCCAGCGGAGAAAGGCCACGAAAACCAACGGAGAGGTGTAGTCCACAGATGCAAGAGTGGAGCCGACCTTGGGTAGATTTTCTATTAGGCTACACAAAGCACACTTTTAAAGCAGCACAACAAACGGAAGAGAGACGCTTCAGAACTGAGGGTCGAACACATCCTCATTCATGTTTCCATCACAACTCCTCTTTTGCACAGCTGATGCTGGCTATTTAATTGGGAATTAAAGGGGAAGCGCCCTATTGGAAGAAGCACTAATTAATTGAGAATTAAAGGGAAAGCGCCCTATTGGAAGGAGAAGCACTGAGACGGTTCAGAAACATTCAGGGCCGTCACAACGTGTAGGTGTCACAGAAAACAAACCTGGAATTTTCCGAATCAGACCAACCAGCTCTTTCCGCCCATCAACAGGTAGCTGAGTAAAAGGGCTATCCAAAATATCCAGTGTCTCTGAATTTTTCAATCTACCCTGCAGTATGCAATCATCGGGACCAGGAACATTTTCGTCCTCATGCACAGACCTAGTATTACAAGAACCAAGGGAAGTAACGGTATCAGCCAAACGAACAGTTTTACCATCCTCTGTAGACTCCCACTTTCTCATCAGAACATCCTCTTGGAGAAAATAACCATGTGCGACATCTCCCAACTGTTCCACAGGCACAATTTGGTCACGCAACTCTTCTAATGTGGGGTCAGTCCGTGGCGCATTGATTAGATCGGAGCGGAATACAGATAACGGGATAACAGGGAAAACAGTGAGAGACTTCTTTGTGGTATTCTCATTTACCGGAGCAGGGACCGGGTCACCATGGCTCATAGACCGCGTCACTGCACCCGCAGAGAACACCGCTGGGAAACTCTGCGCACTCTCATCAGGAATCCCTACAATTGACGGTTTAGTGGAAACCACTAGAGATGGAAACACGACAGGCCACACACGCTCACCAGCCAAGTTATTCCCAAGGATAACGTCGATACCCTCAATAGGCAACGAAGGACGCACCCCCACAACAACGTCACCTTTCACCAGTCCACAATCCAATATCAGTTTATGCAATGGAACTGACAGATTGTTCAAACCTATTCCCCTAATTAGAACACTATTCCCAGAATCAGTCTCAGCAGAGAAAGGTAACACAGATTCCAACACAAACGATTCCGAGGCACCTGTGTCTCGTAGGATCTTCACTGGCACTAGGTTCTTACTTCCTAACATAGACACAAAACCCTCCGTAATGAAAGGTAAATAGCCTGGGTCAATATGGACTTTCACATGCCCCTGGGCCTGAGACAATGTGTCAGGAGTAAACTGATGTGGAACAGACGCAGCTAACGCCGTAGGCCTAGATTTAACGTTAACCTGTTAGGGCTAGGGGGCAGTATTGACACGGCTGGATAAAAAACATAACCGATTTAATCTGGTTACCACTCCTACCCAGTAACTAGAATATGCATATACTTATTACATATGGATAGAAAACACCCTAAATTTTCTAAAACTGTTTGAATGGTGTCTGAGTATAACAGAACTCAAATGGCAGGTCAAAACCTGAGAGATTCCTTTACAGGAAGTGGCCTGTCTGACCATTTCTTGAACTTCTTTTCCATCTCTATCATTTACTAAGGATCTCTGCTCTAACGTGACACTTCCCACGTCTTCCATAGGCTCTCAGAGCCCGGGAAAAAACAGAATGTCGTCATTCCAGCCCCAGGCTGAAACACATTATCGCCTTTCTCAAGTGGCCGATCAAGGGACACTGGGCTTATGCGCGTGACCCCGACCGCCCCCGCCTTTGGGATTTTTTCCTCTGTTTGCCGAAAAGGAGATTCCCTGTCGGAATATTATCGCTTTTCTACGAGAAAAATGTCGTAAAAATTGATTTTAAACAGCGGTTGACATGCTTCGAAGTACGGTAATGGAATATTTAGAATTTTATTGTCACGAATTGCGCCATGCGCGCGACACTTCTTTACTATTTCGGATAGTGTCTGGAACGCACGAACAAAACGCCGCTATTCGGATATAACGATGGATTATTTTGGACCAAACCAACATTTGTTATTGAAGTAGCAGTCCTGGGTGTGCATTCTGACGAAGACAACAAAAGGTAATCAAACTTTTATAATAGTAAATATGATTATGGTGAGTGCTAAACTTGCCGGGTGTCTAAATAGCGAGCCCGTGATGCCTGGGCTATGTACTTAGAATATTGCAAAATGTGCTTTCACCAAAAAGCTATTTTAAAATCGGACATATCGAGTGCATAGAGGAGGTCTGTATCTATAATTCTTAAAATAATTGTTATGCTTTTTGTGAACGTTTATCGTGAGTAATTTAGTAAAATGTTAGCGAATTCCCCGGAAGTTTGCGGGGGGTATGCTAGTTCTGAACGTCACATGCTAATGTAAAAAGCTGTTTTTTGATATAAATATGAACTTGATTGAACAAAACATGCATGTATTGTATAACATAATGTCCTAGGGTTGTCATCTGATGAAGATCATCAAAGGTGAGTGCTGCATTTAGCTGTCTTCTGGGTTTTGGTGACATTATATGCTGGCTTGAAAAATGGGTGTCTGATTATTTCTGGCTTGGTACTCTGCTGACATAATCTAATGTTTTGCTTTCGTTGTAAAGCCTTTTTGAAATCGGACAGTGTGGTTAGATTAACGAGAGTCTTGTCTTTAAATGGCTGTAAAATAGTCATATGTTTGAGAAATTGAAGTAATAGGATTTTTAAGGTTTTGAAAATCGCGCCACAGGCTGGCAGTGGCGTCCCACCTAGCCCATAGAGGTTAACACACGTACTGAATTTACCCCTAGACCTGAGAACCGGACATTCGTTTTTCCAATGACCTGAGCCTTGACAGTAGTGACACTCTTGACCAAAGTCAGTTTTACCACGGGAGTCAGGCTCAACCCTAGTTGAATAAAACTCTGCCCGTGAACCAGAGTATCTCGGTGAGCGAGGCCCAAATCTCTCCGAACGCCCCCACTCACTCCAAGTACGGGGTTCTACAAAAATACTTTTGTGAGTCAAAACATATTCGTCCGCCAAAACCGCAGCTTCAGCGACAGTCTGTACTTTTCGTTCGTTAATATACGTCGCTATATGATCAGGGATTGTGTCCTTAAATTGCTCTAGCATAATCAGATCACACAGCCCTTGAAAAGTCATAACCGCAGAGGCGGAACACCAGCGATTAAACTGTGAAGATAATTTTCGCGCAAACTCAACATGAGTCTGCCTATCATCCCTTTCTAAAGTTCTAAATCGTTGGCAGTAAGCCTCAGGAACCAATTCGTAAATCTGTAACACCGCCCTTTTAACCTTATCATAACTGACACTGTCGGCTACACTAAGAGCTGAATATGCTTCCTGCGCTTTACCAGTCAGCACACACTGCAACATTAAAGTGCGGTCAGAATCAGGCCAACTCCTAGCGTCAGCAACACGCTCAAACAACGAAAATAATGTCTCAGGGTCCTTTTCATTAAACTGAGGCAACAACCGTAAATTCCCAACAATGTCAAATGTGTCCGGGGCACACCCAAAAGAGGAACGACTCCTAAGTAAATCTGCGTCACCTTCCCAGAGCAAACTCTCCCCTGAGAGCTTTCCTTCCCTAACCAACTCTAGTCGCTCTTGTTGCAGCTTGATTTTAGCACGCTCCATATCCTGTTTAAATTCCAATTCCTTCTCATATTTTACACGATCGTGCTCTAGCTGTAACAGAAGCAGCTCTTTCTGCTGTTCAAAAAGAAGACTACTAGGACTAACCGATGGAGCGGTAATTGTAACATATCGGGGAGACGGCGAGTCCTCAGCAGAGGCTGCCCCAGTGGTATCTTCAAGAATACCACTCTCCATCAGATTGGCCTTCAATATTAACCTAATAGAATTTTTTTTACATTTATCACTAATTTCAACCTTGTAGTGTTCAGCAACCTTCAACAGCTGTTCTTTAGTACATACATCTAACAGTTCCTTTGATGGAAAGCGAATGAACTCGTCTACATTAGACGCCATAGTCAAAAAAATTCTCACTCAACCCCTCTACTGAGCACACCAGACCACAACAAGAGAAAATACAAATCACACCGGGCACCACAGAAAAGAGATGAGAAATGGAGCTTCCCCAAAATCTACAATAACTCAACCCTAGTCTTCATGCAGATTTGCGGTGGGTAATTATGCACTGTAGCCCGCTGGCAAGGAAGTAACCCCCCAGCACGCTGGTAGATTCCACCAAGCCACGGATGTGCCCCCGAGACAACTGCTCAGTCCACAGACACCACACAAAAATAACAAACATTAACAATGCCCAACATATTCCAAAATGAAACACGTCACTAAGCCTATCAGGGGAAAAAGGTTATAGCTCCGGGTAGTAAGTTTCACTACCCTATCCAAATCTCCCACCAAGGTACACAGCTGATTGTACTCACCTCAGACCAACGTCCCAACAGCAAGTAGAACAAGCGTTTCCAGGCTAGGCAGGGGCCTGGAAACTAACCAATGTATTCTCTCCAACACAGCACACAAACCAAACAAACAAAGGCAACCAATACTGAGCACCAAACTCAAACTAACAAACAAAGCACCTCAATTTAACATACCGCCACGTTTTCTCCCAAACACAAGTTCAAGATCCCGGATGAGCCCCCACTTGTTACGAACCTGTAAGGGCTGTCTTCAGGAAAGGACCAAAATGCAGCAGAGTTAGTATTCATCCTTCAATTTAATTGGAAAGAACACTATACAAAAACAAAAACAAGGAAACTGACAGCCAACAGTCCTGTCAGGTGCAACCACACTAAACAAGAAACAATTACCCACAAAACCCAAAGGAAAAACATGCTCCTTATGTGTGACTCCCAATCAGCAGCAACGAGCACCACCTGTGCCTGATTGGGAGCCACACACATGGCCCAAAACAAAGAAATACCAAAACATAGAAAAAGGAACATAGAACGCCCACCCAATGTAACACCCTGGCCTAACCAAAATAAAGAACAAAAACCCCTCTCTATGGCCAGAGCGTTACAGAACCGGCTCTGAGTTCACAACAAAAGGGAGACAACGTGGAGACAAGGAGTATCAAAATATATATTTATTAACTAAAATAACTAAATAATTAACAATGGCGTGTGTGTAATCAGTAGTGTAAGTGAGTGTTTTGCATACCTGAATGTAATAATGCAGGGTGTTGAAAGGTGCCAAAGGAAATAACCAAAAAGCCACAAAACTACACAACCAAAATCAAAAAAGTGTCTGCATGGAGAGAGTCCTCTCAATAACTGTGGAAGAGGTCTCTTTATCCTGGGACACAGCTGGGCCCAGGTGCTTCCCATTTAGCTGACGACCCTTCCAACTCCGCCCACCGGCATCCTAACAAGGAAACAAGAACAGAGAGAATACGGCAGACAGAGTGGGAGGGTCGTCACACACCCCCCCATAAAACCGGGGACCAACAAGGGTCCCAAATTGACACAGGCCTCTGCGTCCCAAATTGACACAGGCCTCTGCGTCCCAAATTGACACAGGCCTCTGCGTCCCAAATTGACACAGGCCTCTGCGTCCCAAATTGACACAGGCCTCTGCGTCCCAAATTGACACAGGCCTCTGCGTCCCAAATTGACACAGGCCTCTGCGTCCCAAATTGACACAGGCCTCTGCGTCCCAAATTGACACAGGCCTCTGCGTCCCAAATTGACACAGGCCTCTGCGTCCCAAATTGACACAGGCCTCTGCGTCCCAAATTGACACAGGCCTCTGCGTCCCAAATTGACACAGGCCTCTGCGTCCCAAATTGACACAGGCCTTTGCGTCCCAAATTGACGAGAGGTTACATGTTCACCTTCCACTTGCCCCAGCCAACCTCCTTCTCCCCAGACCTCAGCAACCTTTGTGCACAGGAAGCAACATTTAAGAGGAAAGGAGAACACAAGACCAGGAGGGAACAGACAGGAAAGTTAGAACATGATAAAACCAAACAATGGTCAGTCACATAACATTCAGGAACAGGGCGCACAAGAGACCACATCAGCTACAAACGCAAACAACATCTTCCAACGGTTCATAGTCACTTCTCAACGGTTGTCATTTCCCAACGATTCATAGTCACTCCAATGATTCATAGTGACTCCAACGATTCATAGTGACTCCAACGATTCATAGTGACTCCAACGATTCATAGTGACTCCAACGATTCATAGTGACTCCAACGATTCATAGTGACTCCAACGATTCATAGTCACTAAACTCATAACCGAATACGAGTACAGACCAGAGGGTGTAATAAAGGCAAAAATGTCATGTGCCCTACTCGTCAGTGGCACCTGCCAATAGCACAATAACAGGTCAAATTTGCTCAAACAGCTGCGCCGACTTGATCAACGCAGTCCTCCATCCGAGGAAGAGGAAATTAATCTGGCTTAGTGACTCCGTTTACCTTACGGTGGTCCGTTCCATCCGGTTTACTGACCAAGATACAGGGAGAAGCCCAACTGGAGAAAGAAGGCTCTGCTATCTTACTCTCCAGCATGTACCTGACCTCAGCATCCAGACAACGCAGTTTCTCTACAGAGACTCTATAGAACCGCTGACGAATGGGGTCAGCATCTCCAATGTCAATATTATGCTCTATCAAGTTTGTACGTTGTAACGGTTTTGACTTGAGGTTATAATTTATAGGGGTGCCAGGTAGGTTGTGCCTACCAGAGAAAATATTAGTTTCTCCTTTTAGTTTGATAGGGAATGAGTCCCATCTGGTCCGTCAAGTCTACACCAATACAAAGGACTCATGTAAAAGTCAGGATGGAAATACACTTTTCATAAACCCTTAAAACAATGGAAATAACTTCAAAACAACTGTATTCTTTTGCGTGGTTGTATTAACAACCTAAATGATCACACACACACACACACAACAATATAACAATAATGAGCTTTAAACAGCTCTGGTTCCTCCAGAAATGTCCTGTACCTCGGGCCTAAAAAGAGTCCAGCCCGGTAAACAAGTTCAGGGAACTCAAGTGACCTTAGTCACGCAATGGTTGTCCGTTCATACAGTGTAGCGTAAACCCAGTGTCAATCATACAATGAAAAGAACAAATATTTTACCACACATTTCAATAAATCCTCAACTACAACTAACTACCTAAATCATCACAGTATACATCACACCAAAACAAATGAAATACCGTATACAAAAAAGGTTGTAGTCCGTCGGTCAGTCAGAGAAGCCAATCCGCCGACAGATCTCCAGCGGAGAAAGGCCACGAAAACCAACGGAGAGGTGTAGTCCACAGATGCAAGAGTGGAGCCGACCTTGGGTAGATTTTCTATTAGGCTACACAAAGCACACTTTTAAAGCAGCACAACAAACGGAAGAGAGACGCTTCAGAACTGAGGGTCGAACACATCCTCATTCATGTTTCCATCACAACTCCTCTTTTGCACAGCTGATGCTGGCTATTTAATTGGGAATTAAAGGGGAAGCGCCCTATTGGAAGAAGCACTAATTAATTGAGAATTAAAGGGAAAGCGCCCTATTGGAAGGAGAAGCACTGAGACGGTTCAGAAACATTCAGGGCCGTCACAACGTGTAGGTGTCACAGAAAACAAACCTGGAATTTTCCGAATCAGACCAACCAGCTCTTTCCGCCCATCAACAGGTAGCTGAGTAAAAGGGCTATCCAAAATATCCAGTGTCTCTGAATTTTTCAATCTACCCTGCAGTATGCAATCATCGGGACCAGGAACATTTTCGTCCTCATGCACAGACCTAGTATTACAAGAACCAAGGGAAGTAACGGTATCAGCCAAACGAACAGTTTTACCATCCTCTGTAGACTCCCACTTTCTCATCAGAACATCCTCTTGGAGAAAATAACCATGTGCGACATCTCCCAACTGTTCCACAGGCACAATTTGGTCACGCAACTCTTCTAATGTGGGGTCAGTCCGTGGCGCATTGATTAGATCGGAGCGGAATACAGATAACGGGATAACAGGGAAAACAGTGAGAGACTTCTTTGTGGTATTCTCATTTACCGGAGCAGGGACCGGGTCACCATGGCTCATAGACCGCGTCACTGCACCCGCAGAGAACACCGCTGGGAAACTCTGCGCACTCTCATCAGGAATCCCTACAATTGACGGTTTAGTGGAAACCACTAGAGATGGAAACACGACAGGCCACACACGCTCACCAGCCAAGTTATTCCCAAGGATAACGTCGATACCCTCAATAGGCAACGAAGGACGCACCCCCACAACAACGTCACCTTTCACCAGTCCACAATCCAATATCAGTTTATGCAATGGAACTGACAGATTGTTCAAACCTATTCCCCTAATTAGAACACTATTCCCAGAATCAGTCTCAGCAGAGAAAGGTAACACAGATTCCAACACAAACGATTCCGAGGCACCTGTGTCTCGTAGGATCTTCACTGGCACTAGGTTCTTACTTCCTAACATAGACACAAAACCCTCCGTAATGAAAGGTAAATAGCCTGGGTCAATATGGACTTTCACATGCCCCTGGGCCTGAGACAATGTGTCAGGAGTAAACTGATGTGGAACAGACGCAGCTAACGCCGTAGGCCTAGATTTAACGTTAACCTGTTAGGGCTAGGGGGCAGTATTGACACGGCCGGATAAAAAACATACCCGATTTAATCTGGTTACCACTCCTACCCAGTAACTAGAATATGCATATACTTATTACATATGGATAGAAAACACCCTAAATTTTCTAAAACTGTTTGAATGGTGTCTGTGAGTATAACAGAACTCAAATGGCAGGTCAAAACCTGAGAGATTCCTTTACAGGAAGTGGCCTGTCTGACCATTTCTTGAACTTCTTTTCCATCTCTATCATTTACTAAGGATCTCTGCTCTAACGTGACACTTCCCACGTCTTCCATAGGCTCTCAGAGCCCGGGAAAAAACAGAATGTCGTCATTCCAGCCCCAGGCTGAAACACATTATCGCCTTTCTCAAGTGGCCGATCAAGGGACACTGGGCTTATGCGCGTGACCCCGACCGCCCCCGCCTTTGGGATTTTTTCCTCTGTTTGCCGAAAAGGAGATTCCCTGTCGGAATATTATCGCTTTTCTACGAGAAATGTCGTAAAAATTGATTTTAAACAGCGGTTGACATGCTTCGAAGTACGGTAATGGAATATTTAGAATTTTATTGTCACGAATTGCGCCATGCGCGCGACACTTCTTTACTATTTCGGATAGTGTCTGGAACGCACGAACAAAACGCCGCTATTCGGATATAACGATGGATTATTTTGGACCAAACCAACATTTGTTATTGAAGTAGCAGTCCTGGGTGTGCATTCTGACGAAGACAACAAAAGGTAATCAAACTTTTATAATAGTAAATATGATTATGGTGAGTGCTAAACTTGCCGGGTGTCTAAATAGCGAGCCCGTGATGCCTGGGCTATGTACTTAGAATATTGCAAAATGTGCTTTCACCAAAAAGCTATTTTAAAATCGGACATATCGAGTGCATAGAGGAGGTCTGTATCTATAATTCTTAAAATAATTGTTATGCTTTTTGTGAACGTTTATCGTGAGTAATTTAGTAAAATGTTAGCGAATTCCCCGGAAGTTTGCGGGGGGTATGCTAGTTCTGAACGTCACATGCTAATGTAAAAAGCTGTTTTTTGATATAAATATGAACTTGATTGAACAAAACATGCATGTATTGTATAACATAATGTCCTAGGGTTGTCATCTGATGAAGATCATCAAAGGTGAGTGCTGCATTTAGCTGTCTTCTGGGTTTTGGTGACATTATATGCTGGCTTGAAAAATGGGTGTCTGATTATTTCTGGCTTGGTACTCTGCTGACATAATCTAATGTTTTGCTTTCGTTGTAAAGCCTTTTTGAAATCGGACAGTGTGGTTAGATTAACGAGAGTCTTGTCTTTAAATGGCTGTAAAATAGTCATATGTTTGAGAAATTGAAGTAATAGGATTTTTAAGGTTTTGAAAATCGCGCCACAGGCTGGCAGTGGCGTCCCACCTAGCCCATAGAGGTTAACACACGTACTGAATTTACCCCTAGACCTGAGAACCGGACATTCGTTTTTCCAATGACCTGAGCCTTGACAGTAGTGACACTCTTGACCAAAGTCAGTTTTACCACGGGAGTCAGGCTCAACCCTAGTTGAATAAAACTCTGCCCGTGAACCAGAGTATCTCGGTGAGCGAGGCCCAAATCTCTCCGAACGCCCCCACTCACTCCAAGTACGGGGTTCTACAAAAATACTTTTGTGAGTCAAAACATATTCGTCCGCCAAAACCGCAGCTTCAGCGACAGTCTGTACTTTTCGTTCGTTAATATACGTCGCTATATGATCAGGGATTGTGTCCTTAAATTGCTCTAGCATAATCAGATCACACAGCCCTTGAAAAGTCATAACCGCAGAGGCGGAACACCAGCGATTAAACTGTGAAGATAATTTTCGCGCAAACTCAACATGAGTCTGCCTATCATCCCTTTCTAAAGTTCTAAATCGTTGGCAGTAAGCCTCAGGAACCAATTCGTAAATCTGTAACACCGCCCTTTTAACCTTATCATAACTGACACTGTCGGCTACACTAAGAGCTGAATATGCTTCCTGCGCTTTACCAGTCAGCACACACTGCAACATTAAAGTGCGGTCAGAATCAGGCCAACTCCTAGCGTCAGCAACACGCTCAAACAACGAAAATAATGTCTCAGGGTCCTTTTCATTAAACTGAGGCAACAACCGTAAATTCCCAACAATGTCAAATGTGTCCGGGGCACACCCAAAAGAGGAACGACTCCTAAGTAAATCTGCGTCACCTTCCCAGAGCAAACTCTCCCCTGAGAGCTTTCCTTCCCTAACCAACTCTAGTCGCTCTTGTTGCAGCTTGATTTTAGCACGCTCCATATCCTGTTTAAATTCCAATTCCTTCTCATATTTTACACGATCGTGCTCTAGCTGTAACAGAAGCAGCTCTTTCTGCTGTTCAAAAAGAAGACTACTAGGACTAACCGATGGAGCGGTAATTGTAACATATCGGGGAGACGGCGAGTCCTCAGCAGAGGCTGCCCCAGTGGTATCTTCAAGAATACCACTCTCCATCAGATTGGCCTTCAATATTAACCTAATAGAATTTTTTTTACATTTATCACTAATTTCAACCTTGTAGTGTTCAGCAACCTTCAACAGCTGTTCTTTAGTACATACATCTAACAGTTCCTTTGATGGAAAGCGAATGAACTCGTCTACATTAGACGCCATAGTCAAAAAAATTCTCACTCAACCCCTCTACTGAGCACACCAGACCACAACAAGAGAAAATACAAATCACACCGGGCACCACAGAAAAGAGATGAGAAATGGAGCTTCCCCAAAATCTACAATAACTCAACCCTAGTCTTCATGCAGATTTGCGGTGGGTAATTATGCACTGTAGCCCGCTGGCAAGGAAGTAACCCCCCAGCACGCTGGTAGATTCCACCAAGCCACGGATGTGCCCCCGAGACAACTGCTCAGTCCACAGACACCACACAAAAATAACAAACATTAACAATGCCCAACATATTCCAAAATGAAACACGTCACTAAGCCTATCAGGGGAAAAAGGTTATAGCTCCGGGTAGTAAGTTTCACTACCCTATCCAAATCTCCCACCAAGGTACACAGCTGATTGTACTCACCTCAGACCAACGTCCCAACAGCAAGTAGAACAAGCGTTTCCAGGCTAGGCAGGGGCCTGGAAACTAACCAATGTATTCTCTCCAACACAGCACACAAACCAAACAAACAAAGGCAACCAATACTGAGCACCAAACTCAAACTAACAAACAAAGCACCTCAATTTAACATACCGCCACGTTTTCTCCCAAACACAAGTTCAAGATCCCGGATGAGCCCCCACTTGTTACGAACCTGTAAGGGCTGTCTTCAGGAAAGGACCAAAATGCAGCAGAGTTAGTATTCATCCTTCAATTTAATTGGAAAGAACACTATACAAAAACAAAAACAAGGAAACTGACAGCCAACAGTCCTGTCAGGTGCAACCACACTAAACAAGAAACAATTACCCACAAAACCCAAAGGAAAAACATGCTCCTTATGTGTGACTCCCAATCAGCAGCAACGAGCACCACCTGTGCCTGATTGGGAGCCACACACATGGCCCAAAACAAAGAAATACCAAAACATAGAAAAAGGAACATAGAACGCCCACCCAATGTAACACCCTGGCCTAACCAAAATAAAGAACAAAAACCCCTCTCTATGGCCAGAGCGTTACAGAACCGGCTCTGAGTTCACAACAAAAGGGAGACAACGTGGAGACAAGGAGTATCAAAATATATATTTATTAACTAAAATAACTAAATAATTAACAATGGCGTGTGTGTAATCAGTAGTGTAAGTGAGTGTTTTGCATACCTGAATGTAATAATGCAGGGTGTTGAAAGGTGCCAAAGGAAATAACCAAAAAGCCACAAAACTACACAACCAAAATCAAAAAAGTGTCTGCATGGAGAGAGTCCTCTCAATAACTGTGGAAGAGGTCTCTTTATCCTGGGACACAGCTGGGCCCAGGTGCTTCCCATTTAGCTGACGACCCTTCCAACTCCGCCCACCGGCATCCTAACAAGGAAACAAGAACAGAGAGAATACGGCAGACAGAGTGGGAGGGTCGTCACACACCCCCCCATAAAACCGGGGACCAACAAGGGCCCCGGAACAACGTACCAGCCTCTGCGTCCCAAATTGACACAGGCCTCTGCGTCCCAAATTGACACAGGCCTCTGCGTCCCAAATTGACACAGGCCTCTGCGTCCCAAATTGACACAGGCCTCTGCGTCCCAAATTGACACAGGCCTCTGCGTCCCAAATTGACACAGGCCTCTGCGTCCCAAATTGACACAGGCCTCTGCGTCCCAAATTGACACAGGCCTCTGCGTCCCAAATTGACACAGGCCTCTGCGTCCCAAATTGACACAGGCCTCTGCGTCCCAAATTGACACAGGCCTCTGCGTCCCAAATTGACGAGAGGTTACATGTTCACCTTCCACTTGCCCCAGCCAACCTCCTTCTCCCCAGACCTCAGCAACCTTTGTGCACAGGAAGCAACATTTAAGAGGAAAGGAGAACACAAGACCAGGAGGGAACAGACAGGAAAGTTAGAACATGATAAAACCAAACAATGGTCAGTCACATAACATTCAGGAACAGGGCGCACAAGAGACCACATCAGCTACAAACGCAAACAACATCTTCCAACGGTTCATAGTCACTTCTCAACGGTTGTCATTTCCCAACGATTCATAGTCACTCCAATGATTCATAGTGACTCCAACGATTCATAGTGACTCCAACGATTCATAGTGACTCCAACGATTCATAGTGACTCCAACGATTCATAGTGACTCCAACGATTCATAGTCACTAAACTCATAACCGAATACGAGTACAGACCAGAGGGTGTAATAAAGGCAAAAATGTCATGTGCCCTACTCGTCAGTGGCACCTGCCAATAGCACAATAACAGGTCAAATTTGCACAAACAGCTGCGCCGACTTGATCAACGCAGTCCTCCATCCGAGGAAGAGGAAATTAATCTGGCTTAGTGACTCCGTTTACCTTACGGTGGTCCGTTCCATCCGGTTTACTGACCAAGATACAGGGAGAAGCCCAACTGGAGAAAGAAGGCTCTGCTATCTTACTCTCCAGCATGTACCTGACCTCAGCATCCAGACAACGCAGTTTCTCTACAGAGACTCTATAGAACCGCTGACGAATGGGGTCAGCATCTCCAATGTCAATATTATGCTCTATCAAGTTTGTACGTTGTAACGGTTTTGACTTGAGGTTATAATTTATAGGGGTGCCAGGTAGGTTGTGCCTACCAGAGAAAATATTAGTTTCTCCTTTTAGTTTGATCGGGAATGAGTCCCATCTGGTCCGTCAAGTCTACACCAATACAAAGGACTCATGTAAAAGTCAGGATGGAAATACACTTTTCATAAACCCTTAAAACAATGGAAATAACTTCAAAACAACTGTATTCTTTTGCGTGGTTGTATTAACAACCTAAATGATCACACACACACACACACACAACAATATAACAATAATGAGCTTTAAACAGCTCTGGTTCCTCCAGAAATGTCCTGTACCTCGGGCCTAAAAAGAGTCCAGCCCGGTAAACAAGTTCAGGGAACTCAAGTGACCTTAGTCACGCAATGGTTGTCCGTTCATACAGTGTAGCGTAAACCCAGTGTCAATCATACAATGAAAAGAACAAATATTTTACCACACATTTCAATAAATCCTCAACTACAACTAACTACCTAAATCATCACAGTATACATCACACCAAAACAAATGAAATACCGTATACAAAAAAGGTTGTAGTCCGTCGGTCAGTCAGAGAAGCCAATCCGCCGACAGATCTCCAGCGGAGAAAGGCCACGAAAACCAACGGAGAGGTGTAGTCCACAGATGCAAGAGTGGAGCCGACCTTGGGTAGATTTTCTATTAGGCTACACAAAGCACACTTTTAAAGCAGCACAACAAACGGAAGAGAGACGCTTCAGAACTGAGGGTCGAACACATCCTCATTCATGTTTCCATCACAACTCCTCTTTTGCACAGCTGATGCTGGCTATTTAATTGGGAATTAAAGGGGAAGCGCCCTATTGGAAGAAGCACTAATTAATTGAGAATTAAAGGGAAAGCGCCCTATTGGAAGGAGAAGCACTGAGACGGTTCAGAAACATTCAGGGCCGTCACAACGTGTAGGTGTCACAGAAAACAAACCTGGAATTTTCCGAATCAGACCAACCAGCTCTTTCCGCCCATCAACAGGTAGCTGAGTAAAAGGGCTATCCAAAATATCCAGTGTCTCTGAATTTTTCAATCTACCCTGCAGTATGCAATCATCGGGACCAGGAACATTTTCGTCCTCATGCACAGACCTAGTATTACAAGAACCAAGGGAAGTAACGGTATCAGCCAAACGAACAGTTTTACCATCCTCTGTAGACTCCCACTTTCTCATCAGAACATCCTCTTGGAGAAAATAACCATGTGCGACATCTCCCAACTGTTCCACAGGCACAATTTGGTCACGCAACTCTTCTAATGTGGGGTCAGTCCGTGGCGCATTGATTAGATCGGAGCGGAATACAGATAACGGGATAACAGGGAAAACAGTGAGAGACTTCTTTGTGGTATTCTCATTTACCGGAGCAGGGACCGGGTCACCATGGCTCATAGACCGCGTCACTGCACCCGCAGAGAACACCGCTGGGAAACTCTGCGCACTCATCAGGAATCCCTACAATTGACGGTTTAGTGGAAACCACTAGAGATGGAAACACGACAGGCCACACACGCTCACCAGCCAAGTTATTCCCAAGGATAACGTCGATACCCTCAATAGGCAACGAAGGACGCACCCCCACAACAACGTCACCTTTCACCAGTCCACAATCCAATATCAGTTTATGCAATGGAACTGACAGATTGTTCAAACCTATTCCCCTAATTAGAACACTATTCCCAGAATCAGTCTCAGCAGAGAAAGGTAACACAGATTCCAACACAAACGATTCCGAGGCACCTGTGTCTCGTAGGATCTTCACTGGCACTAGGTTCTTACTTCCTAACATAGACACAAAACCCTCCGTAATGAAAGGTAAATAGCCTGGGTCAATATGGACTTTCACATGCCCCTGGGCCTGAGACAATGTGTCAGGAGTAAACTGATGTGGAACAGACGCAGCTAACGCCGTAGGCCTAGATTTAACGTTAACCTGTTAGGGCTAGGGGGCAGTATTGACACGGCCAGATAAAAAACATACCCGATTTAATCTGGTTACCACTCCTACCCAGTAACTAGAATATGCATATACTTATTACATATGGATAGAAAACACCCTAAATTTTCTAAAACTGTTTGAATGGTGTCTGTGAGTATAACAGAACTCAAATGGCAGGTCAAAACCTGAGAGATTCCTTTACAGGAAGTGGCCTGTCTGACCATTTCTTGAACTTCTTTTCCATCTCTATCATTTACTAAGGATCTCTGCTCTAACGTGACACTTCCCACGTCTTCCATAGGCTCTCAGAGCCCGGGAAAAAACAGAATGTCGTCATTCCAGCCCCAGGCTGAAACACATTATCGCCTTTCTCAAGTGGCCGATCAAGGGACACTGGGCTTATGCGCGTGACCCCGACCGCCCCCGCCTTTGGGATTTTTTCCTCTGTTTGCCGAAAAGGAGATTCCCTGTCGGAATATTATCGCTTTTCTACGAGAAAAATGTCGTAAAAATTGATTTTAAACAGCGGTTGACATGCTTCGAAGTACGGTAATGGAATATTTAGAATTTTATTGTCACGAATTGCGCCATGCGCGCGACACTTCTTTACTATTTCGGATAGTGTCTGGAACGCACGAACAAAACGCCGCTATTCGGATATAACGATGGATTATTTTGGACCAAACCAACATTTGTTATTGAAGTAGCAGTCCTGGGTGTGCATTCTGACGAAGACAACAAAAGGTAATCAAACTTTTATAATAGTAAATATGATTATGGTGAGTGCTAAACTTGCCGGGTGTCTAAATAGCGAGCCCGTGATGCCTGGGCTATGTACTTAGAATATTGCAAAATGTGCTTTCACCAAAAAGCTATTTTAAAATCGGACATATCGAGTGCATAGAGGAGGTCTGTATCTATAATTCTTAAAATAATTGTTATGCTTTTTGTGAACGTTTATCGTGAGTAATTTAGTAAAATGTTAGCGAATTCCCCGGAAGTTTGCGGGGGGTATGCTAGTTCTGAACGTCACATGCTAATGTAAAAAGCTGGTTTTTGATATAAATATGAACTTGATTGAACAAAACATGCATGTATTGTATAACATAATGTCCTAGGGTTGTCATCTGATGAAGATCATCAAAGGTGAGTGCTGCATTTAGCTGTCTTCTGGGTTTTGGTGACATTATATGCTGGCTTGAAAAATGGGTGTCTGATTATTTCTGGCTTGGTACTCTGCTGACATAATCTAATGTTTTGCTTTCGTTGTAAAGCCTTTTTGAAATCGGACAGTGTGGTTAGATTAACGAGAGTCTTGTCTTTAAATGGCTGTAAAATAGTCATATGTTTGAGAAATTGAAGTAATAGGATTTTTAAGGTTTTGAAAATCGCGCCACAGGCTGGCAGTGGCGTCCCACCTAGCCCATAGAGGTTAACACACGTACTGAATTTACCCCTAGACCTGAGAACCGGACATTCGTTTTTCCAATGACCTGAGCCTTGACAGTAGTGACACTCTTGACCAAAGTCAGTTTTACCACGGGAGTCAGGCTCAACCCTAGTTGAATAAAACTCTGCCCGTGAACCAGAGTATCTCGGTGAGCGAGGCCCAAATCTCTCCGAACGCCCCCACTCACTCCAAGTACGGGGTTCTACAAAAATACTTTTGTGAGTCAAAACATATTCGTCCGCCAAAACCGCAGCTTCAGCGACAGTCTGTACTTTTCGTTCGTTAATATACGTCGCTATATGATCAGGGATTGTGTCCTTAAATTGCTCTAGCATAATCAGATCACACAGCCCTTGAAAAGTCATAACCGCAGAGGCGGAACACCAGCGATTAAACTGTGAAGATAATTTTCGCGCAAACTCAACATGAGTCTGCCTATCATCCCTTTCTAAAGTTCTAAATCGTTGGCAGTAAGCCTCAGGAACCAATTCGTAAATCTGTAACACCGCCCTTTTAACCTTATCATAACTGACACTGTCGGCTACACTAAGAGCTGAATATGCTTCCTGCGCTTTACCAGTCAGCACACACTGCAACATTAAAGTGCGGTCAGAATCAGGCCAACTCCTAGCGTCAGCAACACGCTCAAACAACGAAAATAATGTCTCAGGGTCCTTTTCATTAAACTGAGGCAACAACCGTAAATTCCCAACAATGTCAAATGTGTCCGGGGCACACCCAAAAGAGGAACGACTCCTAAGTAAATCTGCGTCACCTTCCCAGAGCAAACTCTCCCCTGAGAGCTTTCCTTCCCTAACCAACTCTAGTCGCTCTTGTTGCAGCTTGATTTTAGCACGCTCCATATCCTGTTTAAATTCCAATTCCTTCTCATATTTTACACGATCGTGCTCTAGCTGTAACAGAAGCAGCTCTTTCTGCTGTTCAAAAAGAAGACTACTAGGACTAACCGATGGAGCGGTAATTGTAACATATCGGGGAGACGGCGAGTCCTCAGCAGAGGCTGCCCCAGTGGTATCTTCAAGAATACCACTCTCCATCAGATTGGCCTTCAATATTAACCTAATAGAATTTTTTTTACATTTATCACTAATTTCAACCTTGTAGTGTTCAGCAACCTTCAACAGCTGTTCTTTAGTACATACATCTAACAGTTCCTTTGATGGAAAGCGAATGAACTCGTCTACATTAGACGCCATAGTCAAAAAAATTCTCACTCAACCCCTCTACTGAGCACACCAGACCACAACAAGAGAAAATACAAATCACACCGGGCACCACAGAAAAGAGATGAGAAATGGAGCTTCCCCAAAATCTACAATAACTCAACCCTAGTCTTCATGCAGATTTGCGGTGGGTAATTATGCACTGTAGCCCGCTGGCAAGGAAGTAACCCCCCAGCACGCTGGTAGATTCCACCAAGCCACGGATGTGCCCCCGAGACAACTGCTCAGTCCACAGACACCACACAAAAATAACAAACATTAACAATGCCCAACATATTCCAAAATGAAACACGTCACTAAGCCTATCAGGGGAAAAAGGTTATAGCTCCGGGTAGTAAGTTTCACTACCCTATCCAAATCTCCCACCAAGGTACACAGCTGATTGTACTCACCTCAGACCAACGTCCCAACAGCAAGTAGAACAAGCGTTTCCAGGCTAGGCAGGGGCCTGGAAACTAACCAATGTATTCTCTCCAACACAGCACACAAACCAAACAAACAAAGGCAACCAATACTGAGCACCAAACTCAAACTAACAAACAAAGCACCTCAATTTAACATACCGCCACGTTTTCTCCCAAACACAAGTTCAAGATCCCGGATGAGCCCCCACTTGTTACGAACCTGTAAGGGCTGTCTTCAGGAAAGGACCAAAATGCAGCAGAGTTAGTATTCATCCTTCAATTTAATTGGAAAGAACACTATACAAAAACAAAAACAAGGAAACTGACAGCCAACAGTCCTGTCAGGTGCAACCACACTAAACAAGAAACAATTACCCACAAAACCCAAAGGAAAAACATGCTCCTTATGTGTGACTCCCAATCAGCAGCAACGAGCACCACCTGTGCCTGATTGGGAGCCACACACATGGCCCAAAACAAAGAAATACCAAAACATAGAAAAAGGAACATAGAACGCCCACCCAATGTAACACCCTGGCCTAACCAAAATAAAGAACAAAAACCCCTCTCTATGGCCAGAGCGTTACAGAACCGGCTCTGAGTTCACAACAAAAGGGAGACAACGTGGAGACAAGGAGTATCAAAATATATATTTATTAACTAAAATAACTAAATAATTAACAATGGCGTGTGTGTAATCAGTAGTGTAAGTGAGTGTTTTGCATACCTGAATGTAATAATGCAGGGTGTTGAAAGGTGCCAAAGGAAATAACCAAAAAGCCACAAAACTACACAACCAAAATCAAAAAAGTGTCTGCATGGAGAGAGTCCTCTCAATAACTGTGGAAGAGGTCTCTTTATCCTGGGACACAGCTGGGCCCAGGTGCTTCCCATTTAGCTGACGACCCTTCCAACTCCGCCCACCGGCATCCTAACAAGGAAACAAGAACAGAGAGAATACGGCAGACAGAGTGGGAGGGTCGTCACACACCCCCCCATAAAACCGGGGACCAACAAGGGCCCCGGAACAACGTACCAGCCTCTGCGTCCCAAATTGACACAGGCCTCTGCGTCCCAAATTGACACAGGCCTCTGCGTCCCAAATTGACACAGGCCTCTGCGTCCCAAATTGACACAGGCCTCTGCGTCCCAAATTGACACAGGCCTCTGCGTCCCAAATTGACACAGGCCTCTGCGTCCCAAATTGACACAGGCCTCTGCGTCCCAAATTGACACAGGCCTCTGCGTCCCAAATTGACACAGGCCTCTGCGTCCCAAATTGACGAGAGGTTACATGTTCACCTTCCACTTGCCCCAGCCAACCTCCTTCTCCCCAGACCTCAGCAACCTTTGTGCACAGGAAGCAACATTTAAGAGGAAAGGAGAACACAAGACCAGGAGGGAACAGACAGGAAAGTTAGAACATGATAAAACCAAACAATGGTCAGTCACATAACATTCAGGAACAGGGCGCACAAGAGACCACATCAGCTACAAACGCAAACAACATCTTCCAACGGTTCATAGTCACTTCTCAACGGTTGTCATTTCCCAACGATTCATAGTCACTCCAATGATTCATAGTGACTCCAACGATTCATAGTGACTCCAACGATTCATAGTGACTCCAACGATTCATAGTGACTCCAACGATTCATAGTGACTCCAACGATTCATAGTCACTAAACTCATAACCGAATACGAGTACAGACCAGAGGGTGTAATAAAGGCAAAAATGTCATGTGCCCTACTCGTCAGTGGCACCTGCCAATAGCACAATAACAGGTCAAATTTGCACAAACAGCTGCGCCGACTTGATCAACGCAGTCCTCCATCCGAGGAAGAGGAAATTAATCTGGCTTAGTGACTCCGTTTACCTTACGGTGGTCCGTTCCATCCGGTTTACTGACCAAGATACAGGGAGAAGCCCAACTGGAGAAAGAAGGCTCTGCTATCTTACTCTCCAGCATGTACCTGACCTCAGCATCCAGACAACGCAGTTTCTCTACAGAGACTCTATAGAACCGCTGACGAATGGGGTCAGCATCTCCAATGTCAATATTATGCTCTATCAAGTTTGTACGTTGTAACGGTTTTGACTTGAGGTTATAATTTATAGGGGTGCCAGGTAGGTTGTGCCTACCAGAGAAAATATTAGTTTCTCCTTTTAGTTTGATAGGGAATGAGTCCCATCTGGTCCGTCAAGTCTACACCAATACAAAGGACTCATGTAAAAGTCAGGATGGAAATACACTTTTCATAAACCCTTAAAACAATGGAAATAACTTCAAAACAACTGTATTCTTTTGCGTGGTTGTATTAACAACCTAAATGATCACACACACACACACACAACAATATAACAATAATGAGCTTTAAACAGCTCTGGTTCCTCCAGAAATGTCCTGTACCTCGGGCCTAAAAAGAGTCCAGCCCGGTAAACAAGTTCAGGGAACTCAAGTGACCTTAGTCACGCAATGGTTGTCCGTTCATACAGTGTAGCGTAAACCCAGTGTCAATCATACAATGAAAAGAACAAATATTTTACCACACATTTCAATAAATCCTCAACTACAACTAACTACCTAAATCATCACAGTATACATCACACCAAAACAAATGAAATACCGTATACAAAAAAGGTTGTAGTCCGTCGGTCAGTCAGAGAAGCCAATCCGCCGACAGATCTCCAGCGGAGAAAGGCCACGAAAACCAACGGAGAGGTGTAGTCCACAGATGCAAGAGTGGAGCCGACCTTGGGTAGATTTTCTATTAGGCTACACAAAGCACACTTTTAAAGCAGCACAACAAACGGAAGAGAGACGCTTCAGAACTGAGGGTCGAACACATCCTCATTCATGTTTCCATCACAACTCCTCTTTTGCACAGCTGATGCTGGCTATTTAATTGGGAATTAAAGGGGAAGCGCCCTATTGGAAGAAGCACTAATTAATTGAGAATTAAAGGGAAAGCGCCCTATTGGAAGGAGAAGCACTGAGACGGTTCAGAAACATTCAGGGCCGTCACAACGTGTAGGTGTCACAGAAAACAAACCTGGAAATTTCCGAATCAGACCAACCAGCTCTTTCCGCCCATCAACAGGTAGCTGAGTAAAAGGGCTATCCAAAATATCCAGTGTCTCTGAATTTTTCAATCTACCCTGCAGTATGCAATCATCGGGACCAGGAACATTTTCGTCCTCATGCACAGACCTAGTATTACAAGAACCAAGGGAAGTAACGGTATCAGCCAAACGAACAGTTTTACCATCCTCTGTAGACTCCCACTTTCTCATCAGAACATCCTCTTGGAGAAAATAACCATGTGCGACATCTCCCAACTGTTCCACAGGCACAATTTGGTCACGCAACTCTTCTAATGTGGGGTCAGTCCGTGGCGCATTGATTAGATCGGAGCGGAATACAGATAACGGGATAACAGGGAAAACAGTGAGAGACTTCTTTGTGGTATTCTCATTTACCGGAGCAGGGACCGGGTCACCATGGCTCATAGACCGCGTCACTGCACCCGCAGAGAACACCGCTGGGAAACTCTGCGCACTCTCATCAGGAATCCCTACAATTGACGGTTTAGTGGAAACCACTAGAGATGGAAACACGACAGGCCACACACGCTCACCAGCCAAGTTATTCCCAAGGATAACGTCGATACCCTCAATAGGCAACGAAGGACGCACCCCCACAACAACGTCACCTTTCACCAGTCCACAATCCAATATCAGTTTATGCAATGGAACTGACAGATTGTTCAAACCTATTCCCCTAATTAGAACACTATTCCCAGAATCAGTCTCAGCAGAGAAAGGTAACACAGATTCCAACACAAACGATTCCGAGGCACCTGTGTCTCGTAGGATCTTCACTGGCACTAGGTTCTTACTTCCTAACATAGACACAAAACCCTCCGTAATGAAAGGTAAATAGCCTGGGTCAATATGGACTTTCACATGCCCCTGGGCCTGAGACAATGTGTCAGGAGTAAACTGATGTGGAACAGACGCAGCTAACGCCGTAGGCCTAGATTTAACGTTAACCTGTTAGGGCTAGGGGGCAGTATTGACACGGCTGGATAAAAAACATACCCGATTTAATCTGGTTACCACTCCTACCCAGTAACTAGAATATGCATATACTTATTACATATGGATAGAAAACACCCTAAATTTTCTAAAACTGTTTGAATGGTGTCTGTGAGTATAACAGAACTCAAATGGCAGGTCAAAACCTGAGAGATTCCTTTACAGGAAGTGGCCTGTCTGACCATTTCTTGAACTTCTTTTCCATCTCTATCATTTACTAAGGATCTCTGCTCTAACGTGACACTTCCCACGTCTTCCATAGGCTCTCAGAGCCCGGGTAAAAACAGAATGTCGTCATTCCAGCCCCAGGCTGAAACACATTATCGCCTTTCTCAAGTGGCCGATCAAGGGACACTGGGCTTATGCGCGTGACCCCGACCGCCCCCGCCTTTGGGATTTTTTCCTCTGTTTAACGAAAAGGAGATTCCCTGTCGGAATATTATCGCTTTTCTACGAGAAAAATGTCGTAAAAATTGATTTTAAACAGCGGTTGACATGCTTCGAAGTACGGTAATGGAATATTTAGAATTTTATTGTCACGAATTGCGCCATGCGCGCGACACTTCTTTACTATTTCGGATAGTGTCTGGAACGCACGAACAAAACGCCGCTATTCGGATATAACGATGGATTATTTTGGACCAAACCAACATTTGTTATTGAAGTAGCAGTCCTGGGTGTGCATTCTGACGAAGACAACAAAAGGTAATCAAACTTTTATAATAGTAAATATGATTATGGTGAGTGCTAAACTTGCCGGGTGTCTAAATAGCGAGCCCGTGATGCCTGGGCTATGTACTTAGAATATTGCAAAATGTGCTTTCACCAAAAAGCTATTTTAAAATCGGACATATCGAGTGCATAGAGGAGGTCTGTATCTATAATTCTTAAAATAATTGTTATGCTTTTTGTGAACGTTTATCGTGAGTAATTTAGTAAAATGTTAGCGAATTCCCCGGAAGTTTGCGGGGGGTATGCTAGTTCTGAACGTCACATGCTAATGTAAAAAGCTGTTTTTTGATATAAATATGAACTTGATTGAACAAAACATGCATGTATTGTATAACATAATGTCCTAGGGTTGTCATCTGATGAAGATCATCAAAGGTGAGTGCTGCATTTAGCTGTCTTCTGGGTTTTGGTGACATTATATGCTGGCTTGAAAAATGGGTGTCTGATTATTTCTGGCTTGGTACTCTGCTGACATAATCTAATGTTTTGCTTTCGTTGTAAAGCCTTTTTGAAATCGGACAGTGTGGTTAGATTAACGAGAGTCTTGTCTTTAAATGGCTGTAAAATAGTCATATGTTTGAGAAATTGAAGTAATAGGATTTTTAAGGTTTTGAAAATCGCGCCACAGGCTGGCAGTGGCGTCCCACCTAGCCCATAGAGGTTAACACACGTACTGAATTTACCCCTAGACCTGAGAACCGGACATTCCTTTTTCCAATGACCTGAGCCTTGACAGTAGTGACACTCTTGACCAAAGTCAGTTTTACCACGGGAGTCAGGCTCAACCCTAGTTGAATAAAACTCTGCCCGTGAACCAGAGTATCTCGGTGAGCGAGGCCCAAATCTCTCCGAACGCCCCCACTCACTCCAAGTACGGGGTTCTACAAAAATACTTTTGTGAGTCAAAACATATTCGTCCGCCAAAACCGCAGCTTCAGCGACAGTCTGTACTTTTCGTTCGTTAATATACGTCGCTATATGATCAGGGATTGTGTCCTTAAATTGCTCTAGCATAATCAGATCACACAGCCCTTGAAAAGTCATAACCGCAGAGGCGGAACACCAGCGATTAAACTGTGAAGATAATTTTCGCGCAAACTCAACATGAGTCTGCCTATCATCCCTTTCTAAAGTTCTAAATCGTTGGCAGTAAGCCTCAGGAACCAATTCGTAAATCTGTAACACCGCCCTTTTAACCTTATCATAACTGACACTGTCGGCTACACTAAGAGCTGAATATGCTTCCTGCGCTTTACCAGTCAGCACACACTGCAACATTAAAGTGCGGTCAGAATCAGGCCAACTCCTAGCGTCAGCAACACGCTCAAACAACGAAAATAATGTCTCAGGGTCCTTTTCATTAAACTGAGGCAACAACCGTAAATTCCCAACAATGTCAAATGTGTCCGGGGCACACCCAAAAGAGGAACGACTCCTAAGTAAATCTGCGTCACCTTCCCAGAGCAAACTCTCCCCTGAGAGCTTTCCTTCCCTAACCAACTCTAGTCGCTCTTGTTGCAGCTTGATTTTAGCACGCTCCATATCCTGTTTAAATTCCAATTCCTTCTCATATTTTACACGATCGTGCTCTAGCTGTAACAGAAGCAGCTCTTTCTGCTGTTCAAAAAGAAGACTACTAGGACTAACCGATGGAGCGGTAATTGTAACATATCGGGGAGACGGCGAGTCCTCAGCAGAGGCTGCCCCAGTGGTATCTTCAAGAATACCACTCTCCATCAGATTGGCCTTCAATATTAACCTAATAGAATTTTTTTTACATTTATCACTAATTTCAACCTTGTAGTGTTCAGCAACCTTCAACAGCTGTTCTTTAGTACATACATCTAACAGTTCCTTTGATGGAAAGCGAATGAACTCGTCTACATTAGACGCCATAGTCAAAAAAATTCTCACTCAACCCCTCTACTGAGCACACCAGACCACAACAAGAGAAAATACAAATCACACCGGGCACCACAGAAAAGAGATGAGAAATGGAGCTTCCCCAAAATCTACAATAACTCAACCCTAGTCTTCATGCAGATTTGCGGTGGGTAATTATGCACTGTAGCCCGCTGGCAAGGAAGTAACCCCCCAGCACGCTGGTAGATTCCACCAAGCCACGGATGTGCCCCCGAGACAACTGCTCAGTCCACAGACACCACACAAAAATAACAAACATTAACAATGCCCAACATATTCCAAAATGAAACACGTCACTAAGCCTATCAGGGGAAAAAGGTTATAGCTCCGGGTAGTAAGTTTCACTACCCTATCCAAATCTCCCACCAAGGTACACAGCTGATTGTACTCACCTCAGACCAACGTCCCAACAGCAAGTAGAACAAGCGTTTCCAGGCTAGGCAGGGGCCTGGAAACTAACCAATGTATTCTCTCCAACACAGCACACAAACAAAACAAACAAAGGCAACCAATACTGAGCACCAAACTCAAACTAACAAACAAAGCACCTCAATTTAACATACCGCCACGTTTTCTCCCAAACACAAGTTCAAGATCCCGGATGAGCCCCCACTTGTTACGAACCTGTAAGGGCTGTCTTCAGGAAAGGACCAAAATGCAGCAGAGTTAGTATTCATCCTTCAATTTAATTGGAAAGAACACTATACAAAAACAAAAACAAGGAAACTGACAGCCAACAGTCCTGTCAGGTGCAACCACACTAAACAAGAAACAATTACCCACAAAACCCAAAGGAAAAACATGCTCCTTATGTGTGACTCCCAATCAGCAGCAACGAGCACCACCTGTGCCTGATTGGGAGCCACACACATGGCCCAAAACAAAGAAATACCAAAACATAGAAAAAGGAACATAGAACGCCCACCCAATGTAACACCCTGGCCTAACCAAAATAAAGAACAAAAACCCCTCTCTATGGCCAGAGCGTTACAGAACCGGCTCTGAGTTCACAACAAAAGGGAGACAACGTGGAGACAAGGAGTATCAAAATATATATTTATTAACTAAAATAACTAAATAATTAACAATGGCGTGTGTGTAATCAGTAGTGTAAGTGAGTGTTTTGCATACCTGAATGTAATAATGCAGGGTGTTGAAAGGTGCCAAAGGAAATAACCAAAAAGCCACAAAACTACACAACCAAAATCAAAAAAGTGTCTGCATGGAGAGAGTCCTCTCAATAACTGTGGAAGAGGTCTCTTTATCCTGGGACACAGCTGGGCCCAGGTGCTTCCCATTTAGCTGACGACCCTTCCAACTCCGCCCACCGGCATCCTAACAAGGAAACAAGAACAGAGAGAATACGGCAGACAGAGTGGGAGGGTCGTCACACACCCCCCCATAAAACCGGGGACCAACAAGGGCCCCGGAACAACGTACCAGCCTCTGCGTCCCAAATTGACACAGGCCTCTGCGTCCCAAATTGACACAGGCCTCTGCGTCCCAAATTGACACAGGCCTCTGCGTCCCAAATTGACACAGGCCTCTGCGTCCCAAATTGACACAGGCCTCTGCGTCCCAAATTGACACAGGCCTCTGCGTCCCAAATTGACACAGGCCTCTGCGTCCCAAATTGACACAGGCCTCTGCGTCCCAAATTGACACAGGCCTCTGCGTCCCAAATTGACACAGGCCTTTGCGTCCCAAATTGACACAGGCCTTTGCGTCCCAAATTGACGAGAGGTTACATGTTCACCTTCCACTTGCCCCAGCCAACCTCCTTCTCCCCAGACCTCAGCAACCTTTGTGCACAGGAAGCAACATTTAAGAGGAAAGGAGAACACAAGACCAGGAGGGAACAGACAGGAAAGTTAGAACATGATAAAACCAAACAATGGTCAGTCACATAACATTCAGGAACAGGGCGCACAAGAGACCACATCAGCTACAAACGCAAACAACATCTTCCAACGGTTCATAGTCACTTCTCAACGGTTGTCATTTCCCAACGATTCATAGTCACTCCAATGATTCATAGTGACTCCAACGATTCATAGTCACTAAACTCATAACCGAATACGAGTACAGACCAGAGGGTGTAATAAAGGCAAAAATGTCATGTGCCCTACTCGTCAGTGGCACCTGCCAATAGCACAATAACAGGTCAAATTTGCACAAACAGCTGCGCCGACTTGATCAACGCAGTCCTCCATCCGAGGAAGAGGAAATTAATCTGGCTTAGTGACTCCGTTTACCTTACGGTGGTCCGTTCCATCCGGTTTACTGACCAAGATACAGGGAGAAGCCCAACTGGAGAAAGAAGGCTCTGCTATCTTACTCTCCAGCATGTACCTGACCTCAGCATCCAGACAACGCAGTTTCTCTACAGAGACTCTATAGAACCGCTGACGAATGGGGTCAGCATCTCCAATGTCAATATTATGCTCTATCAAGTTTGTACGTTGTAACGGTTTTGACTTGAGGTTATAATTTATAGGGGTGCCAGGTAGGTTGTGCCTACCAGAGAAAATATTAGTTTCTCCTTTTAGTTTGATAGGGAATGAGTCCCATCTGGTCCGTCAAGTCTACACCAATACAAAGGACTCATGTAAAAGTCAGGATGGAAATACACTTTTCATAAACCCTTAAAACAATGGAAATAACTTCAAAACAACTGTATTCTTTTGCGTGGTTGTATTAACAACCTAAATGATCACACACACACACACAACAATATAACAATAATGAGCTTTAAACAGCTCTGGTTCCTCCAGAAATGTCCTGTACCTCGGGCCTAAAAAGAGTCCAGCCCGGTAAACAAGTTCAGGGAACTCAAGTGACCTTAGTCACGCAATGGTTGTCCGTTCATACAGTGTAGCGTAAACCCTGTGTCAATCATACAATGAAAAGAACAAATATTTTACCACACATTTCAATAAATCCTCAACTACAACTAACTACCTAAATCATCACAGTATACATCACACCAAAACAAATGAAATACCGTATACAAAAAAGGTTGTAGTCCGTCGGTCAGTCAGAGAAGCCAATCCGCCGACAGATCTCCAGCGGAGAAAGGCCACGAAAACCAACGGAGAGGTGTAGTCCACAGATGCAAGAGTGGAGCCGACCTTGGGTAGATTTTCTATTAGGCTACACAAAGCACACTTTTAAAGCAGCACAACAAACGGAAGAGAGACGCTTCAGAACTGAGGGTCGAACACATCCTCATTCATGTTTCCATCACAACTCCTCTTTTGCACAGCTGATGCTGGCTATTTATTTGGGAATTAAAGGGGAAGCGCCCTATTGGAAGAAGCACTAATTAATTGAGAATTAAAGGGAAAGCGCCCTATTGGACGGTTCAGAAACATTCAGGGCCGTCACACACCCCCTCCCCTGGAAAAAGCCGACCATTGCCCTGGAAGGCACATCTTGGTCGGGGAAACCGAGAAAGGTCTCTTCATCACTTTCCTCTTCAAAGATCTCCAGGACCTTGCGGCGCTCAATCTCCTCCAATTCGTCAGCTGAGGGGTAACAGGCCTTAAGGCGTGAGACATGGACAACGCGCATATCTTCACCTGTGTCCTCTTTCACCACTCGATAGTTCAAAGGGCCTCTCTGCTCCACAATCCTATATGGTCCTTGCCATTTAGGAGCGAGCTTGGCCGAGAAGAATTGTTCAGCTTTTGAATAAGGATGAGAGCGAAGCCACACCCGATCACGAAGCTGGAACTGCATGTCTCGTCTCTTCTTATCATAATTTCTCTTCTGCCTGAGTCGAGCATGGATCATGTTCTTTGAGACAAGAGCTCTCAAGTCGTGGAGATGGACTACCTGGTCATAGCAAGCAGCGTCTGGAGTAACCTGCTGGGGCTGTAGCACCATCTCCAAGGGTCCTCGGAGGGGACGACTCAGGTTCAGCTCTGCAGGTGTGACTCCAGTGGACTCTTGCACAGCAGAATTCAGGGCAAATCGAAACTCGTGAAGGTGCTTGTCCCAGTGTTTGTGCTGGGTCCCTACATAGGAAGCAACCATTGTCTTCAAGGTTCGATTAACTCTCTCAGTGAGGTTGGTCTGTGGGTGATAAGCCGTGGTCAACTTCTGTCTCAGGTTCCATCTTTGGCAGGTCTCCTCAAAGAGATCAGAGACGAATTGGGAACCTCGATCAGACAGGATGTAATCAGGCACTCCCCAGCGAGTCAGGATCTCTTTCGTAAGGATGTTAGAGACTGTCCTTGCTGTGGCCTGACGCAGGGCAAAGAGCTCCACCCACTTGGAATAGTAATCAACAAAAACAAGCATGTACACATTCTGATTGGAGCTTCTAGGAAATGGACCCATCAAATCCACTCCTAACATTTCCCAAGGTCGGGTAATCACAGTTTGCTGCAACTTGCCAGCAGGCTTTCTACCTTCTGGTTTGTACATTTGACAAACCTGACAGTTTCGGATGTGTGACTTTACATCCATGCTCAGATGTGGCCAGTACAGTAATGCTTGCAACCGCTTGTAGGTTTTGAACCTGCCCAAATGACCAGCTAACGGGTCTTCATGGAAATGTTGAAGCAGTTGAAGGCGTAGAGTTTCACGTATGTACATTTGGTATAGTGTTCTGTGAGGTAGTTGTACAACTCGGTAGACTTTGTCTTCAATGATGGTCAGCTTGGTGGTAGGATTGACCATCTTTTCTCTATCTTCCAGGATAGTCTGGTACAAAGCCTGTACTTCTGGATCATCCTGTTGGGCTTTCCAAATGGCCTCATCAGAGATGGGAAAGTCAGTTTTGGGTGAGTCTCGACTGCTTGACAGGACAGTAGCACATGTAAGATGAGGGCCACCATTACCACCAGCAGGAGCTCTGGATAAGGCATCTGGAATCATCATCATCTCACTTGGCTCTGTCATATCCTCACATGGTCTCTCCTATCATTGCTATGCAGACGACACACAATTAATCTTCTCCTTTCCCCCTTCTGATAACCAGGCGGCGAATCGCATCTCTGCATGTCTGTCAGACATATCAGTGTGGATGACGGATCACCAGCTCAAGCTGAACCTCGGCAAGACGGAGCTGCTCTTCCTCCCGGGGAAGGACTGCCCGTTCCATGATCTCGCCATCACGGTTGACAACTCCCTTGTGTCCTCCTCCCAGAGTGCTAAGAACCTTGGCGTGATCCTGGACAACACCCTGTCGTTCTCCACTAACATCAAGGCGGTGACCCGATCCTGTAGGTTCATGCTCTACAACATTCGCAGAGTACGACCCTGCCTCACACAGGAAGCGGCGCAGGTCCTAATCCAGGCACTTGTCATCTCCCGTCTGGATTACTGCAACTCGCTGTTGGCTGGGCTCCCTGCCTGTGCCATTAAACCCCTACAACTCATCCAGAACGCCGCAGCCCGTCTGGTGTTCAACCTTCCCAAGTTCTCTCACGTCACCCCGCTCCTCCGCTCTCTCCACTGGCTTCCAGTTGAAGCTCGCATCCGCTACAAGACCATGGTGATTGCCTACGGAGCTGTGAAGGGAACGGCACCTCCATACCTTCAGGCTCTGATCAGGCCCTACACCCAAACAAGGGCACTGCGTTCATCCACCACTGGCCTGCTGGCCCCCCTACCTCTGAGGAAGCACAGTTCCCGCTCAGCCCAGTCAAAACTGTTCGCTGCTCTGGCACCCCAATGGTGGAACAAGCTCCCTCACGACGCCAGGACAGCGGAGTCAATCACCACCTTCCGGAGACACCTGAAACCCCACCTCTTTAACCTGTTAGGGCTAGGGGGCAGCATTTGCACGTCTGGATAAAAAAAAATGTACCCGATTTAACCTCTCTAGGCTAGGCGGGACGAATTCGTCCCACCTACGTAACAGCCAGTGTAATCCAGTGGCGCGATTTTCAAAACGTTAAAAATCCTATTACTTCAATTTCTCAAACATATGACTATTTTACAGCCATTTAAAGATAAGACTCTCGTTAATCTAACCACACTGTCCGATTTCAAAAAGGCTTTACAACGAAAGCAAAACATTAGATTATGTCAGCAGAGTACCAAGCCAGAAATAATCAGACACCCATTTTTCAAGCCAGCATATAATGTCACCAAAACCCAGAAGACAGCTAAATGCAGCACTCACCTTTGATGATCTTCATCAGATGACAACCCTAGGACATTGTTATACAATACATGCATGTTTTGTTCAATCAAGTTCATATTTATATCAAAAACCAGCTTTTTACATTAGCATGTGACGTTCAGAACTAGCATACCCCCCGCAAACTTCCGGGGAATTCGCTAACATTTTACTAAATTACTCACGATAAACGTTCACAAAAAGCATAACAATTATTTTAAGAATTATAGATACAGACCTCTATGCACTCGATATGTCCGATTTTAAAATAGCTTTTTGGTGAAAGCACATTTTGCAATATTCTAAGTACATAGCCCAGGCATCACGGGCTCGCTATTTAGACACCCGGCAAGTTTAGCACTCACCATAATCATATTTACTATTATAAAAATGTCATTACCTTTTGTTGTCTTCGTCAGAATGCACACCCAGGACAGCTACTTCAATAACAAATGTTGGTTTGGTCCAAAATAATCCATCGTTATATCCGAATAGCGGCGTTTTGTTCGTGCGTTCCAGACACTATCCGAAATAGTAAAGAAGTGTCACGCGCTTGGCGCAATTCCTGACAATAAAATTCAAAGTATTCCATTACCGTACGTCGAAGCATGTCAACCGCTGTTTAAAATCAATTTTTACGTCATTTGTCTCGTAGAAAAGCGATAATATTCCGACAGGGAATCTCCTTTTCGGCAAACAGAGGAAAAAATCCCAAAGGCGGGGGCGGTCGGGGTCACGCGCATAAGCTAGTGTCTCTTGATGGGCCACTTGAGAAAGGCGATAATGTGTTTCAGCCTGGGGCTGGAATGACGACATTCTGTTTTTTCCCGGGCTCTGAGAGCCTATGGAAGACGTGGGAAGTGTCACGTTAGAGCAGAGATCCTTAGTAAATGATAGAGATGGAAAAGAAGTTCAACAAATGGTCAGACAGGCCACTTCCTGTAAAGGAATCTCTCAGGTTTTGACCTGCCATTTGAGTTCTGTTATACTCACAGACACCATTCAAACAGTTTTAGAAAATTTAGGGTGTTTTCTATCCATATGTAATAAGTATATGCATATTCTAGTTACTGAGTAGGAGTGGTAACCAGATTAAATCGGGTATGTTTTTTATCCAGCCGTGTCAATGCTGCCCCCTAGCCCTAACAGGTTAATCTGGTTACTAATCCTACCCAGTAACTAGAATATGCATATACTTATTATATATGGATAGAAAACACTAAAGTTTCTAAAACTGTTTGAATGGTGTCTGTGAGTATAACAGAACTCATTTGGCAGGCAAAACCCTGAGACATTTTCTGACAGGAAGTGGATACCTGATGTGTTGTATTGACTTTAAACCTATCCCATTGAAAAACACAGGGGCTTAGGAATATTTTGGCACTTCCTATTGCTTCCACTAGATGTCACCAGCCTTTACAAAGTGTTTTGAGTCTTCTGGAGGGAGATCTGACCGAACAAGAGCCATGGAACGATGATGTCCCATTAGACACCTGGCGACGCGAGTTCATGTTGGGTACCCTCGTTCCAATACGTTATAAAAGAGTATGCATTCGTCCACCTTGAATATTATTCATGTTCTGGTTAAAAAAGGCCCTAATGATTTATGCTATACAACGTTTGACATGTTTGAACGAACGGAAATATATTTTTTCCCCTCGTTCATGACGAGAAGTCCGGCTGGCTTAGATCATGTGCTAACAAGACGGAGATTTTTGGACATAAATGATGAGCTTTTTTGAACAAAACTACATTTGTTATGGACCTGTGATACCTGGAAGTGACATCTGATGAAGAGAATCAAAGGTAATGGATTATTTACATAGTATTTTCGATTTTAGATCTCCCCAACATGACGTCTAGTCTGTATCGCAACGCGTATTTTTCTGGGCGCAGTGCTCAGATTATTGCAAAGTGTGATTTCCCAGTAAGGTTATTTTTAAATCTGGCAAGTTGATTGCGTTCAAGAGATGTAAATCTTTAATTCTTTAAATGACAATATAATATTTTACCAATGTTTTCTAATTTTAATTATTTAATTTGTGACGCTGACTTGACTGCCGGTTATTGGAGGGAAACGATTTCCTCAACATCAATGCCATAGTAAAACGCTGTTTTTGGATATAAATATGAACTTGATAGAACTAAAAATGCATGCATTGTCTAACATAATGTCCTAGGAGTGTCATCTGATGGAGATTGTAAAAGGTTAGTGCATCATTTTAGCTGGTTTTATGGTTTTGGTGACCCTGTCTTTGAATTGACAAAACATTACACACAACTCTTGTAAATGTACTGTCCTAACATACTCTAAATTTATGCTTTCGCCGTAAAACCTTTTTGAAATCGTAAAACGTGGTTAGATTAAGGAGATGTTTATCTTTCAAAGGGTGTAAAATAGTTGTATTTTTGAAAAATTTGAATTTTGACATTTATTTGGATTCAAATTTGCCGCTCTTGAAATGCACCTGCTGTTGATGGAGTGCACCACGGGTGGCACGCTAGCGTCCCACCTAGCCCATAGAGGTTAAGGAATACCTAGGATAGGATAAAGTAATCCTTCTAACCCCCCCCCCCCCTTAAAATATTTAGATGCACTATTGTAAAGTGGTTGTTCCACTGGATATCATAAGGTGAATGCACCATTTTGTAAGTCGCTCTGGATAAGAGCGTCTGCTAAATGACTTAAATGTAATTGTAATGTAATCTGGAACAGTGTTGTATTTTCCTTTCCTGTATTCTACTGCAAAGGTGAACTCTTGCAACCGTAGAGCCCATCTGATAAGTCTGGTGCTTGGTTTGTTGGTCTTGAACACCCACACAAGGGAGGAATGGTCAGTGACCACAGTGAAGTGTCTTCCCTCCAGGTAGTACCTCCACTTTTCCAAAGCCCAGACAACTGCGAGGCACTCTTGCTCGGTTGTGGAGTAGTTCCGTTCTGCTCCATTCAATGTTCGACTGGCGAACGCTAGCACTTCTTCAATGCCAAGTCCAGTCTGTTGGACTAGAACAGCACCAAGTCCAACATCACTTGCATCAGTGTAAACAACAAAAGGGCAATCAAAGTTGGGATGACCCAAAATGGGAGGTGTGACGAGGTGTCGTTTCAGGGTTTCAAAAGAGGTCTGGCACTCTGCCGTCCATCGGAATTTCGCACCTTTTCGCTTCAATGCGTTGAGGGGTTCTGCCACCTGGGAGAAGTTCAACACAAACCGATGGTACCATCCAGCCATCCCAAGGAACCGTTGAAGGGCCTTGAGTGTGGTTGGGACAGGGAAATCTTGTACCGCCTTGGTCTTTTCGGGATCCACATGAGTGCCGTCAAAAGACACAATATGGCCAAGGAACTTCAGGGAGGTTTGGCAGAAGTTGCTCTTCTTCATGTTCAATGTCAGACCAGCTTCCCTTAGCTTGTCCAACACTGCTTGAAGATCTTGAAAATGTTGTTCTCTGGTCTGGGAGTAGATAATTATATCGTCCAGGTAGACGAAACAGATCTTCCCTTTGAGCTCACCTAACGCAATCTCCATGAGTCTTTGGAAAGTGGCAGGTGCATTCTTTAATCCAAAAGGCATCACCTTAAAGGAAAACAAGCCCTCAGCACAGACAAAAGCAGTCTTGTCCTTGCTTTCCTGGTCCATCTCAACCTGCCAATAGCCACTATTGAGGTCAAGGGTAGTGAACACAACCGCGCCAGACAATGACTCCAGGATCTCTTGGATGGTGGGAAGAGGATAGGCATCAGTCTGGGAAACCTTGTTGGTCTTCCTATAGTCCACACAAAATCTAAGACCACCAGTCTTTTTTGGGATGAGGACAACAGGAGCAGCCCAGGGAGAGGATGAACGTTCAATTATATTTTGTGTCAACATATCATTAATGAGTCCTTTTTGGATGATTAGCTTTGCTGGGGACAAACGATATGGCTTCTGCTTGATCGGCATTTCCTGTGTAAGGAATATTTTGTGCTTCAGGAGCCCGGTACGTCCCAGCTTTGAAGTACATACATCAGCGTTATTCTGCAGCTGTTCCAACAGCCTTAACTCCTCTGGCTGTTCCAGCTGAGCTCTTCTCACAGCCTGTAAAAGGAGATCATCAGAAGGATTATCGAGGGTTAGTGGTACCGGAGCAATGGCAGAGAAGACTGCCACATTTGGACCCCAATCATGTAACTTTGTAGCTTCTGACTGGAAGAAATGCTTCTTGCTCGGATTGTATGGAAACCAGTAGCAATTGTGTGCGATATCAATCTGGACACCACTGAAGTACATGAAATCAATTCCCAACACAACAGGAAAAGCAAGGTTCTTGGTTTGTAGGATAACAGAAGGAATCATATAGGAGTGGTTACACAGGTGGAACTCTACCTCACTCCATCCAAGTGGTCGTTTAGCCTCACCATCAGCCAGATAGAGTGGACCTTCTGTCCACGGCTTCAAGTTGTAGTGTAGACCTTTAACCTCCTTCCACAGTTTCTCATTGAGCAGTGTGTAGGATGACCCGGTGTCCAGGATGGCTCTTCCTGTCCATGGCCCTATGGACAGGGGTAACACCAATTGGTGCGGTATTAACTGAAAGGAAGGGGATGTCGATGGGGCGGCGTAGGCAGTGACACTTGGGGTTTCATCTCTGGTCAAAGCACCCAGAGTAGGATGGTCGTTCCTGCGAAGGGAGTTAGGTGTGTTTGCCTGTTGTGATTTGTGGTTTCTGGAAGGGTTTACTTGATATGGTCTTGGACATGTAGCTGAAGAATGTCCCTTTTGGCTACATCTCCAACAGAACATGGGAGGGGTTTTGGCTGGAGACTGTGGCTGTTGTTGATGGTCTGGCTTGGGTAACGGTTTGGGTGTCTGTTTCTTTCTCTGTTCATATTGCTGTTGGCATTCTCTGTCCTTCTCGAACTGCTGTCCCAGGCGAACCAGTCCATCAACAGTGGTGACTCTTTCTCTGAGTTGACTGGCTAGTAGTGGGTTGATGTTCTTCAAGATCAATTTAATGACCTCTTCCTCCTCAATACCAGGTTTCCACCTTCTGCACAGGGAGTGGTAACCGTATGCAAAGTCACGGATACTCTCCTTCTCTCTTTGCACTCGATTAAAGACTCTGTCTGCCAGCTCATCTGTGTAGTCCTCAGACAGAAATGCAGAGGAAAACTTGGCCTCAAAGTCAGCCCAGGAGGTAGTGGTGAGACGTGCCACATCCCACCAGTCTCGAGCTGTACCATGCAACACATTCCTCAATGTGGCAAGGAGTTCTTCGTCAGCCAGGGGATTGAGGGCAAGAAAGTCACGACATCTTTCCAGATACATTAGCGGATCAGGACTGTCATCTTTTTTCCCCAAAGGTGGGAAATTGCAATTTAATGGGCATCGCCCCCACATGACGTCTACTCAAATCACCATGAACAAAAGAGCTAGGAGGGATTGAGGAAGTAGAGGGTGAGGGAGTTATCGGACCATGAAAATGAACACCAGGATGCATGGTGGATTGCATCCTGTAAGGGGTGGCTGCAGCATGGCCTTGTCTTAGCTGTTCTGAGGTGCCAGCTTGGCCCTCAGTGGTCTGAACAGAAGTGGACACCAGAGAAGCTCTGTGCAAGGAGTTGTGCCTAATGGAGGCCATGTCAACAGACACGTCAGCCAACATTTTAACACAATTAGAAAGCTCTTTCTGCAAGTGGTCTACAGTGTTAACCAGAGGAGAAAAAACTGAATTAACGTCCTTGAGAACCTCAGTGTGATGATGTTGCAAGCGCCACTGGAGAGTGGCAGTGAGTTGGGTTTGTTGGTAGTCAAACTGCCTGTCCATGGCACCAGTAACATCCCGTCTTCCACTCTCACTGAGCTCTGTCAGTGTGTGGGTTAGAGTGCTCAGTGAGTTTCTGAATTCCATGGCACTCTGTTGTTGCTCTTCACTCAGACATTTGAATTTATGGTGGATTAGAGTTTGGAGATGTTGTTGAGTCCGACGAATATCAAGGATGTCACCTTGAAGTTGTAAGACTACAACCTCTGGAGATAAACCAGACAATGGAGGAAGGTTGGGCGTCAGAGGGAAGGCTAGCTCAGTACTTCCACACAGATCCATGTCAATAAGGGAGTAGCTGGTTAGACCTCCTGTGGCCTGTGGTCCAGACCGAGCCTTCAGATTCCCAGGGCTCTGGCCCAAATCAACTCCATTGACATTATGATTTGTATTGTCGGCTCGATGGTCAGACTGGCCCTGTGTATTCCCATTGACAGGTATGATATGGATGAGCACATTTTCTTGGGGTGAATCCATTGTTTTAATTCCACACAAAAGATTTGCTTTGGTTATTTCTCAATGTTGAGGTCCCATCTGGGGTGCCATATTTTATGTAACGGTTTTGACTTGAGGTTATAATTTATAGGGGTGCCAGGTAGGTTGTGCCTACCAGAGAAAATATTAGTTTCTCCTTTTAGTTTGATAGGGAATGAGTCCCATCTGGTCCGTCAAGTCTACACCAATACAAAGGACTCATGTAAAAGTCAGGATGGAAATACACTTTTCATAAACCCTTAAAACAATGGAAATAACTTCAAAACAACTGTATTCTTTTGCGTGGTTGTATTAACAACCTAAATGATCACACACACACACAACAATATAACAATAATGAGCTTTAAACAGCTCTGGTTCCTCCAGAAATGTCCTGTACCTCGGGCCTAAAAAGAGTCCAGCCCGGTAAACAAGTTCAGGGAACTCAAGTGACCTTAGTCACGCAATGGTTGTCCGTTCATACAGTGTAGCGTAAACCCAGTGTCAATCATACAATGAAAAGAACAAATATTTTACCACACATTTCAATAAATCCTCAACTACAACTAACTACCTAAATCATCACAGTATACATCACACCAAAACAAATGAAATACCGTATACAAAAAAGGTTGTAGTCCGTCGGTCAGTCAGAGAAGCCAATCCGCCGACAGATCTCCAGCGGAGAAAGGCCACGAAAACCAACGGAGAGGTGTAGTCCACAGATGCAAGAGTGGAGCCGACCTTGGGTAGATTTTCTATTAGGCTACACAAAGCACACTTTTAAAGCAGCACAACAAACGGAACAGAGACGCTTCAGAACTGAGGGTCGAACACATCCTCATTCATGTTTCCATCACAACTCCTCTTTTGCACAGCTGATGCTGGCTATTTAATTGGGAATTAAAGGGGAAGCGCCCTATTGGAAGAAGCACTAATTAATTGAGAATTAAAGGGAAAGCGCCCTATTGGAAGGAGAAGCACTGAGACGGTTCAGAAACATTCAGGGCCGTCACAACGTGTAGGTGTCACAGAAAACAAACCTGGAATTTTCCGAATCAGACCAACCAGCTCTTTCCGCCCATCAACAGGTAGCTGAGTAAAAGGGCTATCCAAAATATCCAGTGTCTCTGAATTTTTCAATCTACCCTGCAGTATGCAATCATCGGGACCAGGAACATTTTCGTCCTCATGCACAGACCTAGTATTACAAGAACCAAGGGAAGTAACGGTATCAGCCAAACGAACAGTTTTACCATCCTCTGTAGACTCCCACTTTCTCATCAGAACATCCTCTTGGAGAAAATAACCATGTGCGACATCTCCCAACTGTTCCACAGGCACAATTTGGTCACGCAACTCTTCTAATGTGGGGTCAGTCCGTGGCGCATTGATTAGATCGGAGCGGAATACAGATAACGGGATAACAGGGAAAACAGTGAGAGACTTCTTTGTGGTATTCTCATTTACCGGAGCAGGGACCGGGTCACCATGGCTCATAGACCGCGTCACTGCACCCGCAGAGAACACCGCTGGGAAACTCTGCGCACTCTCATCAGGAATCCCTACAATTGACGGTTTAGTGGAAACCACTAGAGATGGAAACACGACAGGCCACACACGCTCACCAGCCAAGTTATTCCCAAGGATAACGTCGATACCCTCAATAGGCAACGAAGGACGCACCCCCACAACAACGTCACCTTTCACCAGTCCACAATCCAATATCAGTTTATGCAATGGAACTGACAGATTGTTCAAACCTATTCCCCTAATTAGAACACTATTCCCAGAATCAGTCTCAGCAGAGAAAGGTAACACAGATTCCAACACAAACGATTCCGAGGCACCTGTGTCTCGTAGGATCTTCACTGGCACTAGGTTCTTACTTCCTAACATAGACACAAAACCCTCCGTAATGAAAGGTAAATAGCCTGGGTCAATATGGACTTTCACATGCCCCTGGGCCTGAGACAATGTGTCAGGAGTAAACTGATGTGGAACAGACGCAGCTAACGCCGTAGGCCTAGATTTAACGTTAACCTGTTAGGGCTAGGGGGCAGTATTGACACGGCTGGATAAAAAAACATACCCGATTTAATCTGGTTACCACTCCTACCCAGTAACTAGAATATGCATATACTTATTACATATGGATAGAAAACACCCTAAATTTTCTAAAACTGTTTGAATGGTGTCTGTGAGTATAACAGAACTCAAATGGCAGGTCAAAACCTGAGAGATTCCTTTACAGGAAGTGGCCTGTCTGACCATTTCTTGAACTTCTTTTCCATCTCTATCATTTACTAAGGATCTCTGCTCTAACGTGACACTTCCCACGTCTTCCATAGGCTCTCAGAGCCCGGGAAAAAACAGAATGTCGTCATTCCAGCCCCAGGCTGAAACACATTATCGCCTTTCTCAAGTGGCCGATCAAGGGACACTGGGCTTATGCGCGTGACCCCGACCGCCCCCGCCTTTGGGATTTTTTCCTCTGTTTGCCGAAAAGGAGATTCCCTGTCGGAATATTATCGCTTTTCTACGAGAAAAATGTCGTAAAAATTGATTTTAAACAGCGGTTGACATGCTTCGAAGTACGGTAATGGAATATTTAGAATTTTATTGTCACGAATTGCGCCATGCGCGCGACACTTCTTTACTATTTCGGATAGTGTCTGGAACGCACGAACAAAACGCCGCTATTCGGATATAACGATGGATTATTTTGGACCAAACCAACATTTGTTATTGAAGTAGCAGTCCTGGGTGTGCATTCTGACGAAGACAACAAAAGGTAATCAAACTTTTATAATAGTAAATATGATTATGGTGAGTGCTAAACTTGCCGGGTGTCTAAATAGCGAGCCCGTGATGCCTGGGCTATGTACTTAGAATATTGCAAAATGTGCTTTCACCAAAAAGCTATTTTAAAATCGGACATATCGAGTGCATAGAGGAGGTCTGTATCTATAATTCTTAAAATAATTGTTATGCTTTTTGTGAACGTTTATCGTGAGTAATTTAGTAAAATGTTAGCGAATTCCCCGGAAGTTTGCGGGGGGTATGCTAGTTCTGAACGTCACATGCTAATGTAAAAAGCTGTTTTTTGATATAAATATGAACTTGATTGAACAAAACATGCATGTATTGTATAACATAATGTCCTAGGGTTGTCATCTGATGAAGATCATCAAAGGTGAGTGCTGCATTTAGCTGTCTTCTGGGTTTTGGTGACATTATATGCTGGCTTGAAAAATGGGTGTCTGATTATTTCTGGCTTGGTACTCTGCTGACATAATCTAATGTTTTGCTTTCGTTGTAAAGCCTTTTTGAAATCGGACAGTGTGGTTAGATTAACGAGAGTCTTGTCTTTAAATGGCTGTAAAATAGTCATATGTTTGAGAAATTGAAGTAATAGGATTTTTAAGGTTTTGAAAATCGCGCCACAGGCTGGCAGTGGCGTCCCACCTAGCCCATAGAGGTTAACACACGTACTGAATTTACCCCTAGACCTGAGAACTGGACATTCGTTTTTCCAATGACCTGAGCCTTGACAGTAGTGACACTCTTGACCAAAGTCAGTTTTACCACGGGAGTCAGGCTCAACCCTAGTTGAATAAAACTCTGCCCGTGAACCAGAGTATCTCGGTGAGCGAGGCCCAAATCTCTCCGAACGCCCCCACTCACTCCAAGTACGGGGTTCTACAAAAATACTTTTGTGAGTCAAAACATATTCGTCCGCCAAAACCGCAGCTTCAGCGACAGTCTGTACTTTTCGTTCGTTAATATACGTCGCTATATGATCAGGGATTGTGTCCTTAAATTGCTCTAGCATAATCAGATCACACAGCCCTTGAAAAGTCATAACCGCAGAGGCGGAACACCAGCGATTAAACTGTGAAGATAATTTTCGCGCAAACTCAACATGAGTCTGCCTATCATCCCTTTCTAAAGTTCTAAATCGTTGGCAGTAAGCCTCAGGAACCAATTCGTAAATCTGTAACACCGCCCTTTTAACCTTATCATAACTGACACTGTCGGCTACACTAAGAGCTGAATATGCTTCCTGCGCTTTACCAGTCAGCACACACTGCAACATTAAAGTGCGGTCAGAATCAGGCCAACTCCTAGCGTCAGCAACACGCTCAAACAACGAAAATAATGTCTCAGGGTCCTTTTCATTAAACTGAGGCAACAACCGTAAATTCCCAACAATGTCAAATGTGTCCGGGGCACACCCAAAAGAGGAACGACTCCTAAGTAAATCTGCGTCACCTTCCCAGAGCAAACTCTCCCCTGAGAGCTTTCCTTCCCTAACCAACTCTAGTCGCTCTTGTTGCAGCTTGATTTTAGCACGCTCCATATCCTGTTTAAATTCCAATTCCTTCTCATATTTTACACGATCGTGCTCTAGCTGTAACAGAAGCAGCTCTTTCTGCTGTTCAAAAAGAAGACTACTAGGACTAACCGATGGAGCGGTAATTGTAACATATCGGGGAGACGGCGAGTCCTCAGCAGAGGCTGCCCCAGTGGTATCTTCAAGAATACCACTCTCCATCAGATTGGCCTTCAATATTAACCTAATAGAATTTTTTTTACATTTATCACTAATTTCAACCTTGTAGTGTTCAGCAACCTTCAACAGCTGTTCTTTAGTACATACATCTAACAGTTCCTTTGATGGAAAGCGAATGAACTCGTCTACATTAGACGCCATAGTCAAAAAAATTCTCACTCAACCCCTCTACTGAGCACACCAGACCACAACAAGAGAAAATACAAATCACACCGGGCACCACAGAAAAGAGATGAGAAATGGAGCTTCCCCAAAATCTACAATAACTCAACCCTAGTCTTCATGCAGATTTGCGGTGGGTAATTATGCACTGTAGCCCGCTGGCAAGGAAGTAACCCCCCAGCACGCTGGTAGATTCCACCAAGCCACGGATGTGCCCCCGAGACAACTGCTCAGTCCACAGACACCACACAAAAATAACAAACATTAACAATGCCCAACATATTCCAAAATGAAACACGTCACTAAGCCTATCAGGGGAAAAAGGTTATAGCTCCGGGTAGTAAGTTTCACTACCCTATCCAAATCTCCCACCAAGGTACACAGCTGATTGTACTCACCTCAGACCAACGTCCCAACAGCAAGTAGAACAAGCGTTTCCAGGCTAGGCAGGGGCCTGGAAACTAACCAATGTATTCTCTCCAACACAGCACACAAACCAAACAAACAAAGGCAACCAATACTGAGCACCAAACTCAAACTAACAAACAAAGCACCTCAATTTAACATACCGCCACGTTTTCTCCCAAACACAAGTTCAAGATCCCGGATGAGCCCCCACTTGTTACGAACCTGTAAGGGCTGTCTTCAGGAAAGGACCAAAATGCAGCAGAGTTAGTATTCATCCTTCAATTTAATTGGAAAGAACACTATACAAAAACAAAAACAAGGAAACTGACAGCCAACAGTCCTGTCAGGTGCAACCACACTAAACAAGAAACAATTACCCACAAAACCCAAAGGAAAAACATGCTCCTTATGTGTGACTCCCAATCAGCAGCAACGAGCACCACCTGTGCCTGATTGGGAGCCACACACATGGCCCAAAACAAAGAAATACCAAAACATAGAAAAAGGAACATAGAACGCCCACCCAATGTAACACCCTGGCCTAACCAAAATAAAGAACAAAAACCCCTCTCTATGGCCAGAGCGTTACAGAACCGGCTCTGAGTTCACAACAAAAGGGAGACAACGTGGAGACAAGGAGTATCAAAATATATATTTATTAACTAAAATAACTAAATAATTAACAATGGCGTGTGTGTAATCAGTAGTGTAAGTGAGTGTTTTGCATACCTGAATGTAATAATGCAGGGTGTTGAAAGGTGCCAAAGGAAATAACCAAAAAGCCACAAAACTACACAACCAAAATCAAAAAAGTGTCTGCATGGAGAGAGTCCTCTCAATAACTGTGGAAGAGGTCTCTTTATCCTGGGACACAGCTGGGCCCAGGTGCTTCCCATTTAGCTGACGACCCTTCCAACTCCGCCCACCGGCATCCTAACAAGGAAACAAGAACAGAGAGAATACGGCAGACAGAGTGGGAGGGTCGTCACACACCCCCCCATAAAACCGGGGACCAACAAGGGCCCCGGAACAACGTACCAGCCTCTGCGTCCCAAATTGACACAGGCCTCTGCGTCCCAAATTGACACAGGCCTCTGCGTCCCAAATTGACACAGGCCTCTGCGTCCCAAATTGACACAGGCCTCTGCGTCCCAAATTGACACAGGCCTCTGCGTCCCAAATTGACACAGGCCTCTGCGTCCCAAATTGACACAGGCCTCTGCGTCCCAAATTGACACAGGCCTCTGCGTCCCAAATTGACACAGGCCTCTGCGTCCCAAATTGACACAGGCCTCTGCGTCCCAAATTGACGAGAGGTTACATGTTCACCTTCCACTTGCCCCAGCCAACCTCCTTCTCCCCAGACCTCAGCAACCTTTGTGCACAGGAAGCAACATTTAAGAGGAAAGGAGAACACAAGACCAGGAGGGAACAGACAGGAAAGTTAGAACATGATAAAACCAAACAATGGTCAGTCACATAACATTCAGGAACAGGGCGCACAAGAGACCACATCAGCTACAAACGCAAACAACATCTTCCAACGGTTCATAGTCACTTCTCAACGGTTGTCATTTCCCAACGATTCATAGTCACTCCAATGATTCATAGTGACTCCAACGATTCATAGTGACTCCAACGATTCATAGTGACTCCAACGATTCATAGTCACTAAACTCATAACCGAATACGAGTACAGACCAGAGGGTGTAATAAAGGCAAAAATGTCATGTGCCCTACTCGTCAGTGGCACCTGCCAATAGCACAATAACAGGTCAAATTTGCACAAACAGCTGCGCCGACTTGATCAACGCAGTCCTCCATCCGAGGAAGAGGAAATTAATCTGGCTTAGTGACTCCGTTTACCTTACGGTGGTCCGTTCCATCCGGTTTACTGACCAAGATACAGGGAGAAGCCCAACTGGAGAAAGAAGGCTCTGCTATCTTACTCTCCAGCATGTACCTGACCTCAGCATCCAGACAACGCAGTTTCTCTACAGAGACTCTATAGAACCGCTGACGAATGGGGTCAGCATCTCCAATGTCAATATTATGCTCTATCAAGTTTGTACGTTGTAACGGTTTTGACTTGAGGTTATAATTTATAGGGGTGCCAGGTAGGTTGTGCCTACCAGAGAAAATATTAGTTTCTCCTTTTAGTTTGATAGGGAATGAGTCCCATCTGGTCCGTCAAGTCTACACCAATACAAAGGACTCATGTAAAAGTCAGGATGGAAATACACTTTTCATAAACCCTTAAAACAATGGAAATAACTTCAAAACAACTGTATTCTTTTGCGTGGTTGTATTAACAACCTAAATGATCACACACACACACACAACAATATAACAATAATGAGCTTTAAACAGCTCTGGTTCCTCCAGAAATGTCCTGTACCTCGGGCCTAAAAAGAGTCCAGCCCGGTAAACAAGTTCAGGGAACTCAAGTGACCTTAGTCACGCAATGGTTGTCCGTTCATACAGTGTAGCGTAAACCCTGTGTCAATCATACAATGAAAAGAACAAATATTTTACCACACATTTCAATAAATCCTCAACTACAACTAACTACCTAAATCATCACAGTATACATCACACCAAAACAAATGAAATACCGTATACAAAAAAGGTTGTAGTCCGTCGGTCAGTCAGAGAAGCCAATCCGCCGACAGATCTCCAGCGGAGAAAGGCCACGAAAACCAACGGAGAGGTGTAGTCCACAAATGCAAGAGTGGAGCCGACCTTGGGTAGATTTTCTATTAGGCTACACAAAGCACACTTTTAAAGCAGCACAACAAACGGAAGAGAGACGCTTCAGAACTGAGGGTCGAACACATCCTCATTCATGTTTCCATCACAACTCCTCTTTTGCACAGCTGATGCTGGCTATTTAATTGGGAATTAAAGGGGAAGCGCCCTATTGGAAGAAGCTAATTAATTGAGAATTAAAGGGAAAGCGCCCTATTGGAAGGAGAAGCACTGAGACGGTTCAGAAACATTCAGGGCCGTCACACACCCCCTCCCCTGGAAAAAGCCGACCATTGCCCTGGAAGGCACATCTTGGTCGGGGAAACCGAGAAAGGTCTCTTCATCACTTTCCTCTACAAAAATATTCGTTACATTTTGGCGCTCATGCTCCTCAGCCGAGGGGTCACAGTTCTTAAAGCGTGAGACTTCTAGATCTGGGAATCCGAGAAAAGTCTCCTCACTTTCCTCTTCAAAGATCTCCAGGACCTTGCGGCGCTCAATCTCCTCCAATTCGTCAGCTGAGGGGTAACAGGCCTTAAGGCGTGAGACATGGACAACGCGCATATCTTCACCTGTGTCCTCTTTCACCACTCGATAGTTCAAAGGGCCTCTCTGCTCCACAATCCTATATGGTCCTTGCCATTTAGGAGCGAGCTTGGCCGAGAAGAATTGTTCAGCTTTTGAATAAGGATGAGAGCGAAGCCACACCCGATCACGAAGCTGGAACTGCATGTCTCGTCTCTTCTTATCATAATTTCTCTTCTGCCTGAGTCGAGCATGGATCATGTTCTTTGAGACAAGAGCTCTCAAGTCGTGGAGATGGACTACCTGGTCATAGCAAGCAGCGTCTGGAGTAACCTGCTGGGGCTGTAGCACCATCTCCAAGGGTCCTCGGAGGGGACGACTCAGGTTCAGCTCTGCAGGTGTGACTCCAGTGGACTCTTGCACAGCAGAATTCAGGGCAAATCGAAACTCGTGAAGGTGCTTGTCCCAGTGTTTGTGCTGGGTCCCTACATAGGAAGCAACCATTGTCTTCAAGGTTCGATTAACTCTCTCAGTGAGGTTGGTCTGTGGGTGATAAGCCGTGGTCAACTTCTGTCTCAGGTTCCATCTTTGGCAGGTCTCCTCAAAGAGATCAGAGACGAATTGGGAACCTCGATCAGACAGGATGTAATCAGGCACTCCCCAGCGAGTCAGGATCTCTTTCGTAAGGATGTTAGAGACTGTCCTTGCTGTGGCCTGACGCAGGGCAAAGAGCTCCACCCACTTGGAATAGTAATCAACAAAAACAAGCATGTACACATTCTGATTGGAGCTTCTAGGAAATGGACCCATCAAATCCACTCCTAACATTTCCCAAGGTCGGGTAATCACAGTTTGCTGCAACTTGCCAGCAGGCTTTCTACCTTCTGGTTTGTACATTTGACAAACCTGACAGTTTCGGATGTGTGACTTTACATCCATGCTCAGATGTGGCCAGTACAGTAATGCTTGCAACCGCTTGTAGGTTTTGAACCTGCCCAAATGACCAGCTAACGGGTCTTCATGGAAATGTTGAAGCAGTTGAAGGCGTAGAGTTTCAGGTATGTACATTTGGTATAGTGTTCTGTGAGGTAGTTGTACAACTCGGTAGACTTTGTCTTCAATGATGGTCAGCTTGGTGGTAGGATTGACCATCTTTTCTCTATCTTCCAGGATAGTCTGGTACAAAGCCTGTACTTCTGGATCATCCTGTTGGGCTTTCCAAATGGCCTCATCAGAGATGGGAAAGTCAGTTTTGGGTGAGTCTCGACTGCTTGACAGGACAGTAGCACATGTAAGATGAGGGCCACCATTACCACCAGCAGGAGCTCTGGATAAGGCATCTGGAATCATCATCATCTCACTTGGCTCTGTCATATCCTCACATGGTCTCTCCTATCATTGCTATGCAGACGACACACAATTAATCTTCTCCTTTCCCCCTTCTGATAACCAGGCGGCGAATCGCATCTCTGCATGTCTGTCAGACATATCAGTGTGGATGACGGATCACCAGCTCAAGCTGAACCTCGGCAAGACGGAGCTGCTCTTCCTCCCGGGGAAGGACTGCCCGTTCCATGATCTCGCCATCACGGTTGACAACTCCCTTGTGTCCTCCTCCCAGAGTGCTAAGAACCTTGGCGTGATCCTGGACAACACCCTGTCGTTCTCCACTAACATCAAGGCGGTGACCCGATCCTGTAGGTTCATGCTCTACAACATTCGCAGAGTACGACCCTGCCTCACACAGGAAGCGGCGCAGGTCCTAATCCAGGCACTTGTCATCTCCCGTCTGGATTACTGCAACTCGCTGTTGGCTGGGCTCCCTGCCTGTGCCATTAAACCCCTACAACTCATCCAGAACGCCGCAGCCCGTCTGGTGTTCAACCTTCCCAAGTTCTCTCACGTCACCCCGCTCCTCCGCTCTCTCCACTGGCTTCCAGTTGAAGCTCGCATCCGCTACAAGACCATGGTGATTGCCTACGGAGCTGTGAAGGGAACGGCACCTCCATACCTTCAGGCTCTGATCAGGCCCTACACCCAAACAAGGGCACTGCGTTCATCCACCACTGGCCTGCTGGCCCCCCTACCTCTGAGGAAGCACAGTTCCCGCTCAGCCCAGTCAAAACTGTTCGCTGCTCTGGCACCCCAATGGTGGAACAAGCTCCCTCACGACGCCAGGACAGCGGAGTCAATCACCACCTTCCGGAGACACCTGAAACCCCACCTCTTTAACCTGTTAGGGCTAGGGGGCAGCATTTGCACGTCTGGATAAAAAAAATGTACCCGATTTAATCTGGTTACTAATCCTACCCAGTAACTAGAATATGCATATACTTATTATATATGGATAGAAAACACTAAAGTTTCTAAAACTGTTTGAATGGTGTCTGTGAGTATAACAGAACTCATTTGGCAGGCAAAACCCTGAGACATTTTCTGACAGGAAGTGGATACCTGATGTGTTGTATTGACTTTAAACCTATCCCATTGAAAAACACAGGGGCTTAGGAATATTTTGGCACTTCCTATTGCTTCCACTAGATGTCACCAGCCTTTACAAAGTGTTTTGAGTCTTCTGGAGGGAGATCTGACCGAACAAGAGCCATGGAACGATGATGTCCCATTAGACACCTGGCGACGCGAGTTCATGTTGGGTACCCTCGTTCCAATACGTTATAAAAGAGTATGCATTCGTCCACCTTGAATATTATTCATGTTCTGGTTAAAAAAGGCCCTAATGATTTATGCTATACAACGTTTGACATGTTTGAACGAACGGAAATATATTTTTTCCCCTCGTTCATGACGAGAAGTCCGGCTGGCTTAGATCATGTGCTAACAAGACGGAGATTTTTGGACATAAATGATGAGCTTTTTTGAACAAAACTACATTTGTTATGGACCTGTGATACCTGGAAGTGACATCTGATGAAGAGAATCAAAGGTAATGGATTATTTACATAGTATTTTCGATTTTAGATCTCCCCAACATGACGTCTAGTCTGTATCGCAACGCGTATTTTTCTGGGCGCAGTGCTCAGATTATTGCAAAGTGTGATTTCCCAGTAAGGTTATTTTTAAATCTGGCAAGTTGATTGCGTTCAAGAGATGTAAATCTTTAATTCTTTAAATGACAATATAATATTTTACCAATGTTTTCTAATTTTAATTATTTAATTTGTGACGCTGACTTGACTGCCGGTTATTGGAGGGAAACGATTTCCTCAACATCAATGCCATAGTAAAACGCTGTTTTTGGATATAAATATGAACTTGATAGAACTAAAAATGCATGCATTGTCTAACATAATGTCCTAGGAGTGTCATCTGATGGAGATTGTAAAAGGTTAGTGCATCATTTTAGCTGGTTTTATGGTTTTGGTGACCCTGTCTTTGAATTGACAAAACATTACACACAACTCTTGTAAATGTACTGTCCTAACATACTCTAAATTTATGCTTTCGCCGTAAAACCTTTTTGAAATCGTAAAACGTGGTTAGATTAAGGAGATGTTTATCTTTCAAAGGGTGTAAAATAGTTGTATTTTTGAAAAATTTGAATTTTGACATTTATTTGGATTCAAATTTGCCGCTCTTGAAATGCACCTGCTGTTGATGGAGTGCACCACGGGTGGCACGCTAGCGTCCCACCTAGCCCATAGAGGTTAAGGAATACCTAGGATAGGATAAAGTAATCCTTCTAACCCCCCCCCCCCCTTAAAATATTTAGATGCACTATTGTAAAGTGGTTGTTCCACTGGATATCATAAGGTGAATGCACCATTTTGTAAGTCGCTCTGGATAAGAGCGTCTGCTAAATGACTTAAATGTAATTGTAATGTAATCTGGAACAGTGTTGTATTTTCCTTTCCTGTATTCTACTGCAAAGGTGAACTCTTGCAACCGTAGAGCCCATCTGATAAGTCTGGTGCTTGGTTTGTTGGTCTTGAACACCCACACAAGGGAGGAATGGTCAGTGACCACAGTGAAGTGTCTTCCCTCCAGGTAGTACCTCCACTTTTCCAAAGCCCAGACAACTGCGAGGCACTCTTGCTCGGTTGTGGAGTAGTTCCGTTCTGCTCCATTCAATGTTCGACTGGCGAACGCTAGCACTTCTTCAATGCCAAGTCCAGTCTGTTGGACTAGAACAGCACCAAGTCCAACATCACTTGCATCAGTGTAAACAACAAAAGGGCAATCAAAGTTGGGATGACCCAAAATGGGAGGTGTGACGAGGTGTCGTTTCAGGGTTTCAAAAGAGGTCTGGCACTCTGCCGTCCATCGGAATTTCGCACCTTTTCGCTTCAATGCGTTGAGGGGTTCTGCCACCTGGGAGAAGTTCAACACAAACCGATGGTACCATCCAGCCATCCCAAGGAACCGTTGAAGGGCCTTGAGTGTGGTTGGGACAGGGAAATCTTGTACCGCCTTGGTCTTTTCGGGATCCACATGAGTGCCGTCAAAAGACACAATATGGCCAAGGAACTTCAGGGAGGTTTGGCAGAAGTTGCTCTTCTTCATGTTCAATGTCAGACCAGCTTCCCTTAGCTTGTCCAACACTGCTTGAAGATCTTGAAAATGTTGTTCTCTGGTCTGGGAGTAGATAATTATATCGTCCAGGTAGACGAAACAGATCTTCCCTTTGAGCTCACCTAACGCAATCTCCATGAGTCTTTGGAAAGTGGCAGGTGCATTCTTTAATCCAAAAGGCATCACCTTAAAGGAAAACAAGCCCTCAGCACAGACAAAAGCAGTCTTGTCCTTGCTTTCCTGGTCCATCTCAACCTGCCAATAGCCACTATTGAGGTCAAGGGTAGTGAACACAACCGCGCCAGACAATGACTCCAGGATCTCTTGGATGGTGGGAAGAGGATAGGCATCAGTCTGGGAAACCTTGTTGGTCTTCCTATAGTCCACACAAAATCTAAGACCACCAGTCTTTTTTGGGATGAGGACAACAGGAGCAGCCCAGGGAGAGGATGAACGTTCAATTATATTTTGTGTCAACATATCATTAATGAGTCCTTTTTGGATGATTAGCTTTGCTGGGGACAAACGATATGGCTTCTGCTTGATCGGCATTTCCTGTGTAAGGAATATTTTGTGCTTCAGGAGCCCGGTACGTCCCAGCTTTGAAGTACATACATCAGCGTTATTCTGCAGCTGTTCCAACAGCCTTAACTCCTCTGGCTGTTCCAGCTGAGCTCTTCTCACAGCCTGTAAAAGGAGATCATCAGAAGGATTATCGAGGGTTAGTGGTACCGGAGCAATGGCAGAGAAGACTGCCACATTTGGACCCCAATCATGTAACTTTGTAGCTTCTGACTGGAAGAAATGCTTCTTGCTCGGATTGTATGGAAACCAGTAGCAATTGTGTGCGATATCAATCTGGACACCACTGAAGTACATGAAATCAATTCCCAACACAACAGGAAAAGCAAGGTTCTTGGTTTGTAGGATAACAGAAGGAATCATATAGGAGTGGTTACACAGGTGGAACTCTACCTCACTCCATCCAAGTGGTCGTTTAGCCTCACCATCAGCCAGATAGAGTGGACCTTCTGTCCACGGCTTCAAGTTGTAGTGTAGACCTTTAACCTCCTTCCACAGTTTCTCATTGAGCAGTGTGTAGGATGACCCGGTGTCCAGGATGGCTCTTCCTGTCCATGGCCCTATGGACAGGGGTAACACCAATTGGTGCGGTATTAACTGAAAGGAAGGGGATGTCGATGGGGCGGCGTAGGCAGTGACACTTGGGGTTTCATCTCTGGTCAAAGCACCCAGAGTAGGATGGTCGTTCCTGCGAAGGGAGTTAGGTGTGTTTGCCTGTTGTGATTTGTGGTTTCTGGAAGGGTTTACTTGATATGGTCTTGGACATGTAGCTGAAGAATGTCCCTTTTGGCTACATCTCCAACAGAACATGGGAGGGGTTTTGGCTGGAGACTGTGGCTGTTGTTGATGGTCTGGCTTGGGTAACGGTTTGGGTGTCTGTTTCTTTCTCTGTTCATATTGCTGTTGGCATTCTCTGTCCTTCTCGAACTGCTGTCCCAGGCGAACCAGTCCATCAACAGTGGTGACTCTTTCTCTGAGTTGACTGGCTAGTAGTGGGTTGATGTTCTTCAAGATCAATTTAATGACCTCTTCCTCCTCAATACCAGGTTTCCACCTTCTGCACAGGGAGTGGTAACCGTATGCAAAGTCACGGATACTCTCCTTCTCTCTTTGCACTCGATTAAAGACTCTGTCTGCCAGCTCATCTGTGTAGTCCTCAGACAGAAATGCAGAGGAAAACTTGGCCTCAAAGTCAGCCCAGGAGGTAGTGGTGAGACGTGCCACATCCCACCAGTCTCGAGCTGTACCATGCAACACATTCCTCAATGTGGCAAGGAGTTCTTCGTCAGCCAGGGGATTGAGGGCAAGAAAGTCACGACATCTTTCCAGATACATTAGCGGATCAGGACTGTCATCTTTTTTCCCCAAAGGTGGGAAATTGCAATTTAATGGGCATCGCCCCCACATGACGTCTACTCAAATCACCATGAACAAAAGAGCTAGGAGGGATTGAGGAAGTAGAGGGTGAGGGAGTTATCGGACCATGAAAATGAACACCAGGATGCATGGTGGATTGCATCCTGTAAGGGGTGGCTGCAGCATGGCCTTGTCTTAGCTGTTCTGAGGTGCCAGCTTGGCCCTCAGTGGTCTGAACAGAAGTGGACACCAGAGAAGCTCTGTGCAAGGAGTTGTGCCTAATGGAGGCCATGTCAACAGACACGTCAGCCAACATTTTAACACAATTAGAAAGCTCTTTCTGCAAGTGGTCTACAGTGTTAACCAGAGGAGAAAAAACTGAATTAACGTCCTTGAGAACCTCAGTGTGATGATGTTGCAAGCGCCACTGGAGAGTGGCAGTGAGTTGGGTTTGTTGGTAGTCAAACTGCCTGTCCATGGCACCAGTAACATCCCGTCTTCCACTCTCACTGAGCTCTGTCAGTGTGTGGGTTAGAGTGCTCAGTGAGTTTCTGAATTCCATGGCACTCTGTTGTTGCTCTTCACTCAGACATTTGAATTTATGGTGGATTAGAGTTTGGAGATGTTGTTGAGTCCGACGAATATCAAGGATGTCACCTTGAAGTTGTAAGACTACAACCTCTGGAGATAAACCAGACAATGGAGGAAGGTTGGGCGTCAGAGGGAAGGCTAGCTCAGTACTTCCACACAGATCCATGTCAATAAGGGAGTAGCTGGTTAGACCTCCTGTGGCCTGTGGTCCAGACCGAGCCTTCAGATTCCCAGGGCTCTGGCCCAAATCAACTCCATTGACATTATGATTTGTATTGTCGGCTCGATGGTCAGACTGGCCCTGTGTATTCCCATTGACAGGTATGATATGGATGAGCACATTTTCTTGGGGTGAATCCATTGTTTTAATTCCACACAAAAGATTTGCTTTGGTTATTTCTCAATGTTGAGGTCCCATCTGGGGTGCCATATTTTATGTAACGGTTTTGACTTGAGGTTATAATTTATAGGGGTGCCAGGTAGGTTGTGCCTACCAGAGAAAATATTAGTTTCTCCTTTTAGTTTGATAGGGAATGAGTCCCATCTGGTCCGTCAAGTCTACACCAATACAAAGGACTCATGTAAAAGTCAGGATGGAAATACACTTTTCATAAACCCTTAAAACAATGGAAATAACTTCAAAACAACTGTATTCTTTTGCGTGGTTGTATTAACAACCTAAATGATCACACACACACACACACAACAATATAACAATAATGAGCTTTAAACAGCTCTGGTTCCTCCAGAAATGTCCTGTACCTCGGGCCTAAAAAGAGTCCAGCCCGGTAAACAAGTTCAGGGAACTCAAGTGACCTTAGTCACGCAATGGTTGTCCGTTCATACAGTGTAGCGTAAACCCTGTGTCAATCATACAATGAAAAGAACAAATATTTTACCACACATTTCAATAAATCCTCAACTACAACTAACTACCTAAATCATCACAGTATACATCACACCAAAACAAATGAAATACCGTATACAAAAAAGGTTGTAGTCCGTCGGTCAGTCAGAGAAGCCAATCCGCCGACAGATCTCCAGCGGAGAAAGGCCACGAAAACCAACGGAGAGGTGTAGTCCACAGATGCAAGAGTGGAGCCGACCTTGGGTAGATTTTCTATTAGGCTACACAAAGCACACTTTTAAAGCAGCACAACAAACGGAAGAGAGACGCTTCAGAACTGAGGGTCGAACACATCCTCATTCATGTTTCCATCACAACTCCTCTTTTGCACAGCTGATGCTGGCTATTTAATTGGGAATTAAAGGGGAAGCGCCCTATTGGAAGAAGCACTAATTAATTGAGAATTAAAGGGAAAGCGCCCTATTGGAAGGAGAAGCACTGAGACGGTTCAGAAACATTCAGGGCCGTCACAACGTGTAGGTGTCACAGAAAACAAACCTGGAATTTTCCGAATCAGACCAACCAGCTCTTTCCGCCCATCAACAGGTAGCTGAGTAAAAGGGCTATCCAAAATATCCAGTGTCTCTGAATTTTTCAATCTACCCTGCAGTATGCAATCATCGGGACCAGGAACATTTTCGTCCTCATGCACAGACCTAGTATTACAAGAACCAAGGGAAGTAACGGTATCAGCCAAACGAACAGTTTTACCATCCTCTGTAGACTCCCACTTTCTCATCAGAACATCCTCTTGGAGAAAATAACCATGTGCGACATCTCCCAACTGTTCCACAGGCACAATTTGGTCACGCAACTCTTCTAATGTGGGGTCAGTCCGTGGCGCATTGATTAGATCGGAGCGGAATACAGATAACGGGATAACAGGGAAAACAGTGAGAGACTTCTTTGTGGTATTCTCATTTACCGGAGCAGGGACCGGGTCACCATGGCTCATAGACCGCGTCACTGCACCCGCAGAGAACACCGCTGGGAAACTCTGCGCACTCTCATCAGGAATCCCTACAATTGACGGTTTAGTGGAAACCACTAGAGATGGAAACACGACAGGCCACACACGCTCACCAGCCAAGTTATTCCCAAGGATAACGTCGATACCCTCAATAGGCAACGAAGGACGCACCCCCACAACAACGTCACCTTTCACCAGTCCACAATCCAATATCAGTTTATGCAATGGAACTGACAGATTGTTCAAACCTATTCCCCTAATTAGAACACTATTCCCAGAATCAGTCTCAGCAGAGAAAGGTAACACAGATTCCAACACAAACGATTCCGAGGCACCTGTGTCTCGTAGGATCTTCACTGGCACTAGGTTCTTACTTCCTAACATAGACACAAAACCCTCCGTAATGAAAGGTAAATAGCCTGGGTCAATATGGACTTTCACATGCCCCTGGGCCTGAGACAATGTGTCAGGAGTAAACTGATGTGGAACAGACGCAGCTAACGCCGTAGGCCTAGATTTAACGTTAACCTGTTAGGGCTAGGGGGCAGTATTGACACGGCTGGATAAAAAACATACCCGATTTAATCTGGTTACCACTCCTACCCAGTAACTAGAATATGCATATACTTATTACATATGGATAGAAAACACCCTAAATTTTCTAAAACTGTTTGAATGGTGTCTGTGAGTATAACAGAACTCAAATGGCAGGTCAAAACCTGAGAGATTCCTTTACAGGAAGTGGCCTGTCTGACCATTTCTTGAACTTCTTTTCCATCTCTATCATTTACTAAGGATCTCTGCTCTAACGTGACACTTCCCACGTCTTCCATAGGCTCTCAGAGCCCGGGAAAAAACAGAATGTCGTCATTCCAGCCCCAGGCTGAAACACATTATCGCCTTTCTCAAGTGGCCGATCAAGGGACACTGGGCTTATGCGCGTGACCCCGACCGCCCCCGCCTTTGGGATTTTTTCCTCTGTTTGCCGAAAAGGAGATTCCCTGTCGGAATATTATCGCTTTTCTACGAGAAAAATGTCGTAAAAATTGATTTTAAACAGCGGTTGACATGCTTCGAAGTACGGTAATGGAATATTTAGAATTTTATTGTCACGAATTGCGCCATGCGCGCGACACTTCTTTACTATTTCGGATAGTGTCTGGAACGCACGAACAAAACGCCGCTATTCGGATATAACGATGGATTATTTTGGACCAAACCAACATTTGTTATTGAAGTAGCAGTCCTGGGTGTGCATTCTGACGAAGACAACAAAAGGTAATCAAACTTTTATAATAGTAAATATGATTATGGTGAGTGCTAAACTTGCCGGGTGTCTAAATAGCGAGCCCGTGATGCCTGGGCTATGTACTTAGAATATTGCAAAATGTGCTTTCACCAAAAAGCTATTTTAAAATCGGACATATCGAGTGCATAGAGGAGGTCTGTATCTATAATTCTTAAAATAATTGTTATGCTTTTTGTGAACGTTTATCGTGAGTAATTTAGTAAAATGTTAGCGAATTCCCCGGAAGTTTGCGGGGGGTATGCTAGTTCTGAACGTCACATGCTAATGTAAAAAGCTGTTTTTTGATATAAATATGAACTTGATTGAACAAAACATGCATGTATTGTATAACATAATGTCCTAGGGTTGTCATCTGATGAAGATCATCAAAGGTGAGTGCTGCATTTAGCTGTCTTCTGGGTTTTGGTGACATTATATGCTGGCTTGAAAAATGGGTGTCTGATTATTTCTGGCTTGGTACTCTGCTGACATAATCTAATGTTTTGCTTTCGTTGTAAAGCCTTTTTGAAATCGGACAGTGTGGTTAGATTAACGAGAGTCTTGTCTTTAAATGGCTGTAAAATAGTCATATGTTTGAGAAATTGAAGTAATAGGATTTTTAAGGTTTTGAAAATCGCGCCACAGGCTGGCAGTGGCGTCCCACCTAGCCCATAGAGGTTAACACACGTACTGAATTTACCCCTAGACCTGAGAACCGGACATTCGTTTTTCCAATGACCTGAGCCTTGACAGTAGTGACACTCTTGACCAAAGTCAGTTTTACCACGGGAGTCAGGCTCAACCCTAGTTGAATAAAACTCTGCCCGTGAACCAGAGTATCTCGGTGAGCGAGGCCCAAATCTCTCCGAACGCCCCCACTCACTCCAAGTACGGGGTTCTACAAAAATACTTTTGTGAGTCAAAACATATTCGTCCGCCAAAACCGCAGCTTCAGCGACAGTCTGTACTTTTCGTTCGTTAATATACGTCGCTATATGATCAGGGATTGTGTCCTTAAATTGCTCTAGCATAATCAGATCACACAGCCCTTGAAAAGTCATAACCGCAGAGGCGGAACACCAGCGATTAAACTGTGAAGATAATTTTCGCGCAAACTCAACATGAGTCTGCCTATCATCCCTTTCTAAAGTTCTAAATCGTTGGCAGTAAGCCTCAGGAACCAATTCGTAAATCTGTAACACCGCCCTTTTAACCTTATCATAACTGACACTGTCGGCTACACTAAGAGCTGAATATGCTTCCTGCGCTTTACCAGTCAGCACACACTGCAACATTAAAGTGCGGTCAGAATCAGGCCAACTCCTAGCGTCAGCAACACGCTCAAACAACGAAAATAATGTCTCAGGGTCCTTTTCATTAAACTGAGGCAACAACCGTAAATTCCCAACAATGTCAAATGTGTCCGGGGCACACCCAAAAGAGGAACGACTCCTAAGTAAATCTGCGTCACCTTCCCAGAGCAAACTCTCCCCTGAGAGCTTTCCTTCCCTAACCAACTCTAGTCGCTCTTGTTGCAGCTTGATTTTAGCACGCTCCATATCCTGTTTAAATTCCAATTCCTTCTCATATTTTACACGATCGTGCTCTAGCTGTAACAGAAGCAGCTCTTTCTGCTGTTCAAAAAGAAGACTACTAGGACTAACCGATGGAGCGGTAATTGTAACATATCGGGGAGACGGCGAGTCCTCAGCAGAGGCTGCCCCAGTGGTATCTTCAAGAATACCACTCTCCATCAGATTGGCCTTCAATATTAACCTAATAGAATTTTTTTTACATTTATCACTAATTTCAACCTTGTAGTGTTCAGCAACCTTCAACAGCTGTTCTTTAGTACATACATCTAACAGTTCCTTTGATGGAAAGCGAATGAACTCGTCTACATTAGACGCCATAGTCAAAAAAATTCTCACTCAACCCCTCTACTGAGCACACCAGACCACAACAAGAGAAAATACAAATCACACCGGGCACCACAGAAAAGAGATGAGAAATGGAGCTTCCCCAAAATCTACAATAACTCAACCCTAGTCTTCATGCAGATTTGCGGTGGGTAATTATGCACTGTAGCCCGCTGGCAAGGAAGTAACCCCCCAGCACGCTGGTAGATTCCACCAAGCCACGGATGTGCCCCCGAGACAACTGCTCAGTCCACAGACACCACACAAAAATAACAAACATTAACAATGCCCAACATATTCCAAAATGAAACACGTCACTAAGCCTATCAGGGGAAAAAGGTTATAGCTCCGGGTAGTAAGTTTCACTACCCTATCCAAATCTCCCACCAAGGTACACAGCTGATTGTACTCACCTCAGACCAACGTCCCAACAGCAAGTAGAACAAGCGTTTCCAGGCTAGGCAGGGGCCTGGAAACTAACCAATGTATTCTCTCCAACACAGCACACAAACCAAACAAACAAAGGCAACCAATACTGAGCACCAAACTCAAACTAACAAACAAAGCACCTCAATTTAACATACCGCCACGTTTTCTCCCAAACACAAGTTCAAGATCCCGGATGAGCCCCCACTTGTTACGAACCTGTAAGGGCTGTCTTCAGGAAAGGACCAAAATGCAGCAGAGTTAGTATTCATCCTTCAATTTAATTGGAAAGAACACTATACAAAAACAAAAACAAGGAAACTGACAGCCAACAGTCCTGTCAGGTGCAACCACACTAAACAAGAAACAATTACCCACAAAACCCAAAGGAAAAACATGCTCCTTATGTGTGACTCCCAATCAGCAGCAACGAGCACCACCTGTGCCTGATTGGGAGCCACACACATGGCCCAAAACAAAGAAATACCAAAACATAGAAAAAGGAACATAGAACGCCCACCCAATGTAACACCCTGGCCTAACCAAAATAAAGAACAAAAACCCCTCTCTATGGCCAGAGCGTTACAGAACCGGCTCTGAGTTCACAACAAAAGGGAGACAACGTGGAGACAAGGAGTATCAAAATATATATTTATTAACTAAAATAACTAAATAATTAACAATGGCGTGTGTGTAATCAGTAGTGTAAGTGAGTGTTTTGCATACCTGAATGTAATAATGCAGGGTGTTGAAAGGTGCCAAAGGAAATAACCAAAAAGCCACAAAACTACACAACCAAAATCAAAAAAGTGTCTGCATGGAGAGAGTCCTCTCAATAACTGTGGAAGAGGTCTCTTTATCCTGGGACACAGCTGGGCCCAGGTGCTTCCCATTTAGCTGACGACCCTTCCAACTCCGCCCACCGGCATCCTAACAAGGAAACAAGAACAGAGAGAATACGGCAGACAGAGTGGGAGGGTCGTCACACACCCCCCCATAAAACCGGGGACCAACAAGGGCCCCGGAACAACGTACCAGCCTCTGCGTCCCAAATTGACACAGGCCTCTGCGTCCCAAATTGACACAGGCCTCTGCGTCCCAAATTGACACAGGCCTCTGCGTCCCAAATTGACACAGGCCTCTGCGTCCCAAATTGACACAGGCCTCTGCGTCCCAAATTGACACAGGCCTCTGCGTCCCAAATTGACACAGGCCTCTGCGTCCCAAATTGACACAGGCCTCTGCGTCCCAAATTGACACAGGCCTCTGCGTCCCAAATTGACGAGAGGTTACATGTTCACCTTCCACTTGCCCCAGCCAACCTCCTTCTCCCCAGACCTCAGCAACCTTTGTGCACAGGAAGCAACATTTAAGAGGAAAGGAGAACACAAGACCAGGAGGGAACAGACAGGAAAGTTAGAACATGATAAAACCAAACAATGGTCAGTCACATAACATTCAGGAACAGGGCGCACAAGAGACCACATCAGCTACAAACGCAAACAACATCTTCCAACGGTTCATAGTCACTTCTCAACGGTTGTCATTTCCCAACGATTCATAGTCACTCCAATGATTCATAGTGACTCCAACGATTCATAGTGACTCCAACGATTCATAGTGACTCCAACGATTCATAGTCACTAAACTCATAACCGAATACGAGTACAGACCAGAGGGTGTAATAAAGGCAAAAATGTCATGTGCCCTACTCGTCAGTGGCACCTGCCAATAGCACAATAACAGGTCAAATTTGCACAAACAGCTGCGCCGACTTGATCAACGCAGTCCTCCATCCGAGGAAGAGGAAATTAATCTGGCTTAGTGACTCCGTTTACCTTACGGTGGTCCGTTCCATCCGGTTTACTGACCAAGATACAGGGAGAAGCCCAACTGGAGAAAGAAGGCTCTGCTATCTTACTCTCCAGCATGTACCTGACCTCAGCATCCAGACAACGCAGTTTCTCTACAGAGACTCTATAGAACCGCTGACGAATGGGGTCAGCATCTCCAATGTCAATATTATGCTCTATCAAGTTTGTACGTTGTAACGGTTTTGACTTGAGGTTATAATTTATAGGGGTGCCAGGTAGGTTGTGCCTACCAGAGAAAATATTAGTTTCTCCTTTTAGTTTGATAGGGAATGAGTCCCATCTGGTCCGTCAAGTCTACACCAATACAAAGGACTCATGTAAAAGTCAGGATGGAAATACACTTTTCATAAACCCTTAAAACAATGGAAATAACTTCAAAACAACTGTATTCTTTTGCGTGGTTGTATTAACAACCTAAATGATCACACACACACACACAACAATATAACAATAATGAGCTTTAAACAGCTCTGGTTCCTCCAGAAATGTCCTGTACCTCGGGCCTAAAAAGAGTCCAGCCCGGTAAACAAGTTCAGGGAACTCAAGTGACCTTAGTCACGCAATGGTTGTCCGTTCATACAGTGTAGCGTAAACCCTGTGTCAATCATACAATGAAAAGAACAAATATTTTACCACACATTTCAATAAATCCTCAACTACAACTAACTACCTAAATCATCACAGTATACATCACACCAAAACAAATGAAATACCGTATACAAAAAAGGTTGTAGTCCGTCGGTCAGTCAGAGAAGCCAATCCGCCGACAGATCTCCAGCGGAGAAAGGCCACGAAAACCAACGGAGAGGTGTAGTCCACAGATGCAAGAGTGGAGCCGACCTTGGGTAGATTTTCTATTAGGCTACACAAAGCACACTTTTAAAGCAGCACAACAAACGGAAGAGAGACGCTTCAGAACTGAGGGTCGAACACATCCTCATTCATGTTTCCATCACAACTCCTCTTTTGCACAGCTGATGCTGGCTATTTAATTGGGAATTAAAGGGGAAGCGCCCTATTGGAAGAAGCTAATTAATTGAGAATTAAAGGGAAAGCGCCCTATTGGAAGGAGAAGCACTGAGACGGTTCAGAAACATTCAGGGCCGTCACACACCCCCTCCCCTGGAAAAAGCCGACCATTGCCCTGGAAGGCACATCTTGGTCGGGGAAACCGAGAAAGGTCTCTTCATCACTTTCCTCTACAAAAATATTCGTTACATTTTGGCGCTCATGCTCCTCAGCCGAGGGGTCACAGTTCTTAAAGCGTGAGACTTCTAGATCTGGGAATCCGAGAAAAGTCTCCTCACTTTCCTCTTCAAAGATCTCCAGGACCTTGCGGCGCTCAATCTCCTCCAATTCGTCAGCTGAGGGGTAACAGGCCTTAAGGCGTGAGACATGGACAACGCGCATATCTTCACCTGTGTCCTCTTTCACCACTCGATAGTTCAAAGGGCCTCTCTGCTCCACAATCCTATATGGTCCTTGCCATTTAGGAGCGAGCTTGGCCGAGAAGAATTGTTCAGCTTTTGAATAAGGATGAGAGCGAAGCCACACCCGATCACGAAGCTGGAACTGCATGTCTCGTCTCTTCTTATCATAATTTCTCTTCTGCCTGAGTCGAGCATGGATCATGTTCTTTGAGACAAGAGCTCTCAAGTCGTGGAGATGGACTACCTGGTCATAGCAAGCAGCGTCTGGAGTAACCTGCTGGGGCTGTAGCACCATCTCCAAGGGTCCTCGGAGGGGACGACTCAGGTTCAGCTCTGCAGGTGTGACTCCAGTGGACTCTTGCACAGCAGAATTCAGGGCAAATCGAAACTCGTGAAGGTGCTTGTCCCAGTGTTTGTGCTGGGTCCCTACATAGGAAGCAACCATTGTCTTCAAGGTTCGATTAACTCTCTCAGTGAGGTTGGTCTGTGGGTGATAAGCCGTGGTCAACTTCTGTCTCAGGTTCCATCTTTGGCAGGTCTCCTCAAAGAGATCAGAGACGAATTGGGAACCTCGATCAGACAGGATGTAATCAGGCACTCCCCAGCGAGTCAGGATCTCTTTCGTAAGGATGTTAGAGACTGTCCTTGCTGTGGCCTGACGCAGGGCAAAGAGCTCCACCCACTTGGAATAGTAATCAACAAAAACAAGCATGTACACATTCTGATTGGAGCTTCTAGGAAATGGACCCATCAAATCCACTCCTAACATTTCCCAAGGTCGGGTAATCACAGTTTGCTGCAACTTGCCAGCAGGCTTTCTACCTTCTGGTTTGTACATTTGACAAACCTGACAGTTTCGGATGTGTGACTTTACATCCATGCTCAGATGTGGCCAGTACAGTAATGCTTGCAACCGCTTGTAGGTTTTGAACCTGCCCAAATGACCAGCTAACGGGTCTTCATGGAAATGTTGAAGCAGTTGAAGGCGTAGAGTTTCAGGTATGTACATTTGGTATAGTGTTCTGTGAGGTAGTTGTACAACTCGGTAGACTTTGTCTTCAATGATGGTCAGCTTGGTGGTAGGATTGACCATCTTTTCTCTATCTTCCAGGATAGTCTGGTACAAAGCCTGTACTTCTGGATCATCCTGTTGGGCTTTCCAAATGGCCTCATCAGAGATGGGAAAGTCAGTTTTGGGTGAGTCTCGACTGCTTGACAGGACAGTAGCACATGTAAGATGAGGGCCACCATTACCACCAGCAGGAGCTCTGGATAAGGCATCTGGAATCATCATCATCTCACTTGGCTCTGTCATATCCTCACATGGTCTCTCCTATCATTGCTATGCAGACGACACACAATTAATCTTCTCCTTTCCCCCTTCTGATAACCAGGCGGCGAATCGCATCTCTGCATGTCTGTCAGACATATCAGTGTGGATGACGGATCACCAGCTCAAGCTGAACCTCGGCAAGACGGAGCTGCTCTTCCTCCCGGGGAAGGACTGCCCGTTCCATGATCTCGCCATCACGGTTGACAACTCCCTTGTGTCCTCCTCCCAGAGTGCTAAGAACCTTGGCGTGATCCTGGACAACACCCTGTCGTTCTCCACTAACATCAAGGCGGTGACCCGATCCTGTAGGTTCATGCTCTACAACATTCGCAGAGTACGACCCTGCCTCACACAGGAAGCGGCGCAGGTCCTAATCCAGGCACTTGTCATCTCCCGTCTGGATTACTGCAACTCGCTGTTGGCTGGGCTCCCTGCCTGTGCCATTAAACCCCTACAACTCATCCAGAACGCCGCAGCCCGTCTGGTGTTCAACCTTCCCAAGTTCTCTCACGTCACCCCGCTCCTCCGCTCTCTCCACTGGCTTCCAGTTGAAGCTCGCATCCGCTACAAGACCATGGTGATTGCCTACGGAGCTGTGAAGGGAACGGCACCTCCATACCTTCAGGCTCTGATCAGGCCCTACACCCAAACAAGGGCACTGCGTTCATCCACCACTGGCCTGCTGGCCCCCCTACCTCTGAGGAAGCACAGTTCCCGCTCAGCCCAGTCAAAACTGTTCGCTGCTCTGGCACCCCAATGGTGGAACAAGCTCCCTCACGACGCCAGGACAGCGGAGTCAATCACCACCTTCCGGAGACACCTGAAACCCCACCTCTTTAACCTGTTAGGGCTAGGGGGCAGCATTTGCACGTCTGGATAAAAAAAATGTACCCGATTTAATCTGGTTACTAATCCTACCCAGTAACTAGAATATGCATATACTTATTATATATGGATAGAAAACACTAAAGTTTCTAAAACTGTTTGAATGGTGTCTGTGAGTATAACAGAACTCATTTGGCAGGCAAAACCCTGAGACATTTTCTGACAGGAAGTGGATACCTGATGTGTTGTATTGACTTTAAACCTATCCCATTGAAAAACACAGGGGCTTAGGAATATTTTGGCACTTCCTATTGCTTCCACTAGATGTCACCAGCCTTTACAAAGTGTTTTGAGTCTTCTGGAGGGAGATCTGACCGAACAAGAGCCATGGAACGATGATGTCCCATTAGACACCTGGCGACGCGAGTTCATGTTGGGTACCCTCGTTCCAATACGTTATAAAAGAGTATGCATTCGTCCACCTTGAATATTATTCATGTTCTGGTTAAAAAAGGCCCTAATGATTTATGCTATACAACGTTTGACATGTTTGAACGAACGGAAATATATTTTTTCCCCTCGTTCATGACGAGAAGTCCGGCTGGCTTAGATCATGTGCTAACAAGACGGAGATTTTTGGACATAAATGATGAGCTTTTTTGAACAAAACTACATTTGTTATGGACCTGTGATACCTGGAAGTGACATCTGATGAAGAGAATCAAAGGTAATGGATTATTTACATAGTATTTTCGATTTTAGATCTCCCCAACATGACGTCTAGTCTGTATCGCAACGCGTATTTTTCTGGGCGCAGTGCTCAGATTATTGCAAAGTGTGATTTCCCAGTAAGGTTATTTTTAAATCTGGCAAGTTGATTGCGTTCAAGAGATGTAAATCTTTAATTCTTTAAATGACAATATAATATTTTACCAATGTTTTCTAATTTTAATTATTTAATTTGTGACGCTGACTTGACTGCCGGTTATTGGAGGGAAACGATTTCCTCAACATCAATGCCATAGTAAAACGCTGTTTTTGGATATAAATATGAACTTGATAGAACTAAAAATGCATGCATTGTCTAACATAATGTCCTAGGAGTGTCATCTGATGGAGATTGTAAAAGGTTAGTGCATCATTTTAGCTGGTTTTATGGTTTTGGTGACCCTGTCTTTGAATTGACAAAACATTACACACAACTCTTGTAAATGTACTGTCCTAACATACTCTAAATTTATGCTTTCGCCGTAAAACCTTTTTGAAATCGTAAAACGTGGTTAGATTAAGGAGATGTTTATCTTTCAAAGGGTGTAAAATAGTTGTATTTTTGAAAAATTTGAATTTTGACATTTATTTGGATTCAAATTTGCCGCTCTTGAAATGCACCTGCTGTTGATGGAGTGCACCACGGGTGGCACGCTAGCGTCCCACCTAGCCCATAGAGGTTAAGGAATACCTAGGATAGGATAAAGTAATCCTTCTAACCCCCCCCCCCCTTAAAATATTTAGATGCACTATTGTAAAGTGGTTGTTCCACTGGATATCATAAGGTGAATGCACCATTTTGTAAGTCGCTCTGGATAAGAGCGTCTGCTAAATGACTTAAATGTAATTGTAATGTAATCTGGAACAGTGTTGTATTTTCCTTTCCTGTATTCTACTGCAAAGGTGAACTCTTGCAACCGTAGAGCCCATCTGATAAGTCTGGTGCTTGGTTTGTTGGTCTTGAACACCCACACAAGGGAGGAATGGTCAGTGACCACAGTGAAGTGTCTTCCCTCCAGGTAGTACCTCCACTTTTCCAAAGCCCAGACAACTGCGAGGCACTCTTGCTCGGTTGTGGAGTAGTTCCGTTCTGCTCCATTCAATGTTCGACTGGCGAACGCTAGCACTTCTTCAATGCCAAGTCCAGTCTGTTGGACTAGAACAGCACCAAGTCCAACATCACTTGCATCAGTGTAAACAACAAAAGGGCAATCAAAGTTGGGATGACCCAAAATGGGAGGTGTGACGAGGTGTCGTTTCAGGGTTTCAAAAGAGGTCTGGCACTCTGCCGTCCATCGGAATTTCGCACCTTTTCGCTTCAATGCGTTGAGGGGTTCTGCCACCTGGGAGAAGTTCAACACAAACCGATGGTACCATCCAGCCATCCCAAGGAACCGTTGAAGGGCCTTGAGTGTGGTTGGGACAGGGAAATCTTGTACCGCCTTGGTCTTTTCGGGATCCACATGAGTGCCGTCAAAAGACACAATATGGCCAAGGAACTTCAGGGAGGTTTGGCAGAAGTTGCTCTTCTTCATGTTCAATGTCAGACCAGCTTCCCTTAGCTTGTCCAACACTGCTTGAAGATCTTGAAAATGTTGTTCTCTGGTCTGGGAGTAGATAATTATATCGTCCAGGTAGACGAAACAGATCTTCCCTTTGAGCTCACCTAACGCAATCTCCATGAGTCTTTGGAAAGTGGCAGGTGCATTCTTTAATCCAAAAGGCATCACCTTAAAGGAAAACAAGCCCTCAGCACAGACAAAAGCAGTCTTGTCCTTGCTTTCCTGGTCCATCTCAACCTGCCAATAGCCACTATTGAGGTCAAGGGTAGTGAACACAACCGCGCCAGACAATGACTCCAGGATCTCTTGGATGGTGGGAAGAGGATAGGCATCAGTCTGGGAAACCTTGTTGGTCTTCCTATAGTCCACACAAAATCTAAGACCACCAGTCTTTTTTGGGATGAGGACAACAGGAGCAGCCCAGGGAGAGGATGAACGTTCAATTATATTTTGTGTCAACATATCATTAATGAGTCCTTTTTGGATGATTAGCTTTGCTGGGGACAAACGATATGGCTTCTGCTTGATCGGCATTTCCTGTGTAAGGAATATTTTGTGCTTCAGGAGCCCGGTACGTCCCAGCTTTGAAGTACATACATCAGCGTTATTCTGCAGCTGTTCCAACAGCCTTAACTCCTCTGGCTGTTCCAGCTGAGCTCTTCTCACAGCCTGTAAAAGGAGATCATCAGAAGGATTATCGAGGGTTAGTGGTACCGGAGCAATGGCAGAGAAGACTGCCACATTTGGACCCCAATCATGTAACTTTGTAGCTTCTGACTGGAAGAAATGCTTCTTGCTCGGATTGTATGGAAACCAGTAGCAATTGTGTGCGATATCAATCTGGACACCACTGAAGTACATGAAATCAATTCCCAACACAACAGGAAAAGCAAGGTTCTTGGTTTGTAGGATAACAGAAGGAATCATATAGGAGTGGTTACACAGGTGGAACTCTACCTCACTCCATCCAAGTGGTCGTTTAGCCTCACCATCAGCCAGATAGAGTGGACCTTCTGTCCACGGCTTCAAGTTGTAGTGTAGACCTTTAACCTCCTTCCACAGTTTCTCATTGAGCAGTGTGTAGGATGACCCGGTGTCCAGGATGGCTCTTCCTGTCCATGGCCCTATGGACAGGGGTAACACCAATTGGTGCGGTATTAACTGAAAGGAAGGGGATGTCGATGGGGCGGCGTAGGCAGTGACACTTGGGGTTTCATCTCTGGTCAAAGCACCCAGAGTAGGATGGTCGTTCCTGCGAAGGGAGTTAGGTGTGTTTGCCTGTTGTGATTTGTGGTTTCTGGAAGGGTTTACTTGATATGGTCTTGGACATGTAGCTGAAGAATGTCCCTTTTGGCTACATCTCCAACAGAACATGGGAGGGGTTTTGGCTGGAGACTGTGGCTGTTGTTGATGGTCTGGCTTGGGTAACGGTTTGGGTGTCTGTTTCTTTCTCTGTTCATATTGCTGTTGGCATTCTCTGTCCTTCTCGAACTGCTGTCCCAGGCGAACCAGTCCATCAACAGTGGTGACTCTTTCTCTGAGTTGACTGGCTAGTAGTGGGTTGATGTTCTTCAAGATCAATTTAATGACCTCTTCCTCCTCAATACCAGGTTTCCACCTTCTGCACAGGGAGTGGTAACCGTATGCAAAGTCACGGATACTCTCCTTCTCTCTTTGCACTCGATTAAAGACTCTGTCTGCCAGCTCATCTGTGTAGTCCTCAGACAGAAATGCAGAGGAAAACTTGGCCTCAAAGTCAGCCCAGGAGGTAGTGGTGAGACGTGCCACATCCCACCAGTCTCGAGCTGTACCATGCAACACATTCCTCAATGTGGCAAGGAGTTCTTCGTCAGCCAGGGGATTGAGGGCAAGAAAGTCACGACATCTTTCCAGATACATTAGCGGATCAGGACTGTCATCTTTTTTCCCCAAAGGTGGGAAATTGCAATTTAATGGGCATCGCCCCCACATGACGTCTACTCAAATCACCATGAACAAAAGAGCTAGGAGGGATTGAGGAAGTAGAGGGTGAGGGAGTTATCGGACCATGAAAATGAACACCAGGATGCATGGTGGATTGCATCCTGTAAGGGGTGGCTGCAGCATGGCCTTGTCTTAGCTGTTCTGAGGTGCCAGCTTGGCCCTCAGTGGTCTGAACAGAAGTGGACACCAGAGAAGCTCTGTGCAAGGAGTTGTGCCTAATGGAGGCCATGTCAACAGACACGTCAGCCAACATTTTAACACAATTAGAAAGCTCTTTCTGCAAGTGGTCTACAGTGTTAACCAGAGGAGAAAAAACTGAATTAACGTCCTTGAGAACCTCAGTGTGATGATGTTGCAAGCGCCACTGGAGAGTGGCAGTGAGTTGGGTTTGTTGGTAGTCAAACTGCCTGTCCATGGCACCAGTAACATCCCGTCTTCCACTCTCACTGAGCTCTGTCAGTGTGTGGGTTAGAGTGCTCAGTGAGTTTCTGAATTCCATGGCACTCTGTTGTTGCTCTTCACTCAGACATTTGAATTTATGGTGGATTAGAGTTTGGAGATGTTGTTGAGTCCGACGAATATCAAGGATGTCACCTTGAAGTTGTAAGACTACAACCTCTGGAGATAAACCAGACAATGGAGGAAGGTTGGGCGTCAGAGGGAAGGCTAGCTCAGTACTTCCACACAGATCCATGTCAATAAGGGAGTAGCTGGTTAGACCTCCTGTGGCCTGTGGTCCAGACCGAGCCTTCAGATTCCCAGGGCTCTGGCCCAAATCAACTCCATTGACATTATGATTTGTATTGTCGGCTCGATGGTCAGACTGGCCCTGTGTATTCCCATTGACAGGTATGATATGGATGAGCACATTTTCTTGGGGTGAATCCATTGTTTTAATTCCACACAAAAGATTTGCTTTGGTTATTTCTCAATGTTGAGGTCCCATCTGGGGTGCCATATTTTATGTAACGGTTTTGACTTGAGGTTATAATTTATAGGGGTGCCAGGTAGGTTGTGCCTACCAGAGAAAATATTAGTTTCTCCTTTTAGTTTGATAGGGAATGAGTCCCATCTGGTCCGTCAAGTCTACACCAATACAAAGGACTCATGTAAAAGTCAGGATGGAAATACACTTTTCATAAACCCTTAAAACAATGGAAATAACTTCAAAACAACTGTATTCTTTTGCGTGGTTGTATTAACAACCTAAATGATCACACACACACACACACACACACACAACAATATAACAATAATGAGCTTTAAACAGCTCTGGTTCCTCCAGAAATGTCCTGTACCTCGGGCCTAAAAAGAGTCCAGCCCGGTAAACAAGTTCAGGGAACTCAAGTGACCTTAGTCACGCAATGGTTGTCCGTTCATACAGTGTAGCGTAAACCCTGTGTCAATCATACAATGAAAAGAACAAATATTTTACCACACATTTCAATAAATCCTCAACTACAACTAACTACCTAAATCATCACAGTATACATCACACCAAAACAAATGAAATACCGTATACAAAAAAGGTTGTAGTCCGTCGGTCAGTCAGAGAAGCCAATCCGCCGACAGATCTCCAGCGGAGAAAGGCCACGAAAACCAACGGAGAGGTGTAGTCCACAGATGCAAGAGTGGAGCCGACCTTGGGTAGATTTTCTATTAGGCTACACAAAGCACACTTTTAAAGCAGCACAACAAACGGAACAGAGACGCTTCAGAACTGAGGGTCGAACACATCCTCATTCATGTTTCCATCACAACTCCTCTTTTGCACAGCTGATGCTGGCTATTTAATTGGGAATTAAAGGGGAAGCGCCCTATTGGAAGAAGCACTAATTAATTGAGAATTAAAGGGAAAGCGCCCTATTGGAAGGAGAAGCACTGAGACGGTTCAGAAACATTCAGGGCCGTCACAACGTGTAGGTGTCACAGAAAACAAACCTGGAATTTTCCGAATCAGACCAACCAGCTCTTTCCGCCCATCAACAGGTAGCTGAGTAAAAGGGCTATCCAAAATATCCAGTGTCTCTGAATTTTTCAATCTACCCTGCAGTATGCAATCATCGGGACCAGGAACATTTTCGTCCTCATGCACAGACCTAGTATTACAAGAACCAAGGGAAGTAACGGTATCAGCCAAACGAACAGTTTTACCATCCTCTGTAGACTCCCACTTTCTCATCAGAACATCCTCTTGGAGAAAATAACCATGTGCGACATCTCCCAACTGTTCCACAGGCACAATTTGGTCACGCAACTCTTCTAATGTGGGGTCAGTCCGTGGCGCATTGATTAGATCGGAGCGGAATACAGATAACGGGATAACAGGGAAAACAGTGAGAGACTTCTTTGTGGTATTCTCATTTACCGGAGCAGGGACCGGGTCACCATGGCTCATAGACCGCGTCACTGCACCCGCAGAGAACACCGCTGGGAAACTCTGCGCACTCTCATCAGGAATCCCTACAATTGACGGTTTAGTGGAAACCACTAGAGATGGAAACACGACAGGCCACACACGCTCACCAGCCAAGTTATTCCCAAGGATAACGTCGATACCCTCAATAGGCAACGAAGGACGCACCCCCACAACAACGTCACCTTTCACCAGTCCACAATCCAATATCAGTTTATGCAATGGAACTGACAGATTGTTCAAACCTATTCCCCTAATTAGAACACTATTCCCAGAATCAGTCTCAGCAGAGAAAGGTAACACAGATTCCAACACAAACGATTCCGAGGCACCTGTGTCTCGTAGGATCTTCACTGGCACTAGGTTCTTACTTCCTAACATAGACACAAAACCCTCCGTAATGAAAGGTAAATAGCCTGGGTCAATATGGACTTTCACATGCCCCTGGGCCTGAGACAATGTGTCAGGAGTAAACTGATGTGGAACAGACGCAGCTAACGCCGTAGGCCTAGATTTAACGTTAAATCGGGTACATTTTTTTTATCCAGACGTGCAAATGCTGCCCCCTAGCCCTAACAGGTTAAAGAGGTGGGGTTTCAGGTGTCTCCGGAAGGTGGTGATTGACTCCGCTGTCCTGGCGTCGTGAGGGAGCTTGTTCCACCATTGGGGTGCCAGAGCAGCGAACAGTTTTGACTGGGCTGAGCGGGAACTGTGCTTCCTCAGAGGTAGGGGGGCCAGCAGGCCAGTGGTGGATGAACGCAGTGCCCTTGTTTGGGTGTAGGGCCTGATCAGAGCCTGAAGGTATGGAGGTGCCGTTCCCTTCACAGCTCCGTAGGCAATCACCATGGTCTTGTAGCGGATGCGAGCTTCAACTGGAAGCCAGTGGAGAGAGCGGAGGAGCGGGGTGACGTGAGAGAACTTGGGAAGGTTGAACACCAGACGGGCTGCGGCGTTCTGGATGAGTTGTAGGGGTTTAATGGCACAGGCAGGGAGCCCAGCCAACAGCGAGTTGCAGTAATCCAGACGGGAGATGACAAGTGCCTGGATTAGGACCTGCGCCGCTTCCTGTGTGAGGCAGGGTCGTACTCTGCGAATGTTGTAGAGCATGAACCTACAGGATCGGGTCACCGCCTTGATGTTAGTGGAGAACGACAGGGTGTTGTCCAGGATCACGCCAAGGTTCTTAGCACTCTGGGAGGAGGACACAAGGGAGTTGTCAACCGTGATGGCGAGATCATGGAACGGGCAGTCCTTCCCCGGGAGGAAGAGCAGCTCCGTCTTGCCGAGGTTCAGCTTGAGCTGGTGATCCGTCATCCACACTGATATGTCTGACAGACATGCAGAGATGCGATTCGCCGCCTGGTTATCAGAAGGGGGAAAGGAGAAGATTAATTGTGTGTCGTCTGCATAGCAATGATAGGAGAGACCATGTGAGGATATGACAGAGCCAAGTGAGATGATGATGATTCCAGATGCCTTATCCAGAGCTCCTGCTGGTGGTAATGGTGGCCCTCATCTTACATGTGCTACTGTCCTGTCAAGCAGTCGAGACTCACCCAAAACTGACTTTCCCATCTCTGATGAGGCCATTTGGAAAGCCCAACAGGATGATCCAGAAGTACAGGCTTTGTACCAGACTATCCTGGAAGATAGAGAAAAGATGGTCAATCCTACCACCAAGCTGACCATCATTGAAGACAAAGTCTACCGAGTTGTACAACTACCTCACAGAACACTATACCAAATGTACATACGTGAAACTCTACGCCTTCAACTGCTTCAACATTTCCATGAAGACCCGTTAGCTGGTCATTTGGGCAGGTTCAAAACCTACAAGCGGTTGCAAGCATTACTGTACTGGCCACATCTGAGCATGGATGTAAAGTCACACATCCGAAACTGTCAGGTTTGTCAAATGTACAAACCAGAAGGTAGAAAGCCTGCTGGCAAGTTGCAGCAAACTGTGATTACCCGACCTTGGGAAATGTTAGGAGTGGATTTGATGGGTCCATTTCCTAGAAGCTCCAATCAGAATGTGTACATGCTTGTTTTTGTTGATTACTATTCCAAGTGGGTGGAGCTCTTTGCCCTGCGTCAGGCCACAGCAAGGACAGTCTCTAACATCCTTACGAAAGAGATCCTGACTCGCTGGGGAGTGCCTGATTACATCCTGTCTGATCGAGGTTCCCAATTCGTCTCTGATCTCTTTGAGGAGACCTGCCAAAGATGGAACCTGAGACAGAAGTTGACCACGGCTTATCACCCACAGACCAACCTCACTGAGAGAGTTAATCGAACCTTGAAGACAATGGTTGCTTCCTATGTAGGGACCCAGCACAAACACTGGGACAAGCACCTTCACGAGTTTCGATTTGCCCTGAATTCTGCTGTGCAAGAGTCCACTGGAGTCACACCTGCAGAGCTGAACCTGAGTCGTCCCCTCCGAGGACCCTTGGAGATGGTGCTACAGCCCCAGCAGGTTACTCCAGACGCTGCTTGCTATGACCAGGTAGTCCATCTCCACGACTTGAGAGCTCTTGTCTCAAAGAACATGATCCATGCTCGACTCAGGCAGAAGAGAAATTATGATAAGAAGAGACGAGACATGCAGTTCCAGCTTCGTGATCGGGTGTGGCTTCGCTCTCATCCTTATTCAAAAGCTGAACAATTCTTCTCGGCCAAGCTCGCTCCTAAATGGCAAGGACCATATAGGATTGTGGAGCAGAGAGGCCCTTTGAACTATCGAGTGGTGAAAGAGGACACAGGTGAAGATATGCGCGTTGTCCATGTCTCACGCCTTAAGGCCTGTTACCCCTCAGCTGACGAATTGGAGGAGATTGAGCGCCGCAAGGTCCTGGAGATCTTTGAAGAGGAAAGTGAGGAGACTTTTCTCGGATTCCCAGATCTAGAAGTCTCACGCTTTAAGAACTGTGACCCCTCGGCTGAGGAGCATGAGCGCCAAAATGTAACGAATATTTTTGTAGAGGAAAGTGATGAAGAGACCTTTCTCGGTTTCCCCGACCAAGATGTGCCTTCCAGGGCAATGGTCGGCTTTTTCCAGGGGAGGGGGTGTGTGACGGCCCTGAATGTTTCTGAACCGTCTCAGTGCTTCTCCTTCCAATAGGGCGCTTTCCCTTTAATTCTCAATTAATTAGCTTCTTCCAATAGGGCGCTTCCCCTTTAATTCCCAATTAAATAGCCAGCATCAGCTGTGCAAAAGAGGAGTTGTGATGGAAACATGAATGAGGATGTGTTCGACCCTCAGTTCTGAAGCGTCTCTCTTCCGTTTGTTGTGCTGCTTTAAAAGTGTGCTTTGTGTAGCCTAATAGAAAATCTACCCAAGGTCGGCTCCACTCTTGCATCTGTGGACTACACCTCTCCGTTGGTTTTCGTGGCCTTTCTCCGCTGGAGATCTGTCGGCGGATTGGCTTCTCTGACTGACCGACGGACTACAACCTTTTTTGTATACGGTATTTCATTTGTTTTGGTGTGATGTATACTGTGATGATTTAGGTAGTTAGTTGTAGTTGAGGATTTATTGAAATGTGTGGTAAAATATTTGTTCTTTTCATTGTATGATTGACACAGGGTTTACGCTACACTGTATGAACGGACAACCATTGCGTGACTAAGGTCACTTGAGTTCCCTGAACTTGTTTACCGGGCTGGACTCTTTTTAGGCCCGAGGTACAGGACATTTCTGGAGGAACCAGAGCTGTTTAAAGCTCATTATTGTTATATTGTTGTGTGTGTGTGTGTGATCATTTAGGTTGTTAATACAACCACGCAAAAGAATACAGTTGTTTTGAAGTTATTTCCATTGTTTTAAGGGTTTATGAAAAGTGTATTTCCATCCTGACTTTTACATGAGTCCTTTGTATTGGTGTAGACTTGACGGACCAGATGGGACTCATTCCCTATCAAACTAAAAGGAGAAACTAATATTTTCTCTGGTAGGCACAACCTACCTGGCACCCCTATAAATTATAACCTCAAGTCAAAACCGTTACAACGTACAAACTTGATAGAGCATAATATTGACATTGGAGATGCTGACCCCATTCGTCAGCGGTTCTATAGAGTCTCTGTAGAGAAACTGCGTTGTCTGGATGCTGAGGTCAGGTACATGCTGGAGAGTAAGATAGCAGAGCCTTCTTTCTCCAGTTGGGCTTCTCCCTGTATCTTGGTCAGTAAACCGGATGGAACGGACCACCGTAAGGTAAACGGAGTCACTAAGCCAGATTAATTTCCTCTTCCTCGGATGGAGGACTGCGTTGATCAAGTCGGCGCAGCTGTTTGTGCAAATTTGACCTGTTATTGTGCTATTGGCAGGTGCCACTGACGAGTAGGGCACATGACATTTTTGCCTTTATTACACCCTCTGGTCTGTACTCGTATTCGGTTATGAGTTTAGTGACTATGAATCGTTGGAGTCACTATGAATCGTTGGAGTCACTATGAATCGTTGGAGTCACTATGAATCATTGGAGTGACTATGAATCGTTGGGAAATGACAACCGTTGAGAAGTGACTATGAACCGTTGGAAGATGTTGTTTGCGTTTGTAGCTGATGTGGTCTCTTGTGCGCCCTGTTCCTGAATGTTATGTGACTGACCATTGTTTGGTTTTATCATGTTCTAACTTTCCTGTCTGTTCCCTCCTGGTCTTGTGTTCTCCTTTCCTCTTAAATGTTGCTTCCTGTGCACAAAGGTTGCTGAGGTCTGGGGAGAAGGAGGTTGGCTGGGGCAAGTGGAAGGTGAACATGTAACCTCTCGTCAATTTGGGACGCAGAGGCCTGTGTCAATTTGGGACGCAGAGGCCTGTGTCAATTTGGGACGCAGAGGCCTGTGTCAATTTGGGACGCAGAGGCCTGTGTCAATTTGGGACGCAGAGGCCTGTGTCAATTTGGGACGCAGAGGCTGGTACGTTGTTCCCGGGGCCCTTGTTGGTCCCCGGTTTTATGGGGGGGTGTGTGACGACCCTCCCACTCTGTCTGCCGTATTCTCTCTGTTCTTGTTTCCTTGTTAGGATGCCGGTGGGCGGAGTTGGAAGGGTCGTCAGCTAAATGGGAAGCACCTGGGCCCAGCTGTGTCCCAGGATAAAGAGACCTCTTCCACAGTTATTGAGAGGACTCTCTCCATGCAGACACTTTTTTGATTTTGGTTGTGTAGTTTTGTGGCTTTTTGGTTATTTCCTTTGGCACCTTTCAACACCCTGCATTATTACATTCAGGTATGCAAAACACTCACTTACACTACTGATTACACACACGCCATTGTTAATTATTTAGTTATTTTAGTTAATAAATATATATTTTGATACTCCTTGTCTCCACGTTGTCTCCCTTTTGTTGTGAACTCAGAGCCGGTTCTGTAACGCTCTGGCCATAGAGAGGGGTTTTTGTTCTTTATTTTGGTTAGGCCAGGGTGTTACATTGGGTGGGCGTTCTATGTTCCTTTTTCTATGTTTTGGTATTTCTTTGTTTTGGGCCATGTGTGTGGCTCCCAATCAGGCACAGGTGGTGCTCGTTGCTGCTGATTGGGAGTCACACATAAGGAGCATGTTTTTCCTTTGGGTTTTGTGGGTAATTGTTTCTTGTTTAGTGTGGTTGCACCTGACAGGACTGTTGGCTGTCAGTTTCCTTGTTTTTGTTTTTGTATAGTGTTCTTTCCAATTAAATTGAAGGATGAATACTAACTCTGCTGCATTTTGGTCCTTTCCTGAAGACAGCCCTTACAGGTTCGTAACAAGTGGGGGCTCATCCGGGATCTTGAACTTGTGTTTGGGAGAAAACGTGGCGGTATGTTAAATTGAGGTGCTTTGTTTGTTAGTTTGAGTTTGGTGCTCAGTATTGGTTGCCTTTGTTTGTTTGGTTTGTGTGCTGTGTTGGAGAGAATACATTGGTTAGTTTCCAGGCCCCTGCCTAGCCTGGAAACGCTTGTTCTACTTGCTGTTGGGACGTTGGTCTGAGGTGAGTACAATCAGCTGTGTACCTTGGTGGGAGATTTGGATAGGGTAGTGAAACTTACTACCCGGAGCTATAACCTTTTTCCCCTGATAGGCTTAGTGACGTGTTTCATTTTGGAATATGTTGGGCATTGTTAATGTTTGTTATTTTTGTGTGGTGTCTGTGGACTGAGCAGTTGTCTCGGGGGCACATCCGTGGCTTGGTGGAATCTACCAGCGTGCTGGGGGGTTACTTCCTTGCCAGCGGGCTACAGTGCATAATTACCCACCGCAAATCTGCATGAAGACTAGGGTTGAGTTATTGTAGATTTTGGGGAAGCTCCATTTCTCATCTCTTTTCTGTGGTGCCCGGTGTGATTTGTATTTTCTCTTGTTGTGGTCTGGTGTGCTCAGTAGAGGGGTTGAGTGAGAATTTTTTTGACTATGGCGTCTAATGTAGACGAGTTCATTCGCTTTCCATCAAAGGAACTGTTAGATGTATGTACTAAAGAACAGCTGTTGAAGGTTGCTGAACACTACAAGGTTGAAATTAGTGATAAATGTAAAAAAAATTCTATTAGGTTAATATTGAAGGCCAATCTGATGGAGAGTGGTATTCTTGAAGATACCACTGGGGCAGCCTCTGCTGAGGACTCGCCGTCTCCCCGATATGTTACAATTACCGCTCCATCGGTTAGTCCTAGTAGTCTTCTTTTTGAACAGCAGAAAGAGCTGCTTCTGTTACAGCTAGAGCACGATCGTGTAAAATATGAGAAGGAATTGGAATTTAAACAGGATATGGAGCGTGCTAAAATCAAGCTGCAACAAGAGCGACTAGAGTTGGTTAGGGAAGGAAAGCTCTCAGGGGAGAGTTTGCTCTGGGAAGGTGACGCAGATTTACTTAGGAGTCGTTCCTCTTTTGGGTGTGCCCCGGACACATTTGACATTGTTGGGAATTTACGGTTGTTGCCTCAGTTTAATGAAAAGGACCCTGAGACATTATTTTCGTTGTTTGAGCGTGTTGCTGACGCTAGGAGTTGGCCTGATTCTGACCGCACTTTAATGTTGCAGTGTGTGCTGACTGGTAAAGCGCAGGAAGCATATTCAGCTCTTAGTGTAGCCGACAGTGTCAGTTATGATAAGGTTAAAAGGGCGGTGTTACAGATTTACGAATTGGTTCCTGAGGCTTACTGCCAACGATTTAGAACTTTAGAAAGGGATGATAGGCAGACTCATGTTGAGTTTGCGCGAAAATTATCTTCACAGTTTAATCGCTGGTGTTCCGCCTCTGCGGTTATGACTTTTCAAGGGCTGTGTGATCTGATTATGCTAGAGCAATTTAAGGACACAATCCCTGATCATATAGCGACGTATATTAACGAACGAAAAGTACAGACTGTCGCTGAAGCTGCGGTTTTGGCGGACGAATATGTTTTGACTCACAAAAGTATTTTTGTAGAACCCCGTACTTGGAGTGAGTGGGGGCGTTCGGAGAGATTTGGGCCTCGCTCACCGAGATACTCTGGTTCACGGGCAGAGTTTTATTCAACTAGGGTTGAGCCTGACTCCCGTGGTAAAACTGACTTTGGTCAAGAGTGTCACTACTGTCAAGGCTCAGGTCATTGGAAAAACGAATGTCCGGTTCTCAGGTCTAGGGGTAAATTCAGTACGTGTGTTAACCTCTATGGGCTAGGTGGGACGCCACTGCCAGCCTGTGGCGCGATTTTCAAAACCTTAAAAATCCTATTACTTCAATTTCTCAAACATATGACTATTTTACAGCCATTTAAAGACAAGACTCTCGTTAATCTAACCACACTGTCCGATTTCAAAAAGGCTTTACAACGAAAGCAAAACATTAGATTATGTCAGCAGAGTACCAAGCCAGAAATAATCAGACACACATTTTTCAAGCCAGCATATAATGTCACCAAAACCCAGAAGACAGCTAAATGCAGCACTCACCTTTGATGATCTTCATCAGATGACAACCCTAGGACATTATGTTATACAATACATGCATGTTTTGTTCAATCAAGTTCATATTTATATCAAAAAACAGCTTTTTACATTAGCATGTGACGTTCAGAACTAGCATACCCCCCGCAAACTTCCGGGGAATTCGCTAACATTTTACTAAATTACTCACGATAAACGTTCACAAAAAGCATAACAATTATTTTAAGAATTATAGATACAGACCTCCTCTATGCACTCGATATGTCCGATTTTAAAATAGCTTTTTGGTGAAAGCACATTTTGCAATATTCTAAGTACATAGCCCAGGCATCACGGGCTCGCTATTTAGACACCCGGCAAGTTTAGCACTCACCATAATCATATTTACTATTATAAAAGTTTGATTACCTTTTGTTGTCTTCGTCAGAATGCACACCCAGGACTGCTACTTCAATAACAAATGTTGGTTTGGTCCAAAATAATCCATCGTTATATCCGAATAGCGGCGTTTTGTTCGTGCGTTCCAGACACTATCCGAAATAGTAAAGAAGTGTCGCGCGCATGGCGCAATTCGTGACAATAAAATTCTAAATATTCCATTACCGTACTTCGAAGCATGTCAACCGCTGTTTAAAATCAATTTTTACGACATTTTTCTCGTAGAAAAGCGATAATATTCCGACAGGGAATCTCCTTTTCGGCAAACAGAGGAAAAAATCCCAAAGGCGGGGGCGGTCGGGGTCACGCGCATAAGCCCAGTGTCCCTTGATCGGCCACTTGAGAAAGGCGATAATGTGTTTCAGCCTGGGGCTGGAATGACGACATTCTGTTTTTTCCCGGGCTCTGAGAGCCTATGGAAGACGTGGGAAGTGTCACGTTAGAGCAGAGATCCTTAGTAAATGATAGAGATGGAAAAGAAGTTCAAGAAATGGTCAGACAGGCCACTTCCTGTAAAGGAATCTCTCAGGTTTTGACCTGCCATTTGAGTTCTGTTATACTCACAGACACCATTCAAACAGTTTTAGAAAATTTAGGGTGTTTTCTATCCATATGTAATAAGTATATGCATATTCTAGTTACTGGGTAGGAGTGGTAACCAGATTAAATCGGGTATGTTTTTTATCCAGCCGTGTCAATACTGCCCCCTAGCCCTAACAGGTTAACGTTAAATCTAGGCCTACGGCGTTAGCTGCGTCTGTTCCACATCAGTTTACTCCTGACACATTGTCTCAGGCCCAGGGGCATGTGAAAGTCCATATTGACCCAGGCTATTTACCTTTCATTACGGAGGGTTTTGTGTCTATGTTAGGAAGTAAGAACCTAGTGCCAGTGAAGATCCTACGAGACACAGGTGCCTCGGAATCGTTTGTGTTGGAATCTGTGTTACCTTTCTCTGCTGAGACTGATTCTGGGAATAGTGTTCTAATTAGGGGAATAGGTTTGAACAATCTGTCAGTTCCATTGCATAAACTGATATTGGATTGTGGACTGGTGAAAGGTGACGTTGTTGTGGGGGTGCGTCCTTCGTTGCCTATTGAGGGTATCGACGTTATCCTTGGGAATAACTTGGCTGGTGAGCGTGTGTGGCCTGTCGTGTTTCCATCTCTAGTGGTTTCCACTAAACCGTCAATTGTAGGGATTCCTGATGAGAGTGCGCAGAGTTTCCCAGCGGTGTTCTCTGCGGGTGCAGTGACGCGGTCTATGAGCCATGGTGACCCGGTCCCTGCTCCGGTAAATGAGAATACCACAAAGAAGTCTCTCACTGTTTTCCCTGTTATCCCGTTATCTGTATTCCGCTCCGATCTAATCAATGCGCCACGGACTGACCCCACATTAGAAGAGTTGCGTGACCAAATTGTGCCTGTGGAACAGTTGGGAGATGTCGCACATGGTTATTTTCTCCAAGAGGATGTTCTGATGAGAAAGTGGGAGTCTACAGAGGATGGTAAAACTGTTCGTTTGGCTGATACCGTTACTTCCCTTGGTTCTTGTAATACTAGGTCTGTGCATGAGGACGAAAATGTTCCTGGTCCCGATGATTGCATACTGCAGGGTAGATTGAAAAATTCAGAGACACTGGATATTTTGGATAGCCCTTTTACTCAGCTACCTGTTGATGGGCGGAAAGAGCTGGTTGGTCTGATTCGGAAAATTCCAGGTTTGTTTTCTGTGACACCTACACGTTGTGACGGCCCTGAATGTTTCTGAACCGTCTCAGTGCTTCTCCTTCCAATAGGGCGCTTTCCCTTTAATTCTCAATTAATTAGTGCTTCTTCCAATAGGGCGCTTCCCCTTTAATTCCCAATTAAATAGCCAGCATCAGCTGTGCAAAAGAGGAGTTGTGATGGAAACATGAATGAGGATGTGTTCGACCCTCAGTTCTGAAGCGTCTCTCTTCCGTTTGTTGTGCTGCTTTAAAAGTGTGCTTTGTGTAGCCTAATAGAAAATCTACCCAAGGTCGGCTCCACTCTTGCATCTGTGGACTACACCTCTCCGTTGGTTTTCGTGGCCTTTCTCCGCTGGAGATCTGTCGGCGGATTGGCTTCTCTGACTGACCGACGGACTACAACCTTTTTTGTATACGGTATTTCATTTGTTTTGGTGTGATGTATACTGTGATGATTTAGGTAGTTAGTTGTAGTTGAGGATTTATTGAAATGTGTGGTAAAATATTTGTTCTTTTCATTGTATGATTGACACTGGGTTTACGCTACACTGTATGAACGGACAACCATTGCGTGACTAAGGTCACTTGAGTTCCCTGAACTTGTTTACCGGGCTGGACTCTTTTTAGGCCCGAGGTACAGGACATTTCTGGAGGAACCAGAGCTGTTTAAAGCTCATTATTGTTATATTGTTGTGTGTGTGTGTGTGTGTGTGATCATTTAGGTTGTTAATACAACCACGCAAAAGAATACAGTTGTTTTGAAGTTATTTCCATTGTTTTAAGGGTTTATGAAAAGTGTATTTCCATCCTGACTTTTACATGAGTCCTTTGTATTGGTGTAGACTTGACGGACCAGATGGGACTCATTCCCTATCAAACTAAAAGGAGAAACTAATATTTTCTCTGGTAGGCACAACCTACCTGGCACCCCTATAAATTATAACCTCAAGTCAAAACCGTTACAACGTACAAACTTGATAGAGCATAATATTGACATTGGAGATGCTGACCCCATTCGTCAGCGGTTCTATAGAGTCTCTGTAGAGAAACTGCGTTGTCTGGATGCTGAGGTCAGGTACATGCTGGAGAGTAAGATAGCAGAGCCTTCTTTCTCCAGTTGGGCTTCTCCCTGTATCTTGGTCAGTAAACCGGATGGAACGGACCACCGTAAGGTAAACGGAGTCACTAAGCCAGATTAATTTCCTCTTCCTCGGATGGAGGACTGCGTTGATCAAGTCGGCGCAGCTGTTTGTGCAAATTTGACCTGTTATTGTGCTATTGGCAGGTGCCACTGACGAGTAGGGCACATGACATTTTTGCCTTTATTACACCCTCTGGTCTGTACTCGTATTCGGTTATGAGTTTAGTGACTATGAATCGTTGGAGTCACTATGAATCGTTGGAGTCACTATGAATCGTTGGAGTCACTATGAATCGTTGGAGTCACTATGAATCGTTGGGAAATGACAACCGTTGAGAAGTGACTATGAACCGTTGGAAGATGTTGTTTGCGTTTGTAGCTGATGTGGTCTCTTGTGCGCCCTGTTCCTGAATGTTATGTGACTGACCATTGTTTGGTTTTATCATGTTCTAACTTTCCTGTCTGTTCCCTCCTGGTCTTGTGTTCTCCTTTCCTCTTAAATGTTGCTTCCTGTGCACAAAGGTTGCTGAGGTCTGGGGAGAAGGAGGTTGGCTGGGGCAAGTGGAAGGTGAACATGTAACCTCTCGTCAATTTGGGACGCAAAGGCCTGTGTCAATTTGGGACGCAGAGGCCTGTGTCAATTTGGGACGCAGAGGCCTGTGTCAATTTGGGACGCAGAGGCCTGTGTCAATTTGGGACGCAGAGGCTGGTACGTTGTTCCGGGGCCCTTGTTGGTCCCCGGTTTTATGGGGGGGTGTGTGACGACCCTCCCACTCTGTCTGCCGTATTCTCTCTGTTCTTGTTTCCTTGTTAGGATGCCGGTGGGCGGAGTTGGAAGGGTCGTCAGCTAAATGGGAAGCACCTGGGCCCAGCTGTGTCCCAGGATAAAGAGACCTCTTCCACAGTTATTGAGAGGACTCTCTCCATGCAGACACTTTTTTGATTTTGGTTGTGTAGTTTTGTGGCTTTTTGGTTATTTCCTTTGGCACCTTTCAACACCCTGCATTATTACATTCAGGTATGCAAAACACTCACTTACACTACTGATTACACACACGCCATTGTTAATTATTTAGTTATTTTAGTTAATAAATATATATTTTGATACTCCTTGTCTCCACGTTGTCTCCCTTTTGTTGTGAACTCAGAGCCGGTTCTGTAACGCTCTGGCCATAGAGGGGTTTTTGTTCTTTATTTTGGTTAGGCCAGGGTGTTACATTGGGTGGGCGTTCTATGTTCCTTTTTCTATGTTTTGGTATTTCTTTGTTTTGGGCCATGTGTGTGGCTCCCAATCAGGCACAGGTGGTGCTCGTTGCTGCTGATTGGGAGTCACACATAAGGAGCATGTTTTTCCTTTGGGTTTTGTGGGTAATTGTTTCTTGTTTAGTGTGGTTGCACCTGACAGGACTGTTGGCTGTCAGTTTCCTTGTTTTTGTTTTTGTATAGTGTTCTTTCCAATTAAATTGAAGGATGAATACTAACTCTGCTGCATTTTGGTCCTTTCCTGAAGACAGCCCTTACAGGTTCGTAACAAGTGGGGGCTCATCCGGGATCTTGAACTTGTGTTTGGGAGAAAACGTGGCGGTATGTTAAATTGAGGTGCTTTGTTTGTTAGTTTGAGTTTGGTGCTCAGTATTGGTTGCCTTTGTTTGTTTGGTTTGTGTGCTGTGTTGGAGAGAATACATTGGTTAGTTTCCAGGCCCCTGCCTAGCCTGGAAACGCTTGTTCTACTTGCTGTTGGGACGTTGGTCTGAGGTGAGTACAATCAGCTGTGTACCTTGGTGGGAGATTTGGATAGGGTAGTGAAACTTACTACCCGGAGCTATAACCTTTTTCCCCTGATAGGCTTAGTGACGTGTTTCATTTTGGAATATGTTGGGCATTGTTAATGTTTGTTATTTTTGTGTGGTGTCTGTGGACTGAGCAGTTGTCTCGGGGGCACATCCGTGGCTTGGTGGAATCTACCAGCGTGCTGGGGGGTTACTTCCTTGCCAGCGGGCTACAGTGCATAATTACCCACCGCAAATCTGCATGAAGACTAGGGTTGAGTTATTGTAGATTTTGGGGAAGCTCCATTTCTCATCTCTTTTCTGTGGTGCCCGGTGTGATTTGTATTTTCTCTTGTTGTGGTCTGGTGTGCTCAGTAGAGGGGTTGAGTGAGAATTTTTTTGACTATGGCGTCTAATGTAGACGAGTTCATTCGCTTTCCATCAAAGGAACTGTTAGATGTATGTACTAAAGAACAGCTGTTGAAGGTTGCTGAACACTACAAGGTTGAAATTAGTGATAAATGTAAAAAAAATTCTATTAGGTTAATATTGAAGGCCAATCTGATGGAGAGTGGTATTCTTGAAGATACCACTGGGGCAGCCTCTGCTGAGGACTCGCCGTCTCCCCGATATGTTACAATTACCGCTCCATCGGTTAGTCCTAGTAGTCTTCTTTTTGAACAGCAGAAAGAGCTGCTTCTGTTACAGCTAGAGCACGATCGTGTAAAATATGAGAAGGAATTGGAATTTAAACAGGATATGGAGCGTGCTAAAATCAAGCTGCAACAAGAGCGACTAGAGTTGGTTAGGGAAGGAAAGCTCTCAGGGGAGAGTTTGCTCTGGGAAGGTGACGCAGATTTACTTAGGAGTCGTTCCTCTTTTGGGTGTGCCCCGGACACATTTGACATTGTTGGGAATTTACGGTTGTTGCCTCAGTTTAATGAAAAGGACCCTGAGACATTATTTTCGTTGTTTGAGCGTGTTGCTGACGCTAGGAGTTGGCCTGATTCTGACCGCACTTTAATGTTGCAGTGTGTGCTGACTGGTAAAGCGCAGGAAGCATATTCAGCTCTTAGTGTAGCCGACAGTGTCAGTTATGATAAGGTTAAAAGGGCGGTGTTACAGATTTACGAATTGGTTCCTGAGGCTTACTGCCAACGATTTAGAACTTTAGAAAGGGATGATAGGCAGACTCATGTTGAGTTTGCGCGAAAATTATCTTCACAGTTTAATCGCTGGTGTTCCGCCTCTGCGGTTATGACTTTTCAAGGGCTGTGTGATCTGATTATGCTAGAGCAATTTAAGGACACAATCCCTGATCATATAGCGACGTATATTAACGAACGAAAAGTACAGACTGTCGCTGAAGCTGCGGTTTTGGCGGACGAATATGTTTTGACTCACAAAAGTATTTTTGTAGAACCCCGTACTTGGAGTGAGTGGGGGCGTTCGGAGAGATTTGGGCCTCGCTCACCGAGATACTCTGGTTCACGGGCAGAGTTTTATTCAACTAGGGTTGAGCCTGACTCCCGTGGTAAAACTGACTTTGGTCAAGAGTGTCACTACTGTCAAGGCTCAGGTCATTGGAAAAAGGAATGTCCGGTTCTCAGGTCTAGGGGTAAATTCAGTACGTGTGTTAACCTCTATGGGCTAGGTGGGACGCCACTGCCAGCCTGTGGCGCGATTTTCAAAACCTTAAAAATCCTATTACTTCAATTTCTCAAACATATGACTATTTTACAGCCATTTAAAGACAAGACTCTCGTTAATCTAACCACACTGTCCGATTTCAAAAAGGCTTTACAACGAAAGCAAAACATTAGATTATGTCAGCAGAGTACCAAGCCAGAAATAATCAGACACCCATTTTTCAAGCCAGCATATAATGTCACCAAAACCCAGAAGACAGCTAAATGCAGCACTCACCTTTGATGATCTTCATCAGATGACAACCCTAGGACATTATGTTATACAATACATGCATGTTTTGTTCAATCAAGTTCATATTTATATCAAAAAACAGCTTTTTACATTAGCATGTGACGTTCAGAACTAGCATACCCCCCGCAAACTTCCGGGGAATTCGCTAACATTTTACTAAATTACTCACGATAAACGTTCACAAAAAGCATAACAATTATTTTAAGAATTATAGATACAGACCTCCTCTATGCACTCGATATGTCCGATTTTAAAATAGCTTTTTGGTGAAAGCACATTTTGCAATATTCTAAGTACATAGCCCAGGCATCACGGGCTCGCTATTTAGACACCCGGCAAGTTTAGCACTCACCATAATCATATTTACTATTATAAAAGTTTGATTACCTTTTGTTGTCTTCGTCAGAATGCACACCCAGGACTGCTACTTCAATAACAAATGTTGGTTTGGTCCAAAATAATCCATCGTTATATCCGAATAGCGGCGTTTTGTTCGTGCGTTCCAGACACTATCCGAAATAGTAAAGAAGTGTCGCGCGCATGGCGCAATTCGTGACAATAAAATTCTAAATATTCCATTACCGTACTTCGAAGCATGTCAACCGCTGTTTAAAATCAATTTTTACGACATTTTTCTCGTAGAAAAGCGATAATATTCCGACAGGGAATCTCCTTTTCGGCAAACAGAGGAAAAAATCCCAAAGGCGGGGGCGGTCGGGGTCACGCGCATAAGCCCAGTGTCCCTTGATCGGCCACTTGAGAAAGGCGATAATGTGTTTCAGCCTGGGGCTGGAATGACGACATTCTGTTTTTTCCCGGGCTCTGAGAGCCTATGGAAGACGTGGGAAGTGTCACGTTAGAGCAGAGATCCTTAGTAAATGATAGAGATGGAAAAGAAGTTCAAGAAATGGTCAGACAGGCCACTTCCTGTAAAGGAATCTCTCAGGTTTTGACCTGCCATTTGAGTTCTGTTATACTCAGACACCATTCAAACAGTTTTAGAAAATTTAGGGTGTTTTCTATCCATATGTAATAAGTATATGCATATTCTAGTTACTGGGTAGGAGTGGTAACCAGATTAAATCGGGTATGTTTTTTATCTGGCCGTGTCAATACTGCCCCCTAGCCCTAACAGGTTAACGTTAAATCTAGGCCTACGGCGTTAGCTGCGTCTGTTCCACATCAGTTTACTCCTGACACATTGTCTCAGGCCCAGGGGCATGTGAAAGTCCATATTGACCCAGGCTATTTACCTTTCATTACGGAGGGTTTTGTGTCTATGTTAGGAAGTAAGAACCTAGTGCCAGTGAAGATCCTACGAGACACAGGTGCCTCGGAATCGTTTGTGTTGGAATCTGTGTTACCTTTCTCTGCTGAGACTGATTCTGGGAATAGTGTTCTAATTAGGGGAATAGGTTTGAACAATCTGTCAGTTCCATTGCATAAACTGATATTGGATTGTGGACTGGTGAAAGGTGACGTTGTTGTGGGGGTGCGTCCTTCGTTGCCTATTGAGGGTATCGACGTTATCCTTGGGAATAACTTGGCTGGTGAGCGTGTGTGGCCTGTCGTGTTTCCATCTCTAGTGGTTTCCACTAAACCGTCAATTGTAGGGATTCCTGATGAGAGTGCGCAGAGTTTCCCAGCGGTGTTCTCTGCGGGTGCAGTGACGCGGTCTATGAGCCATGGTGACCCGGTCCCTGCTCCGGTAAATGAGAATACCACAAAGAAGTCTCTCACTGTTTTCCCTGTTATCCCGTTATCTGTATTCCGCTCCGATCTAATCAATGCGCCACGGACTGACCCCACATTAGAAGAGTTGCGTGACCAAATTGTGCCTGTGGAACAGTTGGGAGATGTCGCACATGGTTATTTTCTCCAAGAGGATGTTCTGATGAGAAAGTGGGAGTCTACAGAGGATGGTAAAACTGTTCGTTTGGCTGATACCGTTACTTCCCTTGGTTCTTGTAATACTAGGTCTGTGCATGAGGACGAAAATGTTCCTGGTCCCGATGATTGCATACTGCAGGGTAGATTGAAAAATTCAGAGACACTGGATATTTTGGATAGCCCTTTTACTCAGCTACCTGTTGATGGGCGGAAAGAGCTGGTTGGTCTGATTCGGAAAATTCCAGGTTTGTTTTCTGTGACACCTACACGTTGTGACGGCCCTGAATGTTTCTGAACCGTCTCAGTGCTTCTCCTTCCAATAGGGCGCTTTCCCTTTAATTCTCAATTAATTAGTGCTTCTTCCAATAGGGCGCTTCCCCTTTAATTCCCAATTAAATAGCCAGCATCAGCTGTGCAAAAGAGGAGTTGTGATGGAAACATGAATGAGGATGTGTTCGACCCTCAGTTCTGAAGCGTCTCTCTTCCGTTTGTTGTGCTGCTTTAAAAGTGTGCTTTGTGTAGCCTAATAGAAAATCTACCCAAGGTCGGCTCCACTCTTGCATCTGTGGACTACACCTCTCCGTTGGTTTTCGTGGCCTTTCTCCGCTGGAGATCTGTCGGCGGATTGGCTTCTCTGACTGACCGACGGACTACAACCTTTTTTGTATACGGTATTTCATTTGTTTTGGTGTGATGTATACTGTGATGATTTAGGTAGTTAGTTGTAGTTGAGGATTTATTGAAATGTGTGGTAAAATATTTGTTCTTTTCATTGTATGATTGACACTGGGTTTACGCTACACTGTATGAACGGACAACCATTGCGTGACTAAGGTCACTTGAGTTCCCTGAACTTGTTTACCGGGCTGGACTCTTTTTAGGCCCGAGGTACAGGACATTTCTGGAGGAACCAGAGCTGTTTAAAGCTCATTATTGTTATATTGTTGTGTGTGTGTGTGTGTGATCATTTAGGTTGTTAATACAACCACGCAAAAGAATACAGTTGTTTTGAAGTTATTTCCATTGTTTTAAGGGTTTATGAAAAGTGTATTTCCATCCTGACTTTTACATGAGTCCTTTGTATTGGTGTAGACTTGACGGACCAGATGGGACTCATTCCCTATCAAACTAAAAGGAGAAACTAATATTTTCTCTGGTAGGCACAACCTACCTGGCACCCCTATAAATTATAACCTCAAGTCAAAACCGTTACATAAAATATGGCACCCCAGATGGGACCTCAACATTGAGAAATAACCAAAGCAAATCTTTTGTGTGGAATTAAAACAATGGATTCACCCCAAGAAAATGTGCTCATCCATATCATACCTGTCAATGGGAATACACAGGGCCAGTCTGACCATCGAGCCGACAATACAAATCATAATGTCAATGGAGTTGATTTGGGCCAGAGCCCTGGGAATCTGAAGGCTCGGTCTGGACCACAGGCCACAGGAGGTCTAACCAGCTACTCCCTTATTGACATGGATCTGTGTGGAAGTACTGAGCTAGCCTTCCCTCTGACGCCCAACCTTCCTCCATTGTCTGGTTTATCTCCAGAGGTTGTAGTCTTACAACTTCAAGGTGACATCCTTGATATTCGTCGGACTCAACAACATCTCCAAACTCTAATCCACCATAAATTCAAATGTCTGAGTGAAGAGCAACAACAGAGTGCCATGGAATTCAGAAACTCACTGAGCACTCTAACCCACACACTGACAGAGCTCAGTGAGAGTGGAAGACGGGATGTTACTGGTGCCATGGACAGGCAGTTTGACTACCAACAAACCCAACTCACTGCCACTCTCCAGTGGCGCTTGCAACATCATCACACTGAGGTTCTCAAGGACGTTAATTCAGTTTTTTCTCCTCTGGTTAACACTGTAGACCACTTGCAGAAAGAGCTTTCTAATTGTGTTAAAATGTTGGCTGACGTGTCTGTTGACATGGCCTCCATTAGGCACAACTCCTTGCACAGAGCTTCTCTGGTGTCCACTTCTGTTCAGACCACTGAGGGCCAAGCTGGCACCTCAGAACAGCTAAGACAAGGCCATGCTGCAGCCACCCCTTACAGGATGCAATCCACCATGCATCCTGGTGTTCATTTTCATGGTCCGATAACTCCCTCACCCTCTACTTCCTCAATCCCTCCTAGCTCTTTTGTTCATGGTGATTTGAGTAGACGTCATGTGGGGGCGATGCCCATTAAATTGCAATTTCCCACCTTTGGGGAAAAAAGATGACAGTCCTGATCCGCTAATGTATCTGGAAAGATGTCGTGACTTTCTTGCCCTCAATCCCCTGGCTGACGAAGAACTCCTTGCCACATTGAGGAATGTGTTGCATGGTACAGCTCGAGACTGGTGGGATGTGGCACGTCTCACCACTACCTCCTGGGCTGACTTTGAGGCCAAGTTTTCCTCTGCATTTCTGTCTGAGGACTACACAGATGAGCTGGCAGACAGAGTCTTTAATCGAGTGCAAAGAGAGAAGGAGAGTATCCGTGACTTTGCATACGGTTACCACTCCCTGTGCAGAAGGTGGAAACCTGGTATTGAGGAGGAAGAGGTCATTAAATTGATCTTGAAGAACATCAACCCACTACTAGCCAGTCAACTCAGAGAAAGAGTCACCACTGTTGATGGACTGGTTCGCCTGGGACAGCAGTTCGAGAAGGACAGAGAATGCCAACAGCAATATGAACAGAGAAAGAAACAGACACCCAAACCGTTACCCAAGCCAGACCATCAACAACAGCCACAGTCTCCAGCCAAAACCCCTCCCATGTTCTGTTGGAGATGTAGCCAAAAGGGACATTCTTCAGCTACATGTCCAAGACCATATCAAGTAAACCCTTCCAGAAACCACAAATCACAACAGGCAAACACACCTAACTCCCTTCGCAGGAACGACCATCCTACTCTGGGTGCTTTGACCAGAGATGAAACCCCAAGTGTCACTGCCTACGCCGCCCCATCGACATCCCCTTCCTTTCAGTTAATACCGCACCAATTGGTGTTACCCCTGTCCATAGGGCCATGGACAGGAAGAGCCATCCTGGACACCGGGTCATCCTACACACTGCTCAATGAGAAACTGTGGAAGGAGGTTAAAGGTCTACACTACAACTTGAAGCCGTGGACAGAAGGTCCACTCTATCTGGCTGATGGTGAGGCTAAACGACCACTTGGATGGAGTGAGGTAGAGTTCCACCTGTGTAACCACTCCTATATGATTCCTTCTGTTATCCTACAAACCAAGAACCTTGCTTTTCCTGTTGTGTTGGGAATTGATTTCATGTACTTCAGTGGTGTCCAGATTGATATCGCACACAATTGCTACTGGTTTCCATACAATCCGAGCAAGAAGCATTTCTTCCAGTCAGAAGCTACAAAGTTACATGATTGGGGTCCAAATGTGGCAGTCTTCTCTGCCATTGCTCCGGTACCACTAACCCTCGATAATCCTTCTGATGATCTCCTTTTACAGGCTGTGAGAAGAGCTCAGCTGGAACAGCCAGAGGAGTTAAGGCTGTTGGAACAGCTGCAGAATAACGCTGATGTATGTACTTCAAAGCTGGGACGTACCGGGCTCCTGAAGCACAAAATATTCCTTACACAGGAAATGCCGATCAAGCAGAAGCCATATCGTTTGTCCCCAGCAAAGCTAATCATCCAAAAAGGACTCATTAATGATATGTTGACACAAAATATAATTGAACGTTCATCCTCTCCCTGGGCTGCTCCTGTTGTCCTCATCCCAAAAAAGACTGGTGGTCTTAGATTTTGTGTGGACTATAGGAAGACCAACAAGGTTTCCCAGACTGATGCCTATCCTCTTCCCACCATCCAAGAGATCCTGGAGTCATTGTCTGGCGCGGTTGTGTTCACTACCCTTGACCTCAATAGTGGCTATTGGCAGGTTGAGATGGACCAGGAAAGCAAGGACAAGACTGCTTTTGTCTGTGCTGAGGGCTTGTTTTCCTTTAAGGTGATGCCTTTTGGATTAAAGAATGCACCTGCCACTTTCCAAAGACTCATGGAGATTGCGTTAGGTGAGCTCAAAGGGAAGATCTGTTTCGTCTACCTGGACGATATAATTATCTACTCCCAGACCAGAGAACAACATTTTCAAGATCTTCAAGCAGTGTTGGACAAGCTAAGGGAAGCTGGTCTGACATTGAACATGAAGAAGAGCAACTTCTGCCAAACCTCCCTGAAGTTCCTTGGCCATATTGTGTCTTTTGACGGCACTCATGTGGATCCCGAAAAGACCAAGGCGGTACAAGATTTCCCTGTCCCAACCACACTCAAGGCCCTTCAACGGTTCCTTGGGATGGCTGGATGGTACCATCGGTTTGTGTTGAACTTCTCCCAGGTGGCAGAACCCCTCAACGCATTGAAGCGAAAAGGTGCGAAATTCCGATGGACGGCAGAGTGCCAGACCTCTTTTGAAACCCTGAAACGACACCTCGTCACACCTCCCATTTTGGGTCATCCCAACTTTGATTGCCCTTTTGTTGTTTACACTGATGCAAGTGATGTTGGACTTGGTGCTGTTCTAGTCCAACAGACTGGACTTGGCATTGAAGAAGTGCTAGCGTTCGCCAGTCGAACATTGAATGGAGCAGAACGGAACTACTCCACAACCGAGCAAGAGTGCCTCGCAGTTGTCTGGGCTTTGGAAAAGTGGAGGTACTACCTGGAGGGAAGACACTTCACTGTGGTCACTGACCATTCCTCCCTTGTGTGGGTGTTCAAGACCAACAAACCAAGCACCAGACTTATCAGATGGGCTCTACGGTTGCAAGAGTTCACCTTTGCAGTAGAATACAGGAAAGGAAAATACAACACTGTTCCAGATTACATTACAATTACATTTAAGTCATTTAGCAGACGCTCTTATCCAGAGCGACTTACAAAATGGTGCATTCACCTTATGATATCCAGTGGAACAACCACTTTACAATAGTGCATCTAAATATTTTAAGGGGGGGGGGGGGTTAGAAGGATTACTTTATCCTATCCTAGGTATTCCTTAACCTCTATGGGCTAGGTGGGACGCTAGCGTGCCACCCGTGGTGCACTCCATCAACAGCAGGTGCATTTCAAGAGCGGCAAATTTGAATCCAAATAAATGTCAAAATTCAAATTTTTCAAAAATACAACTATTTTACACCCTTTGAAAGATAAACATCTCCTTAATCTAACCACGTTTTACGATTTCAAAAAGGTTTTACGGCGAAAGCATAAATTTAGAGTATGTTAGGACAGTACATTTACAAGAGTTGTGTGTAATGTTTTGTCAATTCAAAGACAGGGTCACCAAAACCATAAAACCAGCTAAAATGATGCACTAACCTTTTACAATCTCCATCAGATGACACTCCTAGGACATTATGTTAGACAATGCATGCATTTTTAGTTCTATCAAGTTCATATTTATATCCAAAAACAGCGTTTTACTATGGCATTGATGTTGAGGAAATCGTTTCCCTCCAATAACCGGCAGTCAAGTCAGCGTCACAAATTAAATAATTAAAATTAGAAAACATTGGTAAAATATTATATTGTCATTTAAAGAATTAAAGATTTACATCTCTTGAACGCAATCAACTTGCCAGATTTAAAAATAACCTTACTGGGAAATCACACTTTGCAATAATCTGAGCACTGCGCCCAGAAAAATACGCGTTGCGATACAGACTAGACGTCATGTTGGGGAGATCTAAAATCGAAAATACTATGTAAATAATCCATTACCTTTGATTCTCTTCATCAGATGTCACTTCCAGGTATCACAGGTCCATAACAAATGTAGTTTTGTTCAAAAAAGCTCATCATTTATGTCCAAAAATCTCCGTCTTGTTAGCACATGATCTAAGCCAGCCGGACTTCTCGTCATGAACGAGGGGAAAAAATATATTTCCGTTCGTTCAAACATGTCAAACGTTGTATAGCATAAATCATTAGGGCCTTTTTTAACCAGAACATGAATAATATTCAAGGTGGACGAATGCATACTCTTTTATAACGTATTGGAACGAGGGTACCCAACATGAACTCGCGTCGCCAGGTGTCTAATGGGACATCATCGTTCCATGGCTCTTGTTCGGTCAGATCTCCCTCCAGAAGACTCAAAACACTTTGTAAAGGCTGGTGACATCTAGTGGAAGCAATAGGAAGTGCCAAAATATTCCTAAGCCCCTGTGTTTTTCAATGGGATAGGTTTAAAGTCAATACAACACATCAGGTATCCACTTCCTGTCAGAAAATGTCTCAGGGTTTTGCCTGCCAAATGAGTTCTGTTATACTCACAGACACCATTCAAACAGTTTTAGAAACTTTAGTGTTTTCTATCCATATATAATAAGTATATGCATATTCTAGTTACTGGGTAGGATTAGTAACCAGATTAAATCGGGTACATTTTTTTTATCCAGACGTGCAAATGCTGCCCCCTAGCCCTAACAGGTTAAAGAGGTGGGGTTTCAGGTGTCTCCGGAAGGTGGTGATTGACTCCGCTGTCCTGGCGTCGTGAGGGAGCTTGTTCCACCATTGGGGTGCCAGAGCAGCGAACAGTTTTGACTGGGCTGAGCGGGAACTGTGCTTCCTCAGAGGTAGGGGGGCCAGCAGGCCAGTGGTGGATGAACGCAGTGCCCTTGTTTGGGTGTAGGGCCTGATCAGAGCCTGAAGGTATGGAGGTGCCGTTCCCTTCACAGCTCCGTAGGCAATCACCATGGTCTTGTAGCGGATGCGAGCTTCAACTGGAAGCCAGTGGAGAGAGCGGAGGAGCGGGGTGACGTGAGAGAACTTGGGAAGGTTGAACACCAGACGGGCTGCGGCGTTCTGGATGAGTTGTAGGGGTTTAATGGCACAGGCAGGGAGCCCAGCCAACAGCGAGTTGCAGTAATCCAGACGGGAGATGACAAGTGCCTGGATTAGGACCTGCGCCGCTTCCTGTGTGAGGCAGGGTCGTACTCTGCGAATGTTGTAGAGCATGAACCTACAGGATCGGGTCACCGCCTTGATGTTAGTGGAGAACGACAGGGTGTTGTCCAGGATCACGCCAAGGTTCTTAGCACTCTGGGAGGAGGACACAAGGGAGTTGTCAACCGTGATGGCGAGATCATGGAACGGGCAGTCCTTCCCCGGGAGGAAGAGCAGCTCCGTCTTGCCGAGGTTCAGCTTGAGCTGGTGATCCGTCATCCACACTGATATGTCTGACAGACATGCAGAGATGCGATTCGCCGCCTGGTTATCAGAAGGGGGAAAGGAGAAGATTAATTGTGTGTCGTCTGCATAGCAATGATAGGAGAGACCATGTGAGGATATGACAGAGCCAAGTGAGATGATGATGATTCCAGATGCCTTATCCAGAGCTCCTGCTGGTGGTAATGGTGGCCCTCATCTTACATGTGCTACTGTCCTGTCAAGCAGTCGAGACTCACCCAAAACTGACTTTCCCATCTCTGATGAGGCCATTTGGAAAGCCCAACAGGATGATCCAGAAGTACAGGCTTTGTACCAGACTATCCTGGAAGATAGAGAAAAGATGGTCAATCCTACCACCAAGCTGACCATCATTGAAGACAAAGTCTACCGAGTTGTACAACTACCTCACAGAACACTATACCAAATGTACATACCTGAAACTCTACGCCTTCAACTGCTTCAACATTTCCATGAAGACCCGTTAGCTGGTCATTTGGGCAGGTTCAAAACCTACAAGCGGTTGCAAGCATTACTGTACTGGCCACATCTGAGCATGGATGTAAAGTCACACATCCGAAACTGTCAGGTTTGTCAAATGTACAAACCAGAAGGTAGAAAGCCTGCTGGCAAGTTGCAGCAAACTGTGATTACCCGACCTTGGGAAATGTTAGGAGTGGATTTGATGGGTCCATTTCCTAGAAGCTCCAATCAGAATGTGTACATGCTTGTTTTTGTTGATTACTATTCCAAGTGGGTGGAGCTCTTTGCCCTGCGTCAGGCCACAGCAAGGACAGTCTCTAACATCCTTACGAAAGAGATCCTGACTCGCTGGGGAGTGCCTGATTACATCCTGTCTGATCGAGGTTCCCAATTCGTCTCTGATCTCTTTGAGGAGACCTGCCAAAGATGGAACCTGAGACAGAAGTTGACCACGGCTTATCACCCACAGACCAACCTCACTGAGAGAGTTAATCGAACCTTGAAGACAATGGTTGCTTCCTATGTAGGGACCCAGCACAAACACTGGGACAAGCACCTTCACGAGTTTCGATTTGCCCTGAATTCTGCTGTGCAAGAGTCCACTGGAGTCACACCTGCAGAGCTGAACCTGAGTCGTCCCCTCCGAGGACCCTTGGAGATGGTGCTACAGCCCCAGCAGGTTACTCCAGACGCTGCTTGCTATGACCAGGTAGTCCATCTCCACGACTTGAGAGCTCTTGTCTCAAAGAACATGATCCATGCTCGACTCAGGCAGAAGAGAAATTATGATAAGAAGAGACGAGACATGCAGTTCCAGCTTCGTGATCGGGTGTGGCTTCGCTCTCATCCTTATTCAAAAGCTGAACAATTCTTCTCGGCCAAGCTCGCTCCTAAATGGCAAGGACCATATAGGATTGTGGAGCAGAGAGGCCCTTTGAACTATCGAGTGGTGAAAGAGGACACAGGTGAAGATATGCGCGTTGTCCATGTCTCACGCCTTAAGGCCTGTTACCCCTCAGCTGACGAATTGGAGGAGATTGAGCGCCGCAAGGTCCTGGAGATCTTTGAAGAGGAAAGTGAGGAGACTTTTCTCGGATTCCCAGATCTAGAAGTCTCACGCTTTAAGAACTGTGACCCCTCGGCTGAGGAGCATGAGCGCCAAAATGTAACGAATATTTTTGTAGAGGAAAGTGATGAAGAGACCTTTCTCGGTTTCCCCGACCAAGATGTGCCTTCCAGGGCAATGGTCGGCTTTTTCCAGGGGAGGGGGTGTGTGACGGCCCTGAATGTTTCTGAACCGTCCAATAGGGCGCTTTCCCTTTAATTCTCAATTAATTAGTGCTTCTTCCAATAGGGCGCTTCCCCTTTAATTCCCAAATAAATAGCCAGCATCAGCTGTGCAAAAGAGGAGTTGTGATGGAAACATGAATGAGGATGTGTTCGACCCTCAGTTCTGAAGCGTCTCTCTTCCGTTTGTTGTGCTGCTTTAAAAGTGTGCTTTGTGTAGCCTAATAGAAAATCTACCCAAGGTCGGCTCCACTCTTGCATCTGTGGACTACACCTCTCCGTTGGTTTTCGTGGCCTTTCTCCGCTGGAGATCTGTCGGCGGATTGGCTTCTCTGACTGACCGACGGACTACAACCTTTTTTGTATACGGTATTTCATTTGTTTTGGTGTGATGTATACTGTGATGATTTAGGTAGTTAGTTGTAGTTGAGGATTTATTGAAATGTGTGGTAAAATATTTGTTCTTTTCATTGTATGATTGACACAGGGTTTACGCTACACTGTATGAACGGACAACCATTGCGTGACTAAGGTCACTTGAGTTCCCTGAACTTGTTTACCGGGCTGGACTCTTTTTAGGCCCGAGGTACAGGACATTTCTGGAGGAACCAGAGCTGTTTAAAGCTCATTATTGTTATATTGTTGTGTGTGTGTGTGTGATCATTTAGGTTGTTAATACAACCACGCAAAAGAATACAGTTGTTTTGAAGTTATTTCCATTGTTTTAAGGGTTTATGAAAAGTGTATTTCCATCCTGACTTTTACATGAGTCCTTTGTATTGGTGTAGACTTGACGGACCAGATGGGACTCATTCCCTATCAAACTAAAAGGAGAAACTAATATTTTCTCTGGTAGGCACAACCTACCTGGCACCCCTATAAATTATAACCTCAAGTCAAAACCGTTACAACGTACAAACTTGATAGAGCATAATATTGACATTGGAGATGCTGACCCCATTCGTCAGCGGTTCTATAGAGTCTCTGTAGAGAAACTGCGTTGTCTGGATGCTGAGGTCAGGTACATGCTGGAGAGTAAGATAGCAGAGCCTTCTTTCTCCAGTTGGGCTTCTCCCTGTATCTTGGTCAGTAAACCGGATGGAACGGACCACCGTAAGGTAAACGGAGTCACTAAGCCAGATTAATTTCCTCTTCCTCGGATGGAGGACTGCGTTGATCAAGTCGGCGCAGCTGTTTGTGCAAATTTGACCTGTTATTGTGCTATTGGCAGGTGCCACTGACGAGTAGGGCACATGACATTTTTGCCTTTATTACACCCTCTGGTCTGTACTCGTATTCGGTTATGAGTTTAGTGACTATGAATCGTTGGAGTCACTATGAATCGTTGGAGTCACTATGAATCGTTGGAGTCACTATGAATCATTGGAGTGACTATGAATCGTTGGGAAATGACAACCGTTGAGAAGTGACTATGAACCGTTGGAAGATGTTGTTTGCGTTTGTAGCTGATGTGGTCTCTTGTGCGCCCTGTTCCTGAATGTTATGTGACTGACCATTGTTTGGTTTTATCATGTTCTAACTTTCCTGTCTGTTCCCTCCTGGTCTTGTGTTCTCCTTTCCTCTTAAATGTTGCTTCCTGTGCACAAAGGTTGCTGAGGTCTGGGGAGAAGGAGGTTGGCTGGGGCAAGTGGAAGGTGAACATGTAACCTCTCGTCAATTTGGGACGCAGAGGCCTGTGTCAATTTGGGACGCAGAGGCCTGTGTCAATTTGGGACGCAGAGGCCTGTGTCAATTTGGGACGCAGAGGCCTGTGTCAATTTGGGACGCAGAGGCCTGTGTCAATTTGGGACGCAGAGGCCTGTGTCAATTTGGGACGCAGAGGCCTGTGTCAATTTGGGACGCAGAGGCCTGTGTCAATTTGGGACGCAGAGGCCTGTGTCAATTTGGGACGCAGAGGCTGGTACGTTGTTCCGGGGCCCTTGTTGGTCCCCGGTTTTATGGGGGGGTGTGTGACGACCCTCCCACTCTGTCTGCCGTATTCTCTCTGTTCTTGTTTCCTTGTTAGGATGCCGGTGGGCGGAGTTGGAAGGGTCGTCAGCTAAATGGGAAGCACCTGGGCCCAGCTGTGTCCCAGGATAAAGAGACCTTTTCCACAGTTATTGAGAGGACTCTCTCCATGCAGACACTTTTTTGATTTTGGTTGTGTAGTTTTGTGGCTTTTTGGTTATTTCCTTTGGCACCTTTCAACACCCTGCATTATTACATTCAGGTATGCAAAACACTCACTTACACTACTGATTACACACACGCCATTGTTAATTATTTAGTTATTTTAGTTAATAAATATATATTTTGATACTCCTTGTCTCCACGTTGTCTCCCTTTTGTTGTGAACTCAGAGCCGGTTCTGTAACGCTCTGGCCATAGAGAGGGGTTTTTGTTCTTTATTTTGGTTAGGCCAGGGTGTTACATTGGGTGGGCGTTCTATGTTCCTTTTTCTATGTTTTGGTATTTCTTTGTTTTGGGCCATGTGTGTGGCTCCCAATCAGGCACAGGTGGTGCTCGTTGCTGCTGATTGGGAGTCACACATAAGGAGCATGTTTTTCCTTTGGGTTTTGTGGGTAATTGTTTCTTGTTTAGTGTGGTTGCACCTGACAGGACTGTTGGCTGTCAGTTTCCTTGTTTTTGTTTTTGTATAGTGTTCTTTCCAATTAAATTGAAGGATGAATACTAACTCTGCTGCATTTTGGTCCTTTCCTGAAGACAGCCCTTACAGGTTCGTAACAAGTGGGGGCTCATCCGGGATCTTGAACTTGTGTTTGGGAGAAAACGTGGCGGTATGTTAAATTGAGGTGCTTTGTTTGTTAGTTTGAGTTTGGTGCTCAGTATTGGTTGCCTTTGTTTGTTTGGTTTGTGTGCTGTGTTGGAGAGAATACATTGGTTAGTTTCCAGGCCCCTGCCTAGCCTGGAAACGCTTGTTCTACTTGCTGTTGGGACGTTGGTCTGAGGTGAGTACAATCAGCTGTGTACCTTGGTGGGAGATTTGGATAGGGTAGTGAAACTTACTACCCGGAGCTATAACCTTTTTCCCCTGATAGGCTTAGTGACGTGTTTCATTTTGGAATATGTTGGGCATTGTTAATGTTTGTTATTTTTGTGTGGTGTCTGTGGACTGAGCAGTTGTCTCGGGGGCACATCCGTGGCTTGGTGGAATCTACCAGCGTGCTGGGGGGTTACTTCCTTGCCAGCGGGCTACAGTGCATAATTACCCACCGCAAATCTGCATGAAGACTAGGGTTGAGTTATTGTAGATTTTGGGGAAGCTCCATTTCTCATCTCTTTTCTGTGGTGCCCGGTGTGATTTGTATTTTCTCTTGTTGTGGTCTGGTGTGCTCAGTAGAGGGGTTGAGTGAGAATTTTTTTGACTATGGCGTCTAATGTAGACGAGTTCATTCGCTTTCCATCAAAGGAACTGTTAGATGTATGTACTAAAGAACAGCTGTTGAAGGTTGCTGAACACTACAAGGTTGAAATTAGTGATAAATGTAAAAAAAATTCTATTAGGTTAATATTGAAGGCCAATCTGATGGAGAGTGGTATTCTTGAAGATACCACTGGGGCAGCCTCTGCTGAGGACTCGCCGTCTCCCCGATATGTTACAATTACCGCTCCATCGGTTAGTCCTAGTAGTCTTCTTTTTGAACAGCAGAAAGAGCTGCTTCTGTTACAGCTAGAGCACGATCGTGTAAAATATGAGAAGGAATTGGAATTTAAACAGGATATGGAGCGTGCTAAAATCAAGCTGCAACAAGAGCGACTAGAGTTGGTTAGGGAAGGAAAGCTCTCAGGGGAGAGTTTGCTCTGGGAAGGTGACGCAGATTTACTTAGGAGTCGTTCCTCTTTTGGGTGTGCCCCGGACACATTTGACATTGTTGGGAATTTACGGTTGTTGCCTCAGTTTAATGAAAAGGACCCTGAGACATTATTTTCGTTGTTTGAGCGTGTTGCTGACGCTAGGAGTTGGCCTGATTCTGACCGCACTTTAATGTTGCAGTGTGTGCTGACTGGTAAAGCGCAGGAAGCATATTCAGCTCTTAGTGTAGCCGACAGTGTCAGTTATGATAAGGTTAAAAGGGCGGTGTTACAGATTTACGAATTGGTTCCTGAGGCTTACTGCCAACGATTTAGAACTTTAGAAAGGGATGATAGGCAGACTCATGTTGAGTTTGCGCGAAAATTATCTTCACAGTTTAATCGCTGGTGTTCCGCCTCTGCGGTTATGACTTTTCAAGGGCTGTGTGATCTGATTATGCTAGAGCAATTTAAGGACACAATCCCTGATCATATAGCGACGTATATTAACCTCTTGGGGCTAGGTGGGACGCTAGCGTGCCACCTGTGGTGCACTCCATCAACAGCAGGTGCATTTCAAGAGCGGCAAATTTGAATCCAAATAAATGTCAAAATTCAAATTTTTCAAAAATACAACTATGTTACACCATTTGAAAGATAAACATCTCCTTAATCTAACCACGTTTTACGATTTCAAAAAGGTTTTACGGCGAAAGCATAAATTTAGAGTATGTTAGGACAGTACATTTACAAGAGTTGTGTGTAATGTTTTGTCAAGTCAAAGACAGGGTCACCAAAACCATAAAACCAGCTAAAATGATACACTAACCTTTTACAATCTCCATCAGATGACACTCCTAGGACATTATGTTAGACAATGCATGCATTTTTAGTTCTATCAAGTTCATATTTATATACAAAAACAGCGTTTTACTATGGCATTGATGTTGAGGAAATCGTTTCCCTCCAATAACCGGCAGTCAAGTCAGCGTCACAAATTAAATAATTAAAATTAGAAAACATTGGTAAAATATTATATTGTCATTTAAAGAATTATAGATTTACATCTTTTGAACGCAATCAACTTGCCAGATTTAAAAATAACCTTACTGGGAAATCACACTTTGCAATAATCTGAGCACTGTGCCCAGAAAAATACGCGTTGCGATACAGACTAGACGTCATGTTGGGGAGATCTAAAATCGAAAATACTATGTAAATAATCCATTACCTTTGATTCTCTTCATCAGATGTCACTTCCAGGTATCACAGGTCCATAACGAATGTAGTTTTGTTCAAAAAAGCTCATCATTTATGTCCAAAAATCTCCGTCTCGTTAGCACATGATGTAAGCCAGCCGGACTTCTCGTCATGAACGAGGGGAAAAAATATATTTCCGTTCGTTCAAACATGTCAAACGTTGTATAGCATAAATCATTAGGGCCTTTTTTAACCAGAACATGAATAATATTCAAGGTGGACGAATGCATAGCCTTTTATAACGTATTGGAACGAGGGTACCCAACATGAAGTAGCGCGCCAGGTGTCTAATGGGACATCACCGTTCCATGGCTCTTGTTCGGTCAGATCTCCCTCCAGAAGACTCAAAACACTTTGTAAAGGCTGGTGACATCTAGTGGAAGCAATAGGAAGTGCCAAAATATTCCTAAACCCCTGTGTCTTTCAATGGGATAGCTTTAAAGTCAATACAACACATCAGGTATCCACTTCCTGTCAGAAAATGTCTCAGGGTTTTGCCTGCCAAATGAGTTCTGTTATACTCACAGACACCATTCAAACAGTTTTGGAAACTTTAGAGTGTTTTCTATCCATATATAATAAGTATATGCATATTCTAGTTACTGGGTAGGATTAGTAACCAGATTAAATCGGGTACATTTTTTTTATCCAGACGTGCAAATGCTGCCCCCTAGACCCAACAGGTTAACGAACGAAAAGTACAGACTGTCGCTGAAGCTGCGGTTTTGGCGGACGAATATGTTTTGACTCACAAAAGTATTTTTGTAGAACCCCGTACTTGGAGTGAGTGGGGGCGTTCGGAGAGATTTGGGCCTCGCTCACCGAGATACTCTGGTTCACGGGCAGAGTTTTATTCAACTAGGGTTGAGCCTGACTCCCGTGGTAAAACTGACTTTGGTCAAGAGTGTCACTACTGTCAAGGCTCAGGTCATTGGAAAAACGAATGTCCGGTTCTCAGGTCTAGGGGTAAATTCAGTACGTGTGTTAACCTCTATGGGCTAGGTGGGACGCCACTGCCAGCCTGTGGCGCGATTTTCAAAACCTTAAAAATCCTATTACTTCAATTTCTCAAACATATGACTATTTTACAGCCATTTAAAGACAAGACTCTCGTTAATCTAACCACACTGTCCGATTTCAAAAAGGCTTTACAACGAAAGCAAAACATTAGATTATGTCAGCAGAGTACCAAGCCAGAAATAATCAGACACCCATTTTTCAAGCCAGCATATAATGTCACCAAAACCCAGAAGACAGCTAAATGCAGCACTCACCTTTGATCTTCATCAGATGACAACCCTAGGACATTATGTTATACAATACATGCATGTTTTGTTCAATCAAGTTCATATTTATATCAAAAAACAGCTTTTTACATTAGCATGTGACGTTCAGAACTAGCATACCCCCCGCAAACTTCCGGGGAATTCGCTAACATTTTACTAAATTACTCACGATAAACGTTCACAAAAAGCATAACAATTATTTTAAGAATTATAGATACAGACCTCCTCTATGCACTCGATATGTCCGATTTTAAAATAGCTTTTTGGTGAAAGCACATTTTGCAATATTCTAAGTACATAGCCCAGGCATCACGGGCTCGCTATTTAGACACCCGGCAAGTTTAGCACTCACCATAATCATATTTACTATTATAAAAGTTTGATTACCTTTTGTTGTCTTCGTCAGAATGCACACCCAGGACTGCTACTTCAATAACAAATGTTGGTTTGGTCCAAAATAATCCATCGTTATATCCGAATAGCGGCGTTTTGTTCGTGCGTTCCAGACACTATCCGAAATAGTAAAGAAGTGTCGCGCGCATGGCGCAATTCGTGACAATAAAATTCTAAATATTCCATTACCGTACTTCGAAGCATGTCAACCGCTGTTTAAAATCAATTTTTACGACATTTTTCTCGTAGAAAAGCGATAAGCGGAATCTCCTTTTCGGCAAACAGAGGAAAAAATCCCAAAGGCGGGGGCGGTCGGGGTCACGCGCATAAGCCCAGTGTCCCTTGATCGGCCACTTGAGAAAGGCGATAATGTGTTTCAGCCTGGGGCTGGAATGACGACATTCTGTTTTTTCCCGGGCTCTGAGAGCCTATGGAAGACGTGGGAAGTGTCACGTTAGAGCAGAGATCCTTAGTAAATGATAGAGATGGAAAAGAAGTTCAAGAAATGGTCAGACAGGCCACTTCCTGTAAAGGAATCTCTCAGGTTTTGACCTGCCATTTGAGTTCTGTTATACTCACAGACACCATTCAAACAGTTTTAGAAAATTTAGGGTGTTTTCTATCCATATGTAATAAGTATATGCATATTCTAGTTACTGGGTAGGAGTGGTAACCAGATTAAATCGGGTATGTTTTTTATCCAGCCGTGTCAATACTGCCCCCTAGCCCTAACAGGTTAACGTTAAATCTAGGCCTACGGCGTTAGCTGCGTCTGTTCCACATCAGTTTACTCCTGACACATTGTCTCAGGCCCAGGGGCATGTGAAAGTCCATATTGACCCAGGCTATTTACCTTTCATTACGGAGGGTTTTGTGTCTATGTTAGGAAGTAAGAACCTAGTGCCAGTGAAGATCCTACGAGACACAGGTGCCTCGGAATCGTTTGTGTTGGAATCTGTGTTACCTTTCTCTGCTGAGACTGATTCTGGGAATAGTGTTCTAATTAGGGGAATAGGTTTGAACAATCTGTCAGTTCCATTGCATAAACTGATATTGGATTGTGGACTGGTGAAAGGTGACGTTGTTGTGGGGGTGCGTCCTTCGTTGCCTATTGAGGGTATCGACGTTATCCTTGGGAATAACTTGGCTGGTGAGCGTGTGTGGCCTGTCGTGTTTCCATCTCTAGTGGTTTCCACTAAACCGTCAATTGTAGGGATTCCTGATGAGAGTGCGCAGAGTTTCCCAGCGGTGTTCTCTGCGGGTGCAGTGACGCGGTCTATGAGCCATGGTGACCCGGTCCCTGCTCCGGTAAATGAGAATACCACAAAGAAGTCTCTCACTGTTTTCCCTGTTATCCCGTTATCTGTATTCCGCTCCGATCTAATCAATGCGCCACGGACTGACCCCACATTAGAAGAGTTGCGTGACCAAATTGTGCCTGTGGAACAGTTGGGAGATGTCGCACATGGTTATTTTCTCCAAGAGGATGTTCTGATGAGAAAGTGGGAGTCTACAGAGGATGGTAAAACTGTTCGTTTGGCTGATACCGTTACTTCCCTTGGTTCTTGTAATACTAGGTCTGTGCATGAGGACGAAAATGTTCCTGGTCCCGATGATTGCATACTGCAGGGTAGATTGAAAAATTCAGAGACACTGGATATTTTGGATAGCCCTTTTACTCAGCTACCTGTTGATGGGCGGAAAGAGCTGGTTGGTCTGATTCGGAAAATTCCAGGTTTGTTTTCTGTGACACCTACACGTTGTGACGGCCCTGAATGTTTCTGAACCGTCTCAGTGCTTCTCCTTCCAATAGGGCGCTTTCCCTTTAATTCTCAATTAATTAGTGCTTCTTCCAATAGGGCGCTTCCCCTTTAATTCCCAATTAAATAGCCAGCATCAGCTGTGCAAAAGAGGAGTTGTGATGGAAACATGAATGAGGATGTGTTCGACCCTCAGTTCTGAAGCGTCTCTGTTCCGTTTGTTGTGCTGCTTTAAAAGTGTGCTTTGTGTAGCCTAATAGAAAATCTACCCAAGGTCGGCTCCACTCTTGCATCTGTGGACTACACCTCTCCGTTGGTTTTCGTGGCCTTTCTCCGCTGGAGATCTGTCGGCGGATTGGCTTCTCTGACTGACCGACGGACTACAACCTTTTTTGTATACGGTATTTCATTTGTTTTGGTGTGATGTATACTGTGATGATTTAGGTAGTTAGTTGTAGTTGAGGATTTATTGAAATGTGTGGTAAAATATTTGTTCTTTTCATTGTATGATTGACACAGGGTTTACGCTACACTGTATGAACGGACAACCATTGCGTGACTAAGGTCACTTGAGTTCCCTGAACTTGTTTACCGGGCTGGACTCTTTTTAGGCCCGAGGTACAGGACATTTCTGGAGGAACCAGAGCTGTTTAAAGCTCATTATTGTTATATTGTTGTGTGTGTGTGTGTGTGTGTGTGTGATCATTTAGGTTGTTAATACAACCACGCAAAAGAATACAGTTGTTTTGAAGTTATTTCCATTGTTTTAAGGGTTTATGAAAAGTGTATTTCCATCCTGACTTTTACATGAGTCCTTTGTATTGGTGTAGACTTGACGGACCAGATGGGACTCATTCCCTATCAAACTAAAAGGAGAAACTAATATTTTCTCTGGTAGGCACAACCTACCTGGCACCCCTATAAATTATAACCTCAAGTCAAAACCGTTACATAAAATATGGCACCCCAGATGGGACCTCAACATTGAGAAATAACCAAAGCAAATCTTTTGTGTGGAATTAAAACAATGGATTCACCCCAAGAAAATGTGCTCATCCATATCATACCTGTCAATGGGAATACACAGGGCCAGTCTGACCATCGAGCCGACAATACAAATCATAATGTCAATGGAGTTGATTTGGGCCAGAGCCCTGGGAATCTGAAGGCTCGGTCTGGACCACAGGCCACAGGAGGTCTAACCAGCTACTCCCTTATTGACATGGATCTGTGTGGAAGTACTGAGCTAGCCTTCCCTCTGACGCCCAACCTTCCTCCATTGTCTGGTTTATCTCCAGAGGTTGTAGTCTTACAACTTCAAGGTGACATCCTTGATATTCGTCGGACTCAACAACATCTCCAAACTCTAATCCACCATAAATTCAAATGTCTGAGTGAAGAGCAACAACAGAGTGCCATGGAATTCAGAAACTCACTGAGCACTCTAACCCACACACTGACAGAGCTCAGTGAGAGTGGAAGACGGGATGTTACTGGTGCCATGGACAGGCAGTTTGACTACCAACAAACCCAACTCACTGCCACTCTCCAGTGGCGCTTGCAACATCATCACACTGAGGTTCTCAAGGACGTTAATTCAGTTTTTTCTCCTCTGGTTAACACTGTAGACCACTTGCAGAAAGAGCTTTCTAATTGTGTTAAAATGTTGGCTGACGTGTCTGTTGACATGGCCTCCATTAGGCACAACTCCTTGCACAGAGCTTCTCTGGTGTCCACTTCTGTTCAGACCACTGAGGGCCAAGCTGGCACCTCAGAACAGCTAAGACAAGGCCATGCTGCAGCCACCCCTTACAGGATGCAATCCACCATGCATCCTGGTGTTCATTTTCATGGTCCGATAACTCCCTCACCCTCTACTTCCTCAATCCCTCCTAGCTCTTTTGTTCATGGTGATTTGAGTAGACGTCATGTGGGGGCGATGCCCATTAAATTGCAATTTCCCACCTTTGGGGAAAAAAGATGACAGTCCTGATCCGCTAATGTATCTGGAAAGATGTCGTGACTTTCTTGCCCTCAATCCCCTGGCTGACGAAGAACTCCTTGCCACATTGAGGAATGTGTTGCATGGTACAGCTCGAGACTGGTGGGATGTGGCACGTCTCACCACTACCTCCTGGGCTGACTTTGAGGCCAAGTTTTCCTCTGCATTTCTGTCTGAGGACTACACAGATGAGCTGGCAGACAGAGTCTTTAATCGAGTGCAAAGAGAGAAGGAGAGTATCCGTGACTTTGCATACGGTTACCACTCCCTGTGCAGAAGGTGGAAACCTGGTATTGAGGAGGAAGAGGTCATTAAATTGATCTTGAAGAACATCAACCCACTACTAGCCAGTCAACTCAGAGAAAGAGTCACCACTGTTGATGGACTGGTTCGCCTGGGACAGCAGTTCGAGAAGGACAGAGAATGCCAACAGCAATATGAACAGAGAAAGAAACAGACACCCAAACCGTTACCCAAGCCAGACCATCAACAACAGCCACAGTCTCCAGCCAAAACCCCTCCCATGTTCTGTTGGAGATGTAGCCAAAAGGGACATTCTTCAGCTACATGTCCAAGACCATATCAAGTAAACCCTTCCAGAAACCACAAATCACAACAGGCAAACACACCTAACTCCCTTCGCAGGAACGACCATCCTACTCTGGGTGCTTTGACCAGAGATGAAACCCCAAGTGTCACTGCCTACGCCGCCCCATCGACATCCCCTTCCTTTCAGTTAATACCGCACCAATTGGTGTTACCCCTGTCCATAGGGCCATGGACAGGAAGAGCCATCCTGGACACCGGGTCATCCTACACACTGCTCAATGAGAAACTGTGGAAGGAGGTTAAAGGTCTACACTACAACTTGAAGCCGTGGACAGAAGGTCCACTCTATCTGGCTGATGGTGAGGCTAAACGACCACTTGGATGGAGTGAGGTAGAGTTCCACCTGTGTAACCACTCCTATATGATTCCTTCTGTTATCCTACAAACCAAGAACCTTGCTTTTCCTGTTGTGTTGGGAATTGATTTCATGTACTTCAGTGGTGTCCAGATTGATATCGCACACAATTGCTACTGGTTTCCATACAATCCGAGCAAGAAGCATTTCTTCCAGTCAGAAGCTACAAAGTTACATGATTGGGGTCCAAATGTGGCAGTCTTCTCTGCCATTGCTCCGGTACCACTAACCCTCGATAATCCTTCTGATGATCTCCTTTTACAGGCTGTGAGAAGAGCTCAGCTGGAACAGCCAGAGGAGTTAAGGCTGTTGGAACAGCTGCAGAATAACGCTGATGTATGTACTTCAAAGCTGGGACGTACCGGGCTCCTGAAGCACAAAATATTCCTTACACAGGAAATGCCGATCAAGCAGAAGCCATATCGTTTGTCCCCAGCAAAGCTAATCATCCAAAAAGGACTCATTAATGATATGTTGACACAAAATATAATTGAACGTTCATCCTCTCCCTGGGCTGCTCCTGTTGTCCTCATCCCAAAAAAGACTGGTGGTCTTAGATTTTGTGTGGACTATAGGAAGACCAACAAGGTTTCCCAGACTGATGCCTATCCTCTTCCCACCATCCAAGAGATCCTGGAGTCATTGTCTGGCGCGGTTGTGTTCACTACCCTTGACCTCAATAGTGGCTATTGGCAGGTTGAGATGGACCAGGAAAGCAAGGACAAGACTGCTTTTGTCTGTGCTGAGGGCTTGTTTTCCTTTAAGGTGATGCCTTTTGGATTAAAGAATGCACCTGCCACTTTCCAAAGACTCATGGAGATTGCGTTAGGTGAGCTCAAAGGGAAGATCTGTTTCGTCTACCTGGACGATATAATTATCTACTCCCAGACCAGAGAACAACATTTTCAAGATCTTCAAGCAGTGTTGGACAAGCTAAGGGAAGCTGGTCTGACATTGAACATGAAGAAGAGCAACTTCTGCCAAACCTCCCTGAAGTTCCTTGGCCATATTGTGTCTTTTGACGGCACTCATGTGGATCCCGAAAAGACCAAGGCGGTACAAGATTTCCCTGTCCCAACCACACTCAAGGCCCTTCAACGGTTCCTTGGGATGGCTGGATGGTACCATCGGTTTGTGTTGAACTTCTCCCAGGTGGCAGAACCCCTCAACGCATTGAAGCGAAAAGGTGCGAAATTCCGATGGACGGCAGAGTGCCAGACCTCTTTTGAAACCCTGAAACGACACCTCGTCACACCTCCCATTTTGGGTCATCCCAACTTTGATTGCCCTTTTGTTGTTTACACTGATGCAAGTGATGTTGGACTTGGTGCTGTTCTAGTCCAACAGACTGGACTTGGCATTGAAGAAGTGCTAGCGTTCGCCAGTCGAACATTGAATGGAGCAGAACGGAACTACTCCACAACCGAGCAAGAGTGCCTCGCAGTTGTCTGGGCTTTGGAAAAGTGGAGGTACTACCTGGAGGGAAGACACTTCACTGTGGTCACTGACCATTCCTCCCTTGTGTGGGTGTTCAAGACCAACAAACCAAGCACCAGACTTATCAGATGGGCTCTACGGTTGCAAGAGTTCACCTTTGCAGTAGAATACAGGAAAGGAAAATACAACACTGTTCCAGATTACATTACAATTACATTTAAGTCATTTAGCAGACGCTCTTATCCAGAGCGACTTACAAAATGGTGCATTCACCTTATGATATCCAGTGGAACAACCACTTTACAATAGTGCATCTAAATATTTTAAGGGGGGGGGGGGTTAGAAGGATTACTTTATCCTATCCTAGGTATTCCTTAACCTCTATGGGCTAGGTGGGACGCTAGCGTGCCACCCGTGGTGCACTCCATCAACAGCAGGTGCATTTCAAGAGCGGCAAATTTGAATCCAAATAAATGTCAAAATTCAAATTTTTCAAAAATACAACTATTTTACACCCTTTGAAAGATAAACATCTCCTTAATCTAACCACGTTTTACGATTTCAAAAAGGTTTTACGGCGAAAGCATAAATTTAGAGTATGTTAGGACAGTACATTTACAAGAGTTGTGTGTAATGTTTTGTCAATTCAAAGACAGGGTCACCAAAACCATAAAACCAGCTAAAATGATGCACTAACCTTTTACAATCTCCATCAGATGACACTCCTAGGACATTATGTTAGACAATGCATGCATTTTTAGTTCTATCAAGTTCATATTTATATCCAAAAACAGCGTTTTACTATGGCATTGATGTTGAGGAAATCGTTTCCCTCCAATAACCGGCAGTCAAGTCAGCGTCACAAATTAAATAATTAAAATTAGAAAACATTGGTAAAATATTATATTGTCATTTAAAGAATTAAAGATTTACATCTCTTGAACGCAATCAACTTGCCAGATTTAAAAATAACCTTACTGGGAAATCACACTTTGCAATAATCTGAGCACTGCGCCCAGAAAAATACGCGTTGCGATACAGACTAGACGTCATGTTGGGGAGATCTAAAATCGAAAATACTATGTAAATAATCCATTACCTTTGATTCTCTTCATCAGATGTCACTTCCAGGTATCACAGGTCCATAACAAATGTAGTTTTGTTCAAAAAAGCTCATCATTTATGTCCAAAAATCTCCGTCTTGTTAGCACATGATCTAAGCCAGCCGGACTTCTCGTCATGAACGAGGGGAAAAAATATATTTCCGTTCGTTCAAACATGTCAAACGTTGTATAGCATAAATCATTAGGGCCTTTTTTAACCAGAACATGAATAATATTCAAGGTGGACGAATGCATACTCTTTTATAACGTATTGGAACGAGGGTACCCAACATGAACTCGCGTCGCCAGGTGTCTAATGGGACATCATCGTTCCATGGCTCTTGTTCGGTCAGATCTCCCTCCAGAAGACTCAAAACACTTTGTAAAGGCTGGTGACATCTAGTGGAAGCAATAGGAAGTGCCAAAATATTCCTAAGCCCCTGTGTTTTTCAATGGGATAGGTTTAAAGTCAATACAACACATCAGGTATCCACTTCCTGTCAGAAAATGTCTCAGGGTTTTGCCTGCCAAATGAGTTCTGTTATACTCACAGACACCATTCAAACAGTTTTAGAAACTTTAGTGTTTTCTATCCATATATAATAAGTATATGCATATTCTAGTTACTGGGTAGGATTAGTAACCAGATTAAATCGGGTACATTTTTTTTATCCAGACGTGCAAATGCTGCCCCCTAGCCCTAACAGGTTAAAGAGGTGGGGTTTCAGGTGTCTCCGGAAGGTGGTGATTGACTCCGCTGTCCTGGCGTCGTGAGGGAGCTTGTTCCACCATTGGGGTGCCAGAGCAGCGAACAGTTTTGACTGGGCTGAGCGGGAACTGTGCTTCCTCAGAGGTAGGGGGGCCAGCAGGCCAGTGGTGGATGAACGCAGTGCCCTTGTTTGGGTGTAGGGCCTGATCAGAGCCTGAAGGTATGGAGGTGCCGTTCCCTTCACAGCTCCGTAGGCAATCACCATGGTCTTGTAGCGGATGCGAGCTTCAACTGGAAGCCAGTGGAGAGAGCGGAGGAGCGGGGTGACGTGAGAGAACTTGGGAAGGTTGAACACCAGACGGGCTGCGGCGTTCTGGATGAGTTGTAGGGGTTTAATGGCACAGGCAGGGAGCCCAGCCAACAGCGAGTTGCAGTAATCCAGACGGGAGATGACAAGTGCCTGGATTAGGACCTGCGCCGCTTCCTGTGTGAGGCAGGGTCGTACTCTGCGAATGTTGTAGAGCATGAACCTACAGGATCGGGTCACCGCCTTGATGTTAGTGGAGAACGACAGGGTGTTGTCCAGGATCACGCCAAGGTTCTTAGCACTCTGGGAGGAGGACACAAGGGAGTTGTCAACCGTGATGGCGAGATCATGGAACGGGCAGTCCTTCCCCGGGAGGAAGAGCAGCTCCGTCTTGCCGAGGTTCAGCTTGAGCTGGTGATCCGTCATCCACACTGATATGTCTGACAGACATGCAGAGATGCGATTCGCCGCCTGGTTATCAGAAGGGGGAAAGGAGAAGATTAATTGTGTGTCGTCTGCATAGCAATGATAGGAGAGACCATGTGAGGATATGACAGAGCCAAGTGAGATGATGATGATTCCAGATGCCTTATCCAGAGCTCCTGCTGGTGGTAATGGTGGCCCTCATCTTACATGTGCTACTGTCCTGTCAAGCAGTCGAGACTCACCCAAAACTGACTTTCCCATCTCTGATGAGGCCATTTGGAAAGCCCAACAGGATGATCCAGAAGTACAGGCTTTGTACCAGACTATCCTGGAAGATAGAGAAAAGATGGTCAATCCTACCACCAAGCTGACCATCATTGAAGACAAAGTCTACCGAGTTGTACAACTACCTCACAGAACACTATACCAAATGTACATACCTGAAACTCTACGCCTTCAACTGCTTCAACATTTCCATGAAGACCCGTTAGCTGGTCATTTGGGCAGGTTCAAAACCTACAAGCGGTTGCAAGCATTACTGTACTGGCCACATCTGAGCATGGATGTAAAGTCACACATCCGAAACTGTCAGGTTTGTCAAATGTACAAACCAGAAGGTAGAAAGCCTGCTGGCAAGTTGCAGCAAACTGTGATTACCCGACCTTGGGAAATGTTAGGAGTGGATTTGATGGGTCCATTTCCTAGAAGCTCCAATCAGAATGTGTACATGCTTGTTTTTGTTGATTACTATTCCAAGTGGGTGGAGCTCTTTGCCCTGCGTCAGGCCACAGCAAGGACAGTCTCTAACATCCTTACGAAAGAGATCCTGACTCGCTGGGGAGTGCCTGATTACATCCTGTCTGATCGAGGTTCCCAATTCGTCTCTGATCTCTTTGAGGAGACCTGCCAAAGATGGAACCTGAGACAGAAGTTGACCACGGCTTATCACCCACAGACCAACCTCACTGAGAGAGTTAATCGAACCTTGAAGACAATGGTTGCTTCCTATGTAGGGACCCAGCACAAACACTGGGACAAGCACCTTCACGAGTTTCGATTTGCCCTGAATTCTGCTGTGCAAGAGTCCACTGGAGTCACACCTGCAGAGCTGAACCTGAGTCGTCCCCTCCGAGGACCCTTGGAGATGGTGCTACAGCCCCAGCAGGTTACTCCAGACGCTGCTTGCTATGACCAGGTAGTCCATCTCCACGACTTGAGAGCTCTTGTCTCAAAGAACATGATCCATGCTCGACTCAGGCAGAAGAGAAATTATGATAAGAAGAGACGAGACATGCAGTTCCAGCTTCGTGATCGGGTGTGGCTTCGCTCTCATCCTTATTCAAAAGCTGAACAATTCTTCTCGGCCAAGCTCGCTCCTAAATGGCAAGGACCATATAGGATTGTGGAGCAGAGAGGCCCTTTGAACTATCGAGTGGTGAAAGAGGACACAGGTGAAGATATGCGCGTTGTCCATGTCTCACGCCTTAAGGCCTGTTACCCCTCAGCTGACGAATTGGAGGAGATTGAGCGCCGCAAGGTCCTGGAGATCTTTGAAGAGGAAAGTGAGGAGACTTTTCTCGGATTCCCAGATCTAGAAGTCTCACGCTTTAAGAACTGTGACCCCTCGGCTGAGGAGCATGAGCGCCAAAATGTAACGAATATTTTTGTAGAGGAAAGTGATGAAGAGACCTTTCTCGGTTTCCCCGACCAAGATGTGCCTTCCAGGGCAATGGTCGGCTTTTTCCAGGGGAGGGGGTGTGTGACGGCCCTGAATGTTTCTGAACCGTCTCAGTGCTTCTCCTTCCAATAGGGCGCTTTCCCTTTAATTCTCAATTAATTAGTGCTTCTTCCAATAGGGCGCTTCCCCTTTAATTCCCAATTAAATAGCCAGCATCAGCTGTGCAAAAGAGGAGTTGTGATGGAAACATGAATGAGGATGTGTTCGACCCTCAGTTCTGAAGCGTCTCTCTTCCGTTTGTTGTGCTGCTTTAAAAGTGTGCTTTGTGTAGCCTAATAGAAAATCTACCCAAGGTCGGCTCCACTCTTGCATCTGTGGACTACACCTCTCCGTTGGTTTTCGTGGCCTTTCTCCGCTGGAGATCTGTCGGCGGATTGGCTTCTCTGACTGACCGACGGACTACAACCTTTTTTGTATACGGTATTTCATTTGTTTTGGTGTGATGTATACTGTGATGATTTAGGTAGTTAGTTGTAGTTGAGGATTTATTGAAATGTGTGGTAAAATATTTGTTCTTTTCATTGTATGATTGACACAGGGTTTACGCTACACTGTATGAACGGACAACCATTGCGTGACTAAGGTCACTTGAGTTCCCTGAACTTGTTTACCGGGCTGGACTCTTTTTAGGCCCGAGGTACAGGACATTTCTGGAGGAACCAGAGCTGTTTAAAGCTCATTATTGTTATATTGTTGTGTGTGTGTGTGTGATCATTTAGGTTGTTAATACAACCACGCAAAAGAATACAGTTGTTTTGAAGTTATTTCCATTGTTTTAAGGGTTTATGAAAAGTGTATTTCCATCCTGACTTTTACATGAGTCCTTTGTATTGGTGTAGACTTGACGGACCAGATGGGACTCATTCCCTATCAAACTAAAAGGAGAAACTAATATTTTCTCTGGTAGGCACAACCTACCTGGCACCCCTATAAATTATAACCTCAAGTCAAAACCGTTACAACGTACAAACTTGATAGAGCATAATATTGACATTGGAGATGCTGACCCCATTCGTCAGCGGTTCTATAGAGTCTCTGTAGAGAAACTGCGTTGTCTGGATGCTGAGGTCAGGTACATGCTGGAGAGTAAGATAGCAGAGCCTTCTTTCTCCAGTTGGGCTTCTCCCTGTATCTTGGTCAGTAAACCGGATGGAACGGACCACCGTAAGGTAAACGGAGTCACTAAGCCAGATTAATTTCCTCTTCCTCGGATGGAGGACTGCGTTGATCAAGTCGGCGCAGCTGTTTGTGCAAATTTGACCTGTTATTGTGCTATTGGCAGGTGCCACTGACGAGTAGGGCACATGACATTTTTGCCTTTATTACACCCTCTGGTCTGTACTCGTATTCGGTTATGAGTTTAGTGACTATGAATCGTTGGAGTCACTATGAATCGTTGGAGTCACTATGAATCGTTGGAGTCACTATGAATCATTGGAGTGACTATGAATCGTTGGGAAATGACAACCGTTGAGAAGTGACTATGAACCGTTGGAAGATGTTGTTTGCGTTTGTAGCTGATGTGGTCTCTTGTGCGCCCTGTTCCTGAATGTTATGTGACTGACCATTGTTTGGTTTTATCATGTTCTAACTTTCCTGTCTGTTCCCTCCTGGTCTTGTGTTCTCCTTTCCTCTTAAATGTTGCTTCCTGTGCACAAAGGTTGCTGAGGTCTGGGGAGAAGGAGGTTGGCTGGGGCAAGTGGAAGGTGAACATGTAACCTCTCGTCAATTTGGGACGCAGAGGCCTGTGTCAATTTGGGACGCAGAGGCCTGTGTCAATTTGGGACGCAGAGGCCTGTGTCAATTTGGGACGCAGAGGCCTGTGTCAATTTGGGACGCAGAGGCCTGTGTCAATTTGGGACGCAGAGGCCTGTGTCAATTTGGGACGCAGAGGCCTGTGTCAATTTGGGACGCAGAGGCCTGTGTCAATTTGGGACGCAGAGGCTGGTACGTTGTTCCGGGGCCCTTGTTGGTCCCCGGTTTTATGGGGGGGTGTGTGACGACCCTCCCACTCTGTCTGCCGTATTCTCTCTGTTCTTGTTTCCTTGTTAGGATGCCGGTGGGCGGAGTTGGAAGGGTCGTCAGCTAAATGGGAAGCACCTGGGCCCAGCTGTGTCCCAGGATAAAGAGACCTCTTCCACAGTTATTGAGAGGACTCTCTCCATGCAGACACTTTTTTGATTTTGGTTGTGTAGTTTTGTGGCTTTTTGGTTATTTCCTTTGGCACCTTTCAACACCCTGCATTATTACATTCAGGTATGCAAAACACTCACTTACACTACTGATTACACACACGCCATTGTTAATTATTTAGTTATTTTAGTTAATAAATATATATTTTGATACTCCTTGTCTCCACGTTGTCTCCCTTTTGTTGTGAACTCAGAGCCGGTTCTGTAACGCTCTGGCCATAGAGAGGGGTTTTTGTTCTTTATTTTGGTTAGGCCAGGGTGTTACATTGGGTGGGCGTTCTATGTTCCTTTTTCTATGTTTTGGTATTTCTTTGTTTTGGGCCATGTGTGTGGCTCCCAATCAGGCACAGGTGGTGCTCGTTGCTGCTGATTGGGAGTCACACATAAGGAGCATGTTTTTCCTTTGGGTTTTGTGGGTAATTGTTTCTTGTTTAGTGTGGTTGCACCTGACAGGACTGTTGGCTGTCAGTTTCCTTGTTTTTGTTTTTGTATAGTGTTCTTTCCAATTAAATTGAAGGATGAATACTAACTCTGCTGCATTTTGGTCCTTTCCTGAAGACAGCCCTTACAGGTTCGTAACAAGTGGGGGCTCATCCGGGATCTTGAACTTGTGTTTGGGAGAAAACGTGGCGGTATGTTAAATTGAGGTGCTTTGTTTGTTAGTTTGAGTTTGGTGCTCAGTATTGGTTGCCTTTGTTTGTTTGGTTTGTGTGCTGTGTTGGAGAGAATACATTGGTTAGTTTCCAGGCCCCTGCCTAGCCTGGAAACGCTTGTTCTACTTGCTGTTGGGACGTTGGTCTGAGGTGAGTACAATCAGCTGTGTACCTTGGTGGGAGATTTGGATAGGGTAGTGAAACTTACTACCCGGAGCTATAACCTTTTTCCCCTGATAGGCTTAGTGACGTGTTTCATTTTGGAATATGTTGGGCATTGTTAATGTTTGTTATTTTTGTGTGGTGTCTGTGGACTGAGCAGTTGTCTCGGGGGCACATCCGTGGCTTGGTGGAATCTACCAGCGTGCTGGGGGGTTACTTCCTTGCCAGCGGGCTACAGTGCATAATTACCCACCGCAAATCTGCATGAAGACTAGGGTTGAGTTATTGTAGATTTTGGGGAAGCTCCATTTCTCATCTCTTTTCTGTGGTGCCCGGTGTGATTTGTATTTTCTCTTGTTGTGGTCTGGTGTGCTCAGTAGAGGGGTTGAGTGAGAATTTTTTTGACTATGGCGTCTAATGTAGACGAGTTCATTCGCTTTCCATCAAAGGAACTGTTAGATGTATGTACTAAAGAACAGCTGTTGAAGGTTGCTGAACACTACAAGGTTGAAATTAGTGATAAATGTAAAAAAAATTCTATTAGGTTAATATTGAAGGCCAATCTGATGGAGAGTGGTATTCTTGAAGATACCACTGGGGCAGCCTCTGCTGAGGACTCGCCGTCTCCCCGATATGTTACAATTACCGCTCCATCGGTTAGTCCTAGTAGTCTTCTTTTTGAACAGCAGAAAGAGCTGCTTCTGTTACAGCTAGAGCACGATCGTGTAAAATATGAGAAGGAATTGGAATTTAAACAGGATATGGAGCGTGCTAAAATCAAGCTGCAACAAGAGCGACTAGAGTTGGTTAGGGAAGGAAAGCTCTCAGGGGAGAGTTTGCTCTGGGAAGGTGACGCAGATTTACTTAGGAGTCGTTCCTCTTTTGGGTGTGCCCCGGACACATTTGACATTGTTGGGAATTTACGGTTGTTGCCTCAGTTTAATGAAAAGGACCCTGAGACATTATTTTCGTTGTTTGAGCGTGTTGCTGACGCTAGGAGTTGGCCTGATTCTGACCGCACTTTAATGTTGCAGTGTGTGCTGACTGGTAAAGCGCAGGAAGCATATTCAGCTCTTAGTGTAGCCGACAGTGTCAGTTATGATAAGGTTAAAAGGGCGGTGTTACAGATTTACGAATTGGTTCCTGAGGCTTACTGCCAACGATTTAGAACTTTAGAAAGGGATGATAGGCAGACTCATGTTGAGTTTGCGCGAAAATTATCTTCACAGTTTAATCGCTGGTGTTCCGCCTCTGCGGTTATGACTTTTCAAGGGCTGTGTGATCTGATTATGCTAGAGCAATTTAAGGACACAATCCCTGATCATATAGCGACGTATATTAACGAACGAAAAGTACAGACTGTCGCTGAAGCTGCGGTTTTGGCGGACGAATATGTTTTGACTCACAAAAGTATTTTTGTAGAACCCCGTACTTGGAGTGAGTGGGGGCGTTCGGAGAGATTTGGGCCTCGCTCACCGAGATACTCTGGTTCACGGGCAGAGTTTTATTCAACTAGGGTTGAGCCTGACTCCCGTGGTAAAACTGACTTTGGTCAAGAGTGTCACTACTGTCAAGGCTCAGGTCATTGGAAAAACGAATGTCCGGTTCTCAGGTCTAGGGGTAAATTCAGTACGTGTGTTAACCTCTATGGGCTAGGTGGGACGCCACTGCCAGCCTGTGGCGCGATTTTCAAAACCTTAAAAATCCTATTACTTCAATTTCTCAAACATATGACTATTTTACAGCCATTTAAAGACAAGACTCTCGTTAATCTAACCACACTGTCCGATTTCAAAAAGGCTTTACAACGAAAGCAAAACATTAGATTATGTCAGCAGAGTACCAAGCCAGAAATAATCAGACACCCATTTTTCAAGCCAGCATATAATGTCACCAAAACCCAGAAGACAGCTAAATGCAGCACTCACCTTTGATGATCTTCATCAGATGACAACCCTAGGACATTATGTTATACAATACATGCATGTTTTGTTCAATCAAGTTCATATTTATATCAAAAAACAGCTTTTTACATTAGCATGTGACGTTCAGAACTAGCATACCCCCCGCAAACTTCCGGGGAATTCGCTAACATTTTACTAAATTACTCACGATAAACGTTCACAAAAAGCATAACAATTATTTTAAGAATTATAGATACAGACCTCCTCTATGCACTCGATATGTCCGATTTTAAAATAGCTTTTTGGTGAAAGCACATTTTGCAATATTCTAAGTACATAGCCCAGGCATCACGGGCTCGCTATTTAGACACCCGGCAAGTTTAGCACTCACCATAATCATATTTACTATTATAAAAGTTTGATTACCTTTTGTTGTCTTCGTCAGAATGCACACCCAGGACTGCTACTTCAATAACAAATGTTGGTTTGGTCCAAAATAATCCATCGTTATATCCGAATAGCGGCGTTTTGTTCGTGCGTTCCAGACACTATCCGAAATAGTAAAGAAGTGTCGCGCGCATGGCGCAATTCGTGACAATAAAATTCTAAATATTCCATTACCGTACTTCGAAGCATGTCAACCGCTGTTTAAAATCAATTTTTACGACATTTTTCTCGTAGAAAAGCGATAATATTCCGACAGGGAATCTCCTTTTCGGCAAACAGAGGAAAAAATCCCAAAGGCGGGGGCGGTCGGGGTCACGCGCATAAGCCCAGTGTCCCTTGATCGGCCACTTGAGAAAGGCGATAATGTGTTTCAGCCTGGGGCTGGAATGACGACATTCTGTTTTTTCCCGGGCTCTGAGAGCCTATGGAAGACGTGGGAAGTGTCACGTTAGAGCAGAGATCCTTAGTAAATGATAGAGATGGAAAAGAAGTTCAAGAAATGGTCAGACAGGCCACTTCCTGTAAAGGAATCTCTCAGGTTTTGACCTGCCATTTGAGTTCTGTTATACTCACAGACACCATTCAAACAGTTTTAGAAAATTTAGGGTGTTTTCTATCCATATGTAATAAGTATATGCATATTCTAGTTACTGGGTAGGAGTGGTAACCAGATTAAATCGGGTATGTTTTTTATCCAGCCGTGTCAATACTGCCCCCTAGCCCTAACAGGTTAACGTTAAATCTAGGCCTACGGCGTTAGCTGCGTCTGTTCCACATCAGTTTACTCCTGACACATTGTCTCAGGCCCAGGGGCATGTGAAAGTCCATATTGACCCAGGCTATTTACCTTTCATTACGGAGGGTTTTGTGTCTATGTTAGGAAGTAAGAACCTAGTGCCAGTGAAGATCCTACGAGACACAGGTGCCTCGGAATCGTTTGTGTTGGAATCTGTGTTACCTTTCTCTGCTGAGACTGATTCTGGGAATAGTGTTCTAATTAGGGGAATAGGTTTGAACAATCTGTCAGTTCCATTGCATAAACTGATATTGGATTGTGGACTGGTGAAAGGTGACGTTGTTGTGGGGGTGCGTCCTTCGTTGCCTATTGAGGGTATCGACGTTATCCTTGGGAATAACTTGGCTGGTGAGCGTGTGTGGCCTGTCGTGTTTCCATCTCTAGTGGTTTCCACTAAACCGTCAATTGTAGGGATTCCTGATGAGAGTGCGCAGAGTTTCCCAGCGGTGTTCTCTGCGGGTGCAGTGACGCGGTCTATGAGCCATGGTGACCCGGTCCCTGCTCCGGTAAATGAGAATACCACAAAGAAGTCTCTCACTGTTTTCCCTGTTATCCCGTTATCTGTATTCCGCTCCGATCTAATCAATGCGCCACGGACTGACCCCACATTAGAAGAGTTGCGTGACCAAATTGTGCCTGTGGAACAGTTGGGAGATGTCGCACATGGTTATTTTCTCCAAGAGGATGTTCTGATGAGAAAGTGGGAGTCTACAGAGGATGGTAAAACTGTTCGTTTGGCTGATACCGTTACTTCCCTTGGTTCTTGTAATACTAGGTCTGTGCATGAGGACGAAAATGTTCCTGGTCCCGATGATTGCATACTGCAGGGTAGATTGAAAAATTCAGAGACACTGGATATTTTGGATAGCCCTTTTACTCAGCTACCTGTTGATGGGCGGAAAGAGCTGGTTGGTCTGATTCGGAAAATTCCAGGTTTGTTTTCTGTGACACCTACACGTTGTGACGGCCCTGAATGTTTCTGAACCGTCTCAGTGCTTCTCCTTCCAATAGGGCGCTTTCCCTTTAATTCTCAATTAATTAGTGCTTCTTCCAATAGGGCGCTTCCCCTTTAATTCCCAATTAAATAGCCAGCATCAGCTGTGCAAAAGAGGAGTTGTGATGGAAACATGAATGAGGATGTGTTCGACCCTCAGTTCTGAAGCGTCTCTCTTCCGTTTGTTGTGCTGCTTTAAAAGTGTGCTTTGTGTAGCCTAATAGAAAATCTACCCAAGGTCGGCTCCACTCTTGCATCTGTGGACTACACCTCTCCGTTGGTTTTCGTGGCCTTTCTCCGCTGGAGATCTGTCGGCGGATTGGCTTCTCTGACTGACCGACGGACTACAACCTTTTTTGTATACGGTATTTCATTTGTTTTGGTGTGATGTATACTGTGATGATTTAGGTAGTTAGTTGTAGTTGAGGATTTATTGAAATGTGTGGTAAAATATTTGTTCTTTTCATTGTATGATTGACACTGGGTTTACGCTACACTGTATGAACGGACAACCATTGCGTGACTAAGGTCACTTGAGTTCCCTGAACTTGTTTACCGGGCTGGACTCTTTTTAGGCCCGAGGTACAGGACATTTCTGGAGGAACCAGAGCTGTTTAAAGCTCATTATTGTTATATTGTTGTGTGTGTGTGTGTGATCATTTAGGTTGTTAATACAACCACGCAAAAGAATACAGTTGTTTTGAAGTTATTTCCATTGTTTTAAGGGTTTATGAAAAGTGTATTTCCATCCTGACTTTTACATGAGTCCTTTGTATTGGTGTAGACTTGACGGACCAGATGGGACTCATTCCCTATCAAACTAAAAGGAGAAACTAATATTTTCTCTGGTAGGCACAACCTACCTGGCACCCCTATAAATTATAACCTCAAGTCAAAACCGTTACAACGTACAAACTTGATAGAGCATAATATTGACATTGGAGATGCTGACCCCATTCGTCAGCGGTTCTATAGAGTCTCTGTAGAGAAACTGCGTTGTCTGGATGCTGAGGTCAGGTACATGCTGGAGAGTAAGATAGCAGAGCCTTCTTTCTCCAGTTGGGCTTCTCCCTGTATCTTGGTCAGTAAACCGGATGGAACGGACCACCGTAAGGTAAACGGAGTCACTAAGCCAGATTAATTTCCTCTTCCTCGGATGGAGGACTGCGTTGATCAAGTCGGCGCAGCTGTTTGTGCAAATTTGACCTGTTATTGTGCTATTGGCAGGTGCCACTGACGAGTAGGGCACATGACATTTTTGCCTTTATTACACCCTCTGGTCTGTACTCGTATTCGGTTATGAGTTTAGTGACTATGAATCGTTGGAGTCACTATGAATCGTTGGAGTCACTATGAATCGTTGGAGTCACTATGAATCATTGGAGTGACTATGAATCGTTGGGAAATGACAACCGTTGAGAAGTGACTATGAACCGTTGGAAGATGTTGTTTGCGTTTGTAGCTGATGTGGTCTCTTGTGCGCCCTGTTCCTGAATGTTATGTGACTGACCATTGTTTGGTTTTATCATGTTCTAACTTTCCTGTCTGTTCCCTCCTGGTCTTGTGTTCTCCTTTCCTCTTAAATGTTGCTTCCTGTGCACAAAGGTTGCTGAGGTCTGGGGAGAAGGAGGTTGGCTGGGGCAAGTGGAAGGTGAACATGTAACCTCTCGTCAATTTGGGACGCAGAGGCCTGTGTCAATTTGGGACGCAGAGGCCTGTGTCAATTTGGGACGCAGAGGCCTGTGTCAATTTGGGACGCAGAGGCCTGTGTCAATTTGGGACGCAGAGGCCTGTGTCAATTTGGGACGCAGAGGCCTGTGTCAATTTGGGACGCAGAGGCCTGTGTCAATTTGGGACGCAGAGGCCTGTGTCAATTTGGGACGCAGAGGCTGGTACGTTGTTCCGGGGCCCTTGTTGGTCCCCGGTTTTATGGGGGGGTGTGTGACGACCCTCCCACTCTGTCTGCCGTATTCTCTCTGTTCTTGTTTCCTTGTTAGGATGCCGGTGGGCGGAGTTGGAAGGGTCGTCAGCTAAATGGGAAGCACCTGGGCCCAGCTGTGTCCCAGGATAAAGAGACCTCTTCCACAGTTATTGAGAGGACTCTCTCCATGCAGACACTTTTTTGATTTTGGTTGTGTAGTTTTGTGGCTTTTTGGTTATTTCCTTTGGCACCTTTCAACACCCTGCATTATTACATTCAGGTATGCAAAACACTCACTTACACTACTGATTACACACACGCCATTGTTAATTATTTAGTTATTTTAGTTAATAAATATATATTTTGATACTCCTTGTCTCCACGTTGTCTCCCTTTTGTTGTGAACTCAGAGCCGGTTCTGTAACGCTCTGGCCATAGAGAGGGGTTTTTGTTCTTTATTTTGGTTAGGCCAGGGTGTTACATTGGGTGGGCGTTCTATGTTCCTTTTTCTATGTTTTGGTATTTCTTTGTTTTGGGCCATGTGTGTGGCTCCCAATCAGGCACAGGTGGTGCTCGTTGCTGCTGATTGGGAGTCACACATAAGGAGCATGTTTTTCCTTTGGGTTTTGTGGGTAATTGTTTCTTGTTTAGTGTGGTTGCACCTGACAGGACTGTTGGCTGTCAGTTTCCTTGTTTTTGTTTTTGTATAGTGTTCTTTCCAATTAAATTGAAGGATGAATACTAACTCTGCTGCATTTTGGTCCTTTCCTGAAGACAGCCCTTACAGGTTCGTAACAAGTGGGGGCTCATCCGGGATCTTGAACTTGTGTTTGGGAGAAAACGTGGCGGTATGTTAAATTGAGGTGCTTTGTTTGTTAGTTTGAGTTTGGTGCTCAGTATTGGTTGCCTTTGTTTGTTTGGTTTGTGTGCTGTGTTGGAGAGAATACATTGGTTAGTTTCCAGGCCCCTGCCTAGCCTGGAAACGCTTGTTCTACTTGCTGTTGGGACGTTGGTCTGAGGTGAGTACAATCAGCTGTGTACCTTGGTGGGAGATTTGGATAGGGTAGTGAAACTTACTACCCGGAGCTATAACCTTTTTCCCCTGATAGGCTTAGTGACGTGTTTCATTTTGGAATATGTTGGGCATTGTTAATGTTTGTTATTTTTGTGTGGTGTCTGTGGACTGAGCAGTTGTCTCGGGGGCACATCCGTGGCTTGGTGGAATCTACCAGCGTGCTGGGGGGTTACTTCCTTGCCAGCGGGCTACAGTGCATAATTACCCACCGCAAATCTGCATGAAGACTAGGGTTGAGTTATTGTAGATTTTGGGGAAGCTCCATTTCTCATCTCTTTTCTGTGGTGCCCGGTGTGATTTGTATTTTCTCTTGTTGTGGTCTGGTGTGCTCAGTAGAGGGGTTGAGTGAGAATTTTTTTGACTATGGCGTCTAATGTAGACGAGTTCATTCGCTTTCCATCAAAGGAACTGTTAGATGTATGTACTAAAGAACAGCTGTTGAAGGTTGCTGAACACTACAAGGTTGAAATTAGTGATAAATGTAAAAAAAATTCTATTAGGTTAATATTGAAGGCCAATCTGATGGAGAGTGGTATTCTTGAAGATACCACTGGGGCAGCCTCTGCTGAGGACTCGCCGTCTCCCCGATATGTTACAATTACCGCTCCATCGGTTAGTCCTAGTAGTCTTCTTTTTGAACAGCAGAAAGAGCTGCTTCTGTTACAGCTAGAGCACGATCGTGTAAAATATGAGAAGGAATTGGAATTTAAACAGGATATGGAGCGTGCTAAAATCAAGCTGCAACAAGAGCGACTAGAGTTGGTTAGGGAAGGAAAGCTCTCAGGGGAGAGTTTGCTCTGGGAAGGTGACGCAGATTTACTTAGGAGTCGTTCCTCTTTTGGGTGTGCCCCGGACACATTTGACATTGTTGGGAATTTACGGTTGTTGCCTCAGTTTAATGAAAAGGACCCTGAGACATTATTTTCGTTGTTTGAGCGTGTTGCTGACGCTAGGAGTTGGCCTGATTCTGACCGCACTTTAATGTTGCAGTGTGTGCTGACTGGTAAAGCGCAGGAAGCATATTCAGCTCTTAGTGTAGCCGACAGTGTCAGTTATGATAAGGTTAAAAGGGCGGTGTTACAGATTTACGAATTGGTTCCTGAGGCTTACTGCCAACGATTTAGAACTTTAGAAAGGGATGATAGGCAGACTCATGTTGAGTTTGCGCGAAAATTATCTTCACAGTTTAATCGCTGGTGTTCCGCCTCTGCGGTTATGACTTTTCAAGGGCTGTGTGATCTGATTATGCTAGAGCAATTTAAGGACACAATCCCTGATCATATAGCGACGTATATTAACGAACGAAAAGTACAGACTGTCGCTGAAGCTGCGGTTTTGGCGGACGAATATGTTTTGACTCACAAAAGTATTTTTGTAGAACCCCGTACTTGGAGTGAGTGGGGGCGTTCGGAGAGATTTGGGCCTCGCTCACCGAGATACTCTGGTTCACGGGCAGAGTTTTATTCAACTAGGGTTGAGCCTGACTCCCGTGGTAAAACTGACTTTGGTCAAGAGTGTCACTACTGTCAAGGCTCAGGTCATTGGAAAAACGAATGTCCGGTTCTCAGGTCTAGGGGTAAATTCAGTACGTGTGTTAACCTCTATGGGCTAGGTGGGACGCCACTGCCAGCCTGTGGCGCGATTTTCAAAACCTTAAAAATCCTATTACTTCAATTTCTCAAACATATGACTATTTTACAGCCATTTAAAGACAAGACTCTCGTTAATCTAACCACACTGTCCGATTTCAAAAAGGCTTTACAACGAAAGCAAAACATTAGATTATGTCAGCAGAGTACCAAGCCAGAAATAATCAGACACCCATTTTTCAAGCCAGCATATAATGTCACCAAAACCCAGAAGACAGCTAAATGCAGCACTCACCTTTGATGATCTTCATCAGATGACAACCCTAGGACATTATGTTATACAATACATGCATGTTTTGTTCAATCAAGTTCATATTTATATCAAAAAACAGCTTTTTACATTAGCATGTGACGTTCAGAACTAGCATACCCCCCGCAAACTTCCGGGGAATTCGCTAACATTTTACTAAATTACTCACGATAAACGTTCACAAAAAGCATAACAATTATTTTAAGAATTATAGATACAGACCTCCTCTATGCACTCGATATGTCCGATTTTAAAATAGCTTTTTGGTGAAAGCACATTTTGCAATATTCTAAGTACATAGCCCAGGCATCACGGGCTCGCTATTTAGACACCCGGCAAGTTTAGCACTCACCATAATCATATTTACTATTATAAAAGTTTGATTACCTTTTGTTGTCTTCGTCAGAATGCACACCCAGGACTGCTACTTCAATAACAAATGTTGGTTTGGTCCAAAATAATCCATCGTTATATCCGAATAGCGGCGTTTTGTTCGTGCGTTCCAGACACTATCCGAAATAGTAAAGAAGTGTCGCGCGCATGGCGCAATTCGTGACAATAAAATTCTAAATATTCCATTACCGTACTTCGAAGCATGTCAACCGCTGTTTAAAATCAATTTTTACGACATTTTTCTCGTAGAAAAGCGATAATATTCCGACAGGGAATCTCCTTTTCGGCAAACAGAGGAAAAAATCCCAAAGGCGGGGGCGGTCGGGGTCACGCGCATAAGCCCAGTGTCCCTTGATCGGCCACTTGAGAAAGGCGATAATGTGTTTCAGCCTGGGGCTGGAATGACGACATTCTGTTTTTTCCCGGGCTCTGAGAGCCTATGGAAGACGTGGGAAGTGTCACGTTAGAGCAGAGATCCTTAGTAAATGATAGAGATGGAAAAGAAGTTCAAGAAATGGTCAGACAGGCCACTTCCTGTAAAGGAATCTCTCAGGTTTTGACCTGCCATTTGAGTTCTGTTATACTCACAGACACCATTCAAACAGTTTTAGAAAATTTAGGGTGTTTTCTATCCATATGTAATAAGTATATGCATATTCTAGTTACTGGGTAGGAGTGGTAACCAGATTAAATCGGGTATGTTTTTTATCCAGCCGTGTCAATACTGCCCCCTAGCCCTAACAGGTTAACGTTAAATCTAGGCCTACGGCGTTAGCTGCGTCTGTTCCACATCAGTTTACTCCTGACACATTGTCTCAGGCCCAGGGGCATGTGAAAGTCCATATTGACCCAGGCTATTTACCTTTCATTACGGAGGGTTTTGTGTCTATGTTAGGAAGTAAGAACCTAGTGCCAGTGAAGATCCTACGAGACACAGGTGCCTCGGAATCGTTTGTGTTGGAATCTGTGTTACCTTTCTCTGCTGAGACTGATTCTGGGAATAGTGTTCTAATTAGGGGAATAGGTTTGAACAATCTGTCAGTTCCATTGCATAAACTGATATTGGATTGTGGACTGGTGAAAGGTGACGTTGTTGTGGGGGTGCGTCCTTCGTTGCCTATTGAGGGTATCGACGTTATCCTTGGGAATAACTTGGCTGGTGAGCGTGTGTGGCCTGTCGTGTTTCCATCTCTAGTGGTTTCCACTAAACCGTCAATTGTAGGGATTCCTGATGAGAGTGCGCAGAGTTTCCCAGCGGTGTTCTCTGCGGGTGCAGTGACGCGGTCTATGAGCCATGGTGACCCGGTCCCTGCTCCGGTAAATGAGAATACCACAAAGAAGTCTCTCACTGTTTTCCCTGTTATCCCGTTATCTGTATTCCGCTCCGATCTAATCAATGCGCCACGGACTGACCCCACATTAGAAGAGTTGCGTGACCAAATTGTGCCTGTGGAACAGTTGGGAGATGTCGCACATGGTTATTTTCTCCAAGAGGATGTTCTGATGAGAAAGTGGGAGTCTACAGAGGATGGTAAAACTGTTCGTTTGGCTGATACCGTTACTTCCCTTGGTTCTTGTAATACTAGGTCTGTGCATGAGGACGAAAATGTTCCTGGTCCCGATGATTGCATACTGCAGGGTAGATTGAAAAATTCAGAGACACTGGATATTTTGGATAGCCCTTTTACTCAGCTACCTGTTGATGGGCGGAAAGAGCTGGTTGGTCTGATTCGGAAAATTCCAGGTTTGTTTTCTGTGACACCTACACGTTGTGACGGCCCTGAATGTTTCTGAACCGTCTCAGTGCTTCTCCTTCCAATAGGGCGCTTTCCCTTTAATTCTCAATTAATTAGTGCTTCTTCCAATAGGGCGCTTCCCCTTTAATTCCCAATTAAATAGCCAGCATCAGCTGTGCAAAAGAGGAGTTGTGATGGAAACATGAATGAGGATGTGTTCGACCCTCAGTTCTGAAGCGTCTCTCTTCCGTTTGTTGTGCTGCTTTAAAAGTGTGCTTTGTGTAGCCTAATAGAAAATCTACCCAAGGTCGGCTCCACTCTTGCATCTGTGGACTACACCTCTCCGTTGGTTTTCGTGGCCTTTCTCCGCTGGAGATCTGTCGGCGGATTGGCTTCTCTGACTGACCGACGGACTACAACCTTTTTTGTATACGGTATTTCATTTGTTTTGGTGTGATGTATACTGTGATGATTTAGGTAGTTAGTTGTAGTTGAGGATTTATTGAAATGTGTGGTAAAATATTTGTTCTTTTCATTGTATGATTGACACTGGGTTTACGCTACACTGTATGAACGGACAACCATTGCGTGACTAAGGTCACTTGAGTTCCCTGAACTTGTTTACCGGGCTGGACTCTTTTTAGGCCCGAGGTACAGGACATTTCTGGAGGAACCAGAGCTGTTTAAAGCTCATTATTGTTATATTGTTGTGTGTGTGTGTGTGTGTGTGTGTGATCATTTAGGTTGTTAATACAACCACGCAAAAGAATACAGTTGTTTTGAAGTTATTTCCATTGTTTTAAGGGTTTATGAAAAGTGTATTTCCATCCTGACTTTTACATGAGTCCTTTGTATTGGTGTAGACTTGACGGACCAGATGGGACTCATTCCCTATCAAACTAAAAGGAGAAACTAATATTTTCTCTGGTAGGCACAACCTACCTGGCACCCCTATAAATTATAACCTCAAGTCAAAACCGTTACATAAAATATGGCACCCCAGATGGGACCTCAACATTGAGAAATAACCAAAGCAAATCTTTTGTGTGGAATTAAAACAATGGATTCACCCCAAGAAAATGTGCTCATCCATATCATACCTGTCAATGGGAATACACAGGGCCAGTCTGACCATCGAGCCGACAATACAAATCATAATGTCAATGGAGTTGATTTGGGCCAGAGCCCTGGGAATCTGAAGGCTCGGTCTGGACCACAGGCCACAGGAGGTCTAACCAGCTACTCCCTTATTGACATGGATCTGTGTGGAAGTACTGAGCTAGCCTTCCCTCTGACGCCCAACCTTCCTCCATTGTCTGGTTTATCTCCAGAGGTTGTAGTCTTACAACTTCAAGGTGACATCCTTGATATTCGTCGGACTCAACAACATCTCCAAACTCTAATCCACCATAAATTCAAATGTCTGAGTGAAGAGCAACAACAGAGTGCCATGGAATTCAGAAACTCACTGAGCACTCTAACCCACACACTGACAGAGCTCAGTGAGAGTGGAAGACGGGATGTTACTGGTGCCATGGACAGGCAGTTTGACTACCAACAAACCCAACTCACTGCCACTCTCCAGTGGCGCTTGCAACATCATCACACTGAGGTTCTCAAGGACGTTAATTCAGTTTTTTCTCCTCTGGTTAACACTGTAGACCACTTGCAGAAAGAGCTTTCTAATTGTGTTAAAATGTTGGCTGACGTGTCTGTTGACATGGCCTCCATTAGGCACAACTCCTTGCACAGAGCTTCTCTGGTGTCCACTTCTGTTCAGACCACTGAGGGCCAAGCTGGCACCTCAGAACAGCTAAGACAAGGCCATGCTGCAGCCACCCCTTACAGGATGCAATCCACCATGCATCCTGGTGTTCATTTTCATGGTCCGATAACTCCCTCACCCTCTACTTCCTCAATCCCTCCTAGCTCTTTTGTTCATGGTGATTTGAGTAGACGTCATGTGGGGGCGATGCCCATTAAATTGCAATTTCCCACCTTTGGGGAAAAAAGATGACAGTCCTGATCCGCTAATGTATCTGGAAAGATGTCGTGACTTTCTTGCCCTCAATCCCCTGGCTGACGAAGAACTCCTTGCCACATTGAGGAATGTGTTGCATGGTACAGCTCGAGACTGGTGGGATGTGGCACGTCTCACCACTACCTCCTGGGCTGACTTTGAGGCCAAGTTTTCCTCTGCATTTCTGTCTGAGGACTACACAGATGAGCTGGCAGACAGAGTCTTTAATCGAGTGCAAAGAGAGAAGGAGAGTATCCGTGACTTTGCATACGGTTACCACTCCCTGTGCAGAAGGTGGAAACCTGGTATTGAGGAGGAAGAGGTCATTAAATTGATCTTGAAGAACATCAACCCACTACTAGCCAGTCAACTCAGAGAAAGAGTCACCACTGTTGATGGACTGGTTCGCCTGGGACAGCAGTTCGAGAAGGACAGAGAATGCCAACAGCAATATGAACAGAGAAAGAAACAGACACCCAAACCGTTACCCAAGCCAGACCATCAACAACAGCCACAGTCTCCAGCCAAAACCCCTCCCATGTTCTGTTGGAGATGTAGCCAAAAGGGACATTCTTCAGCTACATGTCCAAGACCATATCAAGTAAACCCTTCCAGAAACCACAAATCACAACAGGCAAACACACCTAACTCCCTTCGCAGGAACGACCATCCTACTCTGGGTGCTTTGACCAGAGATGAAACCCCAAGTGTCACTGCCTACGCCGCCCCATCGACATCCCCTTCCTTTCAGTTAATACCGCACCAATTGGTGTTACCCCTGTCCATAGGGCCATGGACAGGAAGAGCCATCCTGGACACCGGGTCATCCTACACACTGCTCAATGAGAAACTGTGGAAGGAGGTTAAAGGTCTACACTACAACTTGAAGCCGTGGACAGAAGGTCCACTCTATCTGGCTGATGGTGAGGCTAAACGACCACTTGGATGGAGTGAGGTAGAGTTCCACCTGTGTAACCACTCCTATATGATTCCTTCTGTTATCCTACAAACCAAGAACCTTGCTTTTCCTGTTGTGTTGGGAATTGATTTCATGTACTTCAGTGGTGTCCAGATTGATATCGCACACAATTGCTACTGGTTTCCATACAATCCGAGCAAGAAGCATTTCTTCCAGTCAGAAGCTACAAAGTTACATGATTGGGGTCCAAATGTGGCAGTCTTCTCTGCCATTGCTCCGGTACCACTAACCCTCGATAATCCTTCTGATGATCTCCTTTTACAGGCTGTGAGAAGAGCTCAGCTGGAACAGCCAGAGGAGTTAAGGCTGTTGGAACAGCTGCAGAATAACGCTGATGTATGTACTTCAAAGCTGGGACGTACCGGGCTCCTGAAGCACAAAATATTCCTTACACAGGAAATGCCGATCAAGCAGAAGCCATATCGTTTGTCCCCAGCAAAGCTAATCATCCAAAAAGGACTCATTAATGATATGTTGACACAAAATATAATTGAACGTTCATCCTCTCCCTGGGCTGCTCCTGTTGTCCTCATCCCAAAAAAGACCGGTGGTCTTAGATTTTGTGTGGACTATAGGAAGACCAACAAGGTTTCCCAGACTGATGCCTATCCTCTTCCCACCATCCAAGAGATCCTGGAGTCATTGTCTGGCGCGGTTGTGTTCACTACCCTTGACCTCAATAGTGGCTATTGGCAGGTTGAGATGGACCAGGAAAGCAAGGACAAGACTGCTTTTGTCTGTGCTGAGGGCTTGTTTTCCTTTAAGGTGATGCCTTTTGGATTAAAGAATGCACCTGCCACTTTCCAAAGACTCATGGAGATTGCGTTAGGTGAGCTCAAAGGGAAGATCTGTTTCGTCTACCTGGACGATATAATTATCTACTCCCAGACCAGAGAACAACATTTTCAAGATCTTCAAGCAGTGTTGGACAAGCTAAGGGAAGCTGGTCTGACATTGAACATGAAGAAGAGCAACTTCTGCCAAACCTCCCTGAAGTTCCTTGGCCATATTGTGTCTTTTGACGGCACTCATGTGGATCCCGAAAAGACCAAGGCGGTACAAGATTTCCCTGTCCCAACCACACTCAAGGCCCTTCAACGGTTCCTTGGGATGGCTGGATGGTACCATCGGTTTGTGTTGAACTTCTCCCAGGTGGCAGAACCCCTCAACGCATTGAAGCGAAAAGGTGCGAAATTCCGATGGACGGCAGAGTGCCAGACCTCTTTTGAAACCCTGAAACGACACCTCGTCACACCTCCCATTTTGGGTCATCCCAACTTTGATTGCCCTTTTGTTGTTTACACTGATGCAAGTGATGTTGGACTTGGTGCTGTTCTAGTCCAACAGACTGGACTTGGCATTGAAGAAGTGCTAGCGTTCGCCAGTCGAACATTGAATGGAGCAGAACGGAACTACTCCACAACCGAGCAAGAGTGCCTCGCAGTTGTCTGGGCTTTGGAAAAGTGGAGGTACTACCTGGAGGGAAGACACTTCACTGTGGTCACTGACCATTCCTCCCTTGTGTGGGTGTTCAAGACCAACAAACCAAGCACCAGACTTATCAGATGGGCTCTACGGTTGCAAGAGTTCACCTTTGCAGTAGAATACAGGAAAGGAAAATACAACACTGTTCCAGATTACATTACAATTACATTTAAGTCATTTAGCAGACGCTCTTATCCAGAGCGACTTACAAAATGGTGCATTCACCTTATGATATCCAGTGGAACAACCACTTTACAATAGTGCATCTAAATATTTTAAGGGGGGGGGGGGTTAGAAGGATTACTTTATCCTATCCTAGGTATTCCTTAACCTCTATGGGCTAGGTGGGACGCTAGCGTGCCACCCGTGGTGCACTCCATCAACAGCAGGTGCATTTCAAGAGCGGCAAATTTGAATCCAAATAAATGTCAAAATTCAAATTTTTCAAAAATACAACTATTTTACACCCTTTGAAAGATAAACATCTCCTTAATCTAACCACGTTTTACGATTTCAAAAAGGTTTTACGGCGAAAGCATAAATTTAGAGTATGTTAGGACAGTACATTTACAAGAGTTGTGTGTAATGTTTTGTCAATTCAAAGACAGGGTCACCAAAACCATAAAACCAGCTAAAATGATGCACTAACCTTTTACAATCTCCATCAGATGACACTCCTAGGACATTATGTTAGACAATGCATGCATTTTTAGTTCTATCAAGTTCATATTTATATCCAAAAACAGCGTTTTACTATGGCATTGATGTTGAGGAAATCGTTTCCCTCCAATAACCGGCAGTCAAGTCAGCGTCACAAATTAAATAATTAAAATTAGAAAACATTGGTAAAATATTATATTGTCATTTAAAGAATTAAAGATTTACATCTCTTGAACGCAATCAACTTGCCAGATTTAAAAATAACCTTACTGGGAAATCACACTTTGCAATAATCTGAGCACTGCGCCCAGAAAAATACGCGTTGCGATACAGACTAGACGTCATGTTGGGGAGATCTAAAATCGAAAATACTATGTAAATAATCCATTACCTTTGATTCTCTTCATCAGATGTCACTTCCAGGTATCACAGGTCCATAACAAATGTAGTTTTGTTCAAAAAAGCTCATCATTTATGTCCAAAAATCTCCGTCTTGTTAGCACATGATCTAAGCCAGCCGGACTTCTCGTCATGAACGAGGGGAAAAAATATATTTCCGTTCGTTCAAACATGTCAAACGTTGTATAGCATAAATCATTAGGGCCTTTTTTAACCAGAACATGAATAATATTCAAGGTGGACGAATGCATACTCTTTTATAACGTATTGGAACGAGGGTACCCAACATGAACTCGCGTCGCCAGGTGTCTAATGGGACATCATCGTTCCATGGCTCTTGTTCGGTCAGATCTCCCTCCAGAAGACTCAAAACACTTTGTAAAGGCTGGTGACATCTAGTGGAAGCAATAGGAAGTGCCAAAATATTCCTAAGCCCCTGTGTTTTTCAATGGGATAGGTTTAAAGTCAATACAACACATCAGGTATCCACTTCCTGTCAGAAAATGTCTCAGGGTTTTGCCTGCCAAATGAGTTCTGTTATACTCACAGACACCATTCAAACAGTTTTAGAAACTTTAGTGTTTTCTATCCATATATAATAAGTATATGCATATTCTAGTTACTGGGTAGGATTAGTAACCAGATTAAATCGGGTACATTTTTTTTATCCAGACGTGCAAATGCTGCCCCCTAGCCCTAACAGGTTAAAGAGGTGGGGTTTCAGGTGTCTCCGGAAGGTGGTGATTGACTCCGCTGTCCTGGCGTCGTGAGGGAGCTTGTTCCACCATTGGGGTGCCAGAGCAGCGAACAGTTTTGACTGGGCTGAGCGGGAACTGTGCTTCCTCAGAGGTAGGGGGGCCAGCAGGCCAGTGGTGGATGAACGCAGTGCCCTTGTTTGGGTGTAGGGCCTGATCAGAGCCTGAAGGTATGGAGGTGCCGTTCCCTTCACAGCTCCGTAGGCAATCACCATGGTCTTGTAGCGGATGCGAGCTTCAACTGGAAGCCAGTGGAGAGAGCGGAGGAGCGGGGTGACGTGAGAGAACTTGGGAAGGTTGAACACCAGACGGGCTGCGGCGTTCTGGATGAGTTGTAGGGGTTTAATGGCACAGGCAGGGAGCCCAGCCAACAGCGAGTTGCAGTAATCCAGACGGGAGATGACAAGTGCCTGGATTAGGACCTGCGCCGCTTCCTGTGTGAGGCAGGGTCGTACTCTGCGAATGTTGTAGAGCATGAACCTACAGGATCGGGTCACCGCCTTGATGTTAGTGGAGAACGACAGGGTGTTGTCCAGGATCACGCCAAGGTTCTTAGCACTCTGGGAGGAGGACACAAGGGAGTTGTCAACCGTGATGGCGAGATCATGGAACGGGCAGTCCTTCCCCGGGAGGAAGAGCAGCTCCGTCTTGCCGAGGTTCAGCTTGAGCTGGTGATCCGTCATCCACACTGATATGTCTGACAGACATGCAGAGATGCGATTCGCCGCCTGGTTATCAGAAGGGGGAAAGGAGAAGATTAATTGTGTGTCGTCTGCATAGCAATGATAGGAGAGACCATGTGAGGATATGACAGAGCCAAGTGAGATGATGATGATTCCAGATGCCTTATCCAGAGCTCCTGCTGGTGGTAATGGTGGCCCTCATCTTACATGTGCTACTGTCCTGTCAAGCAGTCGAGACTCACCCAAAACTGACTTTCCCATCTCTGATGAGGCCATTTGGAAAGCCCAACAGGATGATCCAGAAGTACAGGCTTTGTACCAGACTATCCTGGAAGATAGAGAAAAGATGGTCAATCCTACCACCAAGCTGACCATCATTGAAGACAAAGTCTACCGAGTTGTACAACTACCTCACAGAACACTATACCAAATGTACATACCTGAAACTCTACGCCTTCAACTGCTTCAACATTTCCATGAAGACCCGTTAGCTGGTCATTTGGGCAGGTTCAAAACCTACAAGCGGTTGCAAGCATTACTGTACTGGCCACATCTGAGCATGGATGTAAAGTCACACATCCGAAACTGTCAGGTTTGTCAAATGTACAAACCAGAAGGTAGAAAGCCTGCTGGCAAGTTGCAGCAAACTGTGATTACCCGACCTTGGGAAATGTTAGGAGTGGATTTGATGGGTCCATTTCCTAGAAGCTCCAATCAGAATGTGTACATGCTTGTTTTTGTTGATTACTATTCCAAGTGGGTGGAGCTCTTTGCCCTGCGTCAGGCCACAGCAAGGACAGTCTCTAACATCCTTACGAAAGAGATCCTGACTCGCTGGGGAGTGCCTGATTACATCCTGTCTGATCGAGGTTCCCAATTCGTCTCTGATCTCTTTGAGGAGACCTGCCAAAGATGGAACCTGAGACAGAAGTTGACCACGGCTTATCACCCACAGACCAACCTCACTGAGAGAGTTAATCGAACCTTGAAGACAATGGTTGCTTCCTATGTAGGGACCCAGCACAAACACTGGGACAAGCACCTTCACGAGTTTCGATTTGCCCTGAATTCTGCTGTGCAAGAGTCCACTGGAGTCACACCTGCAGAGCTGAACCTGAGTCGTCCCCTCCGAGGACCCTTGGAGATGGTGCTACAGCCCCAGCAGGTTACTCCAGACGCTGCTTGCTATGACCAGGTAGTCCATCTCCACGACTTGAGAGCTCTTGTCTCAAAGAACATGATCCATGCTCGACTCAGGCAGAAGAGAAATTATGATAAGAAGAGACGAGACATGCAGTTCCAGCTTCGTGATCGGGTGTGGCTTCGCTCTCATCCTTATTCAAAAGCTGAACAATTCTTCTCGGCCAAGCTCGCTCCTAAATGGCAAGGACCATATAGGATTGTGGAGCAGAGAGGCCCTTTGAACTATCGAGTGGTGAAAGAGGACACAGGTGAAGATATGCGCGTTGTCCATGTCTCACGCCTTAAGGCCTGTTACCCCTCAGCTGACGAATTGGAGGAGATTGAGCGCCGCAAGGTCCTGGAGATCTTTGAAGAGGAAAGTGAGGAGACTTTTCTCGGATTCCCAGATCTAGAAGTCTCACGCTTTAAGAACTGTGACCCCTCGGCTGAGGAGCATGAGCGCCAAAATGTAACGAATATTTTTGTAGAGGAAAGTGATGAAGAGACCTTTCTCGGTTTCCCCGACCAAGATGTGCCTTCCAGGGCAATGGTCGGCTTTTTCCAGGGGAGGGGGTGTGTGACGGCCCTGAATGTTTCTGAACCGTCTCAGTGCTTCTCCTTCCAATAGGGCGCTTTCCCTTTAATTCTCAATTAATTAGCTTCTTCCAATAGGGCGCTTCCCCTTTAATTCCCAATTAAATAGCCAGCATCAGCTGTGCAAAAGAGGAGTTGTGATGGAAACATGAATGAGGATGTGTTCGACCCTCAGTTCTGAAGCGTCTCTCTTCCGTTTGTTGTGCTGCTTTAAAAGTGTGCTTTGTGTAGCCTAATAGAAAATCTACCCAAGGTCGGCTCCACTCTTGCATCTGTGGACTACACCTCTCCGTTGGTTTTCGTGGCCTTTCTCCGCTGGAGATCTGTCGGCGGATTGGCTTCTCTGACTGACCGACGGACTACAACCTTTTTTGTATACGGTATTTCATTTGTTTTGGTGTGATGTATACTGTGATGATTTAGGTAGTTAGTTGTAGTTGAGGATTTATTGAAATGTGTGGTAAAATATTTGTTCTTTTCATTGTATGATTGACACAGGGTTTACGCTACACTGTATGAACGGACAACCATTGCGTGACTAAGGTCACTTGAGTTCCCTGAACTTGTTTACCGGGCTGGACTCTTTTTAGGCCCGAGGTACAGGACATTTCTGGAGGAACCAGAGCTGTTTAAAGCTCATTATTGTTATATTGTTGTGTGTGTGTGTGTGATCATTTAGGTTGTTAATACAACCACGCAAAAGAATACAGTTGTTTTGAAGTTATTTCCATTGTTTTAAGGGTTTATGAAAAGTGTATTTCCATCCTGACTTTTACATGAGTCCTTTGTATTGGTGTAGACTTGACGGACCAGATGGGACTCATTCCCTATCAAACTAAAAGGAGAAACTAATATTTTCTCTGGTAGGCACAACCTACCTGGCACCCCTATAAATTATAACCTCAAGTCAAAACCGTTACAACGTACAAACTTGATAGAGCATAATATTGACATTGGAGATGCTGACCCCATTCGTCAGCGGTTCTATAGAGTCTCTGTAGAGAAACTGCGTTGTCTGGATGCTGAGGTCAGGTACATGCTGGAGAGTAAGATAGCAGAGCCTTCTTTCTCCAGTTGGGCTTCTCCCTGTATCTTGGTCAGTAAACCGGATGGAACGGACCACCGTAAGGTAAACGGAGTCACTAAGCCAGATTAATTTCCTCTTCCTCGGATGGAGGACTGCGTTGATCAAGTCGGCGCAGCTGTTTGTGCAAATTTGACCTGTTATTGTGCTATTGGCAGGTGCCACTGACGAGTAGGGCACATGACATTTTTGCCTTTATTACACCCTCTGGTCTGTACTCGTATTCGGTTATGAGTTTAGTGACTATGAATCGTTGGAGTCACTATGAATCGTTGGAGTCACTATGAATCGTTGGAGTCACTATGAATCATTGGAGTGACTATGAATCGTTGGGAAATGACAACCGTTGAGAAGTGACTATGAACCGTTGGAAGATGTTGTTTGCGTTTGTAGCTGATGTGGTCTCTTGTGCGCCCTGTTCCTGAATGTTATGTGACTGACCATTGTTTGGTTTTATCATGTTCTAACTTTCCTGTCTGTTCCCTCCTGGTCTTGTGTTCTCCTTTCCTCTTAAATGTTGCTTCCTGTGCACAAAGGTTGCTGAGGTCTGGGGAGAAGGAGGTTGGCTGGGGCAAGTGGAAGGTGAACATGTAACCTCTCGTCAATTTGGGACGCAGAGGCCTGTGTCAATTTGGGACGCAGAGGCCTGTGTCAATTTGGGACGCAGAGGCCTGTGTCAATTTGGGACGCAGAGGCCTGTGTCAATTTGGGACGCAGAGGCCTGTGTCAATTTGGGACGCAGAGGCCTGTGTCAATTTGGGACGCAGAGGCCTGTGTCAATTTGGGACGCAGAGGCCTGTGTCAATTTGGGACGCAGAGGCCTGTGTCAATTTGGGACGCAGAGGCCTGTGTCAATTTGGGACGCAGAGGCCTGTGTCAATTTGGGACGCAGAGGCTGGTACGTTGTTCCGGGGCCCTTGTTGGTCCCCGGTTTTATGGGGGGGTGTGTGACGACCCTCCCACTCTGTCTGCCGTATTCTCTCTGTTCTTGTTTCCTTGTTAGGATGCCGGTGGGCGGAGTTGGAAGGGTCGTCAGCTAAATGGGAAGCACCTGGGCCCAGCTGTGTCCCAGGATAAAGAGACCTCTTCCACAGTTATTGAGAGGACTCTCTCCATGCAGACACTTTTTTGATTTTGGTTGTGTAGTTTTGTGGCTTTTTGGTTATTTCCTTTGGCACCTTTCAACACCCTGCATTATTACATTCAGGTATGCAAAACACTCACTTACACTACTGATTACACACACGCCATTGTTAATTATTTAGTTATTTTAGTTAATAAATATATATTTTGATACTCCTTGTCTCCACGTTGTCTCCCTTTTGTTGTGAACTCAGAGCCGGTTCTGTAACGCTCTGGCCATAGAGAGGGGTTTTTGTTCTTTATTTTGGTTAGGCCAGGGTGTTACATTGGGTGGGCGTTCTATGTTCCTTTTTCTATGTTTTGGTATTTCTTTGTTTTGGGCCATGTGTGTGGCTCCCAATCAGGCACAGGTGGTGCTCGTTGCTGCTGATTGGGAGTCACACATAAGGAGCATGTTTTTCCTTTGGGTTTTGTGGGTAATTGTTTCTTGTTTAGTGTGGTTGCACCTGACAGGACTGTTGGCTGTCAGTTTCCTTGTTTTTGTTTTTGTATAGTGTTCTTTCCAATTAAATTGAAGGATGAATACTAACTCTGCTGCATTTTGGTCCTTTCCTGAAGACAGCCCTTACAGGTTCGTAACAAGTGGGGGCTCATCCGGGATCTTGAACTTGTGTTTGGGAGAAAACGTGGCGGTATGTTAAATTGAGGTGCTTTGTTTGTTAGTTTGAGTTTGGTGCTCAGTATTGGTTGCCTTTGTTTGTTTGGTTTGTGTGCTGTGTTGGAGAGAATACATTGGTTAGTTTCCAGGCCCCTGCCTAGCCTGGAAACGCTTGTTCTACTTGCTGTTGGGACGTTGGTCTGAGGTGAGTACAATCAGCTGTGTACCTTGGTGGGAGATTTGGATAGGGTAGTGAAACTTACTACCCGGAGCTATAACCTTTTTCCCCTGATAGGCTTAGTGACGTGTTTCATTTTGGAATATGTTGGGCATTGTTAATGTTTGTTATTTTTGTGTGGTGTCTGTGGACTGAGCAGTTGTCTCGGGGGCACATCCGTGGCTTGGTGGAATCTACCAGCGTGCTGGGGGGTTACTTCCTTGCCAGCGGGCTACAGTGCATAATTACCCACCGCAAATCTGCATGAAGACTAGGGTTGAGTTATTGTAGATTTTGGGGAAGCTCCATTTCTCATCTCTTTTCTGTGGTGCCCGGTGTGATTTGTATTTTCTCTTGTTGTGGTCTGGTGTGCTCAGTAGAGGGGTTGAGTGAGAATTTTTTTGACTATGGCGTCTAATGTAGACGAGTTCATTCGCTTTCCATCAAAGGAACTGTTAGATGTATGTACTAAAGAACAGCTGTTGAAGGTTGCTGAACACTACAAGGTTGAAATTAGTGATAAATGTAAAAAAAATTCTATTAGGTTAATATTGAAGGCCAATCTGATGGAGAGTGGTATTCTTGAAGATACCACTGGGGCAGCCTCTGCTGAGGACTCGCCGTCTCCCCGATATGTTACAATTACCGCTCCATCGGTTAGTCCTAGTAGTCTTCTTTTTGAACAGCAGAAAGAGCTGCTTCTGTTACAGCTAGAGCACGATCGTGTAAAATATGAGAAGGAATTGGAATTTAAACAGGATATGGAGCGTGCTAAAATCAAGCTGCAACAAGAGCGACTAGAGTTGGTTAGGGAAGGAAAGCTCTCAGGGGAGAGTTTGCTCTGGGAAGGTGACGCAGATTTACTTAGGAGTCGTTCCTCTTTTGGGTGTGCCCCGGACACATTTGACATTGTTGGGAATTTACGGTTGTTGCCTCAGTTTAATGAAAAGGACCCTGAGACATTATTTTCGTTGTTTGAGCGTGTTGCTGACGCTAGGAGTTGGCCTGATTCTGACCGCACTTTAATGTTGCAGTGTGTGCTGACTGGTAAAGCGCAGGAAGCATATTCAGCTCTTAGTGTAGCCGACAGTGTCAGTTATGATAAGGTTAAAAGGGCGGTGTTACAGATTTACGAATTGGTTCCTGAGGCTTACTGCCAACGATTTAGAACTTTAGAAAGGGATGATAGGCAGACTCATGTTGAGTTTGCGCGAAAATTATCTTCACAGTTTAATCGCTGGTGTTCCGCCTCTGCGGTTATGACTTTTCAAGGGCTGTGTGATCTGATTATGCTAGAGCAATTTAAGGACACAATCCCTGATCATATAGCGACGTATATTAACGAACGAAAAGTACAGACTGTCGCTGAAGCTGCGGTTTTGGCGGACGAATATGTTTTGACTCACAAAAGTATTTTTGTAGAACCCCGTACTTGGAGTGAGTGGGGGCGTTCGGAGAGATTTGGGCCTCGCTCACCGAGATACTCTGGTTCACGGGCAGAGTTTTATTCAACTAGGGTTGAGCCTGACTCCCGTGGTAAAACTGACTTTGGTCAAGAGTGTCACTACTGTCAAGGCTCAGGTCATTGGAAAAACGAATGTCCGGTTCTCAGGTCTAGGGGTAAATTCAGTACGTGTGTTAACCTCTATGGGCTAGGTGGGACGCCACTGCCAGCCTGTGGCGCGATTTTCAAAACCTTAAAAATCCTATTACTTCAATTTCTCAAACATATGACTATTTTACAGCCATTTAAAGACAAGACTCTCGTTAATCTAACCACACTGTCCGATTTCAAAAAGGCTTTACAACGAAAGCAAAACATTAGATTATGTCAGCAGAGTACCAAGCCAGAAATAATCAGACACCCATTTTTCAAGCCAGCATATAATGTCACCAAAACCCAGAAGACAGCTAAATGCAGCACTCACCTTTGATGATCTTCATCAGATGACAACCCTAGGACATTATGTTATACAATACATGCATGTTTTGTTCAATCAAGTTCATATTTATATCAAAAAACAGCTTTTTACATTAGCATGTGACGTTCAGAACTAGCATACCCCCCGCAAACTTCCGGGGAATTCGCTAACATTTTACTAAATTACTCACGATAAACGTTCACAAAAAGCATAACAATTATTTTAAGAATTATAGATACAGACCTCCTCTATGCACTCGATATGTCCGATTTTAAAATAGCTTTTTGGTGAAAGCACATTTTGCAATATTCTAAGTACATAGCCCAGGCATCACGGGCTCGCTATTTAGACACCCGGCAAGTTTAGCACTCACCATAATCATATTTACTATTATAAAAGTTTGATTACCTTTTGTTGTCTTCGTCAGAATGCACACCCAGGACTGCTACTTCAATAACAAATGTTGGTTTGGTCCAAAATAATCCATCGTTATATCCGAATAGCGGCGTTTTGTTCGTGCGTTCCAGACACTATCCGAAATAGTAAAGAAGTGTCGCGCGCATGGCGCAATTCGTGACAATAAAATTCTAAATATTCCATTACCGTACTTCGAAGCATGTCAACCGCTGTTTAAAATCAATTTTTACGACATTTTTCTCGTAGAAAAGCGATAATATTCCGACAGGGAATCTCCTTTTCGGCAAACAGAGGAAAAAATCCCAAAGGCGGGGGCGGTCGGGGTCACGCGCATAAGCCCAGTGTCCCTTGATCGGCCACTTGAGAAAGGCGATAATGTGTTTCAGCCTGGGGCTGGAATGACGACATTCTGTTTTTTCCCGGGCTCTGAGAGCCTATGGAAGACGTGGGAAGTGTCACGTTAGAGCAGAGATCCTTAGTAAATGATAGAGATGGAAAAGAAGTTCAAGAAATGGTCAGACAGGCCACTTCCTGTAAAGGAATCTCTCAGGTTTTGACCTGCCATTTGAGTTCTGTTATACTCACAGACACCATTCAAACAGTTTTAGAAAATTTAGGGTGTTTTCTATCCATATGTAATAAGTATATGCATATTCTAGTTACTGGGTAGGAGTGGTAACCAGATTAAATCGGGTATGTTTTTTATCCAGCCGTGTCAATACTGCCCCCTAGCCCTAACAGGTTAACGTTAAATCTAGGCCTACGGCGTTAGCTGCGTCTGTTCCACATCAGTTTACTCCTGACACATTGTCTCAGGCCCAGGGGCATGTGAAAGTCCATATTGACCCAGGCTATTTACCTTTCATTACGGAGGGTTTTGTGTCTATGTTAGGAAGTAAGAACCTAGTGCCAGTGAAGATCCTACGAGACACAGGTGCCTCGGAATCGTTTGTGTTGGAATCTGTGTTACCTTTCTCTGCTGAGACTGATTCTGGGAATAGTGTTCTAATTAGGGGAATAGGTTTGAACAATCTGTCAGTTCCATTGCATAAACTGATATTGGATTGTGGACTGGTGAAAGGTGACGTTGTTGTGGGGGTGCGTCCTTCGTTGCCTATTGAGGGTATCGACGTTATCCTTGGGAATAACTTGGCTGGTGAGCGTGTGTGGCCTGTCGTGTTTCCATCTCTAGTGGTTTCCACTAAACCGTCAATTGTAGGGATTCCTGATGAGAGTGCGCAGAGTTTCCCAGCGGTGTTCTCTGCGGGTGCAGTGACGCGGTCTATGAGCCATGGTGACCCGGTCCCTGCTCCGGTAAATGAGAATACCACAAAGAAGTCTCTCACTGTTTTCCCTGTTATCCCGTTATCTGTATTCCGCTCCGATCTAATCAATGCGCCACGGACTGACCCCACATTAGAAGAGTTGCGTGACCAAATTGTGCCTGTGGAACAGTTGGGAGATGTCGCACATGGTTATTTTCTCCAAGAGGATGTTCTGATGAGAAAGTGGGAGTCTACAGAGGATGGTAAAACTGTTCGTTTGGCTGATACCGTTACTTCCCTTGGTTCTTGTAATACTAGGTCTGTGCATGAGGACGAAAATGTTCCTGGTCCCGATGATTGCATACTGCAGGGTAGATTGAAAAATTCAGAGACACTGGATATTTTGGATAGCCCTTTTACTCAGCTACCTGTTGATGGGCGGAAAGAGCTGGTTGGTCTGATTCGGAAAATTCCAGGTTTGTTTTCTGTGACACCTACACGTTGTGACGGCCCTGAATGTTTCTGAACCGTCTCAGTGCTTCTCCTTCCAATAGGGCGCTTTCCCTTTAATTCTCAATTAATTAGTGCTTCTTCCAATAGGGCGCTTCCCCTTTAATTCCCAATTAAATAGCCAGCATCAGCTGTGCAAAAGAGGAGTTGTGATGGAAACATGAATGAGGATGTGTTCGACCCTCAGTTCTGAAGCGTCTCTCTTCCGTTTGTTGTGCTGCTTTAAAAGTGTGCTTTGTGTAGCCTAATAGAAAATCTACCCAAGGTCGGCTCCACTCTTGCATCTGTGGACTACACCTCTCCGTTGGTTTTCGTGGCCTTTCTCCGCTGGAGATCTGTCGGCGGATTGGCTTCTCTGACTGACCGACGGACTACAACCTTTTTTGTATACGGTATTTCATTTGTTTTGGTGTGATGTATACTGTGATGATTTAGGTAGTTAGTTGTAGTTGAGGATTTATTGAAATGTGTGGTAAAATATTTGTTCTTTTCATTGTATGATTGACACAGGGTTTACGCTACACTGTATGAACGGACAACCATTGCGTGACTAAGGTCACTTGAGTTCCCTGAACTTGTTTACCGGGCTGGACTCTTTTTAGGCCCGAGGTACAGGACATTTCTGGAGGAACCAGAGCTGTTTAAAGCTCATTATTGTTATATTGTTGTGTGTGTGTGTGTGATCATTTAGGTTGTTAATACAACCACGCAAAAGAATACAGTTGTTTTGAAGTTATTTCCATTGTTTTAAGGGTTTATGAAAAGTGTATTTCCATCCTGACTTTTACATGAGTCCTTTGTATTGGTGTAGACTTGACGGACCAGATGGGACTCATTCCCTATCAAACTAAAAGGAGAAACTAATATTTTCTCTGGTAGGCACAACCTACCTGGCACCCCTATAAATTATAACCTCAAGTCAAAACCGTTACATAAAATATGGCACCCCAGATGGGACCTCAACATTGAGAAATAACCAAAGCAAATCTTTTGTGTGGAATTAAAACAATGGATTCACCCCAAGAAAATGTGCTCATCCATATCATACCTGTCAATGGGAATACACAGGGCCAGTCTGACCATCGAGCCGACAATACAAATCATAATGTCAATGGAGTTGATTTGGGCCAGAGCCCTGGGAATCTGAAGGCTCGGTCTGGACCACAGGCCACAGGAGGTCTAACCAGCTACTCCCTTATTGACATGGATCTGTGTGGAAGTACTGAGCTAGCCTTCCCTCTGACGCCCAACCTTCCTCCATTGTCTGGTTTATCTCCAGAGGTTGTAGTCTTACAACTTCAAGGTGACATCCTTGATATTCGTCGGACTCAACAACATCTCCAAACTCTAATCCACCATAAATTCAAATGTCTGAGTGAAGAGCAACAACAGAGTGCCATGGAATTCAGAAACTCACTGAGCACTCTAACCCACACACTGACAGAGCTCAGTGAGAGTGGAAGACGGGATGTTACTGGTGCCATGGACAGGCAGTTTGACTACCAACAAACCCAACTCACTGCCACTCTCCAGTGGCGCTTGCAACATCATCACACTGAGGTTCTCAAGGACGTTAATTCAGTTTTTTCTCCTCTGGTTAACACTGTAGACCACTTGCAGAAAGAGCTTTCTAATTGTGTTAAAATGTTGGCTGACGTGTCTGTTGACATGGCCTCCATTAGGCACAACTCCTTGCACAGAGCTTCTCTGGTGTCCACTTCTGTTCAGACCACTGAGGGCCAAGCTGGCACCTCAGAACAGCTAAGACAAGGCCATGCTGCAGCCACCCCTTACAGGATGCAATCCACCATGCATCCTGGTGTTCATTTTCATGGTCCGATAACTCCCTCACCCTCTACTTCCTCAATCCCTCCTAGCTCTTTTGTTCATGGTGATTTGAGTAGACGTCATGTGGGGGCGATGCCCATTAAATTGCAATTTCCCACCTTTGGGGAAAAAAGATGACAGTCCTGATCCGCTAATGTATCTGGAAAGATGTCGTGACTTTCTTGCCCTCAATCCCCTGGCTGACGAAGAACTCCTTGCCACATTGAGGAATGTGTTGCATGGTACAGCTCGAGACTGGTGGGATGTGGCACGTCTCACCACTACCTCCTGGGCTGACTTTGAGGCCAAGTTTTCCTCTGCATTTCTGTCTGAGGACTACACAGATGAGCTGGCAGACAGAGTCTTTAATCGAGTGCAAAGAGAGAAGGAGAGTATCCGTGACTTTGCATACGGTTACCACTCCCTGTGCAGAAGGTGGAAACCTGGTATTGAGGAGGAAGAGGTCATTAAATTGATCTTGAAGAACATCAACCCACTACTAGCCAGTCAACTCAGAGAAAGAGTCACCACTGTTGATGGACTGGTTCGCCTGGGACAGCAGTTCGAGAAGGACAGAGAATGCCAACAGCAATATGAACAGAGAAAGAAACAGACACCCAAACCGTTACCCAAGCCAGACCATCAACAACAGCCACAGTCTCCAGCCAAAACCCCTCCCATGTTCTGTTGGAGATGTAGCCAAAAGGGACATTCTTCAGCTACATGTCCAAGACCATATCAAGTAAACCCTTCCAGAAACCACAAATCACAACAGGCAAACACACCTAACTCCCTTCGCAGGAACGACCATCCTACTCTGGGTGCTTTGACCAGAGATGAAACCCCAAGTGTCACTGCCTACGCCGCCCCATCGACATCCCCTTCCTTTCAGTTAATACCGCACCAATTGGTGTTACCCCTGTCCATAGGGCCATGGACAGGAAGAGCCATCCTGGACACCGGGTCATCCTACACACTGCTCAATGAGAAACTGTGGAAGGAGGTTAAAGGTCTACACTACAACTTGAAGCCGTGGACAGAAGGTCCACTCTATCTGGCTGATGGTGAGGCTAAACGACCACTTGGATGGAGTGAGGTAGAGTTCCACCTGTGTAACCACTCCTATATGATTCCTTCTGTTATCCTACAAACCAAGAACCTTGCTTTTCCTGTTGTGTTGGGAATTGATTTCATGTACTTCAGTGGTGTCCAGATTGATATCGCACACAATTGCTACTGGTTTCCATACAATCCGAGCAAGAAGCATTTCTTCCAGTCAGAAGCTACAAAGTTACATGATTGGGGTCCAAATGTGGCAGTCTTCTCTGCCATTGCTCCGGTACCACTAACCCTCGATAATCCTTCTGATGATCTCCTTTTACAGGCTGTGAGAAGAGCTCAGCTGGAACAGCCAGAGGAGTTAAGGCTGTTGGAACAGCTGCAGAATAACGCTGATGTATGTACTTCAAAGCTGGGACGTACCGGGCTCCTGAAGCACAAAATATTCCTTACACAGGAAATGCCGATCAAGCAGAAGCCATATCGTTTGTCCCCAGCAAAGCTAATCATCCAAAAAGGACTCATTAATGATATGTTGACACAAAATATAATTGAACGTTCATCCTCTCCCTGGGCTGCTCCTGTTGTCCTCATCCCAAAAAAGACTGGTGGTCTTAGATTTTGTGTGGACTATAGGAAGACCAACAAGGTTTCCCAGACTGATGCCTATCCTCTTCCCACCATCCAAGAGATCCTGGAGTCATTGTCTGGCGCGGTTGTGTTCACTACCCTTGACCTCAATAGTGGCTATTGGCAGGTTGAGATGGACCAGGAAAGCAAGGACAAGACTGCTTTTGTCTGTGCTGAGGGCTTGTTTTCCTTTAAGGTGATGCCTTTTGGATTAAAGAATGCACCTGCCACTTTCCAAAGACTCATGGAGATTGCGTTAGGTGAGCTCAAAGGGAAGATCTGTTTCGTCTACCTGGACGATATAATTATCTACTCCCAGACCAGAGAACAACATTTTCAAGATCTTCAAGCAGTGTTGGACAAGCTAAGGGAAGCTGGTCTGACATTGAACATGAAGAAGAGCAACTTCTGCCAAACCTCCCTGAAGTTCCTTGGCCATATTGTGTCTTTTGACGGCACTCATGTGGATCCCGAAAAGACCAAGGCGGTACAAGATTTCCCTGTCCCAACCACACTCAAGGCCCTTCAACGGTTCCTTGGGATGGCTGGATGGTACCATCGGTTTGTGTTGAACTTCTCCCAGGTGGCAGAACCCCTCAACGCATTGAAGCGAAAAGGTGCGAAATTCCGATGGACGGCAGAGTGCCAGACCTCTTTTGAAACCCTGAAACGACACCTCGTCACACCTCCCATTTTGGGTCATCCCAACTTTGATTGCCCTTTTGTTGTTTACACTGATGCAAGTGATGTTGGACTTGGTGCTGTTCTAGTCCAACAGACTGGACTTGGCATTGAAGAAGTGCTAGCGTTCGCCAGTCGAACATTGAATGGAGCAGAACGGAACTACTCCACAACCGAGCAAGAGTGCCTCGCAGTTGTCTGGGCTTTGGAAAAGTGGAGGTACTACCTGGAGGGAAGACACTTCACTGTGGTCACTGACCATTCCTCCCTTGTGTGGGTGTTCAAGACCAACAAACCAAGCACCAGACTTATCAGATGGGCTCTACGGTTGCAAGAGTTCACCTTTGCAGTAGAATACAGGAAAGGAAAATACAACACTGTTCCAGATTACATTACAATTACATTTAAGTCATTTAGCAGACGCTCTTATCCAGAGCGACTTACAAAATGGTGCATTCACCTTATGATATCCAGTGGAACAACCACTTTACAATAGTGCATCTAAATATTTTAAGGGGGGGGGGGTTAGAAGGATTACTTTATCCTATCCTAGGTATTCCTTAACCTCTATGGGCTAGGTGGGACGCTAGCGTGCCACCCGTGGTGCACTCCATCAACAGCAGGTGCATTTCAAGAGCGGCAAATTTGAATCCAAATAAATGTCAAAATTCAAATTTTTCAAAAATACAACTATTTTACACCCTTTGAAAGATAAACATCTCCTTAATCTAACCACGTTTTACGATTTCAAAAAGGTTTTACGGCGAAAGCATAAATTTAGAGTATGTTAGGACAGTACATTTACAAGAGTTGTGTGTAATGTTTTGTCAATTCAAAGACAGGGTCACCAAAACCATAAAACCAGCTAAAATGATGCACTAACCTTTTACAATCTCCATCAGATGACACTCCTAGGACATTATGTTAGACAATGCATGCATTTTTAGTTCTATCAAGTTCATATTTATATCCAAAAACAGCGTTTTACTATGGCATTGATGTTGAGGAAATCGTTTCCCTCCAATAACCGGCAGTCAAGTCAGCGTCACAAATTAAATAATTAAAATTAGAAAACATTGGTAAAATATTATATTGTCATTTAAAGAATTAAAGATTTACATCTCTTGAACGCAATCAACTTGCCAGATTTAAAAATAACCTTACTGGGAAATCACACTTTGCAATAATCTGAGCACTGCGCCCAGAAAAATACGCGTTGCGATACAGACTAGACGTCATGTTGGGGAGATCTAAAATCGAAAATACTATGTAAATAATCCATTACCTTTGATTCTCTTCATCAGATGTCACTTCCAGGTATCACAGGTCCATAACAAATGTAGTTTTGTTCAAAAAAGCTCATCATTTATGTCCAAAAATCTCCGTCTTGTTAGCACATGATCTAAGCCAGCCGGACTTCTCGTCATGAACGAGGGGAAAAAATATATTTCCGTTCGTTCAAACATGTCAAACGTTGTATAGCATAAATCATTAGGGCCTTTTTTAACCAGAACATGAATAATATTCAAGGTGGACGAATGCATACTCTTTTATAACGTATTGGAACGAGGGTACCCAACATGAACTCGCGTCGCCAGGTGTCTAATGGGACATCATCGTTCCATGGCTCTTGTTCGGTCAGATCTCCCTCCAGAAGACTCAAAACACTTTGTAAAGGCTGGTGACATCTAGTGGAAGCAATAGGAAGTGCCAAAATATTCCTAAGCCCCTGTGTTTTTCAATGGGATAGGTTTAAAGTCAATACAACACATCAGGTATCCACTTCCTGTCAGAAAATGTCTCAGGGTTTTGCCTGCCAAATGAGTTCTGTTATACTCACAGACACCATTCAAACAGTTTTAGAAACTTTTGTGTTTTCTATCCATATATAATAAGTATATGCATATTCTAGTTACTGGGTAGGATTAGTAACCAGATTAACCTGTTAGGGCTAGGGGGCAGCATTGACACGGCTGGATAAAAAACATACCCGATTTAATCTGGTTACCACTCCTACTCAGTAACTAGAATATGCATATACTTATTACATATGGATAGAAAACACCCTACATTTTCTAAAACTGTTTGAATGGTGTCTGTGAGTATAACAGAACTCAAATGGCAGGTCAAAACCTGAGAGATTCCTTTACAGGAAGTGGCCTGTCTGACCATTTGTTGAACTTCTTTTCCATCTCTATCATTTACTAAGGATCTCTGCTCTAACGTGACACTTCCCACGTCTTCCATAGGCTCTCAGAGCCCGGGAAAAAACAGAATGTCGTCATTCCAGCCCCAGGCTGAAACACATTATCGCCTTTCTCAAGTGGCCCATCAAGAGACACTAGCTTATGCGCGTGACCCCGACCGCCCCCGCCTTTGGGATTTTTTCCTCTGTTTGCCGAAAAGGAGATTCCCTGTCGGAATATTATCGCTTTTCTACGAGACAAATGACGTAAAAATTGATTTTAAACAGCGATTGACATGCTTCGACGTACGGTAATGGAATACTTTGAATTTTATTGTCAGGAATTGCGCCAAGCGCGTGACACTTCTTTACTATTTCGGATAGTGTCTGGAACGCACGAACAAAACGCCGCTATTCGGATATAACGATGGATTATTTTGGACCAAACCAACATTTGTTATTGAAGTAGCTGTCCTGGGTGTGCATTCTGACGAAGACAACAAAAGGTAATGACATTTTTATAATAGTAAATATGATTATGGTGAGTGCTAAACTTGCCGGGTGTCTAAATAGCGAGCCCGTGATGCCTGGGCTATGTACTTAGAATATTGCAAAATGTGCTTTCACCAAAAAGCTATTTTAAAATCGGACATATCGAGTGCATAGAGGTCTGTATCTATAATTCTTAAAATAATTGTTATGCTTTTTGTGAACGTTTATCGTGAGTAATTTAGTAAAATGTTAGCGAATTCCCCGGAAGTTTGCGGGGGGTATGCTAGTTCTGAACGTCACATGCTAATGTAAAAAGCTGGTTTTTGATATAAATATGAACTTGATTGAACAAAACATGCATGTATTGTATAACAATGTCCTAGGGTTGTCATCTGATGAAGATCATCAAAGGTGAGTGCTGCATTTAGCTGTCTTCTGGGTTTTGGTGACATTATATGCTGGCTTGAAAAATGGGTGTCTGATTATTTCTGGCTTGGTACTCTGCTGACATAATCTAATGTTTTGCTTTCGTTGTAAAGCCTTTTTGAAATCGGACAGTGTGGTTAGATTAACGAGAGTCTTATCTTTAAATGGCTGTAAAATAGTCATATGTTTGAGAAATTGAAGTAATAGGATTTTTAACGTTTTGAAAATCGCGCCACTGGATTACACTGGCTGTTACGTAGGTGGGACGAATTCGTCCCGCCTAGCCTAGAGAGGTTAAATCGGGTAAAAAAATTTTATCCAGACGTGCAAATGCTGCCCCCTAGCCCTAACAGGTTAAAGAGGTGGGGTTTCAGGTGTCTCCGGAAGGTGGTGATTGACTCCGCTGTCCTGGCGTCGTGAGGGAGCTTGTTCCACCATTGGGGTGCCAGAGCAGCGAACAGTTTTGACTGGGCTGAGCGGGAACTGTGCTTCCTCAGAGGTAGGGGGGCCAGCAGGCCAGTGGTGGATGAACGCAGTGCCCTTGTTTGGGTGTAGGGCCTGATCAGAGCCTGAAGGTATGGAGGTGCCGTTCCCTTCACAGCTCCGTAGGCAATCACCATGGTCTTGTAGCGGATGCGAGCTTCAACTGGAAGCCAGTGGAGAGAGCGGAGGAGCGGGGTGACGTGAGAGAACTTGGGAAGGTTGAACACCAGACGGGCTGCGGCGTTCTGGATGAGTTGTAGGGGTTTAATGGCACAGGCAGGGAGCCCAGCCAACAGCGAGTTGCAGTAATCCAGACGGGAGATGACAAGTGCCTGGATTAGGACCTGCGCCGCTTCCTGTGTGAGGCAGGGTCGTACTCTGCGAATGTTGTAGAGCATGAACCTACAGGATCGGGTCACCGCCTTGATGTTAGTGGAGAACGACAGGGTGTTGTCCAGGATCACGCCAAGGTTCTTAGCACTCTGGGAGGAGGACACAAGGGAGTTGTCAACCGTGATGGCGAGATCATGGAACGGGCAGTCCTTCCCCGGGAGGAAGAGCAGCTCCGTCTTGCCGAGGTTCAGCTTGAGCTGGTGATCCGTCATCCACACTGATATGTCTGACAGACATGCAGAGATGCGATTCGCCGCCTGGTTATCAGAAGGGGGAAAGGAGAAGATTAATTGTGTGTCGTCTGCATAGCAATGATAGGAGAGACCATGTGAGGATATGACAGAGCCAAGTGAGATGATGATGATTCCAGATGCCTTATCCAGAGCTCCTGCTGGTGGTAATGGTGGCCCTCATCTTACATGTGCTACTGTCCTGTCAAGCAGTCGAGACTCACCCAAAACTGACTTTCCCATCTCTGATGAGGCCATTTGGAAAGCCCAACAGGATGATCCAGAAGTACAGGCTTTGTACCAGACTATCCTGGAAGATAGAGAAAAGATGGTCAATCCTACCACCAAGCTGACCATCATTGAAGACAAAGTCTACCGAGTTGTACAACTACCTCACAGAACACTATACCAAATGTACATACCTGAAACTCTACGCCTTCAACTGCTTCAACATTTCCATGAAGACCCGTTAGCTGGTCATTTGGGCAGGTTCAAAACCTACAAGCGGTTGCAAGCATTACTGTACTGGCCACATCTGAGCATGGATGTAAAGTCACACATCCGAAACTGTCAGGTTTGTCAAATGTACAAACCAGAAGGTAGAAAGCCTGCTGGCAAGTTGCAGCAAACTGTGATTACCCGACCTTGGGAAATGTTAGGAGTGGATTTGATGGGTCCATTTCCTAGAAGCTCCAATCAGAATGTGTACATGCTTGTTTTTGTTGATTACTATTCCAAGTGGGTGGAGCTCTTTGCCCTGCGTCAGGCCACAGCAAGGACAGTCTCTAACATCCTTACGAAAGAGATCCTGACTCGCTGGGGAGTGCCTGATTTACATCCTGTCTGATCGAGGTTCCCAATTCGTCTCTGATCTCTTTGAGGAGACCTGCCAAAGATGGAACCTGAGACAGAAGTTGACCACGGCTTATCACCCACAGACCAACCTCACTGAGAGAGTTAATCGAACCTTGAAGACAATGGTTGCTTCCTATGTAGGGACCCAGCACAAACACTGGGACAAGCACCTTCACGAGTTTCGATTTGCCCTGAATTCTGCGGTGCAAGAGTCCACTGGAGTCACACCTGCAGAGCTGAACCTGAGTCGTCCCCTCCGAGGACCCTTGGAGATGGTGCTACAGCCCCAGCAGGTTACTCCAGACGCTGCTTGCTATGACCAGGTAGTCCATCTCCACGACTTGAGAGCTCTTGTCTCAAAGAACATGATCCATGCTCGACTCAGGCAGAAGAGAAATTATGATAAGAAGAGACGAGACATGCAGTTCCAGCTTCGTGATCGGGTGTGGCTTCGCTCTCATCCTTATTCAAAAGCTGAACAATTCTTCTCGGCCAAGCTCGCTCCTAAATGGCAAGGACCATATAGGATTGTGGAGCAGAGAGGCCCTTTGAACTATCGAGTGGTGAAAGAGGACACAGGTGAAGATATGCGCGTTGTCCATGTCTCACGCCTTAAGGCCTGTTACCCCTCAGCTGACGAATTGGAGGAGATTGAGCGCCGCAAGGTCCTGGAGATCTTTGAAGAGGAAAGTGATGAAGAGACCTTTCTCGGTTTCCCCGACCAAGATGTGCCTTCCAGGGCAATGGTCGGCTTTTTCCAGGGGAGGGGGTGTGTGACGGCCCTGAATGTTTCTGAACCGTCCAATAGGGCGCTTTCCCTTTAATTCTCAATTAATTAGTGCTTCTTCCAATAGGGCGCTTCCCCTTTAATTCCCAATTAAATAGCCAGCATCAGCTGTGCAAAAGAGGAGTTGTGATGGAAACATGAATGAGGATGTGTTCGACCCTCAGTTCTGAAGCGTCTCTCTTCCGTTTGTTGTGCTGCTTTAAAAGTGTGCTTTGTGTAGCCTAATAGAAAATCTACCCAAGGTCGGCTCCACTCTTGCATCTGTGGACTACACCTCTCCGTTGGTTTTCGTGGCCTTTCTCCGCTGGAGATCTGTCGGCGGATTGGCTTCTCTGACTGACCGACGGACTACAACCTTTTTTGTATACGGTATTTCATTTGTTTTGGTGTGATGTATACTGTGATGATTTAGGTAGTTAGTTGTAGTTGAGGATTTATTGAAATGTGTGGTAAAATACTTGTTCTTTTCATTGTATGATTGACACAGGGTTTACGCTACACTGTATGAACGGACAACCATTGCGTGACTAAGGTCACTTGAGTTCCCTGAACTTGTTTACCGGGCTGGACTCTTTTTAGGCCCGAGGTACAGGACATTTCTGGAGGAACCAGAGCTGTTTAAAGCTCATTATTGTTATATTGTTGTGTGTGTGTGTGTGATCATTTAGGTTGTTAATACAACCACGCAAAAGAATACAGTTGTTTTGAAGTTATTTCCATTGTTTTAAGGGTTTATGAAAAGTGTATTTCCATCCTGACTTTTACATGAGTCCTTTGTATTGGTGTAGACTTGACGGACCAGATGGGACTCATTCCCTATCAAACTAAAAGGAGAAACTAATATTTTCTCTGGTAGGCACAACCTACCTGGCACCCCTATAAATTATAACCTCAAGTCAAAACCGTTACAACGTACAAACTTGATAGAGCATAATATTGACATTGGAGATGCTGACCCCATTCGTCAGCGGTTCTATAGAGTCTCTGTAGAGAAACTGCGTTGTCTGGATGCTGAGGTCAGGTACATGCTGGAGAGTAAGATAGCAGAGCCTTCTTTCTCCAGTTGGGCTTCTCCCTGTATCTTGGTCAGTAAACCGGATGGAACGGACCACCGTAAGGTAAACGGAGTCACTAAGCCAGATTAATTTCCTCTTCCTCGGATGGAGGACTGCGTTGATCAAGTCGGCGCAGCTGTTTGTGCAAATTTGACCTGTTATTGTGCTATTGGCAGGTGCCACTGACGAGTAGGGCACATGACATTTTTGCCTTTATTACACCCTCTGGTCTGTACTCGTATTCGGTTATGAGTTTAGTGACTATGAATCGTTGGAGTCACTATGAATCGTTGGAGTCACTATGAATCGTTGGAGTCACTATGAATCGTTGGAGTCACTATGAATCATTGGAGTGACTATGAATCGTTGGGAAATGACAACCGTTGAGAAGTGACTATGAACCGTTGGAAGATGTTGTTTGCGTTTGTAGCTGATGTGGTCTCTTGTGCGCCCTGTTCCTGAATGTTATGTGACTGACCATTGTTTGGTTTTATCATGTTCTAACTTTCCTGTCTGTTCCCTCCTGGTCTTGTGTTCTCCTTTCCTCTTAAATGTTGCTTCCTGTGCACAAAGGTTGCTGAGGTCTGGGGAGAAGGAGGTTGGCTGGGGCAAGTGGAAGGTGAACATGTAACCTCTCGTCAATTTGGGACGCAGAGGCCTGTGTCAATTTGGGACGCAGAGGCCTGTGTCAATTTGGGACGCAGAGGCCTGTGTCAATTTGGGACGCAGAGGCCTGTGTCAATTTGGGACGCAGAGGCCTGTGTCAATTTGGGACGCAGAGGCCTGTGTCAATTTGGGACGCAGAGGCCTGTGTCAATTTGGGACGCAGAGGCCTGTGTCAATTTGGGACGCAGAGGCTGGTACGTTGTTCCGGGGCCCTTGTTGGTCCCCGGTTTTATGGGGGGGTGTGTGACGACCCTCCCACTCTGTCTGCCGTATTCTCTCTGTTCTTGTTTCCTTGTTAGGATGCCGGTGGGCGGAGTTGGAAGGGTTGTCAGCTAAATGGGAAGCACCTGGGCCCAGCTGTGTCCCAGGATAAAGAGACCTCTTCCACAGTTATTGAGAGGACTCTCTCCATGCAGACACTTTTTTGATTTTGGTTGTGTAGTTTTGTGGCTTTTTGGTTATTTCCTTTGGCACCTTTCAACACCCTGCATTATTACATTCAGGTATGCAAAACACTCACTTACACTACTGATTACACACACGCCATTGTTAATTATTTAGTTATTTTAGTTAATAAATATATATTTTGATACTCCTTGTCTCCACGTTGTCTCCCTTTTGTTGTGAACTCAGAGCCGGTTCTGTAACGCTCTGGCCATAGAGAGGGGTTTTTGTTCTTTATTTTGGTTAGGCCAGGGTGTTACATTGGGTGGGCGTTCTATGTTCCTTTTTCTATGTTTTGGTATTTCTTTGTTTTGGGCCATGTGTGTGGCTCCCAATCAGGCACAGGTGGTGCTCGTTGCTGCTGATTGGGAGTCACACATAAGGAGCATGTTTTTCCTTTGGGTTTTGTGGGTAATTGTTTCTTGTTTAGTGTGGTTGCACCTGACAGGACTGTTGGCTGTCAGTTTCCTTGTTTTTGTTTTTGTATAGTGTTCTTTCCAATTAAATTGAAGGATGAATACTAACTCTGCTGCATTTTGGTCCTTTCCTGAAGACAGCCCTTACAGGTTCGTAACAAGTGGGGGCTCATCCGGGATCTTGAACTTGTGTTTGGGAGAAAACGTGGCGGTATGTTAAATTGAGGTGCTTTGTTTGTTAGTTTGAGTTTGGTGCTCAGTATTGGTTGCCTTTGTTTGTTTGGTTTGTGTGCTGTGTTGGAGAGAATACATTGGTTAGTTTCCAGGCCCCTGCCTAGCCTGGAAACGCTTGTTCTACTTGCTGTTGGGACGTTGGTCTGAGGTGAGTACAATCAGCTGTGTACCTTGGTGGGAGATTTGGATAGGGTAGTGAAACTTACTACCCGGAGCTATAACCTTTTTCCCCTGATAGGCTTAGTGACGTGTTTCATTTTGGAATATGTTGGGCATTGTTAATGTTTGTTATTTTTGTGTGGTGTCTGTGGACTGAGCAGTTGTCTCGGGGGCACATCCGTGGCTTGGTGGAATCTACCAGCGTGCTGGGGGGTTACTTCCTTGCCAGCGGGCTACAGTGCATAATTACCCACCGCAAATCTGCATGAAGACTAGGGTTGAGTTATTGTAGATTTTGGGGAAGCTCCATTTCTCATCTCTTTTCTGTGGTGCCCGGTGTGATTTGTATTTTCTCTTGTTGTGGTCTGGTGTGCTCAGTAGAGGGGTTGAGTGAGAATTTTTTTGACTATGGCGTCTAATGTAGACGAGTTCATTCGCTTTCCATCAAAGGAACTGTTAGATGTATGTACTAAAGAACAGCTGTTGAAGGTTGCTGAACACTACAAGGTTGAAATTAGTGATAAATGTAAAAAAAATTCTATTAGGTTAATATTGAAGGCCAATCTGATGGAGAGTGGTATTCTTGAAGATACCACTGGGGCAGCCTCTGCTGAGGACTCGCCGTCTCCCCGATATGTTACAATTACCGCTCCATCGGTTAGTCCTAGTAGTCTTCTTTTTGAACAGCAGAAAGAGCTGCTTCTGTTACAGCTAGAGCACGATCGTGTAAAATATGAGAAGGAATTGGAATTTAAACAGGATATGGAGCGTGCTAAAATCAAGCTGCAACAAGAGCGACTAGAGTTGGTTAGGGAAGGAAAGCTCTCAGGGGAGAGTTTGCTCTGGGAAGGTGACGCAGATTTACTTAGGAGTCGTTCCTCTTTTGGGTGTGCCCCGGACACATTTGACATTGTTGGGAATTTACGGTTGTTGCCTCAGTTTAATGAAAAGGACCCTGAGACATTATTTTCGTTGTTTGAGCGTGTTGCTGACGCTAGGAGTTGGCCTGATTCTGACCGCACTTTAATGTTGCAGTGTGTGCTGACTGGTAAAGCGCAGGAAGCATATTCAGCTCTTAGTGTAGCCGACAGTGTCAGTTATGATAAGGTTAAAAGGGCGGTGTTACAGATTTACGAATTGGTTCCTGAGGCTTACTGCCAACGATTTAGAACTTTAGAAAGGGATGATAGGCAGACTCATGTTGAGTTTGCGCGAAAATTATCTTCACAGTTTAATCGCTGGTGTTCCGCCTCTGCGGTTATGACTTTTCAAGGGCTGTGTGATCTGATTATGCTAGAGCAATTTAAGGACACAATCCCTGATCATATAGCGACGTATATTAACGAACGAAAAGTACAGACTGTCGCTGAAGCTGCGGTTTTGGCGGACGAATATGTTTTGACTCACAAAAGTATTTTTGTAGAACCCCGTACTTGGAGTGAGTGGGGGCGTTCGGAGAGATTTGGGCCTCGCTCACCGAGATACTCTGGTTCACGGGCAGAGTTTTATTCAACTAGGGTTGAGCCTGACTCCCGTGGTAAAACTGACTTTGGTCAAGAGTGTCACTACTGTCAAGGCTCAGGTCATTGGAAAAACGAATGTCCGGTTCTCAGGTCTAGGGGTAAATTCAGTACGTGTGTTAACCTCTATGGGCTAGGTGGGACGCCACTGCCAGCCTGTGGCGCGATTTTCAAAACCTTAAAAATCCTATTACTTCAATTTCTCAAACATATGACTATTTTACAGCCATTTAAAGACAAGACTCTCGTTAATCTAACCACACTGTCCGATTTCAAAAAGGCTTTACAACGAAAGCAAAACATTAGATTATGTCAGCAGAGTACCAAGCCAGAAATAATCAGACACCCATTTTTCAAGCCAGCATATAATGTCACCAAAACCCAGAAGACAGCTAAATGCAGCACTCACCTTTGATGATCTTCATCAGATGACAACCCTAGGACATTATGTTATACAATACATGCATGTTTTGTTCAATCAAGTTCATATTTATATCAAAAAACAGCTTTTTACATTAGCATGTGACGTTCAGAACTAGCATACCCCCCGCAAACTTCCGGGGAATTCGCTAACATTTTACTAAATTACTCACGATAAACGTTCACAAAAAGCATAACAATTATTTTAAGAATTATAGATACAGACCTCCTCTATGCACTCGATATGTCCGATTTTAAAATAGCTTTTTGGTGAAAGCACATTTTGCAATATTCTAAGTACATAGCCCAGGCATCACGGGCTCGCTATTTAGACACCCGGCAAGTTTAGCACTCACCATAATCATATTTACTATTATAAAAGTTTGATTACCTTTTGTTGTCTTCGTCAGAATGCACACCCAGGACTGCTACTTCAATAACAAATGTTGGTTTGGTCCAAAATAATCCATCGTTATATCCGAATAGCGGCGTTTTGTTCGTGCGTTCCAGACACTATCCGAAATAGTAAAGAAGTGTCGCGCGCATGGCGCAATTCGTGACAATAAAATTCTAAATATTCCATTACCGTACTTCGAAGCATGTCAACCGCTGTTTAAAATCAATTTTTACGACATTTTTCTCGTAGAAAAGCGATAATATTCCGACAGGGAATCTCCTTTTCGGCAAACAGAGGAAAAAATCCCAAAGGCGGGGGCGGTCGGGGTCACGCGCATAAGCCCAGTGTCCCTTGATCGGCCACTTGAGAAAGGCGATAATGTGTTTCAGCCTGGGGCTGGAATGACGACATTCTGTTTTTTCCCGGGCTCTGAGAGCCTATGGAAGACGTGGGAAGTGTCACGTTAGAGCAGAGATCCTTAGTAAATGATAGAGATGGAAAAGAAGTTCAAGAAATGGTCAGACAGGCCACTTCCTGTAAAGGAATCTCTCAGGTTTTGACCTGCCATTTGAGTTCTGTTATACTCACAGACACCATTCAAACAGTTTTAGAAAATTTAGGGTGTTTTCTATCCATATGTAATAAGTATATGCATATTCTAGTTACTGGGTAGGAGTGGTAACCAGATTAAATCGGGTATGTTTTTTATCCAGCCGTGTCAATACTGCCCCCTAGCCCTAACAGGTTAACGTTAAATCTAGGCCTACGGCGTTAGCTGCGTCTGTTCCACATCAGTTTACTCCTGACACATTGTCTCAGGCCCAGGGGCATGTGAAAGTCCATATTGACCCAGGCTATTTACCTTTCATTACGGAGGGTTTTGTGTCTATGTTAGGAAGTAAGAACCTAGTGCCAGTGAAGATCCTACGAGACACAGGTGCCTCGGAATCGTTTGTGTTGGAATCTGTGTTACCTTTCTCTGCTGAGACTGATTCTGGGAATAGTGTTCTAATTAGGGGAATAGGTTTGAACAATCTGTCAGTTCCATTGCATAAACTGATATTGGATTGTGGACTGGTGAAAGGTGACGTTGTTGTGGGGGTGCGTCCTTCGTTGCCTATTGAGGGTATCGACGTTATCCTTGGGAATAACTTGGCTGGTGAGCGTGTGTGGCCTGTCGTGTTTCCATCTCTAGTGGTTTCCACTAAACCGTCAATTGTAGGGATTCCTGATGAGAGTGCGCAGAGTTTCCCAGCGGTGTTCTCTGCGGGTGCAGTGACGCGGTCTATGAGCCATGGTGACCCGGTCCCTGCTCCGGTAAATGAGAATACCACAAAGAAGTCTCTCACTGTTTTCCCTGTTATCCCGTTATCTGTATTCCGCTCCGATCTAATCAATGCGCCACGGACTGACCCCACATTAGAAGAGTTGCGTGACCAAATTGTGCCTGTGGAACAGTTGGGAGATGTCGCACATGGTTATTTTCTCCAAGAGGATGTTCTGATGAGAAAGTGGGAGTCTACAGAGGATGGTAAAACTGTTCGTTTGGCTGATACCGTTACTTCCCTTGGTTCTTGTAATACTAGGTCTGTGCATGAGGACGAAAATGTTCCTGGTCCCGATGATTGCATACTGCAGGGTAGATTGAAAAATTCAGAGACACTGGATATTTTGGATAGCCCTTTTACTCAGCTACCTGTTGATGGGCGGAAAGAGCTGGTTGGTCTGATTCGGAAAATTCCAGGTTTGTTTTCTGTGACACCTACACGTTGTGACGGCCCTGAATGTTTCTGAACCGTCTCAGTGCTTCTCCTTCCAATAGGGCGCTTTCCCTTTAATTCTCAATTAATTAGTGCTTCTTCCAATAGGGCGCTTCCCCTTTAATTCCCAATTAAATAGCCAGCATCAGCTGTGCAAAAGAGGAGTTGTGATGGAAACATGAATGAGGATGTGTTCGACCCTCAGTTCTGAAGCGTCTCTCTTCCGTTTGTTGTGCTGCTTTAAAAGTGTGCTTTGTGTAGCCTAATAGAAAATCTACCCAAGGTCGGCTCCACTCTTGCATCTGTGGACTACACCTCTCCGTTGGTTTTCGTGGCCTTTCTCCGCTGGAGATCTGTCGGCGGATTGGCTTCTCTGACTGACCGACGGACTACAACCTTTTTTGTATACGGTATTTCATTTGTTTTGGTGTGATGTATACTGTGATGATTTAGGTAGTTAGTTGTAGTTGAGGATTTATTGAAATGTGTGGTAAAATATTTGTTCTTTTCATTGTATGATTGACACAGGGTTTACGCTACACTGTATGAACGGACAACCATTGCGTGACTAAGGTCACTTGAGTTCCCTGAACTTGTTTACCGGGCTGGACTCTTTTTAGGCCCGAGGTACAGGACATTTCTGGAGGAACCAGAGCTGTTTAAAGCTCATTATTGTTATATTGTTGTGTGTGTGTGTGTGTGATCATTTAGGTTGTTAATACAACCACGCAAAAGAATACAGTTGTTTTGAAGTTATTTCCATTGTTTTAAGGGTTTATGAAAAGTGTATTTCCATCCTGACTTTTACATGAGTCCTTTGTATTGGTGTAGACTTGACGGACCAGATGGGACTCATTCCCTATCAAACTAAAAGGAGAAACTAATATTTTCTCTGGTAGGCACAACCTACCTGGCACCCCTATAAATTATAACCTCAAGTCAAAACCGTTACATAAAATATGGCACCCCAGATGGGACCTCAACATTGAGAAATAACCAAAGCAAATCTTTTGTGTGGAATTAAAACAATGGATTCACCCCAAGAAAATGTGCTCATCCATATCATACCTGTCAATGGGAATACACAGGGCCAGTCTGACCATCGAGCCGACAATACAAATCATAATGTCAATGGAGTTGATTTGGGCCAGAGCCCTGGGAATCTGAAGGCTCGGTCTGGACCACAGGCCACAGGAGGTCTAACCAGCTACTCCCTTATTGACATGGATCTGTGTGGAAGTACTGAGCTAGCCTTCCCTCTGACGCCCAACCTTCCTCCATTGTCTGGTTTATCTCCAGAGGTTGTAGTCTTACAACTTCAAGGTGACATCCTTGATATTCGTCGGACTCAACAACATCTCCAAACTCTAATCCACCATAAATTCAAATGTCTGAGTGAAGAGCAACAACAGAGTGCCATGGAATTCAGAAACTCACTGAGCACTCTAACCCACACACTGACAGAGCTCAGTGAGAGTGGAAGACGGGATGTTACTGGTGCCATGGACAGGCAGTTTGACTACCAACAAACCCAACTCACTGCCACTCTCCAGTGGCGCTTGCAACATCATCACACTGAGGTTCTCAAGGACGTTAATTCAGTTTTTTCTCCTCTGGTTAACACTGTAGACCACTTGCAGAAAGAGCTTTCTAATTGTGTTAAAATGTTGGCTGACGTGTCTGTTGACATGGCCTCCATTAGGCACAACTCCTTGCACAGAGCTTCTCTGGTGTCCACTTCTGTTCAGACCACTGAGGGCCAAGCTGGCACCTCAGAACAGCTAAGACAAGGCCATGCTGCAGCCACCCCTTACAGGATGCAATCCACCATGCATCCTGGTGTTCATTTTCATGGTCCGATAACTCCCTCACCCTCTACTTCCTCAATCCCTCCTAGCTCTTTTGTTCATGGTGATTTGAGTAGACGTCATGTGGGGGCGATGCCCATTAAATTGCAATTTCCCACCTTTGGGGAAAAAAGATGACAGTCCTGATCCGCTAATGTATCTGGAAAGATGTCGTGACTTTCTTGCCCTCAATCCCCTGGCTGACGAAGAACTCCTTGCCACATTGAGGAATGTGTTGCATGGTACAGCTCGAGACTGGTGGGATGTGGCACGTCTCACCACTACCTCCTGGGCTGACTTTGAGGCCAAGTTTTCCTCTGCATTTCTGTCTGAGGACTACACAGATGAGCTGGCAGACAGAGTCTTTAATCGAGTGCAAAGAGAGAAGGAGAGTATCCGTGACTTTGCATACGGTTACCACTCCCTGTGCAGAAGGTGGAAACCTGGTATTGAGGAGGAAGAGGTCATTAAATTGATCTTGAAGAACATCAACCCACTACTAGCCAGTCAACTCAGAGAAAGAGTCACCACTGTTGATGGACTGGTTCGCCTGGGACAGCAGTTCGAGAAGGACAGAGAATGCCAACAGCAATATGAACAGAGAAAGAAACAGACACCCAAACCGTTACCCAAGCCAGACCATCAACAACAGCCACAGTCTCCAGCCAAAACCCCTCCCATGTTCTGTTGGAGATGTAGCCAAAAGGGACATTCTTCAGCTACATGTCCAAGACCATATCAAGTAAACCCTTCCAGAAACCACAAATCACAACAGGCAAACACACCTAACTCCCTTCGCAGGAACGACCATCCTACTCTGGGTGCTTTGACCAGAGATGAAACCCCAAGTGTCACTGCCTACGCCGCCCCATCGACATCCCCTTCCTTTCAGTTAATACCGCACCAATTGGTGTTACCCCTGTCCATAGGGCCATGGACAGGAAGAGCCATCCTGGACACCGGGTCATCCTACACACTGCTCAATGAGAAACTGTGGAAGGAGGTTAAAGGTCTACACTACAACTTGAAGCCGTGGACAGAAGGTCCACTCTATCTGGCTGATGGTGAGGCTAAACGACCACTTGGATGGAGTGAGGTAGAGTTCCACCTGTGTAACCACTCCTATATGATTCCTTCTGTTATCCTACAAACCAAGAACCTTGCTTTTCCTGTTGTGTTGGGAATTGATTTCATGTACTTCAGTGGTGTCCAGATTGATATCGCACACAATTGCTACTGGTTTCCATACAATCCGAGCAAGAAGCATTTCTTCCAGTCAGAAGCTACAAAGTTACATGATTGGGGTCCAAATGTGGCAGTCTTCTCTGCCATTGCTCCGGTACCACTAACCCTCGATAATCCTTCTGATGATCTCCTTTTACAGGCTGTGAGAAGAGCTCAGCTGGAACAGCCAGAGGAGTTAAGGCTGTTGGAACAGCTGCAGAATAACGCTGATGTATGTACTTCAAAGCTGGGACGTACCGGGCTCCTGAAGCACAAAATATTCCTTACACAGGAAATGCCGATCAAGCAGAAGCCATATCGTTTGTCCCCAGCAAAGCTAATCATCCAAAAAGGACTCATTAATGATATGTTGACACAAAATATAATTGAACGTTCATCCTCTCCCTGGGCTGCTCCTGTTGTCCTCATCCCAAAAAAGACTGGTGGTCTTAGATTTTGTGTGGACTATAGGAAGACCAACAAGGTTTCCCAGACTGATGCCTATCCTCTTCCCACCATCCAAGAGATCCTGGAGTCATTGTCTGGCGCGGTTGTGTTCACTACCCTTGACCTCAATAGTGGCTATTGGCAGGTTGAGATGGACCAGGAAAGCAAGGACAAGACTGCTTTTGTCTGTGCTGAGGGCTTGTTTTCCTTTAAGGTGATGCCTTTTGGATTAAAGAATGCACCTGCCACTTTCCAAAGACTCATGGAGATTGCGTTAGGTGAGCTCAAAGGGAAGATCTGTTTCGTCTACCTGGACGATATAATTATCTACTCCCAGACCAGAGAACAACATTTTCAAGATCTTCAAGCAGTGTTGGACAAGCTAAGGGAAGCTGGTCTGACATTGAACATGAAGAAGAGCAACTTCTGCCAAACCTCCCTGAAGTTCCTTGGCCATATTGTGTCTTTTGACGGCACTCATGTGGATCCCGAAAAGACCAAGGCGGTACAAGATTTCCCTGTCCCAACCACACTCAAGGCCCTTCAACGGTTCCTTGGGATGGCTGGATGGTACCATCGGTTTGTGTTGAACTTCTCCCAGGTGGCAGAACCCCTCAACGCATTGAAGCGAAAAGGTGCGAAATTCCGATGGACGGCAGAGTGCCAGACCTCTTTTGAAACCCTGAAACGACACCTCGTCACACCTCCCATTTTGGGTCATCCCAACTTTGATTGCCCTTTTGTTGTTTACACTGATGCAAGTGATGTTGGACTTGGTGCTGTTCTAGTCCAACAGACTGGACTTGGCATTGAAGAAGTGCTAGCGTTCGCCAGTCGAACATTGAATGGAGCAGAACGGAACTACTCCACAACCGAGCAAGAGTGCCTCGCAGTTGTCTGGGCTTTGGAAAAGTGGAGGTACTACCTGGAGGGAAGACACTTCACTGTGGTCACTGACCATTCCTCCCTTGTGTGGGTGTTCAAGACCAACAAACCAAGCACCAGACTTATCAGATGGGCTCTACGGTTGCAAGAGTTCACCTTTGCAGTAGAATACAGGAAAGGAAAATACAACACTGTTCCAGATTACATTACAATTACATTTAAGTCATTTAGCAGACGCTCTTATCCAGAGCGACTTACAAAATGGTGCATTCACCTTATGATATCCAGTGGAACAACCACTTTACAATAGTGCATCTAAATATTTTAAGGGGGGGGGGGGGTTAGAAGGATTACTTTATCCTATCCTAGGTATTCCTTAACCTCTATGGGCTAGGTGGGACGCTAGCGTGCCACCCGTGGTGCACTCCATCAACAGCAGGTGCATTTCAAGAGCGGCAAATTTGAATCCAAATAAATGTCAAAATTCAAATTTTTCAAAAATACAACTATTTTACACCCTTTGAAAGATAAACATCTCCTTAATCTAACCACGTTTTACGATTTCAAAAAGGTTTTACGGCGAAAGCATAAATTTAGAGTATGTTAGGACAGTACATTTACAAGAGTTGTGTGTAATGTTTTGTCAATTCAAAGACAGGGTCACCAAAACCATAAAACCAGCTAAAATGATGCACTAACCTTTTACAATCTCCATCAGATGACACTCCTAGGACATTATGTTAGACAATGCATGCATTTTTAGTTCTATCAAGTTCATATTTATATCCAAAAACAGCGTTTTACTATGGCATTGATGTTGAGGAAATCGTTTCCCTCCAATAACCGGCAGTCAAGTCAGCGTCACAAATTAAATAATTAAAATTAGAAAACATTGGTAAAATATTATATTGTCATTTAAAGAATTAAAGATTTACATCTCTTGAACGCAATCAACTTGCCAGATTTAAAAATAACCTTACTGGGAAATCACACTTTGCAATAATCTGAGCACTGCGCCCAGAAAAATACGCGTTGCGATACAGACTAGACGTCATGTTGGGGAGATCTAAAATCGAAAATACTATGTAAATAATCCATTACCTTTGATTCTCTTCATCAGATGTCACTTCCAGGTATCACAGGTCCATAACAAATGTAGTTTTGTTCAAAAAAGCTCATCATTTATGTCCAAAAATCTCCGTCTTGTTAGCACATGATCTAAGCCAGCCGGACTTCTCGTCATGAACGAGGGGAAAAAATATATTTCCGTTCGTTCAAACATGTCAAACGTTGTATAGCATAAATCATTAGGGCCTTTTTTAACCAGAACATGAATAATATTCAAGGTGGACGAATGCATACTCTTTTATAACGTATTGGAACGAGGGTACCCAACATGAACTCGCGTCGCCAGGTGTCTAATGGGACATCATCGTTCCATGGCTCTTGTTCGGTCAGATCTCCCTCCAGAAGACTCAAAACACTTTGTAAAGGCTGGTGACATCTAGTGGAAGCAATAGGAAGTGCCAAAATATTCCTAAGCCCCTGTGTTTTTCAATGGGATAGGTTTAAAGTCAATACAACACATCAGGTATCCACTTCCTGTCAGAAAATGTCTCAGGGTTTTGCCTGCCAAATGAGTTCTGTTATACTCACAGACACCATTCAAACAGTTTTAGAAACTTTAGTGTTTTCTATCCATATATAATAAGTATATGCATATTCTAGTTACTGGGTAGGATTAGTAACCAGATTAAATCGGGTACATTTTTTTTATCCAGACGTGCAAATGCTGCCCCCTAGCCCTAACAGGTTAAAGAGGTGGGGTTTCAGGTGTCTCCGGAAGGTGGTGATTGACTCCGCTGTCCTGGCGTCGTGAGGGAGCTTGTTCCACCATTGGGGTGCCAGAGCAGCGAACAGTTTTGACTGGGCTGAGCGGGAACTGTGCTTCCTCAGAGGTAGGGGGGCCAGCAGGCCAGTGGTGGATGAACGCAGTGCCCTTGTTTGGGTGTAGGGCCTGATCAGAGCCTGAAGGTATGGAGGTGCCGTTCCCTTCACAGCTCCGTAGGCAATCACCATGGTCTTGTAGCGGATGCGAGCTTCAACTGGAAGCCAGTGGAGAGAGCGGAGGAGCGGGGTGACGTGAGAGAACTTGGGAAGGTTGAACACCAGACGGGCTGCGGCGTTCTGGATGAGTTGTAGGGGTTTAATGGCACAGGCAGGGAGCCCAGCCAACAGCGAGTTGCAGTAATCCAGACGGGAGATGACAAGTGCCTGGATTAGGACCTGCGCCGCTTCCTGTGTGAGGCAGGGTCGTACTCTGCGAATGTTGTAGAGCATGAACCTACAGGATCGGGTCACCGCCTTGATGTTAGTGGAGAACGACAGGGTGTTGTCCAGGATCACGCCAAGGTTCTTAGCACTCTGGGAGGAGGACACAAGGGAGTTGTCAACCGTGATGGCGAGATCATGGAACGGGCAGTCCTTCCCCGGGAGGAAGAGCAGCTCCGTCTTGCCGAGGTTCAGCTTGAGCTGGTGATCCGTCATCCACACTGATATGTCTGACAGACATGCAGAGATGCGATTCGCCGCCTGGTTATCAGAAGGGGGAAAGGAGAAGATTAATTGTGTGTCGTCTGCATAGCAATGATAGGAGAGACCATGTGAGGATATGACAGAGCCAAGTGAGATGATGATGATTCCAGATGCCTTATCCAGAGCTCCTGCTGGTGGTAATGGTGGCCCTCATCTTACATGTGCTACTGTCCTGTCAAGCAGTCGAGACTCACCCAAAACTGACTTTCCCATCTCTGATGAGGCCATTTGGAAAGCCCAACAGGATGATCCAGAAGTACAGGCTTTGTACCAGACTATCCTGGAAGATAGAGAAAAGATGGTCAATCCTACCACCAAGCTGACCATCATTGAAGACAAAGTCTACCGAGTTGTACAACTACCTCACAGAACACTATACCAAATGTACATACCTGAAACTCTACGCCTTCAACTGCTTCAACATTTCCATGAAGACCCGTTAGCTGGTCATTTGGGCAGGTTCAAAACCTACAAGCGGTTGCAAGCATTACTGTACTGGCCACATCTGAGCATGGATGTAAAGTCACACATCCGAAACTGTCAGGTTTGTCAAATGTACAAACCAGAAGGTAGAAAGCCTGCTGGCAAGTTGCAGCAAACTGTGATTACCCGACCTTGGGAAATGTTAGGAGTGGATTTGATGGGTCCATTTCCTAGAAGCTCCAATCAGAATGTGTACATGCTTGTTTTTGTTGATTACTATTCCAAGTGGGTGGAGCTCTTTGCCCTGCGTCAGGCCACAGCAAGGACAGTCTCTAACATCCTTACGAAAGAGATCCTGACTCGCTGGGGAGTGCCTGATTACATCCTGTCTGATCGAGGTTCCCAATTCGTCTCTGATCTCTTTGAGGAGACCTGCCAAAGATGGAACCTGAGACAGAAGTTGACCACGGCTTATCACCCACAGACCAACCTCACTGAGAGAGTTAATCGAACCTTGAAGACAATGGTTGCTTCCTATGTAGGGACCCAGCACAAACACTGGGACAAGCACCTTCACGAGTTTCGATTTGCCCTGAATTCTGCTGTGCAAGAGTCCACTGGAGTCACACCTGCAGAGCTGAACCTGAGTCGTCCCCTCCGAGGACCCTTGGAGATGGTGCTACAGCCCCAGCAGGTTACTCCAGACGCTGCTTGCTATGACCAGGTAGTCCATCTCCACGACTTGAGAGCTCTTGTCTCAAAGAACATGATCCATGCTCGACTCAGGCAGAAGAGAAATTATGATAAGAAGAGACGAGACATGCAGTTCCAGCTTCGTGATCGGGTGTGGCTTCGCTCTCATCCTTATTCAAAAGCTGAACAATTCTTCTCGGCCAAGCTCGCTCCTAAATGGCAAGGACCATATAGGATTGTGGAGCAGAGAGGCCCTTTGAACTATCGAGTGGTGAAAGAGGACACAGGTGAAGATATGCGCGTTGTCCATGTCTCACGCCTTAAGGCCTGTTACCCCTCAGCTGACGAATTGGAGGAGATTGAGCGCCGCAAGGTCCTGGAGATCTTTGAAGAGGAAAGTGAGGAGACTTTTCTCGGATTCCCAGATCTAGAAGTCTCACGCTTTAAGAACTGTGACCCCTCGGCTGAGGAGCATGAGCGCCAAAATGTAACGAATATTTTTGTAGAGGAAAGTGATGAAGAGACCTTTCTCGGTTTCCCCGACCAAGATGTGCCTTCCAGGGCAATGGTCGGCTTTTTCCAGGGGAGGGGGTGTGTGACGGCCCTGAATGTTTCTGAACCGTCTCAGTGCTTCTCCTTCCAATAGGGCGCTTTCCCTTTAATTCTCAATTAATTAGCTTCTTCCAATAGGGCGCTTCCCCTTTAATTCCCAATTAAATAGCCAGCATCAGCTGTGCAAAAGAGGAGTTGTGATGGAAACATGAATGAGGATGTGTTCGACCCTCAGTTCTGAAGCGTCTCTCTTCCGTTTGTTGTGCTGCTTTAAAAGTGTGCTTTGTGTAGCCTAATAGAAAATCTACCCAAGGTCGGCTCCACTCTTGCATCTGTGGACTACACCTCTCCGTTGGTTTTCGTGGCCTTTCTCCGCTGGAGATCTGTCGGCGGATTGGCTTCTCTGACTGACCGACGGACTACAACCTTTTTTGTATACGGTATTTCATTTGTTTTGGTGTGATGTATACTGTGATGATTTAGGTAGTTAGTTGTAGTTGAGGATTTATTGAAATGTGTGGTAAAATATTTGTTCTTTTCATTGTATGATTGACACAGGGTTTACGCTACACTGTATGAACGGACAACCATTGCGTGACTAAGGTCACTTGAGTTCCCTGAACTTGTTTACCGGGCTGGACTCTTTTTAGGCCCGAGGTACAGGACATTTCTGGAGGAACCAGAGCTGTTTAAAGCTCATTATTGTTATATTGTTGTGTGTGTGTGTGTGATCATTTAGGTTGTTAATACAACCACGCAAAAGAATACAGTTGTTTTGAAGTTATTTCCATTGTTTTAAGGGTTTATGAAAAGTGTATTTCCATCCTGACTTTTACATGAGTCCTTTGTATTGGTGTAGACTTGACGGACCAGATGGGACTCATTCCCTATCAAACTAAAAGGAGAAACTAATATTTTCTCTGGTAGGCACAACCTACCTGGCACCCCTATAAATTATAACCTCAAGTCAAAACCGTTACAACGTACAAACTTGATAGAGCATAATATTGACATTGGAGATGCTGACCCCATTCGTCAGCGGTTCTATAGAGTCTCTGTAGAGAAACTGCGTTGTCTGGATGCTGAGGTCAGGTACATGCTGGAGAGTAAGATAGCAGAGCCTTCTTTCTCCAGTTGGGCTTCTCCCTGTATCTTGGTCAGTAAACCGGATGGAACGGACCACCGTAAGGTAAACGGAGTCACTAAGCCAGATTAATTTCCTCTTCCTCGGATGGAGGACTGCGTTGATCAAGTCGGCGCAGCTGTTTGTGCAAATTTGACCTGTTATTGTGCTATTGGCAGGTGCCACTGACGAGTAGGGCACATGACATTTTTGCCTTTATTACACCCTCTGGTCTGTACTCGTATTCGGTTATGAGTTTAGTGACTATGAATCGTTGGAGTCACTATGAATCGTTGGAGTCACTATGAATCGTTGGAGTCACTATGAATCATTGGAGTGACTATGAATCGTTGGGAAATGACAACCGTTGAGAAGTGACTATGAACCGTTGGAAGATGTTGTTTGCGTTTGTAGCTGATGTGGTCTCTTGTGCGCCCTGTTCCTGAATGTTATGTGACTGACCATTGTTTGGTTTTATCATGTTCTAACTTTCCTGTCTGTTCCCTCCTGGTCTTGTGTTCTCCTTTCCTCTTAAATGTTGCTTCCTGTGCACAAAGGTTGCTGAGGTCTGGGGAGAAGGAGGTTGGCTGGGGCAAGTGGAAGGTGAACATGTAACCTCTCGTCAATTTGGGACGCAGAGGCCTGTGTCAATTTGGGACGCAGAGGCCTGTGTCAATTTGGGACGCAGAGGCCTGTGTCAATTTGGGACGCAGAGGCCTGTGTCAATTTGGGACGCAGAGGCCTGTGTCAATTTGGGACGCAGAGGCCTGTGTCAATTTGGGACGCAGAGGCCTGTGTCAATTTGGGACGCAGAGGCCTGTGTCAATTTGGGACGCAGAGGCCTGTGTCAATTTGGGACGCAGAGGCCTGTGTCAATTTGGGACGCAGAGGCCTGTGTCAATTTGGGACGCAGAGGCTGGTACGTTGTTCCGGGGCCCTTGTTGGTCCCCGGTTTTATGGGGGGGTGTGTGACGACCCTCCCACTCTGTCTGCCGTATTCTCTCTGTTCTTGTTTCCTTGTTAGGATGCCGGTGGGCGGAGTTGGAAGGGTCGTCAGCTAAATGGGAAGCACCTGGGCCCAGCTGTGTCCCAGGATAAAGAGACCTCTTCCACAGTTATTGAGAGGACTCTCTCCATGCAGACACTTTTTTGATTTTGGTTGTGTAGTTTTGTGGCTTTTTGGTTATTTCCTTTGGCACCTTTCAACACCCTGCATTATTACATTCAGGTATGCAAAACACTCACTTACACTACTGATTACACACACGCCATTGTTAATTATTTAGTTATTTTAGTTAATAAATATATATTTTGATACTCCTTGTCTCCACGTTGTCTCCCTTTTGTTGTGAACTCAGAGCCGGTTCTGTAACGCTCTGGCCATAGAGAGGGGTTTTTGTTCTTTATTTTGGTTAGGCCAGGGTGTTACATTGGGTGGGCGTTCTATGTTCCTTTTTCTATGTTTTGGTATTTCTTTGTTTTGGGCCATGTGTGTGGCTCCCAATCAGGCACAGGTGGTGCTCGTTGCTGCTGATTGGGAGTCACACATAAGGAGCATGTTTTTCCTTTGGGTTTTGTGGGTAATTGTTTCTTGTTTAGTGTGGTTGCACCTGACAGGACTGTTGGCTGTCAGTTTCCTTGTTTTTGTTTTTGTATAGTGTTCTTTCCAATTAAATTGAAGGATGAATACTAACTCTGCTGCATTTTGGTCCTTTCCTGAAGACAGCCCTTACAGGTTCGTAACAAGTGGGGGCTCATCCGGGATCTTGAACTTGTGTTTGGGAGAAAACGTGGCGGTATGTTAAATTGAGGTGCTTTGTTTGTTAGTTTGAGTTTGGTGCTCAGTATTGGTTGCCTTTGTTTGTTTGGTTTGTGTGCTGTGTTGGAGAGAATACATTGGTTAGTTTCCAGGCCCCTGCCTAGCCTGGAAACGCTTGTTCTACTTGCTGTTGGGACGTTGGTCTGAGGTGAGTACAATCAGCTGTGTACCTTGGTGGGAGATTTGGATAGGGTAGTGAAACTTACTACCCGGAGCTATAACCTTTTTCCCCTGATAGGCTTAGTGACGTGTTTCATTTTGGAATATGTTGGGCATTGTTAATGTTTGTTATTTTTGTGTGGTGTCTGTGGACTGAGCAGTTGTCTCGGGGGCACATCCGTGGCTTGGTGGAATCTACCAGCGTGCTGGGGGGTTACTTCCTTGCCAGCGGGCTACAGTGCATAATTACCCACCGCAAATCTGCATGAAGACTAGGGTTGAGTTATTGTAGATTTTGGGGAAGCTCCATTTCTCATCTCTTTTCTGTGGTGCCCGGTGTGATTTGTATTTTCTCTTGTTGTGGTCTGGTGTGCTCAGTAGAGGGGTTGAGTGAGAATTTTTTTGACTATGGCGTCTAATGTAGACGAGTTCATTCGCTTTCCATCAAAGGAACTGTTAGATGTATGTACTAAAGAACAGCTGTTGAAGGTTGCTGAACACTACAAGGTTGAAATTAGTGATAAATGTAAAAAAAATTCTATTAGGTTAATATTGAAGGCCAATCTGATGGAGAGTGGTATTCTTGAAGATACCACTGGGGCAGCCTCTGCTGAGGACTCGCCGTCTCCCCGATATGTTACAATTACCGCTCCATCGGTTAGTCCTAGTAGTCTTCTTTTTGAACAGCAGAAAGAGCTGCTTCTGTTACAGCTAGAGCACGATCGTGTAAAATATGAGAAGGAATTGGAATTTAAACAGGATATGGAGCGTGCTAAAATCAAGCTGCAACAAGAGCGACTAGAGTTGGTTAGGGAAGGAAAGCTCTCAGGGGAGAGTTTGCTCTGGGAAGGTGACGCAGATTTACTTAGGAGTCGTTCCTCTTTTGGGTGTGCCCCGGACACATTTGACATTGTTGGGAATTTACGGTTGTTGCCTCAGTTTAATGAAAAGGACCCTGAGACATTATTTTCGTTGTTTGAGCGTGTTGCTGACGCTAGGAGTTGGCCTGATTCTGACCGCACTTTAATGTTGCAGTGTGTGCTGACTGGTAAAGCGCAGGAAGCATATTCAGCTCTTAGTGTAGCCGACAGTGTCAGTTATGATAAGGTTAAAAGGGCGGTGTTACAGATTTACGAATTGGTTCCTGAGGCTTACTGCCAACGATTTAGAACTTTAGAAAGGGATGATAGGCAGACTCATGTTGAGTTTGCGCGAAAATTATCTTCACAGTTTAATCGCTGGTGTTCCGCCTCTGCGGTTATGACTTTTCAAGGGCTGTGTGATCTGATTATGCTAGAGCAATTTAAGGACACAATCCCTGATCATATAGCGACGTATATTAACGAACGAAAAGTACAGACTGTCGCTGAAGCTGCGGTTTTGGCGGACGAATATGTTTTGACTCACAAAAGTATTTTTGTAGAACCCCGTACTTGGAGTGAGTGGGGGCGTTCGGAGAGATTTGGGCCTCGCTCACCGAGATACTCTGGTTCACGGGCAGAGTTTTATTCAACTAGGGTTGAGCCTGACTCCCGTGGTAAAACTGACTTTGGTCAAGAGTGTCACTACTGTCAAGGCTCAGGTCATTGGAAAAACGAATGTCCGGTTCTCAGGTCTAGGGGTAAATTCAGTACGTGTGTTAACCTCTATGGGCTAGGTGGGACGCCACTGCCAGCCTGTGGCGCGATTTTCAAAACCTTAAAAATCCTATTACTTCAATTTCTCAAACATATGACTATTTTACAGCCATTTAAAGACAAGACTCTCGTTAATCTAACCACACTGTCCGATTTCAAAAAGGCTTTACAACGAAAGCAAAACATTAGATTATGTCAGCAGAGTACCAAGCCAGAAATAATCAGACACCCATTTTTCAAGCCAGCATATAATGTCACCAAAACCCAGAAGACAGCTAAATGCAGCACTCACCTTTGATGATCTTCATCAGATGACAACCCTAGGACATTATGTTATACAATACATGCATGTTTTGTTCAATCAAGTTCATATTTATATCAAAAAACAGCTTTTTACATTAGCATGTGACGTTCAGAACTAGCATACCCCCCGCAAACTTCCGGGGAATTCGCTAACATTTTACTAAATTACTCACGATAAACGTTCACAAAAAGCATAACAATTATTTTAAGAATTATAGATACAGACCTCCTCTATGCACTCGATATGTCCGATTTTAAAATAGCTTTTTGGTGAAAGCACATTTTGCAATATTCTAAGTACATAGCCCAGGCATCACGGGCTCGCTATTTAGACACCCGGCAAGTTTAGCACTCACCATAATCATATTTACTATTATAAAAGTTTGATTACCTTTTGTTGTCTTCGTCAGAATGCACACCCAGGACTGCTACTTCAATAACAAATGTTGGTTTGGTCCAAAATAATCCATCGTTATATCCGAATAGCGGCGTTTTGTTCGTGCGTTCCAGACACTATCCGAAATAGTAAAGAAGTGTCGCGCGCATGGCGCAATTCGTGACAATAAAATTCTAAATATTCCATTACCGTACTTCGAAGCATGTCAACCGCTGTTTAAAATCAATTTTTACGACATTTTTCTCGTAGAAAAGCGATAATATTCCGACAGGGAATCTCCTTTTCGGCAAACAGAGGAAAAAATCCCAAAGGCGGGGGCGGTCGGGGTCACGCGCATAAGCCCAGTGTCCCTTGATCGGCCACTTGAGAAAGGCGATAATGTGTTTCAGCCTGGGGCTGGAATGACGACATTCTGTTTTTTCCCGGGCTCTGAGAGCCTATGGAAGACGTGGGAAGTGTCACGTTAGAGCAGAGATCCTTAGTAAATGATAGAGATGGAAAAGAAGTTCAAGAAATGGTCAGACAGGCCACTTCCTGTAAAGGAATCTCTCAGGTTTTGACCTGCCATTTGAGTTCTGTTATACTCACAGACACCATTCAAACAGTTTTAGAAAATTTAGGGTGTTTTCTATCCATATGTAATAAGTATATGCATATTCTAGTTACTGGGTAGGAGTGGTAACCAGATTAAATCGGGTATGTTTTTTATCCAGCCGTGTCAATACTGCCCCCTAGCCCTAACAGGTTAACGTTAAATCTAGGCCTACGGCGTTAGCTGCGTCTGTTCCACATCAGTTTACTCCTGACACATTGTCTCAGGCCCAGGGGCATGTGAAAGTCCATATTGACCCAGGCTATTTACCTTTCATTACGGAGGGTTTTGTGTCTATGTTAGGAAGTAAGAACCTAGTGCCAGTGAAGATCCTACGAGACACAGGTGCCTCGGAATCGTTTGTGTTGGAATCTGTGTTACCTTTCTCTGCTGAGACTGATTCTGGGAATAGTGTTCTAATTAGGGGAATAGGTTTGAACAATCTGTCAGTTCCATTGCATAAACTGATATTGGATTGTGGACTGGTGAAAGGTGACGTTGTTGTGGGGGTGCGTCCTTCGTTGCCTATTGAGGGTATCGACGTTATCCTTGGGAATAACTTGGCTGGTGAGCGTGTGTGGCCTGTCGTGTTTCCATCTCTAGTGGTTTCCACTAAACCGTCAATTGTAGGGATTCCTGATGAGAGTGCGCAGAGTTTCCCAGCGGTGTTCTCTGCGGGTGCAGTGACGCGGTCTATGAGCCATGGTGACCCGGTCCCTGCTCCGGTAAATGAGAATACCACAAAGAAGTCTCTCACTGTTTTCCCTGTTATCCCGTTATCTGTATTCCGCTCCGATCTAATCAATGCGCCACGGACTGACCCCACATTAGAAGAGTTGCGTGACCAAATTGTGCCTGTGGAACAGTTGGGAGATGTCGCACATGGTTATTTTCTCCAAGAGGATGTTCTGATGAGAAAGTGGGAGTCTACAGAGGATGGTAAAACTGTTCGTTTGGCTGATACCGTTACTTCCCTTGGTTCTTGTAATACTAGGTCTGTGCATGAGGACGAAAATGTTCCTGGTCCCGATGATTGCATACTGCAGGGTAGATTGAAAAATTCAGAGACACTGGATATTTTGGATAGCCCTTTTACTCAGCTACCTGTTGATGGGCGGAAAGAGCTGGTTGGTCTGATTCGGAAAATTCCAGGTTTGTTTTCTGTGACACCTACACGTTGTGACGGCCCTGAATGTTTCTGAACCGTCTCAGTGCTTCTCCTTCCAATAGGGCGCTTTCCCTTTAATTCTCAATTAATTAGTGCTTCTTCCAATAGGGCGCTTCCCCTTTAATTCCCAATTAAATAGCCAGCATCAGCTGTGCAAAAGAGGAGTTGTGATGGAAACATGAATGAGGATGTGTTCGACCCTCAGTTCTGAAGCGTCTCTCTTCCGTTTGTTGTGCTGCTTTAAAAGTGTGCTTTGTGTAGCCTAATAGAAAATCTACCCAAGGTCGGCTCCACTCTTGCATCTGTGGACTACACCTCTCCGTTGGTTTTCGTGGCCTTTCTCCGCTGGAGATCTGTCGGCGGATTGGCTTCTCTGACTGACCGACGGACTACAACCTTTTTTGTATACGGTATTTCATTTGTTTTGGTGTGATGTATACTGTGATGATTTAGGTAGTTAGTTGTAGTTGAGGATTTATTGAAATGTGTGGTAAAATATTTGTTCTTTTCATTGTATGATTGACACTGGGTTTACGCTACACTGTATGAACGGACAACCATTGCGTGACTAAGGTCACTTGAGTTCCCTGAACTTGTTTACCGGGCTGGACTCTTTTTAGGCCCGAGGTACAGGACATTTCTGGAGGAACCAGAGCTGTTTAAAGCTCATTATTGTTATATTGTGTGTGTGTGTGTGTGTGTGTGTGTGATCATTTAGGTTGTTAATACAACCACGCAAAAGAATACAGTTGTTTTGAAGTTATTTCCATTGTTTTAAGGGTTTATGAAAAGTGTATTTCCATCCTGACTTTTACATGAGTCCTTTGTATTGGTGTAGACTTGACGGACCAGATGGGACTCATTCCCTATCAAACTAAAAGGAGAAACTAATATTTTCTCTGGTAGGCACAACCTACCTGGCACCCCTATAAATTATAACCTCAAGTCAAAACCGTTACATAAAATATGGCACCCCAGATGGGACCTCAACATTGAGAAATAACCAAAGCAAATCTTTTGTGTGGAATTAAAACAATGGATTCACCCCAAGAAAATGTGCTCATCCATATCATACCTGTCAATGGGAATACACAGGGCCAGTCTGACCATCGAGCCGACAATACAAATCATAATGTCAATGGAGTTGATTTGGGCCAGAGCCCTGGGAATCTGAAGGCTCGGTCTGGACCACAGGCCACAGGAGGTCTAACCAGCTACTCCCTTATTGACATGGATCTGTGTGGAAGTACTGAGCTAGCCTTCCCTCTGACGCCCAACCTTCCTCCATTGTCTGGTTTATCTCCAGAGGTTGTAGTCTTACAACTTCAAGGTGACATCCTTGATATTCGTCGGACTCAACAACATCTCCAAACTCTAATCCACCATAAATTCAAATGTCTGAGTGAAGAGCAACAACAGAGTGCCATGGAATTCAGAAACTCACTGAGCACTCTAACCCACACACTGACAGAGCTCAGTGAGAGTGGAAGACGGGATGTTACTGGTGCCATGGACAGGCAGTTTGACTACCAACAAACCCAACTCACTGCCACTCTCCAGTGGCGCTTGCAACATCATCACACTGAGGTTCTCAAGGACGTTAATTCAGTTTTTTCTCCTCTGGTTAACACTGTAGACCACTTGCAGAAAGAGCTTTCTAATTGTGTTAAAATGTTGGCTGACGTGTCTGTTGACATGGCCTCCATTAGGCACAACTCCTTGCACAGAGCTTCTCTGGTGTCCACTTCTGTTCAGACCACTGAGGGCCAAGCTGGCACCTCAGAACAGCTAAGACAAGGCCATGCTGCAGCCACCCCTTACAGGATGCAATCCACCATGCATCCTGGTGTTCATTTTCATGGTCCGATAACTCCCTCACCCTCTACTTCCTCAATCCCTCCTAGCTCTTTTGTTCATGGTGATTTGAGTAGACGTCATGTGGGGGCGATGCCCATTAAATTGCAATTTCCCACCTTTGGGGAAAAAAGATGACAGTCCTGATCCGCTAATGTATCTGGAAAGATGTCGTGACTTTCTTGCCCTCAATCCCCTGGCTGACGAAGAACTCCTTGCCACATTGAGGAATGTGTTGCATGGTACAGCTCGAGACTGGTGGGATGTGGCACGTCTCACCACTACCTCCTGGGCTGACTTTGAGGCCAAGTTTTCCTCTGCATTTCTGTCTGAGGACTACACAGATGAGCTGGCAGACAGAGTCTTTAATCGAGTGCAAAGAGAGAAGGAGAGTATCCGTGACTTTGCATACGGTTACCACTCCCTGTGCAGAAGGTGGAAACCTGGTATTGAGGAGGAAGAGGTCATTAAATTGATCTTGAAGAACATCAACCCACTACTAGCCAGTCAACTCAGAGAAAGAGTCACCACTGTTGATGGACTGGTTCGCCTGGGACAGCAGTTCGAGAAGGACAGAGAATGCCAACAGCAATATGAACAGAGAAAGAAACAGACACCCAAACCGTTACCCAAGCCAGACCATCAACAACAGCCACAGTCTCCAGCCAAAACCCCTCCCATGTTCTGTTGGAGATGTAGCCAAAAGGGACATTCTTCAGCTACATGTCCAAGACCATATCAAGTAAACCCTTCCAGAAACCACAAATCACAACAGGCAAACACACCTAACTCCCTTCGCAGGAACGACCATCCTACTCTGGGTGCTTTGACCAGAGATGAAACCCCAAGTGTCACTGCCTACGCCGCCCCATCGACATCCCCTTCCTTTCAGTTAATACCGCACCAATTGGTGTTACCCCTGTCCATAGGGCCATGGACAGGAAGAGCCATCCTGGACACCGGGTCATCCTACACACTGCTCAATGAGAAACTGTGGAAGGAGGTTAAAGGTCTACACTACAACTTGAAGCCGTGGACAGAAGGTCCACTCTATCTGGCTGATGGTGAGGCTAAACGACCACTTGGATGGAGTGAGGTAGAGTTCCACCTGTGTAACCACTCCTATATGATTCCTTCTGTTATCCTACAAACCAAGAACCTTGCTTTTCCTGTTGTGTTGGGAATTGATTTCATGTACTTCAGTGGTGTCCAGATTGATATCGCACACAATTGCTACTGGTTTCCATACAATCCGAGCAAGAAGCATTTCTTCCAGTCAGAAGCTACAAAGTTACATGATTGGGGTCCAAATGTGGCAGTCTTCTCTGCCATTGCTCCGGTACCACTAACCCTCGATAATCCTTCTGATGATCTCCTTTTACAGGCTGTGAGAAGAGCTCAGCTGGAACAGCCAGAGGAGTTAAGGCTGTTGGAACAGCTGCAGAATAACGCTGATGTATGTACTTCAAAGCTGGGACGTACCGGGCTCCTGAAGCACAAAATATTCCTTACACAGGAAATGCCGATCAAGCAGAAGCCATATCGTTTGTCCCCAGCAAAGCTAATCATCCAAAAAGGACTCATTAATGATATGTTGACACAAAATATAATTGAACGTTCATCCTCTCCCTGGGCTGCTCCTGTTGTCCTCATCCCAAAAAAGACTGGTGGTCTTAGATTTTGTGTGGACTATAGGAAGACCAACAAGGTTTCCCAGACTGATGCCTATCCTCTTCCCACCATCCAAGAGATCCTGGAGTCATTGTCTGGCGCGGTTGTGTTCACTACCCTTGACCTCAATAGTGGCTATTGGCAGGTTGAGATGGACCAGGAAAGCAAGGACAAGACTGCTTTTGTCTGTGCTGAGGGCTTGTTTTCCTTTAAGGTGATGCCTTTTGGATTAAAGAATGCACCTGCCACTTTCCAAAGACTCATGGAGATTGCGTTAGGTGAGCTCAAAGGGAAGATCTGTTTCGTCTACCTGGACGATATAATTATCTACTCCCAGACCAGAGAACAACATTTTCAAGATCTTCAAGCAGTGTTGGACAAGCTAAGGGAAGCTGGTCTGACATTGAACATGAAGAAGAGCAACTTCTGCCAAACCTCCCTGAAGTTCCTTGGCCATATTGTGTCTTTTGACGGCACTCATGTGGATCCCGAAAAGACCAAGGCGGTACAAGATTTCCCTGTCCCAACCACACTCAAGGCCCTTCAACGGTTCCTTGGGATGGCTGGATGGTACCATCGGTTTGTGTTGAACTTCTCCCAGGTGGCAGAACCCCTCAACGCATTGAAGCGAAAAGGTGCGAAATTCCGATGGACGGCAGAGTGCCAGACCTCTTTTGAAACCCTGAAACGACACCTCGTCACACCTCCCATTTTGGGTCATCCCAACTTTGATTGCCCTTTTGTTGTTTACACTGATGCAAGTGATGTTGGACTTGGTGCTGTTCTAGTCCAACAGACTGGACTTGGCATTGAAGAAGTGCTAGCGTTCGCCAGTCGAACATTGAATGGAGCAGAACGGAACTACTCCACAACCGAGCAAGAGTGCCTCGCAGTTGTCTGGGCTTTGGAAAAGTGGAGGTACTACCTGGAGGGAAGACACTTCACTGTGGTCACTGACCATTCCTCCCTTGTGTGGGTGTTCAAGACCAACAAACCAAGCACCAGACTTATCAGATGGGCTCTACGGTTGCAAGAGTTCACCTTTGCAGTAGAATACAGGAAAGGAAAATACAACACTGTTCCAGATTACATTACAATTACATTTAAGTCATTTAGCAGACGCTCTTATCCAGAGCGACTTACAAAATGGTGCATTCACCTTATGATATCCAGTGGAACAACCACTTTACAATAGTGCATCTAAATATTTTAAGGGGGGGGGGGGTTAGAAGGATTACTTTATCCTATCCTAGGTATTCCTTAACCTCTATGGGCTAGGTGGGACGCTAGCGTGCCACCCGTGGTGCACTCCATCAACAGCAGGTGCATTTCAAGAGCGGCAAATTTGAATCCAAATAAATGTCAAAATTCAAATTTTTCAAAAATACAACTATTTTACACCCTTTGAAAGATAAACATCTCCTTAATCTAACCACGTTTTACGATTTCAAAAAGGTTTTACGGCGAAAGCATAAATTTAGAGTATGTTAGGACAGTACATTTACAAGAGTTGTGTGTAATGTTTTGTCAATTCAAAGACAGGGTCACCAAAACCATAAAACCAGCTAAAATGATGCACTAACCTTTTACAATCTCCATCAGATGACACTCCTAGGACATTATGTTAGACAATGCATGCATTTTTAGTTCTATCAAGTTCATATTTATATCCAAAAACAGCGTTTTACTATGGCATTGATGTTGAGGAAATCGTTTCCCTCCAATAACCGGCAGTCAAGTCAGCGTCACAAATTAAATAATTAAAATTAGAAAACATTGGTAAAATATTATATTGTCATTTAAAGAATTAAAGATTTACATCTCTTGAACGCAATCAACTTGCCAGATTTAAAAATAACCTTACTGGGAAATCACACTTTGCAATAATCTGAGCACTGCGCCCAGAAAAATACGCGTTGCGATACAGACTAGACGTCATGTTGGGGAGATCTAAAATCGAAAATACTATGTAAATAATCCATTACCTTTGATTCTCTTCATCAGATGTCACTTCCAGGTATCACAGGTCCATAACAAATGTAGTTTTGTTCAAAAAAGCTCATCATTTATGTCCAAAAATCTCCGTCTTGTTAGCACATGATCTAAGCCAGCCGGACTTCTCGTCATGAACGAGGGGAAAAAATATATTTCCGTTCGTTCAAACATGTCAAACGTTGTATAGCATAAATCATTAGGGCCTTTTTTAACCAGAACATGAATAATATTCAAGGTGGACGAATGCATACTCTTTTATAACGTATTGGAACGAGGGTACCCAACATGAACTCGCGTCGCCAGGTGTCTAATGGGACATCATCGTTCCATGGCTCTTGTTCGGTCAGATCTCCCTCCAGAAGACTCAAAACACTTTGTAAAGGCTGGTGACATCTAGTGGAAGCAATAGGAAGTGCCAAAATATTCCTAAGCCCCTGTGTTTTTCAATGGGATAGGTTTAAAGTCAATACAACACATCAGGTATCCACTTCCTGTCAGAAAATGTCTCAGGGTTTTGCCTGCCAAATGAGTTCTGTTATACTCACAGACACCATTCAAACAGTTTTAGAAACTTTAGTGTTTTCTATCCATATATAATAAGTATATGCATATTCTAGTTACTGGGTAGGATTAGTAACCAGATTAAATCGGGTACATTTTTTTTATCCAGACGTGCAAATGCTGCCCCCTAGCCCTAACAGGTTAAAGAGGTGGGGTTTCAGGTGTCTCCGGAAGGTGGTGATTGACTCCGCTGTCCTGGCGTCGTGAGGGAGCTTGTTCCACCATTGGGGTGCCAGAGCAGCGAACAGTTTTGACTGGGCTGAGCGGGAACTGTGCTTCCTCAGAGGTAGGGGGGCCAGCAGGCCAGTGGTGGATGAACGCAGTGCCCTTGTTTGGGTGTAGGGCCTGATCAGAGCCTGAAGGTATGGAGGTGCCGTTCCCTTCACAGCTCCGTAGGCAATCACCATGGTCTTGTAGCGGATGCGAGCTTCAACTGGAAGCCAGTGGAGAGAGCGGAGGAGCGGGGTGACGTGAGAGAACTTGGGAAGGTTGAACACCAGACGGGCTGCGGCGTTCTGGATGAGTTGTAGGGGTTTAATGGCACAGGCAGGGAGCCCAGCCAACAGCGAGTTGCAGTAATCCAGACGGGAGATGACAAGTGCCTGGATTAGGACCTGCGCCGCTTCCTGTGTGAGGCAGGGTCGTACTCTGCGAATGTTGTAGAGCATGAACCTACAGGATCGGGTCACCGCCTTGATGTTAGTGGAGAACGACAGGGTGTTGTCCAGGATCACGCCAAGGTTCTTAGCACTCTGGGAGGAGGACACAAGGGAGTTGTCAACCGTGATGGCGAGATCATGGAACGGGCAGTCCTTCCCCGGGAGGAAGAGCAGCTCCGTCTTGCCGAGGTTCAGCTTGAGCTGGTGATCCGTCATCCACACTGATATGTCTGACAGACATGCAGAGATGCGATTCGCCGCCTGGTTATCAGAAGGGGGAAAGGAGAAGATTAATTGTGTGTCGTCTGCATAGCAATGATAGGAGAGACCATGTGAGGATATGACAGAGCCAAGTGAGATGATGATGATTCCAGATGCCTTATCCAGAGCTCCTGCTGGTGGTAATGGTGGCCCTCATCTTACATGTGCTACTGTCCTGTCAAGCAGTCGAGACTCACCCAAAACTGACTTTCCCATCTCTGATGAGGCCATTTGGAAAGCCCAACAGGATGATCCAGAAGTACAGGCTTTGTACCAGACTATCCTGGAAGATAGAGAAAAGATGGTCAATCCTACCACCAAGCTGACCATCATTGAAGACAAAGTCTACCGAGTTGTACAACTACCTCACAGAACACTATACCAAATGTACATACCTGAAACTCTACGCCTTCAACTGCTTCAACATTTCCATGAAGACCCGTTAGCTGGTCATTTGGGCAGGTTCAAAACCTACAAGCGGTTGCAAGCATTACTGTACTGGCCACATCTGAGCATGGATGTAAAGTCACACATCCGAAACTGTCAGGTTTGTCAAATGTACAAACCAGAAGGTAGAAAGCCTGCTGGCAAGTTGCAGCAAACTGTGATTACCCGACCTTGGGAAATGTTAGGAGTGGATTTGATGGGTCCATTTCCTAGAAGCTCCAATCAGAATGTGTACATGCTTGTTTTTGTTGATTACTATTCCAAGTGGGTGGAGCTCTTTGCCCTGCGTCAGGCCACAGCAAGGACAGTCTCTAACATCCTTACGAAAGAGATCCTGACTCGCTGGGGAGTGCCTGATTACATCCTGTCTGATCGAGGTTCCCAATTCGTCTCTGATCTCTTTGAGGAGACCTGCCAAAGATGGAACCTGAGACAGAAGTTGACCACGGCTTATCACCCACAGACCAACCTCACTGAGAGAGTTAATCGAACCTTGAAGACAATGGTTGCTTCCTATGTAGGGACCCAGCACAAACACTGGGACAAGCACCTTCACGAGTTTCGATTTGCCCTGAATTCTGCTGTGCAAGAGTCCACTGGAGTCACACCTGCAGAGCTGAACCTGAGTCGTCCCCTCCGAGGACCCTTGGAGATGGTGCTACAGCCCCAGCAGGTTACTCCAGACGCTGCTTGCTATGACCAGGTAGTCCATCTCCACGACTTGAGAGCTCTTGTCTCAAAGAACATGATCCATGCTCGACTCAGGCAGAAGAGAAATTATGATAAGAAGAGACGAGACATGCAGTTCCAGCTTCGTGATCGGGTGTGGCTTCGCTCTCATCCTTATTCAAAAGCTGAACAATTCTTCTCGGCCAAGCTCGCTCCTAAATGGCAAGGACCATATAGGATTGTGGAGCAGAGAGGCCCTTTGAACTATCGAGTGGTGAAAGAGGACACAGGTGAAGATATGCGCGTTGTCCATGTCTCACGCCTTAAGGCCTGTTACCCCTCAGCTGACGAATTGGAGGAGATTGAGCGCCGCAAGGTCCTGGAGATCTTTGAAGAGGAAAGTGAGGAGACTTTTCTCGGATTCCCAGATCTAGAAGTCTCACGCTTTAAGAACTGTGACCCCTCGGCTGAGGAGCATGAGCGCCAAAATGTAACGAATATTTTTGTAGAGGAAAGTGATGAAGAGACCTTTCTCGGTTTCCCCGACCAAGATGTGCCTTCCAGGGCAATGGTCGGCTTTTTCCAGGGGAGGGGGTGTGTGACGGCCCTGAATGTTTCTGAACCGTCTCAGTGCTTCTCCTTCCAATAGGGCGCTTTCCCTTTAATTCTCAATTAATTAGCTTCTTCCAATAGGGCGCTTCCCCTTTAATTCCCAATTAAATAGCCAGCATCAGCTGTGCAAAAGAGGAGTTGTGATGGAAACATGAATGAGGATGTGTTCGACCCTCAGTTCTGAAGCGTCTCTCTTCCGTTTGTTGTGCTGCTTTAAAAGTGTGCTTTGTGTAGCCTAATAGAAAATCTACCCAAGGTCGGCTCCACTCTTGCATCTGTGGACTACACCTCTCCGTTGGTTTTCGTGGCCTTTCTCCGCTGGAGATCTGTCGGCGGATTGGCTTCTCTGACTGACCGACGGACTACAACCTTTTTTGTATACGGTATTTCATTTGTTTTGGTGTGATGTATACTGTGATGATTTAGGTAGTTAGTTGTAGTTGAGGATTTATTGAAATGTGTGGTAAAATATTTGTTCTTTTCATTGTATGATTGACACAGGGTTTACGCTACACTGTATGAACGGACAACCATTGCGTGACTAAGGTCACTTGAGTTCCCTGAACTTGTTTACCGGGCTGGACTCTTTTTTAGGCCCGAGGTACAGGACATTTCTGGAGGAACCAGAGCTGTTTAAAGCTCATTATTGTTATATTGTTGTGTGTGTGTGTGTGATCATTTAGGTTGTTAATACAACCACGCAAAAGAATACAGTTGTTTTGAAGTTATTTCCATTGTTTTAAGGGTTTATGAAAAGTGTATTTCCATCCTGACTTTTACATGAGTCCTTTGTATTGGTGTAGACTTGACGGACCAGATGGGACTCATTCCCTATCAAACTAAAAGGAGAAACTAATATTTTCTCTGGTAGGCACAACCTACCTGGCACCCCTATAAATTATAACCTCAAGTCAAAACCGTTACAACGTACAAACTTGATAGAGCATAATATTGACATTGGAGATGCTGACCCCATTCGTCAGCGGTTCTATAGAGTCTCTGTAGAGAAACTGCGTTGTCTGGATGCTGAGGTCAGGTACATGCTGGAGAGTAAGATAGCAGAGCCTTCTTTCTCCAGTTGGGCTTCTCCCTGTATCTTGGTCAGTAAACCGGATGGAACGGACCACCGTAAGGTAAACGGAGTCACTAAGCCAGATTAATTTCCTCTTCCTCGGATGGAGGACTGCGTTGATCAAGTCGGCGCAGCTGTTTGTGCAAATTTGACCTGTTATTGTGCTATTGGCAGGTGCCACTGACGAGTAGGGCACATGACATTTTTGCCTTTATTACACCCTCTGGTCTGTACTCGTATTCGGTTATGAGTTTAGTGACTATGAATCGTTGGAGTCACTATGAATCGTTGGAGTCACTATGAATCGTTGGAGTCACTATGAATCATTGGAGTGACTATGAATCGTTGGGAAATGACAACCGTTGAGAAGTGACTATGAACCGTTGGAAGATGTTGTTTGCGTTTGTAGCTGATGTGGTCTCTTGTGCGCCCTGTTCCTGAATGTTATGTGACTGACCATTGTTTGGTTTTATCATGTTCTAACTTTCCTGTCTGTTCCCTCCTGGTCTTGTGTTCTCCTTTCCTCTTAAATGTTGCTTCCTGTGCACAAAGGTTGCTGAGGTCTGGGGAGAAGGAGGTTGGCTGGGGCAAGTGGAAGGTGAACATGTAACCTCTCGTCAATTTGGGACGCAGAGGCCTGTGTCAATTTGGGACGCAGAGGCCTGTGTCAATTTGGGACGCAGAGGCCTGTGTCAATTTGGGACGCAGAGGCCTGTGTCAATTTGGGACGCAGAGGCCTGTGTCAATTTGGGACGCAGAGGCCTGTGTCAATTTGGGACGCAGAGGCCTGTGTCAATTTGGGACGCAGAGGCCTGTGTCAATTTGGGACGCAGAGGCTGGTACGTTGTTCCGGGGCCCTTGTTGGTCCCCGGTTTTATGGGGGGGTGTGTGACGACCCTCCCACTCTGTCTGCCGTATTCTCTCTGTTCTTGTTTCCTTGTTAGGATGCCGGTGGGCGGAGTTGGAAGGGTCGTCAGCTAAATGGGAAGCACCTGGGCCCAGCTGTGTCCCAGGATAAAGAGACCTCTTCCACAGTTATTGAGAGGACTCTCTCCATGCAGACACTTTTTTGATTTTGGTTGTGTAGTTTTGTGGCTTTTTGGTTATTTCCTTTGGCACCTTTCAACACCCTGCATTATTACATTCAGGTATGCAAAACACTCACTTACACTACTGATTACACACACGCCATTGTTAATTATTTAGTTATTTTAGTTAATAAATATATATTTTGATACTCCTTGTCTCCACGTTGTCTCCCTTTTGTTGTGAACTCAGAGCCGGTTCTGTAACGCTCTGGCCATAGAGAGGGGTTTTTGTTCTTTATTTTGGTTAGGCCAGGGTGTTACATTGGGTGGGCGTTCTATGTTCCTTTTTCTATGTTTTGGTATTTCTTTGTTTTGGGCCATGTGTGTGGCTCCCAATCAGGCACAGGTGGTGCTCGTTGCTGCTGATTGGGAGTCACACATAAGGAGCATGTTTTTCCTTTGGGTTTTGTGGGTAATTGTTTCTTGTTTAGTGTGGTTGCACCTGACAGGACTGTTGGCTGTCAGTTTCCTTGTTTTTGTTTTTGTATAGTGTTCTTTCCAATTAAATTGAAGGATGAATACTAACTCTGCTGCATTTTGGTCCTTTCCTGAAGACAGCCCTTACAGGTTCGTAACAAGTGGGGGCTCATCCGGGATCTTGAACTTGTGTTTGGGAGAAAACGTGGCGGTATGTTAAATTGAGGTGCTTTGTTTGTTAGTTTGAGTTTGGTGCTCAGTATTGGTTGCCTTTGTTTGTTTGGTTTGTGTGCTGTGTTGGAGAGAATACATTGGTTAGTTTCCAGGCCCCTGCCTAGCCTGGAAACGCTTGTTCTACTTGCTGTTGGGACGTTGGTCTGAGGTGAGTACAATCAGCTGTGTACCTTGGTGGGAGATTTGGATAGGGTAGTGAAACTTACTACCCGGAGCTATAACCTTTTTCCCCTGATAGGCTTAGTGACGTGTTTCATTTTGGAATATGTTGGGCATTGTTAATGTTTGTTATTTTTGTGTGGTGTCTGTGGACTGAGCAGTTGTCTCGGGGGCACATCCGTGGCTTGGTGGAATCTACCAGCGTGCTGGGGGGTTACTTCCTTGCCAGCGGGCTACAGTGCATAATTACCCACCGCAAATCTGCATGAAGACTAGGGTTGAGTTATTGTAGATTTTGGGGAAGCTCCATTTCTCATCTCTTTTCTGTGGTGCCCGGTGTGATTTGTATTTTCTCTTGTTGTGGTCTGGTGTGCTCAGTAGAGGGGTTGAGTGAGAATTTTTTTGACTATGGCGTCTAATGTAGACGAGTTCATTCGCTTTCCATCAAAGGAACTGTTAGATGTATGTACTAAAGAACAGCTGTTGAAGGTTGCTGAACACTACAAGGTTGAAATTAGTGATAAATGTAAAAAAAATTCTATTAGGTTAATATTGAAGGCCAATCTGATGGAGAGTGGTATTCTTGAAGATACCACTGGGGCAGCCTCTGCTGAGGACTCGCCGTCTCCCCGATATGTTACAATTACCGCTCCATCGGTTAGTCCTAGTAGTCTTCTTTTTGAACAGCAGAAAGAGCTGCTTCTGTTACAGCTAGAGCACGATCGTGTAAAATATGAGAAGGAATTGGAATTTAAACAGGATATGGAGCGTGCTAAAATCAAGCTGCAACAAGAGCGACTAGAGTTGGTTAGGGAAGGAAAGCTCTCAGGGGAGAGTTTGCTCTGGGAAGGTGACGCAGATTTACTTAGGAGTCGTTCCTCTTTTGGGTGTGCCCCGGACACATTTGACATTGTTGGGAATTTACGGTTGTTGCCTCAGTTTAATGAAAAGGACCCTGAGACATTATTTTCGTTGTTTGAGCGTGTTGCTGACGCTAGGAGTTGGCCTGATTCTGACCGCACTTTAATGTTGCAGTGTGTGCTGACTGGTAAAGCGCAGGAAGCATATTCAGCTCTTAGTGTAGCCGACAGTGTCAGTTATGATAAGGTTAAAAGGGCGGTGTTACAGATTTACGAATTGGTTCCTGAGGCTTACTGCCAACGATTTAGAACTTTAGAAAGGGATGATAGGCAGACTCATGTTGAGTTTGCGCGAAAATTATCTTCACAGTTTAATCGCTGGTGTTCCGCCTCTGCGGTTATGACTTTTCAAGGGCTGTGTGATCTGATTATGCTAGAGCAATTTAAGGACACAATCCCTGATCATATAGCGACGTATATTAACGAACGAAAAGTACAGACTGTCGCTGAAGCTGCGGTTTTGGCGGACGAATATGTTTTGACTCACAAAAGTATTTTTGTAGAACCCCGTACTTGGAGTGAGTGGGGGCGTTCGGAGAGATTTGGGCCTCGCTCACCGAGATACTCTGGTTCACGGGCAGAGTTTTATTCAACTAGGGTTGAGCCTGACTCCCGTGGTAAAACTGACTTTGGTCAAGAGTGTCACTACTGTCAAGGCTCAGGTCATTGGAAAAACGAATGTCCGGTTCTCAGGTCTAGGGGTAAATTCAGTACGTGTGTTAACCTCTATGGGCTAGGTGGGACGCCACTGCCAGCCTGTGGCGCGATTTTCAAAACCTTAAAAATCCTATTACTTCAATTTCTCAAACATATGACTATTTTACAGCCATTTAAAGACAAGACTCTCGTTAATCTAACCACACTGTCCGATTTCAAAAAGGCTTTACAACGAAAGCAAAACATTAGATTATGTCAGCAGAGTACCAAGCCAGAAATAATCAGACACCCATTTTTCAAGCCAGCATATAATGTCACCAAAACCCAGAAGACAGCTAAATGCAGCACTCACCTTTGATGATCTTCATCAGATGACAACCCTAGGACATTATGTTATACAATACATGCATGTTTTGTTCAATCAAGTTCATATTTATATCAAAAAACAGCTTTTTACATTAGCATGTGACGTTCAGAACTAGCATACCCCCCGCAAACTTCCGGGGAATTCGCTAACATTTTACTAAATTACTCACGATAAACGTTCACAAAAAGCATAACAATTATTTTAAGAATTATAGATACAGACCTCCTCTATGCACTCGATATGTCCGATTTTAAAATAGCTTTTTGGTGAAAGCACATTTTGCAATATTCTAAGTACATAGCCCAGGCATCACGGGCTCGCTATTTAGACACCCGGCAAGTTTAGCACTCACCATAATCATATTTACTATTATAAAAGTTTGATTACCTTTTGTTGTCTTCGTCAGAATGCACACCCAGGACTGCTACTTCAATAACAAATGTTGGTTTGGTCCAAAATAATCCATCGTTATATCCGAATAGCGGCGTTTTGTTCGTGCGTTCCAGACACTATCCGAAATAGTAAAGAAGTGTCGCGCGCATGGCGCAATTCGTGACAATAAAATTCTAAATATTCCATTACCGTACTTCGAAGCATGTCAACCGCTGTTTAAAATCAATTTTTACGACATTTTTCTCGTAGAAAAGCGATAATATTCCGACAGGGAATCTCCTTTTCGGCAAACAGAGGAAAAAATCCCAAAGGCGGGGGCGGTCGGGGTCACGCGCATAAGCCCAGTGTCCCTTGATCGGCCACTTGAGAAAGGCGATAATGTGTTTCAGCCTGGGGCTGGAATGACGACATTCTGTTTTTTCCCGGGCTCTGAGAGCCTATGGAAGACGTGGGAAGTGTCACGTTAGAGCAGAGATCCTTAGTAAATGATAGAGATGGAAAAGAAGTTCAAGAAATGGTCAGACAGGCCACTTCCTGTAAAGGAATCTCTCAGGTTTTGACCTGCCATTTGAGTTCTGTTATACTCACAGACACCATTCAAACAGTTTTAGAAAATTTAGGGTGTTTTCTATCCATATGTAATAAGTATATGCATATTCTAGTTACTGGGTAGGAGTGGTAACCAGATTAAATCGGGTATGTTTTTTATCCAGCCGTGTCAATACTGCCCCCTAGCCCTAACAGGTTAACGTTAAATCTAGGCCTACGGCGTTAGCTGCGTCTGTTCCACATCAGTTTACTCCTGACACATTGTCTCAGGCCCAGGGGCATGTGAAAGTCCATATTGACCCAGGCTATTTACCTTTCATTACGGAGGGTTTTGTGTCTATGTTAGGAAGTAAGAACCTAGTGCCAGTGAAGATCCTACGAGACACAGGTGCCTCGGAATCGTTTGTGTTGGAATCTGTGTTACCTTTCTCTGCTGAGACTGATTCTGGGAATAGTGTTCTAATTAGGGGAATAGGTTTGAACAATCTGTCAGTTCCATTGCATAAACTGATATTGGATTGTGGACTGGTGAAAGGTGACGTTGTTGTGGGGGTGCGTCCTTCGTTGCCTATTGAGGGTATCGACGTTATCCTTGGGAATAACTTGGCTGGTGAGCGTGTGTGGCCTGTCGTGTTTCCATCTCTAGTGGTTTCCACTAAACCGTCAATTGTAGGGATTCCTGATGAGAGTGCGCAGAGTTTCCCAGCGGTGTTCTCTGCGGGTGCAGTGACGCGGTCTATGAGCCATGGTGACCCGGTCCCTGCTCCGGTAAATGAGAATACCACAAAGAAGTCTCTCACTGTTTTCCCTGTTATCCCGTTATCTGTATTCCGCTCCGATCTAATCAATGCGCCACGGACTGACCCCACATTAGAAGAGTTGCGTGACCAAATTGTGCCTGTGGAACAGTTGGGAGATGTCGCACATGGTTATTTTCTCCAAGAGGATGTTCTGATGAGAAAGTGGGAGTCTACAGAGGATGGTAAAACTGTTCGTTTGGCTGATACCGTTACTTCCCTTGGTTCTTGTAATACTAGGTCTGTGCATGAGGACGAAAATGTTCCTGGTCCCGATGATTGCATACTGCAGGGTAGATTGAAAAATTCAGAGACACTGGATATTTTGGATAGCCCTTTTACTCAGCTACCTGTTGATGGGCGGAAAGAGCTGGTTGGTCTGATTCGGAAAATTCCAGGTTTGTTTTCTGTGACACCTACACGTTGTGACGGCCCTGAATGTTTCTGAACCGTCTCAGTGCTTCTCCTTCCAATAGGGCGCTTTCCCTTTAATTCTCAATTAATTAGTGCTTCTTCCAATAGGGCGCTTCCCCTTTAATTCCCAATTAAATAGCCAGCATCAGCTGTGCAAAAGAGGAGTTGTGATGGAAACATGAATGAGGATGTGTTCGACCCTCAGTTCTGAAGCGTCTCTCTTCCGTTTGTTGTGCTGCTTTAAAAGTGTGCTTTGTGTAGCCTAATAGAAAATCTACCCAAGGTCGGCTCCACTCTTGCATCTGTGGACTACACCTCTCCGTTGGTTTTCGTGGCCTTTCTCCGCTGGAGATCTGTCGGCGGATTGGCTTCTCTGACTGACCGACGGACTACAACCTTTTTTGTATACGGTATTTCATTTGTTTTGGTGTGATGTATACTGTGATGATTTAGGTAGTTAGTTGTAGTTGAGGATTTATTGAAATGTGTGGTAAAATATTTGTTCTTTTCATTGTATGATTGACACTGGGTTTACGCTACACTGTATGAACGGACAACCATTGCGTGACTAAGGTCACTTGAGTTCCCTGAACTTGTTTACCGGGCTGGACTCTTTTTAGGCCCGAGGTACAGGACATTTCTGGAGGAACCAGAGCTGTTTAAAGCTCATTATTGTTATATTGTTGTGTGTGTGTGTGTGTGTGTGTGTGATCATTTAGGTTGTTAATACAACCACGCAAAAGAATACAGTTGTTTTGAAGTTATTTCCATTGTTTTAAGGGTTTATGAAAAGTGTATTTCCATCCTGACTTTTACATGAGTCCTTTGTATTGGTGTAGACTTGACGGACCAGATGGGACTCATTCCCTATCAAACTAAAAGGAGAAACTAATATTTTCTCTGGTAGGCACAACCTACCTGGCACCCCTATAAATTATAACCTCAAGTCAAAACCGTTACATAAAATATGGCACCCCAGATGGGACCTCAACATTGAGAAATAACCAAAGCAAATCTTTTGTGTGGAATTAAAACAATGGATTCACCCCAAGAAAATGTGCTCATCCATATCATACCTGTCAATGGGAATACACAGGGCCAGTCTGACCATCGAGCCGACAATACAAATCATAATGTCAATGGAGTTGATTTGGGCCAGAGCCCTGGGAATCTGAAGGCTCGGTCTGGACCACAGGCCACAGGAGGTCTAACCAGCTACTCCCTTATTGACATGGATCTGTGTGGAAGTACTGAGCTAGCCTTCCCTCTGACGCCCAACCTTCCTCCATTGTCTGGTTTATCTCCAGAGGTTGTAGTCTTACAACTTCAAGGTGACATCCTTGATATTCGTCGGACTCAACAACATCTCCAAACTCTAATCCACCATAAATTCAAATGTCTGAGTGAAGAGCAACAACAGAGTGCCATGGAATTCAGAAACTCACTGAGCACTCTAACCCACACACTGACAGAGCTCAGTGAGAGTGGAAGACGGGATGTTACTGGTGCCATGGACAGGCAGTTTGACTACCAACAAACCCAACTCACTGCCACTCTCCAGTGGCGCTTGCAACATCATCACACTGAGGTTCTCAAGGACGTTAATTCAGTTTTTTCTCCTCTGGTTAACACTGTAGACCACTTGCAGAAAGAGCTTTCTAATTGTGTTAAAATGTTGGCTGACGTGTCTGTTGACATGGCCTCCATTAGGCACAACTCCTTGCACAGAGCTTCTCTGGTGTCCACTTCTGTTCAGACCACTGAGGGCCAAGCTGGCACCTCAGAACAGCTAAGACAAGGCCATGCTGCAGCCACCCCTTACAGGATGCAATCCACCATGCATCCTGGTGTTCATTTTCATGGTCCGATAACTCCCTCACCCTCTACTTCCTCAATCCCTCCTAGCTCTTTTGTTCATGGTGATTTGAGTAGACGTCATGTGGGGGCGATGCCCATTAAATTGCAATTTCCCACCTTTGGGGAAAAAAGATGACAGTCCTGATCCGCTAATGTATCTGGAAAGATGTCGTGACTTTCTTGCCCTCAATCCCCTGGCTGACGAAGAACTCCTTGCCACATTGAGGAATGTGTTGCATGGTACAGCTCGAGACTGGTGGGATGTGGCACGTCTCACCACTACCTCCTGGGCTGACTTTGAGGCCAAGTTTTCCTCTGCATTTCTGTCTGAGGACTACACAGATGAGCTGGCAGACAGAGTCTTTAATCGAGTGCAAAGAGAGAAGGAGAGTATCCGTGACTTTGCATACGGTTACCACTCCCTGTGCAGAAGGTGGAAACCTGGTATTGAGGAGGAAGAGGTCATTAAATTGATCTTGAAGAACATCAACCCACTACTAGCCAGTCAACTCAGAGAAAGAGTCACCACTGTTGATGGACTGGTTCGCCTGGGACAGCAGTTCGAGAAGGACAGAGAATGCCAACAGCAATATGAACAGAGAAAGAAACAGACACCCAAACCGTTACCCAAGCCAGACCATCAACAACAGCCACAGTCTCCAGCCAAAACCCCTCCCATGTTCTGTTGGAGATGTAGCCAAAAGGGACATTCTTCAGCTACATGTCCAAGACCATATCAAGTAAACCCTTCCAGAAACCACAAATCACAACAGGCAAACACACCTAACTCCCTTCGCAGGAACGACCATCCTACTCTGGGTGCTTTGACCAGAGATGAAACCCCAAGTGTCACTGCCTACGCCGCCCCATCGACATCCCCTTCCTTTCAGTTAATACCGCACCAATTGGTGTTACCCCTGTCCATAGGGCCATGGACAGGAAGAGCCATCCTGGACACCGGGTCATCCTACACACTGCTCAATGAGAAACTGTGGAAGGAGGTTAAAGGTCTACACTACAACTTGAAGCCGTGGACAGAAGGTCCACTCTATCTGGCTGATGGTGAGGCTAAACGACCACTTGGATGGAGTGAGGTAGAGTTCCACCTGTGTAACCACTCCTATATGATTCCTTCTGTTATCCTACAAACCAAGAACCTTGCTTTTCCTGTTGTGTTGGGAATTGATTTCATGTACTTCAGTGGTGTCCAGATTGATATCGCACACAATTGCTACTGGTTTCCATACAATCCGAGCAAGAAGCATTTCTTCCAGTCAGAAGCTACAAAGTTACATGATTGGGGTCCAAATGTGGCAGTCTTCTCTGCCATTGCTCCGGTACCACTAACCCTCGATAATCCTTCTGATGATCTCCTTTTACAGGCTGTGAGAAGAGCTCAGCTGGAACAGCCAGAGGAGTTAAGGCTGTTGGAACAGCTGCAGAATAACGCTGATGTATGTACTTCAAAGCTGGGACGTACCGGGCTCCTGAAGCACAAAATATTCCTTACACAGGAAATGCCGATCAAGCAGAAGCCATATCGTTTGTCCCCAGCAAAGCTAATCATCCAAAAAGGACTCATTAATGATATGTTGACACAAAATATAATTGAACGTTCATCCTCTCCCTGGGCTGCTCCTGTTGTCCTCATCCCAAAAAAGACTGGTGGTCTTAGATTTTGTGTGGACTATAGGAAGACCAACAAGGTTTCCCAGACTGATGCCTATCCTCTTCCCACCATCCAAGAGATCCTGGAGTCATTGTCTGGCGCGGTTGTGTTCACTACCCTTGACCTCAATAGTGGCTATTGGCAGGTTGAGATGGACCAGGAAAGCAAGGACAAGACTGCTTTTGTCTGTGCTGAGGGCTTGTTTTCCTTTAAGGTGATGCCTTTTGGATTAAAGAATGCACCTGCCACTTTCCAAAGACTCATGGAGATTGCGTTAGGTGAGCTCAAAGGGAAGATCTGTTTCGTCTACCTGGACGATATAATTATCTACTCCCAGACCAGAGAACAACATTTTCAAGATCTTCAAGCAGTGTTGGACAAGCTAAGGGAAGCTGGTCTGACATTGAACATGAAGAAGAGCAACTTCTGCCAAACCTCCCTGAAGTTCCTTGGCCATATTGTGTCTTTTGACGGCACTCATGTGGATCCCGAAAAGACCAAGGCGGTACAAGATTTCCCTGTCCCAACCACACTCAAGGCCCTTCAACGGTTCCTTGGGATGGCTGGATGGTACCATCGGTTTGTGTTGAACTTCTCCCAGGTGGCAGAACCCCTCAACGCATTGAAGCGAAAAGGTGCGAAATTCCGATGGACGGCAGAGTGCCAGACCTCTTTTGAAACCCTGAAACGACACCTCGTCACACCTCCCATTTTGGGTCATCCCAACTTTGATTGCCCTTTTGTTGTTTACACTGATGCAAGTGATGTTGGACTTGGTGCTGTTCTAGTCCAACAGACTGGACTTGGCATTGAAGAAGTGCTAGCGTTCGCCAGTCGAACATTGAATGGAGCAGAACGGAACTACTCCACAACCGAGCAAGAGTGCCTCGCAGTTGTCTGGGCTTTGGAAAAGTGGAGGTACTACCTGGAGGGAAGACACTTCACTGTGGTCACTGACCATTCCTCCCTTGTGTGGGTGTTCAAGACCAACAAACCAAGCACCAGACTTATCAGATGGGCTCTACGGTTGCAAGAGTTCACCTTTGCAGTAGAATACAGGAAAGGAAAATACAACACTGTTCCAGATTACATTACAATTACATTTAAGTCATTTAGCAGACGCTCTTATCCAGAGCGACTTACAAAATGGTGCATTCACCTTATGATATCCAGTGGAACAACCACTTTACAATAGTGCATCTAAATATTTTAAGGGGGGGGGGGGTTAGAAGGATTACTTTATCCTATCCTAGGTATTCCTTAACCTCTATGGGCTAGGTGGGACGCTAGCGTGCCACCCGTGGTGCACTCCATCAACAGCAGGTGCATTTCAAGAGCGGCAAATTTGAATCCAAATAAATGTCAAAATTCAAATTTTTCAAAAATACAACTATTTTACACCCTTTGAAAGATAAACATCTCCTTAATCTAACCACGTTTTACGATTTCAAAAAGGTTTTACGGCGAAAGCATAAATTTAGAGTATGTTAGGACAGTACATTTACAAGAGTTGTGTGTAATGTTTTGTCAATTCAAAGACAGGGTCACCAAAACCATAAAACCAGCTAAAATGATGCACTAACCTTTTACAATCTCCATCAGATGACACTCCTAGGACATTATGTTAGACAATGCATGCATTTTTAGTTCTATCAAGTTCATATTTATATCCAAAAACAGCGTTTTACTATGGCATTGATGTTGAGGAAATCGTTTCCCTCCAATAACCGGCAGTCAAGTCAGCGTCACAAATTAAATAATTAAAATTAGAAAACATTGGTAAAATATTATATTGTCATTTAAAGAATTAAAGATTTACATCTCTTGAACGCAATCAACTTGCCAGATTTAAAAATAACCTTACTGGGAAATCACACTTTGCAATAATCTGAGCACTGCGCCCAGAAAAATACGCGTTGCGATACAGACTAGACGTCATGTTGGGGAGATCTAAAATCGAAAATACTATGTAAATAATCCATTACCTTTGATTCTCTTCATCAGATGTCACTTCCAGGTATCACAGGTCCATAACAAATGTAGTTTTGTTCAAAAAAGCTCATCATTTATGTCCAAAAATCTCCGTCTTGTTAGCACATGATCTAAGCCAGCCGGACTTCTCGTCATGAACGAGGGGAAAAAATATATTTCCGTTCGTTCAAACATGTCAAACGTTGTATAGCATAAATCATTAGGGCCTTTTTTAACCAGAACATGAATAATATTCAAGGTGGACGAATGCATACTCTTTTATAACGTATTGGAACGAGGGTACCCAACATGAACTCGCGTCGCCAGGTGTCTAATGGGACATCATCGTTCCATGGCTCTTGTTCGGTCAGATCTCCCTCCAGAAGACTCAAAACACTTTGTAAAGGCTGGTGACATCTAGTGGAAGCAATAGGAAGTGCCAAAATATTCCTAAGCCCCTGTGTTTTTCAATGGGATAGGTTTAAAGTCAATACAACACATCAGGTATCCACTTCCTGTCAGAAAATGTCTCAGGGTTTTGCCTGCCAAATGAGTTCTGTTATACTCACAGACACCATTCAAACAGTTTTAGAAACTTTAGTGTTTTCTATCCATATATAATAAGTATATGCATATTCTAGTTACTGGGTAGGATTAGTAACCAGATTAAATCGGGTACATTTTTTTTATCCAGACGTGCAAATGCTGCCCCCTAGCCCTAACAGGTTAAAGAGGTGGGGTTTCAGGTGTCTCCGGAAGGTGGTGATTGACTCCGCTGTCCTGGCGTCGTGAGGGAGCTTGTTCCACCATTGGGGTGCCAGAGCAGCGAACAGTTTTGACTGGGCTGAGCGGGAACTGTGCTTCCTCAGAGGTAGGGGGGCCAGCAGGCCAGTGGTGGATGAACGCAGTGCCCTTGTTTGGGTGTAGGGCCTGATCAGAGCCTGAAGGTATGGAGGTGCCGTTCCCTTCACAGCTCCGTAGGCAATCACCATGGTCTTGTAGCGGATGCGAGCTTCAACTGGAAGCCAGTGGAGAGAGCGGAGGAGCGGGGTGACGTGAGAGAACTTGGGAAGGTTGAACACCAGACGGGCTGCGGCGTTCTGGATGAGTTGTAGGGGTTTAATGGCACAGGCAGGGAGCCCAGCCAACAGCGAGTTGCAGTAATCCAGACGGGAGATGACAAGTGCCTGGATTAGGACCTGCGCCGCTTCCTGTGTGAGGCAGGGTCGTACTCTGCGAATGTTGTAGAGCATGAACCTACAGGATCGGGTCACCGCCTTGATGTTAGTGGAGAACGACAGGGTGTTGTCCAGGATCACGCCAAGGTTCTTAGCACTCTGGGAGGAGGACACAAGGGAGTTGTCAACCGTGATGGCGAGATCATGGAACGGGCAGTCCTTCCCCGGGAGGAAGAGCAGCTCCGTCTTGCCGAGGTTCAGCTTGAGCTGGTGATCCGTCATCCACACTGATATGTCTGACAGACATGCAGAGATGCGATTCGCCGCCTGGTTATCAGAAGGGGGAAAGGAGAAGATTAATTGTGTGTCGTCTGCATAGCAATGATAGGAGAGACCATGTGAGGATATGACAGAGCCAAGTGAGATGATGATGATTCCAGATGCCTTATCCAGAGCTCCTGCTGGTGGTAATGGTGGCCCTCATCTTACATGTGCTACTGTCCTGTCAAGCAGTCGAGACTCACCCAAAACTGACTTTCCCATCTCTGATGAGGCCATTTGGAAAGCCCAACAGGATGATCCAGAAGTACAGGCTTTGTACCAGACTATCCTGGAAGATAGAGAAAAGATGGTCAATCCTACCACCAAGCTGACCATCATTGAAGACAAAGTCTACCGAGTTGTACAACTACCTCACAGAACACTATACCAAATGTACATACCTGAAACTCTACGCCTTCAACTGCTTCAACATTTCCATGAAGACCCGTTAGCTGGTCATTTGGGCAGGTTCAAAACCTACAAGCGGTTGCAAGCATTACTGTACTGGCCACATCTGAGCATGGATGTAAAGTCACACATCCGAAACTGTCAGGTTTGTCAAATGTACAAACCAGAAGGTAGAAAGCCTGCTGGCAAGTTGCAGCAAACTGTGATTACCCGACCTTGGGAAATGTTAGGAGTGGATTTGATGGGTCCATTTCCTAGAAGCTCCAATCAGAATGTGTACATGCTTGTTTTTGTTGATTACTATTCCAAGTGGGTGGAGCTCTTTGCCCTGCGTCAGGCCACAGCAAGGACAGTCTCTAACATCCTTACGAAAGAGATCCTGACTCGCTGGGGAGTGCCTGATTACATCCTGTCTGATCGAGGTTCCCAATTCGTCTCTGATCTCTTTGAGGAGACCTGCCAAAGATGGAACCTGAGACAGAAGTTGACCACGGCTTATCACCCACAGACCAACCTCACTGAGAGAGTTAATCGAACCTTGAAGACAATGGTTGCTTCCTATGTAGGGACCCAGCACAAACACTGGGACAAGCACCTTCACGAGTTTCGATTTGCCCTGAATTCTGCTGTGCAAGAGTCCACTGGAGTCACACCTGCAGAGCTGAACCTGAGTCGTCCCCTCCGAGGACCCTTGGAGATGGTGCTACAGCCCCAGCAGGTTACTCCAGACGCTGCTTGCTATGACCAGGTAGTCCATCTCCACGACTTGAGAGCTCTTGTCTCAAAGAACATGATCCATGCTCGACTCAGGCAGAAGAGAAATTATGATAAGAAGAGACGAGACATGCAGTTCCAGCTTCGTGATCGGGTGTGGCTTCGCTCTCATCCTTATTCAAAAGCTGAACAATTCTTCTCGGCCAAGCTCGCTCCTAAATGGCAAGGACCATATAGGATTGTGGAGCAGAGAGGCCCTTTGAACTATCGAGTGGTGAAAGAGGACACAGGTGAAGATATGCGCGTTGTCCATGTCTCACGCCTTAAGGCCTGTTACCCCTCAGCTGACGAATTGGAGGAGATTGAGCGCCGCAAGGTCCTGGAGATCTTTGAAGAGGAAAGTGAGGAGACTTTTCTCGGATTCCCAGATCTAGAAGTCTCACGCTTTAAGAACTGTGACCCCTCGGCTGAGGAGCATGAGCGCCAAAATGTAACGAATATTTTTGTAGAGGAAAGTGATGAAGAGACCTTTCTCGGTTTCCCCGACCAAGATGTGCCTTCCAGGGCAATGGTCGGCTTTTTCCAGGGGAGGGGGTGTGTGACGGCCCTGAATGTTTCTGAACCGTCTCAGTGCTTCTCCTTCCAATAGGGCGCTTTCCCTTTAATTCTCAATTAATTAGCTTCTTCCAATAGGGCGCTTCCCCTTTAATTCCCAATTAAATAGCCAGCATCAGCTGTGCAAAAGAGGAGTTGTGATGGAAACATGAATGAGGATGTGTTCGACCCTCAGTTCTGAAGCGTCTCTCTTCCGTTTGTTGTGCTGCTTTAAAAGTGTGCTTTGTGTAGCCTAATAGAAAATCTACCCAAGGTCGGCTCCACTCTTGCATCTGTGGACTACACCTCTCCGTTGGTTTTCGTGGCCTTTCTCCGCTGGAGATCTGTCGGCGGATTGGCTTCTCTGACTGACCGACGGACTACAACCTTTTTTGTATACGGTATTTCATTTGTTTTGGTGTGATGTATACTGTGATGATTTAGGTAGTTAGTTGTAGTTGAGGATTTATTGAAATGTGTGGTAAAATATTTGTTCTTTTCATTGTATGATTGACACAGGGTTTACGCTACACTGTATGAACGGACAACCATTGCGTGACTAAGGTCACTTGAGTTCCCTGAACTTGTTTACCGGGCTGGACTCTTTTTAGGCCCGAGGTACAGGACATTTCTGGAGGAACCAGAGCTGTTTAAAGCTCATTATTGTTATATTGTTGTGTGTGTGTGTGTGATCATTTAGGTTGTTAATACATTTAGGTTGTTTTGAAGTTATTTCCATTGTTTTAAGGGTTTATGAAAAGTGTATTTCCATCCTGACTTTTACATGAGTCCTTTGTATTGGTGTAGACTTGACGGACCAGATGGGACTCATTCCCTATCAAACTAAAAGGAGAAACTAATATTTTCTCTGGTAGGCACAACCTACCTGGCACCCCTATAAATTATAACCTCAAGTCAAAACCGTTACAACGTACAAACTTGATAGAGCATAATATTGACATTGGAGATGCTGACCCCATTCGTCAGCGGTTCTATAGAGTCTCTGTAGAGAAACTGCGTTGTCTGGATGCTGAGGTCAGGTACATGCTGGAGAGTAAGATAGCAGAGCCTTCTTTCTCCAGTTGGGCTTCTCCCTGTATCTTGGTCAGTAAACCGGATGGAACGGACCACCGTAAGGTAAACGGAGTCACTAAGCCAGATTAATTTCCTCTTCCTCGGATGGAGGACTGCGTTGATCAAGTCGGCGCAGCTGTTTGTGCAAATTTGACCTGTTATTGTGCTATTGGCAGGTGCCACTGACGAGTAGGGCACATGACATTTTTGCCTTTATTACACCCTCTGGTCTGTACTCGTATTCGGTTATGAGTTTAGTGACTATGAATCGTTGGAGTCACTATGAATCGTTGGAGTCACTATGAATCGTTGGAGTCACTATGAATCATTGGAGTGACTATGAATCGTTGGGAAATGACAACCGTTGAGAAGTGACTATGAACCGTTGGAAGATGTTGTTTGCGTTTGTAGCTGATGTGGTCTCTTGTGCGCCCTGTTCCTGAATGTTATGTGACTGACCATTGTTTGGTTTTATCATGTTCTAACTTTCCTGTCTGTTCCCTCCTGGTCTTGTGTTCTCCTTTCCTCTTAAATGTTGCTTCCTGTGCACAAAGGTTGCTGAGGTCTGGGGAGAAGGAGGTTGGCTGGGGCAAGTGGAAGGTGAACATGTAACCTCTCGTCAATTTGGGACGCAGAGGCCTGTGTCAATTTGGGACGCAGAGGCCTGTGTCAATTTGGGACGCAGAGGCCTGTGTCAATTTGGGACGCAGAGGCCTGTGTCAATTTGGGACGCAGCGGCCTGTGTCAATTTGGGACGCAGCGGCCTGTGTCAATTTGGGACGCAGAGGCCTGTGTCAATTTGGGACGCAGAGGCCTGTGTCAATTTGGGACGCAGAGGCCTGTGTCAATTTGGGACGCAGAGGCCTGTGTCAATTTGGGACGCAGAGGCCTGTGTCAATTTGGGACGCAGAGGCCTGTGTCAATTTGGGACGCAGAGGCTGGTACGTTGTTCCGGGGCCCTTGTTGGTCCCCGGTTTTATGGGGGGGTGTGTGACGACCCTCCCACTCTGTCTGCCGTATTCTCTCTGTTCTTGTTTCCTTGTTAGGATGCCGGTGGGCGGAGTTGGAAGGGTCGTCAGCTAAATGGGAAGCACCTGGGCCCAGCTGTGTCCCAGGATAAAGAGACCTCTTCCACAGTTATTGAGAGGACTCTCTCCATGCAGACACTTTTTTGATTTTGGTTGTGTAGTTTTGTGGCTTTTTGGTTATTTCCTTTGGCACCTTTCAACACCCTGCATTATTACATTCAGGTATGCAAAACACTCACTTACACTACTGATTACACACACGCCATTGTTAATTATTTAGTTATTTTAGTTAATAAATATATATTTTGATACTCCTTGTCTCCACGTTGTCTCCCTTTTGTTGTGAACTCAGAGCCGGTTCTGTAACGCTCTGGCCATAGAGAGGGGTTTTTGTTCTTTATTTTGGTTAGGCCAGGGTGTTACATTGGGTGGGCGTTCTATGTTCCTTTTTCTATGTTTTGGTATTTCTTTGTTTTGGGCCATGTGTGTGGCTCCCAATCAGGCACAGGTGGTGCTCGTTGCTGCTGATTGGGAGTCACACATAAGGAGCATGTTTTTCCTTTGGGTTTTGTGGGTAATTGTTTCTTGTTTAGTGTGGTTGCACCTGACAGGACTGTTGGCTGTCAGTTTCCTTGTTTTTGTTTTTGTATAGTGTTCTTTCCAATTAAATTGAAGGATGAATACTAACTCTGCTGCATTTTGGTCCTTTCCTGAAGACAGCCCTTACAGGTTCGTAACAAGTGGGGGCTCATCCGGGATCTTGAACTTGTGTTTGGGAGAAAACGTGGCGGTATGTTAAATTGAGGTGCTTTGTTTGTTAGTTTGAGTTTGGTGCTCAGTATTGGTTGCCTTTGTTTGTTTGGTTTGTGTGCTGTGTTGGAGAGAATACATTGGTTAGTTTCCAGGCCCCTGCCTAGCCTGGAAACGCTTGTTCTACTTGCTGTTGGGACGTTGGTCTGAGGTGAGTACAATCAGCTGTGTACCTTGGTGGGAGATTTGGATAGGGTAGTGAAACTTACTACCCGGAGCTATAACCTTTTTCCCCTGATAGGCTTAGTGACGTGTTTCATTTTGGAATATGTTGGGCATTGTTAATGTTTGTTATTTTTGTGTGGTGTCTGTGGACTGAGCAGTTGTCTCGGGGGCACATCCGTGGCTTGGTGGAATCTACCAGCGTGCTGGGGGGTTACTTCCTTGCCAGCGGGCTACAGTGCATAATTACCCACCGCAAATCTGCATGAAGACTAGGGTTGAGTTATTGTAGATTTTGGGGAAGCTCCATTTCTCATCTCTTTTCTGTGGTGCCCGGTGTGATTTGTATTTTCTCTTGTTGTGGTCTGGTGTGCTCAGTAGAGGGGTTGAGTGAGAATTTTTTTGACTATGGCGTCTAATGTAGACGAGTTCATTCGCTTTCCATCAAAGGAACTGTTAGATGTATGTACTAAAGAACAGCTGTTGAAGGTTGCTGAACACTACAAGGTTGAAATTAGTGATAAATGTAAAAAAAATTCTATTAGGTTAATATTGAAGGCCAATCTGATGGAGAGTGGTATTCTTGAAGATACCACTGGGGCAGCCTCTGCTGAGGACTCGCCGTCTCCCCGATATGTTACAATTACCGCTCCATCGGTTAGTCCTAGTAGTCTTCTTTTTGAACAGCAGAAAGAGCTGCTTCTGTTACAGCTAGAGCACGATCGTGTAAAATATGAGAAGGAATTGGAATTTAAACAGGATATGGAGCGTGCTAAAATCAAGCTGCAACAAGAGCGACTAGAGTTGGTTAGGGAAGGAAAGCTCTCAGGGGAGAGTTTGCTCTGGGAAGGTGACGCAGATTTACTTAGGAGTCGTTCCTCTTTTGGGTGTGCCCCGGACACATTTGACATTGTTGGGAATTTACGGTTGTTGCCTCAGTTTAATGAAAAGGACCCTGAGACATTATTTTCGTTGTTTGAGCGTGTTGCTGACGCTAGGAGTTGGCCTGATTCTGACCGCACTTTAATGTTGCAGTGTGTGCTGACTGGTAAAGCGCAGGAAGCATATTCAGCTCTTAGTGTAGCCGACAGTGTCAGTTATGATAAGGTTAAAAGGGCGGTGTTACAGATTTACGAATTGGTTCCTGAGGCTTACTGCCAACGATTTAGAACTTTAGAAAGGGATGATAGGCAGACTCATGTTGAGTTTGCGCGAAAATTATCTTCACAGTTTAATCGCTGGTGTTCCGCCTCTGCGGTTATGACTTTTCAAGGGCTGTGTGATCTGATTATGCTAGAGCAATTTAAGGACACAATCCCTGATCATATAGCGACGTATATTAACGAACGAAAAGTACAGACTGTCGCTGAAGCTGCGGTTTTGGCGGACGAATATGTTTTGACTCACAAAAGTATTTTTGTAGAACCCCGTACTTGGAGTGAGTGGGGGCGTTCGGAGAGATTTGGGCCTCGCTCACCGAGATACTCTGGTTCACGGGCAGAGTTTTATTCAACTAGGGTTGAGCCTGACTCCCGTGGTAAAACTGACTTTGGTCAAGAGTGTCACTACTGTCAAGGCTCAGGTCATTGGAAAAACGAATGTCCGGTTCTCAGGTCTAGGGGTAAATTCAGTACGTGTGTTAACCTCTATGGGCTAGGTGGGACGCCACTGCCAGCCTGTGGCGCGATTTTCAAAACCTTAAAAATCCTATTACTTCAATTTCTCAAACATATGACTATTTTACAGCCATTTAAAGACAAGACTCTCGTTAATCTAACCACACTGTCCGATTTCAAAAAGGCTTTACAACGAAAGCAAAACATTAGATTATGTCAGCAGAGTACCAAGCCAGAAATAATCAGACACCCATTTTTCAAGCCAGCATATAATGTCACCAAAACCCAGAAGACAGCTAAATGCAGCACTCACCTTTGATGATCTTCATCAGATGACAACCCTAGGACATTATGTTATACAATACATGCATGTTTTGTTCAATCAAGTTCATATTTATATCAAAAAACAGCTTTTTACATTAGCATGTGACGTTCAGAACTAGCATACCCCCCGCAAACTTCCGGGGAATTCGCTAACATTTTACTAAATTACTCACGATAAACGTTCACAAAAAGCATAACAATTATTTTAAGAATTATAGATACAGACCTCCTCTATGCACTCGATATGTCCGATTTTAAAATAGCTTTTTGGTGAAAGCACATTTTGCAATATTCTAAGTACATAGCCCAGGCATCACGGGCTCGCTATTTAGACACCCGGCAAGTTTAGCACTCACCATAATCATATTTACTATTATAAAAGTTTGATTACCTTTTGTTGTCTTCGTCAGAATGCACACCCAGGACTGCTACTTCAATAACAAATGTTGGTTTGGTCCAAAATAATCCATCGTTATATCCGAATAGCGGCGTTTTGTTCGTGCGTTCCAGACACTATCCGAAATAGTAAAGAAGTGTCGCGCGCATGGCGCAATTCGTGACAATAAAATTCTAAATATTCCATTACCGTACTTCGAAGCATGTCAACCGCTGTTTAAAATCAATTTTTACGACATTTTTCTCGTAGAAAAGCGATAATATTCCGACAGGGAATCTCCTTTTCGGCAAACAGAGGAAAAAATCCCAAAGGCGGGGGCGGTCGGGGTCACGCGCATAAGCCCAGTGTCCCTTGATCGGCCACTTGAGAAAGGCGATAATGTGTTTCAGCCTGGGGCTGGAATGACGACATTCTGTTTTTTCCCGGGCTCTGAGAGCCTATGGAAGACGTGGGAAGTGTCACGTTAGAGCAGAGATCCTTAGTAAATGATAGAGATGGAAAAGAAGTTCAAGAAATGGTCAGACAGGCCACTTCCTGTAAAGGAATCTCTCAGGTTTTGACCTGCCATTTGAGTTCTGTTATACTCACAGACACCATTCAAACAGTTTTAGAAAATTTAGGGTGTTTTCTATCCATATGTAATAAGTATATGCATATTCTAGTTACTGGGTAGGAGTGGTAACCAGATTAAATCGGGTATGTTTTTTATCCAGCCGTGTCAATACTGCCCCCTAGCCCTAACAGGTTAACGTTAAATCTAGGCCTACGGCGTTAGCTGCGTCTGTTCCACATCAGTTTACTCCTGACACATTGTCTCAGGCCCAGGGGCATGTGAAAGTCCATATTGACCCAGGCTATTTACCTTTCATTACGGAGGGTTTTGTGTCTATGTTAGGAAGTAAGAACCTAGTGCCAGTGAAGATCCTACGAGACACAGGTGCCTCGGAATCGTTTGTGTTGGAATCTGTGTTACCTTTCTCTGCTGAGACTGATTCTGGGAATAGTGTTCTAATTAGGGGAATAGGTTTGAACAATCTGTCAGTTCCATTGCATAAACTGATATTGGATTGTGGACTGGTGAAAGGTGACGTTGTTGTGGGGGTGCGTCCTTCGTTGCCTATTGAGGGTATCGACGTTATCCTTGGGAATAACTTGGCTGGTGAGCGTGTGTGGCCTGTCGTGTTTCCATCTCTAGTGGTTTCCACTAAACCGTCAATTGTAGGGATTCCTGATGAGAGTGCGCAGAGTTTCCCAGCGGTGTTCTCTGCGGGTGCAGTGACGCGGTCTATGAGCCATGGTGACCCGGTCCCTGCTCCGGTAAATGAGAATACCACAAAGAAGTCTCTCACTGTTTTCCCTGTTATCCCGTTATCTGTATTCCGCTCCGATCTAATCAATGCGCCACGGACTGACCCCACATTAGAAGAGTTGCGTGACCAAATTGTGCCTGTGGAACAGTTGGGAGATGTCGCACATGGTTATTTTCTCCAAGAGGATGTTCTGATGAGAAAGTGGGAGTCTACAGAGGATGGTAAAACTGTTCGTTTGGCTGATACCGTTACTTCCCTTGGTTCTTGTAATACTAGGTCTGTGCATGAGGACGAAAATGTTCCTGGTCCCGATGATTGCATACTGCAGGGTAGATTGAAAAATTCAGAGACACTGGATATTTTGGATAGCCCTTTTACTCAGCTACCTGTTGATGGGCGGAAAGAGCTGGTTGGTCTGATTCGGAAAATTCCAGGTTTGTTTTCTGTGACACCTACACGTTGTGACGGCCCTGAATGTTTCTGAACCGTCTCAGTGCTTCTCCTTCCAATAGGGCGCTTTCCCTTTAATTCTCAATTAATTAGTGCTTCTTCCAATAGGGCGCTTCCCCTTTAATTCCCAATTAAATAGCCAGCATCAGCTGTGCAAAAGAGGAGTTGTGATGGAAACATGAATGAGGATGTGTTCGACCCTCAGTTCTGAAGCGTCTCTCTTCCGTTTGTTGTGCTGCTTTAAAAGTGTGCTTTGTGTAGCCTAATAGAAAATCTACCCAAGGTCGGCTCCACTCTTGCATCTGTGGACTACACCTCTCCGTTGGTTTTCGTGGCCTTTCTCCGCTGGAGATCTGTCGGCGGATTGGCTTCTCTGACTGACCGACGGACTACAACCTTTTTTGTATACGGTATTTCATTTGTTTTGGTGTGATGTATACTGTGATGATTTAGGTAGTTAGTTGTAGTTGAGGATTTATTGAAATGTGTGGTAAAATATTTGTTCTTTTCATTGTATGATTGACACTGGGTTTACGCTACACTGTATGAACGGACAACCATTGCGTGACTAAGGTCACTTGAGTTCCCTGAACTTGTTTACCGGGCTGGACTCTTTTTAGGCCCGAGGTACAGGACATTTCTGGAGGAACCAGAGCTGTTTAAAGCTCATTATTGTTATATTGTGTGTGTGTGTGTGTGTGTGATCATTTAGGTTGTTAATACAACCACGCAAAAGAATACAGTTGTTTTGAAGTTATTTCCATTGTTTTAAGGGTTTATGAAAAGTGTATTTCCATCCTGACTTTTACATGAGTCCTTTGTATTGGTGTAGACTTGACGGACCAGATGGGACTCATTCCCTATCAAACTAAAAGGAGAAACTAATATTTTCTCTGGTAGGCACAACCTACCTGGCACCCCTATAAATTATAACCTCAAGTCAAAACCGTTACATAAAATATGGCACCCCAGATGGGACCTCAACATTGAGAAATAACCAAAGCAAATCTTTTGTGTGGAATTAAAACAATGGATTCACCCCAAGAAAATGTGCTCATCCATATCATACCTGTCAATGGGAATACACAGGGCCAGTCTGACCATCGAGCCGACAATACAAATCATAATGTCAATGGAGTTGATTTGGGCCAGAGCCCTGGGAATCTGAAGGCTCGGTCTGGACCACAGGCCACAGGAGGTCTAACCAGCTACTCCCTTATTGACATGGATCTGTGTGGAAGTACTGAGCTAGCCTTCCCTCTGACGCCCAACCTTCCTCCATTGTCTGGTTTATCTCCAGAGGTTGTAGTCTTACAACTTCAAGGTGACATCCTTGATATTCGTCGGACTCAACAACATCTCCAAACTCTAATCCACCATAAATTCAAATGTCTGAGTGAAGAGCAACAACAGAGTGCCATGGAATTCAGAAACTCACTGAGCACTCTAACCCACACACTGACAGAGCTCAGTGAGAGTGGAAGACGGGATGTTACTGGTGCCATGGACAGGCAGTTTGACTACCAACAAACCCAACTCACTGCCACTCTCCAGTGGCGCTTGCAACATCATCACACTGAGGTTCTCAAGGACGTTAATTCAGTTTTTTCTCCTCTGGTTAACACTGTAGACCACTTGCAGAAAGAGCTTTCTAATTGTGTTAAAATGTTGGCTGACGTGTCTGTTGACATGGCCTCCATTAGGCACAACTCCTTGCACAGAGCTTCTCTGGTGTCCACTTCTGTTCAGACCACTGAGGGCCAAGCTGGCACCTCAGAACAGCTAAGACAAGGCCATGCTGCAGCCACCCCTTACAGGATGCAATCCACCATGCATCCTGGTGTTCATTTTCATGGTCCGATAACTCCCTCACCCTCTACTTCCTCAATCCCTCCTAGCTCTTTTGTTCATGGTGATTTGAGTAGACGTCATGTGGGGGCGATGCCCATTAAATTGCAATTTCCCACCTTTGGGGAAAAAAGATGACAGTCCTGATCCGCTAATGTATCTGGAAAGATGTCGTGACTTTCTTGCCCTCAATCCCCTGGCTGACGAAGAACTCCTTGCCACATTGAGGAATGTGTTGCATGGTACAGCTCGAGACTGGTGGGATGTGGCACGTCTCACCACTACCTCCTGGGCTGACTTTGAGGCCAAGTTTTCCTCTGCATTTCTGTCTGAGGACTACACAGATGAGCTGGCAGACAGAGTCTTTAATCGAGTGCAAAGAGAGAAGGAGAGTATCCGTGACTTTGCATACGGTTACCACTCCCTGTGCAGAAGGTGGAAACCTGGTATTGAGGAGGAAGAGGTCATTAAATTGATCTTGAAGAACATCAACCCACTACTAGCCAGTCAACTCAGAGAAAGAGTCACCACTGTTGATGGACTGGTTCGCCTGGGACAGCAGTTCGAGAAGGACAGAGAATGCCAACAGCAATATGAACAGAGAAAGAAACAGACACCCAAACCGTTACCCAAGCCAGACCATCAACAACAGCCACAGTCTCCAGCCAAAACCCCTCCCATGTTCTGTTGGAGATGTAGCCAAAAGGGACATTCTTCAGCTACATGTCCAAGACCATATCAAGTAAACCCTTCCAGAAACCACAAATCACAACAGGCAAACACACCTAACTCCCTTCGCAGGAACGACCATCCTACTCTGGGTGCTTTGACCAGAGATGAAACCCCAAGTGTCACTGCCTACGCCGCCCCATCGACATCCCCTTCCTTTCAGTTAATACCGCACCAATTGGTGTTACCCCTGTCCATAGGGCCATGGACAGGAAGAGCCATCCTGGACACCGGGTCATCCTACACACTGCTCAATGAGAAACTGTGGAAGGAGGTTAAAGGTCTACACTACAACTTGAAGCCGTGGACAGAAGGTCCACTCTATCTGGCTGATGGTGAGGCTAAACGACCACTTGGATGGAGTGAGGTAGAGTTCCACCTGTGTAACCACTCCTATATGATTCCTTCTGTTATCCTACAAACCAAGAACCTTGCTTTTCCTGTTGTGTTGGGAATTGATTTCATGTACTTCAGTGGTGTCCAGATTGATATCGCACACAATTGCTACTGGTTTCCATACAATCCGAGCAAGAAGCATTTCTTCCAGTCAGAAGCTACAAAGTTACATGATTGGGGTCCAAATGTGGCAGTCTTCTCTGCCATTGCTCCGGTACCACTAACCCTCGATAATCCTTCTGATGATCTCCTTTTACAGGCTGTGAGAAGAGCTCAGCTGGAACAGCCAGAGGAGTTAAGGCTGTTGGAACAGCTGCAGAATAACGCTGATGTATGTACTTCAAAGCTGGGACGTACCGGGCTCCTGAAGCACAAAATATTCCTTACACAGGAAATGCCGATCAAGCAGAAGCCATATCGTTTGTCCCCAGCAAAGCTAATCATCCAAAAAGGACTCATTAATGATATGTTGACACAAAATATAATTGAACGTTCATCCTCTCCCTGGGCTGCTCCTGTTGTCCTCATCCCAAAAAAGACTGGTGGTCTTAGATTTTGTGTGGACTATAGGAAGACCAACAAGGTTTCCCAGACTGATGCCTATCCTCTTCCCACCATCCAAGAGATCCTGGAGTCATTGTCTGGCGCGGTTGTGTTCACTACCCTTGACCTCAATAGTGGCTATTGGCAGGTTGAGATGGACCAGGAAAGCAAGGACAAGACTGCTTTTGTCTGTGCTGAGGGCTTGTTTTCCTTTAAGGTGATGCCTTTTGGATTAAAGAATGCACCTGCCACTTTCCAAAGACTCATGGAGATTGCGTTAGGTGAGCTCAAAGGGAAGATCTGTTTCGTCTACCTGGACGATATAATTATCTACTCCCAGACCAGAGAACAACATTTTCAAGATCTTCAAGCAGTGTTGGACAAGCTAAGGGAAGCTGGTCTGACATTGAACATGAAGAAGAGCAACTTCTGCCAAACCTCCCTGAAGTTCCTTGGCCATATTGTGTCTTTTGACGGCACTCATGTGGATCCCGAAAAGACCAAGGCGGTACAAGATTTCCCTGTCCCAACCACACTCAAGGCCCTTCAACGGTTCCTTGGGATGGCTGGATGGTACCATCGGTTTGTGTTGAACTTCTCCCAGGTGGCAGAACCCCTCAACGCATTGAAGCGAAAAGGTGCGAAATTCCGATGGACGGCAGAGTGCCAGACCTCTTTTGAAACCCTGAAACGACACCTCGTCACACCTCCCATTTTGGGTCATCCCAACTTTGATTGCCCTTTTGTTGTTTACACTGATGCAAGTGATGTTGGACTTGGTGCTGTTCTAGTCCAACAGACTGGACTTGGCATTGAAGAAGTGCTAGCGTTCGCCAGTCGAACATTGAATGGAGCAGAACGGAACTACTCCACAACCGAGCAAGAGTGCCTCGCAGTTGTCTGGGCTTTGGAAAAGTGGAGGTACTACCTGGAGGGAAGACACTTCACTGTGGTCACTGACCATTCCTCCCTTGTGTGGGTGTTCAAGACCAACAAACCAAGCACCAGACTTATCAGATGGGCTCTACGGTTGCAAGAGTTCACCTTTGCAGTAGAATACAGGAAAGGAAAATACAACACTGTTCCAGATTACATTACAATTACATTTAAGTCATTTAGCAGACGCTCTTATCCAGAGCGACTTACAAAATGGTGCATTCACCTTATGATATCCAGTGGAACAACCACTTTACAATAGTGCATCTAAATATTTTAAGGGGGGGGGGGGTTAGAAGGATTACTTTATCCTATCCTAGGTATTCCTTAACCTCTATGGGCTAGGTGGGACGCTAGCGTGCCACCCGTGGTGCACTCCATCAACAGCAGGTGCATTTCAAGAGCGGCAAATTTGAATCCAAATAAATGTCAAAATTCAAATTTTTCAAAAATACAACTATTTTACACCCTTTGAAAGATAAACATCTCCTTAATCTAACCACGTTTTACGATTTCAAAAAGGTTTTACGGCGAAAGCATAAATTTAGAGTATGTTAGGACAGTACATTTACAAGAGTTGTGTGTAATGTTTTGTCAATTCAAAGACAGGGTCACCAAAACCATAAAACCAGCTAAAATGATGCACTAACCTTTTACAATCTCCATCAGATGACACTCCTAGGACATTATGTTAGACAATGCATGCATTTTTAGTTCTATCAAGTTCATATTTATATCCAAAAACAGCGTTTTACTATGGCATTGATGTTGAGGAAATCGTTTCCCTCCAATAACCGGCAGTCAAGTCAGCGTCACAAATTAAATAATTAAAATTAGAAAACATTGGTAAAATATTATATTGTCATTTAAAGAATTAAAGATTTACATCTCTTGAACGCAATCAACTTGCCAGATTTAAAAATAACCTTACTGGGAAATCACACTTTGCAATAATCTGAGCACTGCGCCCAGAAAAATACGCGTTGCGATACAGACTAGACGTCATGTTGGGGAGATCTAAAATCGAAAATACTATGTAAATAATCCATTACCTTTGATTCTCTTCATCAGATGTCACTTCCAGGTATCACAGGTCCATAACAAATGTAGTTTTGTTCAAAAAAGCTCATCATTTATGTCCAAAAATCTCCGTCTTGTTAGCACATGATCTAAGCCAGCCGGACTTCTCGTCATGAACGAGGGGAAAAAATATATTTCCGTTCGTTCAAACATGTCAAACGTTGTATAGCATAAATCATTAGGGCCTTTTTTAACCAGAACATGAATAATATTCAAGGTGGACGAATGCATACTCTTTTATAACGTATTGGAACGAGGGTACCCAACATGAACTCGCGTCGCCAGGTGTCTAATGGGACATCATCGTTCCATGGCTCTTGTTCGGTCAGATCTCCCTCCAGAAGACTCAAAACACTTTGTAAAGGCTGGTGACATCTAGTGGAAGCAATAGGAAGTGCCAAAATATTCCTAAGCCCCTGTGTTTTTCAATGGGATAGGTTTAAAGTCAATACAACACATCAGGTATCCACTTCCTGTCAGAAAATGTCTCAGGGTTTTGCCTGCCAAATGAGTTCTGTTATACTCACAGACACCATTCAAACAGTTTTAGAAACTTTAGTGTTTTCTATCCATATATAATAAGTATATGCATATTCTAGTTACTGGGTAGGATTAGTAACCAGATTAAATCGGGTACATTTTTTTTATCCAGACGTGCAAATGCTGCCCCCTAGCCCTAACAGGTTAAAGAGGTGGGGTTTCAGGTGTCTCCGGAAGGTGGTGATTGACTCCGCTGTCCTGGCGTCGTGAGGGAGCTTGTTCCACCATTGGGGTGCCAGAGCAGCGAACAGTTTTGACTGGGCTGAGCGGGAACTGTGCTTCCTCAGAGGTAGGGGGGCCAGCAGGCCAGTGGTGGATGAACGCAGTGCCCTTGTTTGGGTGTAGGGCCTGATCAGAGCCTGAAGGTATGGAGGTGCCGTTCCCTTCACAGCTCCGTAGGCAATCACCATGGTCTTGTAGCGGATGCGAGCTTCAACTGGAAGCCAGTGGAGAGAGCGGAGGAGCGGGGTGACGTGAGAGAACTTGGGAAGGTTGAACACCAGACGGGCTGCGGCGTTCTGGATGAGTTGTAGGGGTTTAATGGCACAGGCAGGGAGCCCAGCCAACAGCGAGTTGCAGTAATCCAGACGGGAGATGACAAGTGCCTGGATTAGGACCTGCGCCGCTTCCTGTGTGAGGCAGGGTCGTACTCTGCGAATGTTGTAGAGCATGAACCTACAGGATCGGGTCACCGCCTTGATGTTAGTGGAGAACGACAGGGTGTTGTCCAGGATCACGCCAAGGTTCTTAGCACTCTGGGAGGAGGACACAAGGGAGTTGTCAACCGTGATGGCGAGATCATGGAACGGGCAGTCCTTCCCCGGGAGGAAGAGCAGCTCCGTCTTGCCGAGGTTCAGCTTGAGCTGGTGATCCGTCATCCACACTGATATGTCTGACAGACATGCAGAGATGCGATTCGCCGCCTGGTTATCAGAAGGGGGAAAGGAGAAGATTAATTGTGTGTCGTCTGCATAGCAATGATAGGAGAGACCATGTGAGGATATGACAGAGCCAAGTGAGATGATGATGATTCCAGATGCCTTATCCAGAGCTCCTGCTGGTGGTAATGGTGGCCCTCATCTTACATGTGCTACTGTCCTGTCAAGCAGTCGAGACTCACCCAAAACTGACTTTCCCATCTCTGATGAGGCCATTTGGAAAGCCCAACAGGATGATCCAGAAGTACAGGCTTTGTACCAGACTATCCTGGAAGATAGAGAAAAGATGGTCAATCCTACCACCAAGCTGACCATCATTGAAGACAAAGTCTACCGAGTTGTACAACTACCTCACAGAACACTATACCAAATGTACATACCTGAAACTCTACGCCTTCAACTGCTTCAACATTTCCATGAAGACCCGTTAGCTGGTCATTTGGGCAGGTTCAAAACCTACAAGCGGTTGCAAGCATTACTGTACTGGCCACATCTGAGCATGGATGTAAAGTCACACATCCGAAACTGTCAGGTTTGTCAAATGTACAAACCAGAAGGTAGAAAGCCTGCTGGCAAGTTGCAGCAAACTGTGATTACCCGACCTTGGGAAATGTTAGGAGTGGATTTGATGGGTCCATTTCCTAGAAGCTCCAATCAGAATGTGTACATGCTTGTTTTTGTTGATTACTATTCCAAGTGGGTGGAGCTCTTTGCCCTGCGTCAGGCCACAGCAAGGACAGTCTCTAACATCCTTACGAAAGAGATCCTGACTCGCTGGGGAGTGCCTGATTACATCCTGTCTGATCGAGGTTCCCAATTCGTCTCTGATCTCTTTGAGGAGACCTGCCAAAGATGGAACCTGAGACAGAAGTTGACCACGGCTTATCACCCACAGACCAACCTCACTGAGAGAGTTAATCGAACCTTGAAGACAATGGTTGCTTCCTATGTAGGGACCCAGCACAAACACTGGGACAAGCACCTTCACGAGTTTCGATTTGCCCTGAATTCTGCTGTGCAAGAGTCCACTGGAGTCACACCTGCAGAGCTGAACCTGAGTCGTCCCCTCCGAGGACCCTTGGAGATGGTGCTACAGCCCCAGCAGGTTACTCCAGACGCTGCTTGCTATGACCAGGTAGTCCATCTCCACGACTTGAGAGCTCTTGTCTCAAAGAACATGATCCATGCTCGACTCAGGCAGAAGAGAAATTATGATAAGAAGAGACGAGACATGCAGTTCCAGCTTCGTGATCGGGTGTGGCTTCGCTCTCATCCTTATTCAAAAGCTGAACAATTCTTCTCGGCCAAGCTCGCTCCTAAATGGCAAGGACCATATAGGATTGTGGAGCAGAGAGGCCCTTTGAACTATCGAGTGGTGAAAGAGGACACAGGTGAAGATATGCGCGTTGTCCATGTCTCACGCCTTAAGGCCTGTTACCCCTCAGCTGACGAATTGGAGGAGATTGAGCGCCGCAAGGTCCTGGAGATCTTTGAAGAGGAAAGTGAGGAGACTTTTCTCGGATTCCCAGATCTAGAAGTCTCACGCTTTAAGAACTGTGACCCCTCGGCTGAGGAGCATGAGCGCCAAAATGTAACGAATATTTTTGTAGAGGAAAGTGATGAAGAGACCTTTCTCGGTTTCCCCGACCAAGATGTGCCTTCCAGGGCAATGGTCGGCTTTTTCCAGGGGAGGGGGTGTGTGACGGCCCTGAATGTTTCTGAACCGTCTCAGTGCTTCTCCTTCCAATAGGGCGCTTTCCCTTTAATTCTCAATTAATTAGCTTCTTCCAATAGGGCGCTTCCCCTTTAATTCCCAATTAAATAGCCAGCATCAGCTGTGCAAAAGAGGAGTTGTGATGGAAACATGAATGAGGATGTGTTCGACCCTCAGTTCTGAAGCGTCTCTCTTCCGTTTGTTGTGCTGCTTTAAAAGTGTGCTTTGTGTAGCCTAATAGAAAATCTACCCAAGGTCGGCTCCACTCTTGCATCTGTGGACTACACCTCTCCGTTGGTTTTCGTGGCCTTTCTCCGCTGGAGATCTGTCGGCGGATTGGCTTCTCTGACTGACCGACGGACTACAACCTTTTTTGTATACGGTATTTCATTTGTTTTGGTGTGATGTATACTGTGATGATTTAGGTAGTTAGTTGTAGTTGAGGATTTATTGAAATGTGTGGTAAAATATTTGTTCTTTTCATTGTATGATTGACACAGGGTTTACGCTACACTGTATGAACGGACAACCATTGCGTGACTAAGGTCACTTGAGTTCCCTGAACTTGTTTACCGGGCTGGACTCTTTTTAGGCCCGAGGTACAGGACATTTCTGGAGGAACCAGAGCTGTTTAAAGCTCATTATTGTTATATTGTTGTGTGTGTGTGTGTGATCATTTAGGTTGTTAATACAACCACGCAAAAGAATACAGTTGTTTTGAAGTTATTTCCATTGTTTTAAGGGTTTATGAAAAGTGTATTTCCATCCTGACTTTTACATGAGTCCTTTGTATTGGTGTAGACTTGACGGACCAGATGGGACTCATTCCCTATCAAACTAAAAGGAGAAACTAATATTTTCTCTGGTAGGCACAACCTACCTGGCACCCCTATAAATTATAACCTCAAGTCAAAACCGTTACAACGTACAAACTTGATAGAGCATAATATTGACATTGGAGATGCTGACCCCATTCGTCAGCGGTTCTATAGAGTCTCTGTAGAGAAACTGCGTTGTCTGGATGCTGAGGTCAGGTACATGCTGGAGAGTAAGATAGCAGAGCCTTCTTTCTCCAGTTGGGCTTCTCCCTGTATCTTGGTCAGTAAACCGGATGGAACGGACCACCGTAAGGTAAACGGAGTCACTAAGCCAGATTAATTTCCTCTTCCTCGGATGGAGGACTGCGTTGATCAAGTCGGCGCAGCTGTTTGTGCAAATTTGACCTGTTATTGTGCTATTGGCAGGTGCCACTGACGAGTAGGGCACATGACATTTTTGCCTTTATTACACCCTCTGGTCTGTACTCGTATTCGGTTATGAGTTTAGTGACTATGAATCGTTGGAGTCACTATGAATCGTTGGAGTCACTATGAATCGTTGGAGTCACTATGAATCATTGGAGTGACTATGAATCGTTGGGAAATGACAACCGTTGAGAAGTGACTATGAACCGTTGGAAGATGTTGTTTGCGTTTGTAGCTGATGTGGTCTCTTGTGCGCCCTGTTCCTGAATGTTATGTGACTGACCATTGTTTGGTTTTATCATGTTCTAACTTTCCTGTCTGTTCCCTCCTGGTCTTGTGTTCTCCTTTCCTCTTAAATGTTGCTTCCTGTGCACAAAGGTTGCTGAGGTCTGGGGAGAAGGAGGTTGGCTGGGGCAAGTGGAAGGTGAACATGTAACCTCTCGTCAATTTGGGACGCAGAGGCCTGTGTCAATTTGGGACGCAGAGGCCTGTGTCAATTTGGGACGCAGAGGCCTGTGTCAATTTGGGACGCAGAGGCCTGTGTCAATTTGGGACGCAGAGGCCTGTGTCAATTTGGGACGCAGAGGCCTGTGTCAATTTGGGACGCAGAGGCCTGTGTCAATTTGGGACGCAGAGGCCTGTGTCAATTTGGGACGCAGAGGCCTGTGTCAATTTGGGACGCAGAGGCTGGTACGTTGTTCCGGGGCCCTTGTTGGTCCCCGGTTTTATGGGGGGGTGTGTGACGACCCTCCCACTCTGTCTGCCGTATTCTCTCTGTTCTTGTTTCCTTGTTAGGATGCCGGTGGGCGGAGTTGGAAGGGTCGTCAGCTAAATGGGAAGCACCTGGGCCCAGCTGTGTCCCAGGATAAAGAGACCTCTTCCACAGTTATTGAGAGGACTCTCTCCATGCAGACACTTTTTTGATTTTGGTTGTGTAGTTTTGTGGCTTTTTGGTTATTTCCTTTGGCACCTTTCAACACCCTGCATTATTACATTCAGGTATGCAAAACACTCACTTACACTACTGATTACACACACGCCATTGTTAATTATTTAGTTATTTTAGTTAATAAATATATATTTTGATACTCCTTGTCTCCACGTTGTCTCCCTTTTGTTGTGAACTCAGAGCCGGTTCTGTAACGCTCTGGCCATAGAGAGGGGTTTTTGTTCTTTATTTTGGTTAGGCCAGGGTGTTACATTGGGTGGGCGTTCTATGTTCCTTTTTCTATGTTTTGGTATTTCTTTGTTTTGGGCCATGTGTGTGGCTCCCAATCAGGCACAGGTGGTGCTCGTTGCTGCTGATTGGGAGTCACACATAAGGAGCATGTTTTTCCTTTGGGTTTTGTGGGTAATTGTTTCTTGTTTAGTGTGGTTGCACCTGACAGGACTGTTGGCTGTCAGTTTCCTTGTTTTTGTTTTTGTATAGTGTTCTTTCCAATTAAATTGAAGGATGAATACTAACTCTGCTGCATTTTGGTCCTTTCCTGAAGACAGCCCTTACAGGTTCGTAACAAGTGGGGGCTCATCCGGGATCTTGAACTTGTGTTTGGGAGAAAACGTGGCGGTATGTTAAATTGAGGTGCTTTGTTTGTTAGTTTGAGTTTGGTGCTCAGTATTGGTTGCCTTTGTTTGTTTGGTTTGTGTGCTGTGTTGGAGAGAATACATTGGTTAGTTTCCAGGCCCCTGCCTAGCCTGGAAACGCTTGTTCTACTTGCTGTTGGGACGTTGGTCTGAGGTGAGTACAATCAGCTGTGTACCTTGGTGGGAGATTTGGATAGGGTAGTGAAACTTACTACCCGGAGCTATAACCTTTTTCCCCTGATAGGCTTAGTGACGTGTTTCATTTTGGAATATGTTGGGCATTGTTAATGTTTGTTATTTTTGTGTGGTGTCTGTGGACTGAGCAGTTGTCTCGGGGGCACATCCGTGGCTTGGTGGAATCTACCAGCGTGCTGGGGGGTTACTTCCTTGCCAGCGGGCTACAGTGCATAATTACCCACCGCAAATCTGAATGAAGACTAGGGTTGAGTTATTGTAGATTTTGGGGAAGCTCCATTTCTCATCTCTTTTCTGTGGTGCCCGGTGTGATTTGTATTTTCTCTTGTTGTGGTCTGGTGTGCTCAGTAGAGGGGTTGAGTGAGAATTTTTTTGACTATGGCGTCTAATGTAGACGAGTTCATTCGCTTTCCATCAAAGGAACTGTTAGATGTATGTACTAAAGAACAGCTGTTGAAGGTTGCTGAACACTACAAGGTTGAAATTAGTGATAAATGTAAAAAAAATTCTATTAGGTTAATATTGAAGGCCAATCTGATGGAGAGTGGTATTCTTGAAGATACCACTGGGGCAGCCTCTGCTGAGGACTCGCCGTCTCCCCGATATGTTACAATTACCGCTCCATCGGTTAGTCCTAGTAGTCTTCTTTTTGAACAGCAGAAAGAGCTGCTTCTGTTACAGCTAGAGCACGATCGTGTAAAATATGAGAAGGAATTGGAATTTAAACAGGATATGGAGCGTGCTAAAATCAAGCTGCAACAAGAGCGACTAGAGTTGGTTAGGGAAGGAAAGCTCTCAGGGGAGAGTTTGCTCTGGGAAGGTGACGCAGATTTACTTAGGAGTCGTTCCTCTTTTGGGTGTGCCCCGGACACATTTGACATTGTTGGGAATTTACGGTTGTTGCCTCAGTTTAATGAAAAGGACCCTGAGACATTATTTTCGTTGTTTGAGCGTGTTGCTGACGCTAGGAGTTGGCCTGATTCTGACCGCACTTTAATGTTGCAGTGTGTGCTGACTGGTAAAGCGCAGGAAGCATATTCAGCTCTTAGTGTAGCCGACAGTGTCAGTTATGATAAGGTTAAAAGGGCGGTGTTACAGATTTACGAATTGGTTCCTGAGGCTTACTGCCAACGATTTAGAACTTTAGAAAGGGATGATAGGCAGACTCATGTTGAGTTTGCGCGAAAATTATCTTCACAGTTTAATCGCTGGTGTTCCGCCTCTGCGGTTATGACTTTTCAAGGGCTGTGTGATCTGATTATGCTAGAGCAATTTAAGGACACAATCCCTGATCATATAGCGACGTATATTAACGAACGAAAAGTACAGACTGTCGCTGAAGCTGCGGTTTTGGCGGACGAATATGTTTTGACTCACAAAAGTATTTTTGTAGAACCCCGTACTTGGAGTGAGTGGGGGCGTTCGGAGAGATTTGGGCCTCGCTCACCGAGATACTCTGGTTCACGGGCAGAGTTTTATTCAACTAGGGTTGAGCCTGACTCCCGTGGTAAAACTGACTTTGGTCAAGAGTGTCACTACTGTCAAGGCTCAGGTCATTGGAAAAACGAATGTCCGGTTCTCAGGTCTAGGGGTAAATTCAGTACGTGTGTTAACCTCTATGGGCTAGGTGGGACGCCACTGCCAGCCTGTGGCGCGATTTTCAAAACCTTAAAAATCCTATTACTTCAATTTCTCAAACATATGACTATTTTACAGCCATTTAAAGACAAGACTCTCGTTAATCTAACCACACTGTCCGATTTCAAAAAGGCTTTACAACGAAAGCAAAACATTAGATTATGTCAGCAGAGTACCAAGCCAGAAATAATCAGACACCCATTTTTCAAGCCAGCATATAATGTCACCAAAACCCAGAAGACAGCTAAATGCAGCACTCACCTTTGATGATCTTCATCAGATGACAACCCTAGGACATTATGTTATACAATACATGCATGTTTTGTTCAATCAAGTTCATATTTATATCAAAAAACAGCTTTTTACATTAGCATGTGACGTTCAGAACTAGCATACCCCCCGCAAACTTCCGGGGAATTCGCTAACATTTTACTAAATTACTCACGATAAACGTTCACAAAAAGCATAACAATTATTTTAAGAATTATAGATACAGACCTCTATGCACTCGATATGTCCGATTTTAAAATAGCTTTTTGGTGAAAGCACATTTTGCAATATTCTAAGTACATAGCCCAGGCATCACGGGCTCGCTATTTAGACACCCGGCAAGTTTAGCACTCACCATAATCATATTTACTATTATAAAAGTTTGATTACCTTTTGTTGTCTTCGTCAGAATGCACACCCAGGACTGCTACTTCAATAACAAATGTTGGTTTGGTCCAAAATAATCCATCGTTATATCCGAATAGCGGCGTTTTGTTCGTGCGTTCCAGACACTATCCGAAATAGTAAAGAAGTGTCGCGCGCATGGCGCAATTCGTGACAATAAAATTCTAAATATTCCATTACCGTACTTCGAAGCATGTCAACCGCTGTTTAAAATCAATTTTTACGACATTTTTCTCGTAGAAAAGCGATAATATTCCGACAGGGAATCTCCTTTTCGGCAAACAGAGGAAAAAATCCCAAAGGCGGGGGCGGTCGGGGTCATGCGCATAAGCCCAGTGTCCCTTGATCGGCCACTTGAGAAAGGCGATAATGTGTTTCAGCCTGGGGCTGGAATGACGACATTCTGTTTTTTCCCGGGCTCTGAGAGCCTATGGAAGACGTGGGAAGTGTCACGTTAGAGCAGAGATCCTTAGTAAATGATAGAGATGGAAAAGAAGTTCAAGAAATGGTCAGACAGGCCACTTCCTGTAAAGGAATCTCTCAGGTTTTGACCTGCCATTTGAGTTCTGTTATACTCACAGACACCATTCAAACAGTTTTAGAAAATTTAGGGTGTTTTCTATCCATATGTAATAAGTATATGCATATTCTAGTTACTGGGTAGGAGTGGTAACCAGATTAAATCGGGTATGTTTTTTATCCAGCCGTGTCAATACTGCCCCCTAGCCCTAACAGGTTAACGTTAAATCTAGGCCTACGGCGTTAGCTGCGTCTGTTCCACATCAGTTTACTCCTGACACATTGTCTCAGGCCCAGGGGCATGTGAAAGTCCATATTGACCCAGGCTATTTACCTTTCATTACGGAGGGTTTTGTGTCTATGTTAGGAAGTAAGAACCTAGTGCCAGTGAAGATCCTACGAGACACAGGTGCCTCGGAATCGTTTGTGTTGGAATCTGTGTTACCTTTCTCTGCTGAGACTGATTCTGGGAATAGTGTTCTAATTAGGGGAATAGGTTTGAACAATCTGTCAGTTCCATTGCATAAACTGATATTGGATTGTGGACTGGTGAAAGGTGACGTTGTTGTGGGGGTGCGTCCTTCGTTGCCTATTGAGGGTATCGACGTTATCCTTGGGAATAACTTGGCTGGTGAGCGTGTGTGGCCTGTCGTGTTTCCATCTCTAGTGGTTTCCACTAAACCGTCAATTGTAGGGATTCCTGATGAGAGTGCGCAGAGTTTCCCAGCGGTGTTCTCTGCGGGTGCAGTGACGCGGTCTATGAGCCATGGTGACCCGGTCCCTGCTCCGGTAAATGAGAATACCACAAAGAAGTCTCTCACTGTTTTCCCTGTTATCCCGTTATCTGTATTCCGCTCCGATCTAATCAATGCGCCACGGACTGACCCCACATTAGAAGAGTTGCGTGACCAAATTGTGCCTGTGGAACAGTTGGGAGATGTCGCACATGGTTATTTTCTCCAAGAGGATGTTCTGATGAGAAAGTGGGAGTCTACAGAGGATGGTAAAACTGTTCGTTTGGCTGATACCGTTACTTCCCTTGGTTCTTGTAATACTAGGTCTGTGCATGAGGACGAAAATGTTCCTGGTCCCGATGATTGCATACTGCAGGGTAGATTGAAAAATTCAGAGACACTGGATATTTTGGATAGCCCTTTTACTCAGCTACCTGTTGATGGGCGGAAAGAGCTGGTTGGTCTGATTCGGAAAATTCCAGGTTTGTTTTCTGTGACACCTACACGTTGTGACGGCCCTGAATGTTTCTGAACCGTCTCAGTGCTTCTCCTTCCAATAGGGCGCTTTCCCTTTAATTCTCAATTAATTAGTGCTTCTTCCAATAGGGCGCTTCCCCTTTAATTCCCAATTAAATAGCCAGCATCAGCTGTGCAAAAGAGGAGTTGTGATGGAAACATGAATGAGGATGTGTTCGACCCTCAGTTCTGAAGCGTCTCTCTTCCGTTTGTTGTGCTGCTTTAAAAGTGTGCTTTGTGTAGCCTAATAGAAAATCTACCCAAGGTCGGCTCCACTCTTGCATCTGTGGACTACACCTCTCCGTTGGTTTTCGTGGCCTTTCTCCGCTGGAGATCTGTCGGCGGATTGGCTTCTCTGACTGACCGACGGACTACAACCTTTTTTGTATACGGTATTTCATTTGTTTTGGTGTGATGTATACTGTGATGATTTAGGTAGTTAGTTGTAGTTGAGGATTTATTGAAATGTGTGGTAAAATATTTGTTCTTTTCATTGTATGATTGACACTGGGTTTACGCTACACTGTATGAACGGACAACCATTGCGTGACTAAGGTCACTTGAGTTCCCTGAACTTGTTTACCGGGCTGGACTCTTTTTAGGCCCGAGGTACAGGACATTTCTGGAGGAACCAGAGCTGTTTAAAGCTCATTATTGTTATATTGTTGTGTGTGTGTGTGTGTGATCATTTAGGTTGTTAATACAACCACGCAAAAGAATACAGTTGTTTTGAAGTTATTTCCATTGTTTTAAGGGTTTATGAAAAGTGTATTTCCATCCTGACTTTTACATGAGTCCTTTGTATTGGTGTAGACTTGACGGACCAGATGGGACTCATTCCCTATCAAACTAAAAGGAGAAACTAATATTTTCTCTGGTAGGCACAACCTACCTGGCACCCCTATAAATTATAACCTCAAGTCAAAACCGTTACATAAAATATGGCACCCCAGATGGGACCTCAACATTGAGAAATAACCAAAGCAAATCTTTTGTGTGGAATTAAAACAATGGATTCACCCCAAGAAAATGTGCTCATCCATATCATACCTGTCAATGGGAATACACAGGGCCAGTCTGACCATCGAGCCGACAATACAAATCATAATGTCAATGGAGTTGATTTGGGCCAGAGCCCTGGGAATCTGAAGGCTCGGTCTGGACCACAGGCCACAGGAGGTCTAACCAGCTACTCCCTTATTGACATGGATCTGTGTGGAAGTACTGAGCTAGCCTTCCCTCTGACGCCCAACCTTCCTCCATTGTCTGGTTTATCTCCAGAGGTTGTAGTCTTACAACTTCAAGGTGACATCCTTGATATTCGTCGGACTCAACAACATCTCCAAACTCTAATCCACCATAAATTCAAATGTCTGAGTGAAGAGCAACAACAGAGTGCCATGGAATTCAGAAACTCACTGAGCACTCTAACCCACACACTGACAGAGCTCAGTGAGAGTGGAAGACGGGATGTTACTGGTGCCATGGACAGGCAGTTTGACTACCAACAAACCCAACTCACTGCCACTCTCCAGTGGCGCTTGCAACATCATCACACTGAGGTTCTCAAGGACGTTAATTCAGTTTTTTCTCCTCTGGTTAACACTGTAGACCACTTGCAGAAAGAGCTTTCTAATTGTGTTAAAATGTTGGCTGACGTGTCTGTTGACATGGCCTCCATTAGGCACAACTCCTTGCACAGAGCTTCTCTGGTGTCCACTTCTGTTCAGACCACTGAGGGCCAAGCTGGCACCTCAGAACAGCTAAGACAAGGCCATGCTGCAGCCACCCCTTACAGGATGCAATCCACCATGCATCCTGGTGTTCATTTTCATGGTCCGATAACTCCCTCACCCTCTACTTCCTCAATCCCTCCTAGCTCTTTTGTTCATGGTGATTTGAGTAGACGTCATGTGGGGGCGATGCCCATTAAATTGCAATTTCCCACCTTTGGGGAAAAAAGATGACAGTCCTGATCCGCTAATGTATCTGGAAAGATGTCGTGACTTTCTTGCCCTCAATCCCCTGGCTGACGAAGAACTCCTTGCCACATTGAGGAATGTGTTGCATGGTACAGCTCGAGACTGGTGGGATGTGGCACGTCTCACCACTACCTCCTGGGCTGACTTTGAGGCCAAGTTTTCCTCTGCATTTCTGTCTGAGGACTACACAGATGAGCTGGCAGACAGAGTCTTTAATCGAGTGCAAAGAGAGAAGGAGAGTATCCGTGACTTTGCATACGGTTACCACTCCCTGTGCAGAAGGTGGAAACCTGGTATTGAGGAGGAAGAGGTCATTAAATTGATCTTGAAGAACATCAACCCACTACTAGCCAGTCAACTCAGAGAAAGAGTCACCACTGTTGATGGACTGGTTCGCCTGGGACAGCAGTTCGAGAAGGACAGAGAATGCCAACAGCAATATGAACAGAGAAAGAAACAGACACCCAAACCGTTACCCAAGCCAGACCATCAACAACAGCCACAGTCTCCAGCCAAAACCCCTCCCATGTTCTGTTGGAGATGTAGCCAAAAGGGACATTCTTCAGCTACATGTCCAAGACCATATCAAGTAAACCCTTCCAGAAACCACAAATCACAACAGGCAAACACACCTAACTCCCTTCGCAGGAACGACCATCCTACTCTGGGTGCTTTGACCAGAGATGAAACCCCAAGTGTCACTGCCTACGCCGCCCCATCGACATCCCCTTCCTTTCAGTTAATACCGCACCAATTGGTGTTACCCCTGTCCATAGGGCCATGGACAGGAAGAGCCATCCTGGACACCGGGTCATCCTACACACTGCTCAATGAGAAACTGTGGAAGGAGGTTAAAGGTCTACACTACAACTTGAAGCCGTGGACAGAAGGTCCACTCTATCTGGCTGATGGTGAGGCTAAACGACCACTTGGATGGAGTGAGGTAGAGTTCCACCTGTGTAACCACTCCTATATGATTCCTTCTGTTATCCTACAAACCAAGAACCTTGCTTTTCCTGTTGTGTTGGGAATTGATTTCATGTACTTCAGTGGTGTCCAGATTGATATCGCACACAATTGCTACTGGTTTCCATACAATCCGAGCAAGAAGCATTTCTTCCAGTCAGAAGCTACAAAGTTACATGATTGGGGTCCAAATGTGGCAGTCTTCTCTGCCATTGCTCCGGTACCACTAACCCTCGATAATCCTTCTGATGATCTCCTTTTACAGGCTGTGAGAAGAGCTCAGCTGGAACAGCCAGAGGAGTTAAGGCTGTTGGAACAGCTGCAGAATAACGCTGATGTATGTACTTCAAAGCTGGGACGTACCGGGCTCCTGAAGCACAAAATATTCCTTACACAGGAAATGCCGATCAAGCAGAAGCCATATCGTTTGTCCCCAGCAAAGCTAATCATCCAAAAAGGACTCATTAATGATATGTTGACACAAAATATAATTGAACGTTCATCCTCTCCCTGGGCTGCTCCTGTTGTCCTCATCCCAAAAAAGACTGGTGGTCTTAGATTTTGTGTGGACTATAGGAAGACCAACAAGGTTTCCCAGACTGATGCCTATCCTCTTCCCACCATCCAAGAGATCCTGGAGTCATTGTCTGGCGCGGTTGTGTTCACTACCCTTGACCTCAATAGTGGCTATTGGCAGGTTGAGATGGACCAGGAAAGCAAGGACAAGACTGCTTTTGTCTGTGCTGAGGGCTTGTTTTCCTTTAAGGTGATGCCTTTTGGATTAAAGAATGCACCTGCCACTTTCCAAAGACTCATGGAGATTGCGTTAGGTGAGCTCAAAGGGAAGATCTGTTTCGTCTACCTGGACGATATAATTATCTACTCCCAGACCAGAGAACAACATTTTCAAGATCTTCAAGCAGTGTTGGACAAGCTAAGGGAAGCTGGTCTGACATTGAACATGAAGAAGAGCAACTTCTGCCAAACCTCCCTGAAGTTCCTTGGCCATATTGTGTCTTTTGACGGCACTCATGTGGATCCCGAAAAGACCAAGGCGGTACAAGATTTCCCTGTCCCAACCACACTCAAGGCCCTTCAACGGTTCCTTGGGATGGCTGGATGGTACCATCGGTTTGTGTTGAACTTCTCCCAGGTGGCAGAACCCCTCAACGCATTGAAGCGAAAAGGTGCGAAATTCCGATGGACGGCAGAGTGCCAGACCTCTTTTGAAACCCTGAAACGACACCTCGTCACACCTCCCATTTTGGGTCATCCCAACTTTGATTGCCCTTTTGTTGTTTACACTGATGCAAGTGATGTTGGACTTGGTGCTGTTCTAGTCCAACAGACTGGACTTGGCATTGAAGAAGTGCTAGCGTTCGCCAGTCGAACATTGAATGGAGCAGAACGGAACTACTCCACAACCGAGCAAGAGTGCCTCGCAGTTGTCTGGGCTTTGGAAAAGTGGAGGTACTACCTGGAGGGAAGACACTTCACTGTGGTCACTGACCATTCCTCCCTTGTGTGGGTGTTCAAGACCAACAAACCAAGCACCAGACTTATCAGATGGGCTCTACGGTTGCAAGAGTTCACCTTTGCAGTAGAATACAGGAAAGGAAAATACAACACTGTTCCAGATTACATTACAATTACATTTAAGTCATTTAGCAGACGCTCTTATCCAGAGCGACTTACAAAATGGTGCATTCACCTTATGATATCCAGTGGAACAACCACTTTACAATAGTGCATCTAAATATTTTAAGGGGGGGGGGGGTTAGAAGGATTACTTTATCCTATCCTAGGTATTCCTTAACCTCTATGGGCTAGGTGGGACGCTAGCGTGCCACCCGTGGTGCACTCCATCAACAGCAGGTGCATTTCAAGAGCGGCAAATTTGAATCCAAATAAATGTCAAAATTCAAATTTTTCAAAAATACAACTATTTTACACCCTTTGAAAGATAAACATCTCCTTAATCTAACCACGTTTTACGATTTCAAAAAGGTTTTACGGCGAAAGCATAAATTTAGAGTATGTTAGGACAGTACATTTACAAGAGTTGTGTGTAATGTTTTGTCAATTCAAAGACAGGGTCACCAAAACCATAAAACCAGCTAAAATGATGCACTAACCTTTTACAATCTCCATCAGATGACACTCCTAGGACATTATGTTAGACAATGCATGCATTTTTAGTTCTATCAAGTTCATATTTATATCCAAAAACAGCGTTTTACTATGGCATTGATGTTGAGGAAATCGTTTCCCTCCAATAACCGGCAGTCAAGTCAGCGTCACAAATTAAATAATTAAAATTAGAAAACATTGGTAAAATATTATATTGTCATTTAAAGAATTAAAGATTTACATCTCTTGAACGCAATCAACTTGCCAGATTTAAAAATAACCTTACTGGGAAATCACACTTTGCAATAATCTGAGCACTGCGCCCAGAAAAATACGCGTTGCGATACAGACTAGACGTCATGTTGGGGAGATCTAAAATCGAAAATACTATGTAAATAATCCATTACCTTTGATTCTCTTCATCAGATGTCACTTCCAGGTATCACAGGTCCATAACAAATGTAGTTTTGTTCAAAAAAGCTCATCATTTATGTCCAAAAATCTCCGTCTTGTTAGCACATGATCTAAGCCAGCCGGACTTCTCGTCATGAACGAGGGGAAAAAATATATTTCCGTTCGTTCAAACATGTCAAACGTTGTATAGCATAAATCATTAGGGCCTTTTTTAACCAGAACATGAATAATATTCAAGGTGGACGAATGCATACTCTTTTATAACGTATTGGAACGAGGGTACCCAACATGAACTCGCGTCGCCAGGTGTCTAATGGGACATCATCGTTCCATGGCTCTTGTTCGGTCAGATCTCCCTCCAGAAGACTCAAAACACTTTGTAAAGGCTGGTGACATCTAGTGGAAGCAATAGGAAGTGCCAAAATATTCCTAAGCCCCTGTGTTTTTCAATGGGATAGGTTTAAAGTCAATACAACACATCAGGTATCCACTTCCTGTCAGAAAATGTCTCAGGGTTTTGCCTGCCAAATGAGTTCTGTTATACTCACAGACACCATTCAAACAGTTTTAGAAACTTTTGTGTTTTCTATCCATATATAATAAGTATATGCATATTCTAGTTACTGGGTAGGATTAGTAACCAGATTAAATCGGGTACATTTTTTTTATCCAGACGTGCAAATGCTGCCCCCTAGCCCTAACAGGTTAAAGAGGTGGGGTTTCAGGTGTCTCCGGAAGGTGGTGATTGACTCCGCTGTCCTGGCGTCGTGAGGGAGCTTGTTCCACCATTGGGGTGCCAGAGCAGCGAACAGTTTTGACTGGGCTGAGCGGGAACTGTGCTTCCTCAGAGGTAGGGGGGCCAGCAGGCCAGTGGTGGATGAACGCAGTGCCCTTGTTTGGGTGTAGGGCCTGATCAGAGCCTGAAGGTATGGAGGTGCCGTTCCCTTCACAGCTCCGTAGGCAATCACCATGGTCTTGTAGCGGATGCGAGCTTCAACTGGAAGCCAGTGGAGAGAGCGGAGGAGCGGGGGTGACGTGAGAGAACTTGGGAAGGTTGAACACCAGACGGGCTGCGGCGTTCTGGATGAGTTGTAGGGGTTTAATGGCACAGGCAGGGAGCCCAGCCAACAGCGAGTTGCAGTAATCCAGACGGGAGATGACAAGTGCCTGGATTAGGACCTGCGCCGCTTCCTGTGTGAGGCAGGGTCGTACTCTGCGAATGTTGTAGAGCATGAACCTACAGGATCGGGTCACCGCCTTGATGTTAGTGGAGAACGACAGGGTGTTGTCCAGGATCACGCCAAGGTTCTTAGCACTCTGGGAGGAGGACACAAGGGAGTTGTCAACCGTGATGGCGAGATCATGGAACGGGCAGTCCTTCCCCGGGAGGAAGAGCAGCTCCGTCTTGCCGAGGTTCAGCTTGAGCTGGTGATCCGTCATCCACACTGATATGTCTGACAGACATGCAGAGATGCGATTCGCCGCCTGGTTATCAGAAGGGGGAAAGGAGAAGATTAATTGTGTGTCGTCTGCATAGCAATGATAGGAGAGACCATGTGAGGATATGACAGAGCCAAGTGAGATGATGATGATTCCAGATGCCTTATCCAGAGCTCCTGCTGGTGGTAATGGTGGCCCTCATCTTACATGTGCTACTGTCCTGTCAAGCAGTCGAGACTCACCCAAAACTGACTTTCCCATCTCTGATGAGGCCATTTGGAAAGCCCAACAGGATGATCCAGAAGTACAGGCTTTGTACCAGACTATCCTGGAAGATAGAGAAAAGATGGTCAATCCTACCACCAAGCTGACCATCATTGAAGACAAAGTCTACCGAGTTGTACAACTACCTCACAGAACACTATACCAAATGTACATACCTGAAACTCTACGCCTTCAACTGCTTCAACATTTCCATGAAGACCCGTTAGCTGGTCATTTGGGCAGGTTCAAAACCTACAAGCGGTTGCAAGCATTACTGTACTGGCCACATCTGAGCATGGATGTAAAGTCACACATCCGAAACTGTCAGGTTTGTCAAATGTACAAACCAGAAGGTAGAAAGCCTGCTGGCAAGTTGCAGCAAACTGTGATTACCCGACCTTGGGAAATGTTAGGAGTGGATTTGATGGGTCCATTTCCTAGAAGCTCCAATCAGAATGTGTACATGCTTGTTTTTGTTGATTACTATTCCAAGTGGGTGGAGCTCTTTGCCCTGCGTCAGGCCACAGCAAGGACAGTCTCTAACATCCTTACGAAAGAGATCCTGACTCGCTGGGGAGTGCCTGATTACATCCTGTCTGATCGAGGTTCCCAATTCGTCTCTGATCTCTTTGAGGAGACCTGCCAAAGATGGAACCTGAGACAGAAGTTGACCACGGCTTATCACCCACAGACCAACCTCACTGAGAGAGTTAATCGAACCTTGAAGACAATGGTTGCTTCCTATGTAGGGACCCAGCACAAACACTGGGACAAGCACCTTCACGAGTTTCGATTTGCCCTGAATTCTGCTGTGCAAGAGTCCACTGGAGTCACACCTGCAGAGCTGAACCTGAGTCGTCCCCTCCGAGGACCCTTGGAGATGGTGCTACAGCCCCAGCAGGTTACTCCAGACGCTGCTTGCTATGACCAGGTAGTCCATCTCCACGACTTGAGAGCTCTTGTCTCAAAGAACATGATCCATGCTCGACTCAGGCAGAAGAGAAATTATGATAAGAAGAGACGAGACATGCAGTTCCAGCTTCGTGATCGGGTGTGGCTTCGCTCTCATCCTTATTCAAAAGCTGAACAATTCTTCTCGGCCAAGCTCGCTCCTAAATGGCAAGGACCATATAGGATTGTGGAGCAGAGAGGCCCTTTGAACTATCGAGTGGTGAAAGAGGACACAGGTGAAGATATGCGCGTTGTCCATGTCTCACGCCTTAAGGCCTGTTACCCCTCAGCTGACGAATTGGAGGAGATTGAGCGCCGCAAGGTCCTGGAGATCTTTGAAGAGGAAAGTGAGGAGACTTTTCTCGGATTCCCAGATCTAGAAGTCTCACGCTTTAAGAACTGTGACCCCTCGGCTGAGGAGCATGAGCGCCAAAATGTAACGAATATTTTTGTAGAGGAAAGTGATGAAGAGACCTTTCTCGGTTTCCCCGACCAAGATGTGCCTTCCAGGGCAATGGTCGGCTTTTTCCAGGGGAGGGGGTGTGTGACGGCCCTGAATGTTTCTGAACCGTCTCAGTGCTTCTCCTTCCAATAGGGCGCTTTCCCTTTAATTCTCAATTAATTAGCTTCTTCCAATAGGGCGCTTCCCCTTTAATTCCCAATTAAATAGCCAGCATCAGCTGTGCAAAAGAGGAGTTGTGATGGAAACATGAATGAGGATGTGTTCGACCCTCAGTTCTGAAGCGTCTCTCTTCCGTTTGTTGTGCTGCTTTAAAAGTGTGCTTTGTGTAGCCTAATAGAAAATCTACCCAAGGTCGGCTCCACTCTTGCATCTGTGGACTACACCTCTCCGTTGGTTTTCGTGGCCTTTCTCCGCTGGAGATCTGTCGGCGGATTGGCTTCTCTGACTGACCGACGGACTACAACCTTTTTTGTATACGGTATTTCATTTGTTTTGGTGTGATGTATACTGTGATGATTTAGGTAGTTAGTTGTAGTTGAGGATTTATTGAAATGTGTGGTAAAATATTTGTTCTTTTCATTGTATGATTGACACAGGGTTTACGCTACACTGTATGAACGGACAACCATTGCGTGACTAAGGTCACTTGAGTTCCCTGAACTTGTTTACCGGGCTGGACTCTTTTTAGGCCCGAGGTACAGGACATTTCTGGAGGAACCAGAGCTGTTTAAAGCTCATTATTGTTATATTGTTGTGTGTGTGTGTGTGATCATTTAGGTTGTTAATACATTTAGGTTGTTTTGAAGTTATTTCCATTGTTTTAAGGGTTTATGAAAAGTGTATTTCCATCCTGACTTTTACATGAGTCCTTTGTATTGGTGTAGACTTGACGGACCAGATGGGACTCATTCCCTATCAAACTAAAAGGAGAAACTAATATTTTCTCTGGTAGGCACAACCTACCTGGCACCCCTATAAATTATAACCTCAAGTCAAAACCGTTACAACGTACAAACTTGATAGAGCATAATATTGACATTGGAGATGCTGACCCCATTCGTCAGCGGTTCTATAGAGTCTCTGTAGAGAAACTGCGTTGTCTGGATGCTGAGGTCAGGTACATGCTGGAGAGTAAGATAGCAGAGCCTTCTTTCTCCAGTTGGGCTTCTCCCTGTATCTTGGTCAGTAAACCGGATTGGAACGGACCACCGTAAGGTAAACGGAGTCACTAAGCCAGATTAATTTCCTCTTCCTCGGATGGAGGACTGCGTTGATCAAGTCGGCGCAGCTGTTTGTGCAAATTTGACCTGTTATTGTGCTATTGGCAGGTGCCACTGACGAGTAGGGCACATGACATTTTTGCCTTTATTACACCCTCTGGTCTGTACTCGTATTCGGTTATGAGTTTAGTGACTATGAATCGTTGGAGTCACTATGAATCGTTGGAGTCACTATGAATCGTTGGAGTCACTATGAATCATTGGAGTGACTATGAATCGTTGGGAAATGACAACCGTTGAGAAGTGACTATGAACCGTTGGAAGATGTTGTTTGCGTTTGTAGCTGATGTGGTCTCTTGTGCGCCCTGTTCCTGAATGTTATGTGACTGACCATTGTTTGGTTTTATCATGTTCTAACTTTCCTGTCTGTTCCCTCCTGGTCTTGTGTTCTCCTTTCCTCTTAAATGTTGCTTCCTGTGCACAAAGGTTGCTGAGGTCTGGGGAGAAGGAGGTTGGCTGGGGCAAGTGGAAGGTGAACATGTAACCTCTCGTCAATTTGGGACGCAGAGGCCTGTGTCAATTTGGGACGCAGAGGCCTGTGTCAATTTGGGACGCAGAGGCCTGTGTCAATTTGGGACGCAGAGGCCTGTGTCAATTTGGGACGCAGCGGCCTGTGTCAATTTGGGACGCAGCGGCCTGTGTCAATTTGGGACGCAGAGGCCTGTGTCAATTTGGGACGCAGAGGCCTGTGTCAATTTGGGACGCAGAGGCCTGTGTCAATTTGGGACGCAGAGGCCTGTGTCAATTTGGGACGCAGAGGCCTGTGTCAATTTGGGACGCAGAGGCCTGTGTCAATTTGGGACGCAGAGGCTGGTACGTTGTTCCGGGGCCCTTGTTGGTCCCCGGTTTTATGGGGGGTGTGTGACGACCCTCCCACTCTGTCTGCCGTATTCTCTCTGTTCTTGTTTCCTTGTTAGGATGCCGGTGGGCGGAGTTGGAAGGGTCGTCAGCTAAATGGGAAGCACCTGGGCCCAGCTGTGTCCCAGGATAAAGAGACCTCTTCCACAGTTATTGAGAGGACTCTCTCCATGCAGACACTTTTTTGATTTTGGTTGTGTAGTTTTGTGGCTTTTTGGTTATTTCCTTTGGCACCAACCTCACTGAGAGAGTTAATCGAACCTTGAAGACAATGGTTGCTTCCTATGTAGGGACCCAGCACAAACACTGGGACAAGCACCTTCACGAGTTTCGATTTGCCCTGAATTCTGCTGTGCAAGAGTCCACTGGAGTCACACCTGCAGAGCTGAACCTGAGTCGTCCCCTCCGAGGACCCTTGGAGATGGTGCTACAGCCCCAGCAGGTTACTCCAGACGCTGCTTGCTATGACCAGGTAGTCCATCTCCACGACTTGAGAGCTCTTGTCTCAAAGAACATGATCCAGGCTCGACTCAGGCAGAAGAGAAATTATGATAAGAAGAGACGAGACATGCAGTTCCAGCTTCGTGATCGGGTGTGGCTTCGCTCTCATCCTTATTCAAAAGCTGAACAATTCTTCTCGGCCAAGCTCGCTCCTAAATGGCAAGGACCATATAGGATTGTGGAGCAGAGAGGCCCTTTGAACTATCGAGTGGTGAAAGAGGACACAGGTGAAGATATGCGCGTTGTCCATGTCTCACGCCTTAAGGCCTGTTACCCCTCAGCTGACGAATTGGAGGAGATTGAGCGCCGCAAGGTCCTGGAGATCTTTGAAGAGGAAAGTGAGGAGACTTTTCTCGGATTCCCAGATCTAGAAGTCTCACGCTTTAAGAACTGTGACCCCTCGGCTGAGGAGCATGAGCGCCAAAATGTAACGAATATTTTTGTAGAGGAAAGTGATGAAGACACTTTCTCGGTTTCCCCCGACCAAGATGTGCCTTCCAGGGCAATGGTCGGCTTTTTCCAGGGGAGGGGGTGTGTGACGGCCCTGAATGTTTCTGAACCGTCCAATAGGGCGCTTTCCCTTTAATTCTCAATTAATTAGTGCTTCTTCCAATAGGGCGCTTCCCCTTTAATTCCCAATTAAATAGCCAGCATCAGCTGTGCAAAAGAGGAGTTGTGATGGAAACATGAATGAGGATGTGTTCGACCCTCAGTTCTGAAGCGTCTCTCTTCCGTTTGTTGTGCTGCTTTAAAAGTGTGCTTTGTGTAGCCTAATAGAAAATCTACCCAAGGTCGGCTCCACTCTTGCATCTGTGGACTACACCTCTCCGTTGGTTTTCGTGGCCTTTCTCCGCTGGAGATCTGTCGGCGGATTGGCTTCTCTGACTGACCGACGGACTACAACCTTTTTTGTATACGGTATTTCATTTGTTTTGGTGTGATGTATACTGTGATGATTTAGGTAGTTAGTTGTAGTTGAGGATTTATTGAAATGTGTGGTAAAATATTTGTTCTTTTCATTGTATGATTGACACTGGGTTTACGCTACACTGTATGAACGGACAACCATTGCGTGACTAAGGTCACTTGAGTTCCCTGAACTTGTTTACCGGGCTGGACTCTTTTTAGGCCCGAGGTACAGGACATTTCTGGAGGAACCAGAGCTGTTTAAAGCTCATTATTGTTATATTGTTGTGTGTGTGTGTGTGTGATCATTTAGGTTGTTAATACAACCACGCAAAAGAATACAGTTGTTTTGAAGTTATTTCCATTGTTTTAAGGGTTTATGAAAAGTGTATTTCCATCCTGACTTTTACATGAGTCCTTTGTATTGGTGTAGACTTGACGGACCAGATGGGACTCATTCCCTATCAAACTAAAAGGAGAAACTAATATTTTCTCTGGTAGGCACAACCTACCTGGCACCCCTATAAATTATAACCTCAAGTCAAAACCGTTACAACGTACAAACTTGATAGAGCATAATATTGACATTGGAGATGCTGACCCCATTCGTCAGCGGTTCTATAGAGTCTCTGTAGAGAAACTGCGTTGTCTGGATGCTGAGGTCAGGTACATGCTGGAGAGTAAGATAGCAGAGCCTTCTTTCTCCAGTTGGGCTTCTCCCTGTATCTTGGTCAGTAAACCGGATGGAACGGACCACCGTAAGGTAAACGGAGTCACTAAGCCAGATTAATTTCCTCTTCCTCGGATGGAGGACTGCGTTGATCAAGTCGGCGCAGCTGTTTGTGCAAATTTGACCTGTTATTGTGCTATTGGCAGGTGCCACTGACGAGTAGGGCACATGACATTTTTGCCTTTATTACACCCTCTGGTCTGTACTCGTATTCGGTTATGAGTTTAGTGACTATGAATCGTTGGAGTCACTATGAATCGTTGGAGTCACTATGAATCGTTGGAGTCACTATGAATCATTGGAGTGACTATGAATCGTTGGGAAATGACAACCGTTGAGAAGTGACTATGAACCGTTGGAAGATGTTGTTCGCGTTTGTAGCTGATGTGGTCTCTTGTGCGCCCTGTTCCTGAATGTTATGTGACTGACCATTGTTTGGTTTTATCATGTTCTAACTTTCCTGTCTGTTCCCTCCTGGTCTTGTGTTCTCCTTTCCTCTTAAATGTTGCTTCCTGTGCACAAAGGTTGCTGAGGTCTGGGGAGAAGGAGGTTGGCTGGGGCAAGTGGAAGGTGAACATGTAACCTCTCGTCAATTTGGGACGCAGAGGCCTGTGTCAATTTGGGACGCAGAGGCCTGTGTCAATTTGGGACGCAGAGGCCTGTGTCAATTTGGGACGCAGAGGCCTGTGTCAATTTGGGACGCAGAGGCCTGTGTCAATTTGGGACGCAGAGGCCTGTGTCAATTTGGGACGCAGAGGCCTGTGTCAATTTGGGACGCAGAGGCCTGTGTCAATTTGGGACGCAGAGGCCTGTGTCAATTTGGGACGCAGAGGCTGGTACGTTGTTCCGGGGCCCTTGTTGGTCCCCGGTTTTATGGGGGGGTGTGTGACGACCCTCCCACTCTGTCTGCCGTATTCTCTCTGTTCTTGTTTCCTTGTTAGGATGCCGGTGGGCGGAGTTGGAAGGGTCGTCAGCTAAATGGGAAGCACCTGGGCCCAGCTGTGTCCCAGGATAAAGAGACCTCTTCCACAGTTATTGAGAGGACTCTCTCCATGCAGACACTTTTTTGATTTTGGTTGTGTAGTTTTGTGGCTTTTTGGTTATTTCCTTTGGCACCTTTCAACACCCTGCATTATTACATTCAGGTATGCAAAACACTCACTTACACTACTGATTACACATACGCCATTGTTAATTATTTAGTTATTTTAGTTAATAAATATATATTTTGATACTCCTTGTCTCCACGTTGTCTCCCTTTTGTTGTGAACTCAGAGCCGGTTCTGTAACGCTCTGGCCATAGAGAGGGGTTTTTGTTCTTTATTTTGGTTAGGCCAGGGTGTTACATTGGGTGGGCGTTCTATGTTCCTTTTTCTATGTTTTGGTATTTCTTTGTTTTGGGCCATGTGTGTGGCTCCCAATCAGGCACAGGTGGTGCTCGTTGCTGCTGATTGGGAGTCACACATAAGGAGCATGTTTTTCCTTTGGGTTTTGTGGGTAATTGTTTCTTGTTTAGTGTGGTTGCACCTGACAGGACTGTTGGCTGTCAGTTTCCTTGTTTTTGTTTTTGTATAGTGTTCTTTCCAATTAAATTGAAGGATGAATACTAACTCTGCTGCATTTTGGTCCTTTCCTGAAGACAGCCCTTACAGGTTCGTAACAAGTGGGGGCTCATCCGGGATCTTGAACTTGTGTTTGGGAGAAAACGTGGCGGTATGTTAAATTGAGGTGCTTTGTTTGTTAGTTTGAGTTTGGTGCTCAGTATTGGTTGCCTTTGTTTGTTTGGTTTGTGTGCTGTGTTGGAGAGAATACATTGGTTAGTTTCCAGGCCCCTGCCTAGCCTGGAAACGCTTGTTCTACTTGCTGTTGGGACGTTGGTCTGAGGTGAGTACAATCAGCTGTGTACCTTGGTGGGAGATTTGGATAGGGTAGTGAAACTTACTACCCGGAGCTATAACCTTTTTCCCCTGATAGGCTTAGTGACGTGTTTCATTTTGGAATATGTTGGGCATTGTTAATGTTTGTTATTTTTGTGTGGTGTCTGTGGACTGAGCAGTTGTCTCGGGGGCACATCCGTGGCTTGGTGGAATCTACCAGCGTGCTGGGGGGTTACTTCCTTGCCAGCGGGCTACAGTGCATAATTACCCACCGCAAATCTGCATGAAGACTAGGGTTGAGTTATTGTAGATTTTGGGGAAGCTCCATTTCTCATCTCTTTTCTGTGGTGCCCGGTGTGATTTGTATTTTCTCTTGTTGTGGTCTGGTGTGCTCAGTAGAGGGGTTGAGTGAGAATTTTTTTGACTATGGCGTCTAATGTAGACGAGTTCATTCGCTTTCCATCAAAGGAACTGTTAGATGTATGTACTAAAGAACAGCTGTTGAAGGTTGCTGAACACTACAAGGTTGAAATTAGTGATAAATGTAAAAAAAATTCTATTAGGTTAATATTGAAGGCCAATCTGATGGAGAGTGGTATTCTTGAAGATACCACTGGGGCAGCCTCTGCTGAGGACTCGCCGTCTCCCCGATATGTTACAATTACCGCTCCATCGGTTAGTCCTAGTAGTCTTCTTTTTGAACAGCAGAAAGAGCTGCTTCTGTTACAGCTAGAGCACGATCGTGTAAAATATGAGAAGGAATTGGAATTTAAACAGGATATGGAGCGTGCTAAAATCAAGCTGCAACAAGAGCGACTAGAGTTGGTTAGGGAAGGAAAGCTCTCAGGGGAGAGTTTGCTCTGGGAAGGTGACGCAGATTTACTTAGGAGTCGTTCCTCTTTTGGGTGTGCCCCGGACACATTTGACATTGTTGGGAATTTACGGTTGTTGCCTCAGTTTAATGAAAAGGACCCTGAGACATTATTTTCATTGTTTGAGCGTGTTGCTGACGCTAGGAGTTGGCCTGATTCTGACCGCACTTTAATGTTGCAGTGTGTGCTGACTGGTAAAGCGCAGGAAGCATATTCAGCTCTTAGTGTAGCCGACAGTGTCAGTTATGATAAGGTTAAAAGGGCGGTGTTACAGATTTACGAATTGGTTCCTGAGGCTTACTGCCAACGATTTAGAACTTTAGAAAGGGATGATAGGCAGACTCATGTTGAGTTTGCGCGAAAATTATCTTCACAGTTTAATCGCTGGTGTTCCGCCTCTGCGGTTATGACTTTTCAAGGGCTGTGTGATCTGATTATGCTAGAGCAATTTAAGGACACAATCCCTGATCATATAGCGACGTATATTAACGAACGAAAAGTACAGACTGTCGCTGAAGCTGCGGTTTTGGCGGACGAATATGTTTTGACTCACAAAAGTATTTTTGTAGAACCCCGTACTTGGAGTGAGTGGGGGCGTTCGGAGAGATTTGGGCCTCGCTCACCGAGATACTCTGGTTCACGGGCAGAGTTTTATTCAACTAGGGTTGAGCCTGACTCCCGTGGTAAAACTGACTTTGGTCAAGAGTGTCACTACTGTCAAGGCTCAGGTCATTGGAAAAACGAATGTCCGGTTCTCAGGTCTAGGGGTAAATTCAGTACGTGTGTTAACCTCTATGGGCTAGGTGGGACGCCACTGCCAGCCTGTGGCGCGATTTTCAAAACCTTAAAAATCCTATTACTTCAATTTCTCAAACATATGACTATTTTACAGCCATTTAAAGACAAGACTCTCGTTAATCTAACCACACTGTCCGATTTCAAAAAGGCTTTACAACGAAAGCAAAACATTAGATTATGTCAGCAGAGTACCAAGCCAGAAATAATCAGACACCCATTTTTCAAGCCAGCATATAATGTCACCAAAACCCAGAAGACAGCTAAATGCAGCACTCACCTTTGATGATCTTCATCAGATGACAACCCTAGGACATTATGTTATACAATACATGCATGTTTTGTTCAATCAAGTTCATATTTATATCAAAAAACAGCTTTTTACATTAGCATGTGACGTTCAGAACTAGCATACCCCCCGCAAACTTCCGGGGAATTCGCTAACATTTTACTAAATTACTCACGATAAACGTTCACAAAAAGCATAACAATTATTTTAAGAATTATAGATACAGACCTCCTCTATGCACTCGATATGTCCGATTTTAAAATAGCTTTTTGGTGAAAGCACATTTTGCAATATTCTAAGTACATAGCCCAGGCATCACGGGCTCGCTATTTAGACACCCGGCAAGTTTAGCACTCACCATAATCATATTTACTATTATAAAAGTTTGATTACCTTTTGTTGTCTTCGTCAGAATGCACACCCAGGACTGCTACTTCAATAACAAATGTTGGTTTGGTCCAAAATAATCCATCGTTATATCCGAATAGCGGCGTTTTGTTCGTGCGTTCCAGACACTATCCGAAATAGTAAAGAAGTGTCGCGCGCATGGCGCAATTCGTGACAATAAAATTCTAAATATTCCATTACCGTACTTCGAAGCATGTCAACCGCTGTTTAAAATCAATTTTTACGACATTTTTCTCGTAGAAAAGCGATAATATTCCGACAGGGAATCTCCTTTTCGGCAAACAGAGGAAAAAATCCCAAAGGCGGGGGCGGTCGGGGTCACGCGCATAAGCCCAGTGTCCCTTGATCGGCCACTTGAGAAAGGCGATAATGTGTTTCAGCCTGGGGCTGGAATGACGACATTCTGTTTTTTCCCGGGCTCTGAGAGCCTATGGAAGACGTGGGAAGTGTCACGTTAGAGCAGAGATCCTTAGTAAATGATAGAGATGGAAAAGAAGTTCAACAAATGGTCAGACAGGCCACTTCCTGTAAAGGAATCTCTCAGGTTTTGACCTGCCATTTGAGTTCTGTTATACTCACAGACACCATTCAAACAGTTTTAGAAAATTTAGGGTGTTTTCTATCCATATGTAATAAGTATATGCATATTCTAGTTACTGGGTAGGAGTGGTAACCAGATTAAATCGGGTATGTTTTTTATCCAGCCGTGTCAATACTGCCCCCTAGCCCTAACAGGTTAACGTTAAATCTAGGCCTACGGCGTTAGCTGCGTCTGTTCCACATCAGTTTACTCCTGACACATTGTCTCAGGCCCAGGGGCATGTGAAAGTCCATATTGACCCAGGCTATTTACCTTTCATTACGGAGGGTTTTGTGTCTATGTTAGGAAGTAAGAACCTAGTGCCAGTGAAGATCCTACGAGACACAGGTGCCTCGGAATCGTTTGTGTTGGAATCTGTGTTACCTTTCTCTGCTGAGACTGATTCTGGGAATAGTGTTCTAATTAGGGGAATAGGTTTGAACAATCTGTCAGTTCCATTGCATAAACTGATATTGGATTGTGGACTGGTGAAAGGTGACGTTGTTGTGGGGGTGCGTCCTTCGTTGCCTATTGAGGGTATCGACGTTATCCTTGGGAATAACTTGGCTGGTGAGCGTGTGTGGCCTGTCGTGTTTCCATCTCTAGTGGTTTCCACTAAACCGTCAATTGTAGGGATTCCTGATGAGAGTGCGCAGAGTTTCCCAGCGGTGTTCTCTGCGGGTGCAGTGACGCGGTCTATGAGCCATGGTGACCCGGTCCCTGCTCCGGTAAATGAGAATACCACAAAGAAGTCTCTCACTGTTTTCCCTGTTATCCCGTTATCTGTATTCCGCTCCGATCTAATCAATGCGCCACGGACTGACCCCACATTAGAAGAGTTGCGTGACCAAATTGTGCCTGTGGAACAGTTGGGAGATGTCGCACATGGTTATTTTCTCCAAGAGGATGTTCTGATGAGAAAGTGGGAGTCTACAGAGGATGGTAAAACTGTTCGTTTGGCTGATACCGTTACTTCCCTTGGTTCTTGTAATACTAGGTCTGTGCATGAGGACGAAAATGTTCCTGGTCCCGATGATTGCATACTGCAGGGTAGATTGAAAAATTCAGAGACACTGGATATTTTGGATAGCCCTTTTACTCAGCTACCTGTTGATGGGCGGAAAGAGCTGGTTGGTCTGATTCGGAAAATTCCAGGTTTGTTTTCTGTGACACCTACACGTTGTGACGGCCCTGAATGTTTCTGAACCGTCTCAGTGCTTCTCCTTCCAATAGGGCGCTTTCCCTTTAATTCTCAATTAATTAGTGCTTCTTCCAATAGGGCGCTTCCCCTTTAATTCCCAATTAAATAGCCAGCATCAGCTGTGCAAAAGAGGAGTTGTGATGGAAACATGAATGAGGATGTGTTCGACCCTCAGTTCTGAAGCGTCTCTCTTCCGTTTGTTGTGCTGCTTTAAAAGTGTGCTTTGTGTAGCCTAATAGAAAATCTACCCAAGGTCGGCTCCACTCTTGCATCTGTGGACTACACCTCTCCGTTGGTTTTCGTGGCCTTTCTCCGCTGGAGATCTGTCGGCGGATTGGCTTCTCTGACTGACCGACGGACTACAACCTTTTTTGTATACGGTATTTCATTTGTTTTGGTGTGATGTATACTGTGATGATTTAGGTAGTTAGTTGTAGTTGAGGATTTATTGAAATGTGTGGTAAAATATTTGTTCTTTTCATTGTATGATTGACACTGGGTTTACGCTACACTGTATGAACGGACAACCATTGCGTGACTAAGGTCACTTGAGTTCCCTGAACTTGTTTACCGGGCTGGACTCTTTTTAGGCCCGAGGTACAGGACATTTCTGGAGGAACCAGAGCTGTTTAAAGCTCATTATTGTTATATTGTTGTGTGTGTGTGTGTGTGTGTGTGTGATCATTTAGGTTGTTAATACAACCACGCAAAAGAATACAGTTGTTTTGAAGTTATTTCCATTGTTTTAAGGGTTTATGAAAAGTGTATTTCCATCCTGACTTTTACATGAGTCCTTTGTATTGGTGTAGACTTGACGGACCAGATGGGACTCATTCCCTATCAAACTAAAAGGAGAAACTAATATTTTCTCTGGTAGGCACAACCTACCTGGCACCCCTATAAATTATAACCTCAAGTCAAAACCGTTACATAAAATATGGCACCCCAGATGGGACCTCAACATTGAGAAATAACCAAAGCAAATCTTTTGTGTGGAATTAAAACAATGGATTCACCCCAAGAAAATGTGCTCATCCATATCATACCTGTCAATGGGAATACACAGGGCCAGTCTGACCATCGAGCCGACAATACAAATCATAATGTCAATGGAGTTGATTTGGGCCAGAGCCCTGGGAATCTGAAGGCTCGGTCTGGACCACAGGCCACAGGAGGTCTAACCAGCTACTCCCTTATTGACATGGATCTGTGTGGAAGTACTGAGCTAGCCTTCCCTCTGACGCCCAACCTTCCTCCATTGTCTGGTTTATCTCCAGAGGTTGTAGTCTTACAACTTCAAGGTGACATCCTTGATATTCGTCGGACTCAACAACATCTCCAAACTCTAATCCACCATAAATTCAAATGTCTGAGTGAAGAGCAACAACAGAGTGCCATGGAATTCAGAAACTCACTGAGCACTCTAACCCACACACTGACAGAGCTCAGTGAGAGTGGAAGACGGGATGTTACTGGTGCCATGGACAGGCAGTTTGACTACCAACAAACCCAACTCACTGCCACTCTCCAGTGGCGCTTGCAACATCATCACACTGAGGTTCTCAAGGACGTTAATTCAGTTTTTTCTCCTCTGGTTAACACTGTAGACCACTTGCAGAAAGAGCTTTCTAATTGTGTTAAAATGTTGGCTGACGTGTCTGTTGACATGGCCTCCATTAGGCACAACTCCTTGCACAGAGCTTCTCTGGTGTCCACTTCTGTTCAGACCACTGAGGGCCAAGCTGGCACCTCAGAACAGCTAAGACAAGGCCATGCTGCAGCCACCCCTTACAGGATGCAATCCACCATGCATCCTGGTGTTCATTTTCATGGTCCGATAACTCCCTCACCCTCTACTTCCTCAATCCCTCCTAGCTCTTTTGTTCATGGTGATTTGAGTAGACGTCATGTGGGGGCGATGCCCATTAAATTGCAATTTCCCACCTTTGGGAAAAAAGATGACAGTCCTGATCCGCTAATGTATCTGGAAAGATGTCGTGACTTTCTTGCCCTCAATCCCCTGGCTGACGAAGAACTCCTTGCCACATTGAGGAATGTGTTGCATGGTACAGCTCGAGACTGGTGGGATGTGGCACGTCTCACCACTACCTCCTGGGCTGACTTTGAGGCCAAGTTTTCCTCTGCATTTCTGTCTGAGGACTACACAGATGAGCTGGCAGACAGTCTTTAATCGAGTGCAAAGAGAGAAGGAGAGTATCCGTGACTTTGCATACGGTTACCACTCCCTGTGCAGAAGGTGGAAACCTGGTATTGAGGAGGAAGAGGTCATTAAATTGATCTTGAAGAACATCAACCCACTACTAGCCAGTCAACTCAGAGAAAGAGTCACCACTGTTGATGGACTGGTTCGCCTGGGACAGCAGTTCGAGAAGGACAGAGAATGCCAACAGCAATATGAACAGAGAAAGAAACAGACACCCAAACCGTTACCCAAGCCAGACCATCAACAACAGCCACAGTCTCCAGCCAAAACCCCTCCCATGTTCTGTTGGAGATGTAGCCAAAAGGGACATTCTTCAGCTACATGTCCAAGACCATATCAAGTAAACCCTTCCAGAAACCACAAATCACAACAGGCAAACACACCTAACTCCCTTCGCAGGAACGACCATCCTACTCTGGGTGCTTTGACCAGAGATGAAACCCCAAGTGTCACTGCCTACGCCGCCCCATCGACATCCCCTTCCTTTCAGTTAATACCGCACCAATTGGTGTTACCCCTGTCCATAGGTCCATGGACAGGAAGAGCCATCCTGGACACCGGGTCATCCTACACACTGCTCAATGAGAAACTGTGGAAGGAGGTTAAAGGTCTACACTACAACTTGAAGCCGTGGACAGAAGGTCCACTCTATCTGGCTGATGGTGAGGCTAAACGACCACTTGGATGGAGTGAGGTAGAGTTCCACCTGTGTAACCACTCCTATATGATTCCTTCTGTTATCCTACAAACCAAGAACCTTGCTTTTCCTGTTGTGTTGGGAATTGATTTCATGTACTTCAGTGGTGTCCAGATTGATATCGCACACAATTGCTACTGGTTTCCATACAATCTGAGCAAGAAGCATTTCTTCCAGTCAGAAGCTACAAAGTTACATGATTGGGGTCCAAATGTGGCAGTCTTCTCTGCCATTGCTCCGGTACCACTAACCCTCGATAATCCTTCTGATGATCTCCTTTTACAGGCTGTGAGAAGAGCTCAGCTGGAACAGCCAGAGGAGTTAAGGCTGTTGGAACAGCTGCAGAATAACGCTGATGTATGTACTTCAAAGCTGGGACGTACCGGGCTCCTGAAGCACAAAATATTCCTTACACAGGAAATGCCGATCAAGCAGAAGCCATATCGTTTGTCCCCAGCAAAGCTAATCATCCAAAAAGGACTCATTAATGATATGTTGACACAAAATATAATTGAACGTTCATCCTCTCCCTGGGCTGCTCCTGTTGTCCTCATCCCAAAAAAGACCGGTGGTCTTAGATTTTGTGTGGACTATAGGAAGACCAACAAGGTTTCCCAGACTGATGCCTATCCTCTTCCCACCATCCAAGAGATCCTGGAGTCATTGTCTGGCGCGGTTGTGTTCACTACCCTTGACCTCAATAGTGGCTATTGGCAGGTTGAGATGGACCAGGAAAGCAAGGACAAGACTGCTTTTGTCTGTGCTGAGGGCTTGTTTTCCTTTAAGGTGATGCCTTTTGGATTAAAGAATGCACCTGCCACTTTCCAAAGACTCATGGAGATTGCGTTAGGTGAGCTCAAAGGGAAGATCTGTTTCGTCTACCTGGACGATATAATTATCTACTCCCAGACCAGAGAACAACATTTTCAAGATCTTCAAGCAGTGTTGGACAAGCTAAGGGAAGCTGGTCTGACATTGAACATGAAGAAGAGCAACTTCTGCCAAACCTCCCTGAAGTTCCTTGGCCATATTGTGTCTTTTGACGGCACTCATGTGGATCCCGAAAAGACCAAGGCGGTACAAGATTTCCCTGTCCCAACCACACTCAAGGCCCTTCAACGGTTCCTTGGGATGGCTGGATGGTACCATCGGTTTGTGTTGAACTTCTCCCAGGTGGCAGAACCCCTCAACGCATTGAAGCGAAAAGGTGCGAAATTCCGATGGACGGCAGAGTGCCAGACCTCTTTTGAAACCCTGAAACGACACCTCGTCACACCTCCCATTTTGGGTCATCCCAACTTTGATTGCCCTTTTGTTGTTTACACTGATGCAAGTGATGTTGGACTTGGTGCTGTTCTAGTCCAACAGACTGGACTTGGCATTGAAGAAGTGCTAGCGTTCGCCAGTCGAACATTGAATGGAGCAGAACGGAACTACTCCACAACCGAGCAAGAGTGCCTCGCAGTTGTCTGGGCTTTGGAAAAGTGGAGGTACTACCTGGAGGGAAGACACTTCACTGTGGTCACTGACCATTCCTCCCTTGTGTGGGTGTTCAAGACCAACAAACCAAGCACCAGACTTATCAGATGGGCTCTACGGTTGCAAGAGTTCACCTTTGCAGTAGAATACAGGAAAGGAAAATACAACACTGTTCCAGATTACATTACAATTACATTTAAGTCATTTAGCAGACGCTCTTATCCAGAGCGACTTACAAAATGGTGCATTCACCTTATGATATCCAGTGGAACAACCACTTTACAATAGTGCATCTAAATATTTTAAGGGGGGGGGGGGTTAGAAGGATTACTTTATCCTATCCTAGGTATTCCTTAACCTCTATGGGCTAGGTGGGACGCTAGCGTGCCACCCGTGGTGCACTCCATCAACAGCAGGTGCATTTCAAGAGCGGCAAATTTGAATCCAAATAAATGTCAAAATTCAAATTTTTCAAAAATACAACTATGTTACACCATTTGAAAGATAAACATCTCCTTAATCTAACCACGTTTTACGATTTCAAAAAGGTTTTACGGCGAAAGCATAAATTTAGAGTATGTTAGGACAGTACATTTACAAGAGTTGTGTGTAATGTTTTGTCAATTCAAAGACAGGGTCACCAAAACCATAAAACCAGCTAAAATGATACACTAACCTTTTACAATCTCCATCAGATGACACTCCTAGGACATTATGTTAGACAATGCATGCATTTTTAGTTCTATCAAGTTCATATTTATATACAAAAACAGCGTTTTACTATGGCATTGATGTTGAGGAAATCGTTTCCCTCCAATAACCGGCAGTCAAGTCAGCGTCACAAATTAAATAATTAAAATTAGAAAACATTGGTAAAATATTATATTGTCATTTAAAGAATTATAGATTTACATCTCTTGAACGCAATCAACTTGCCAGATTTAAAAATAACCTTACTGGGAAATCACACTTTGCAATAATCTGAGCACTGCGCCCAGAAAAATACGCGTTGCGATACAGACTAGACGTCATGTTGGGGAGATCTAAAATCGAAAATACTATGTAAATAATCCATTACCTTTGATTCTCTTCATCAGATGTCACTTCCAGGTATCACAGGTCCATAACGAATGTAGTTTTGTTCAAAAAAGCTCATCATTTATGTCCAAAAATCTCCGTCTCGTTAGCACATGATCTAAGCCAGCCGGACTTCTCGTCATGAACGAGGGGAAAAAATATATTTCCGTTCGTTCAAACATGTCAAACGTTGTATAGCATAAATCATTAGGGCCTTTTTTAACCAGAACATGAATAATATTCAAGGTGGACGAATGCATAGCTCTTTTATAACGTATTGGAACGAGGGTACCCAACATGAACTCGCAGCGCCAGGTGTCTAATGGGACATCACCGTTCCATGGCTCTTGTTCGGTCAGATCTCCCTCCAGAAGACTCAAAACACTTTGTAAAGGCTGGTGACATCTAGTGGAAGCAATAGGAAGTGCCAAAATATTCCTAAGCCCCTGTGTTTTTCAATGGGATAGGTTTAAACTCAATACAACACATCAGGTATCCACTTCCTGTCAGAAAATGTCTCAGGGTTTTGCCTGCCAAATGAGTTCTGTTATACTCACAGACACCATTCAAACAGTTTTGGAAACTTTAGAGTGTTTTCTATCCATATATAATAAGTATATGCATATTCTAGTTACTGGGTAGGATTAGTAACCAGATTAAATCGGGTACATTTTTTTTATCCAGACGTGCAAATGCTGCCCCCTAGACCCAACAGGTTAAGGGTTTATGAAAAGTGTATTTCCATCCTGACTTTTACATGAGTCCTTTGTATTGGTGTAGACTTGACGGACCAGATGGGACTCATTCCCTATCAAACTAAAAGGAGAAACTAATATTTTCTCTGGTAGGCACAACCTACCTGGCACCCCTATAAATTATAACCTCAAGTCAAAACCGTTACAACGTACAAACTTGATAGAGCATAATATTGACATTGGAGATGCTGACCCCATTCGTCAGCGGTTCTATAGAGTCTCTGTAGAGAAACTGCGTTGTCTGGATGCTGAGGTCAGGTACATGCTGGAGAGTAAGATAGCAGAGCCTTCTTTCTCCAGTTGGGCTTCTCCCTGTATCTTGGTCAGTAAACCGGATGGAACGGACCACCGTAAGGTAAACGGAGTCACTAAGCCAGATTAATTTCCTCTTCCTCGGATGGAGGACTGCGTTGATCAAGTCGGCGCAGCTGTTTGTGCAAATTTGACCTGTTATTGTGCTATTGGCAGGTGCCACTGACGAGTAGGGCACATGACATTTTTGCCTTTATTACACCCTCTGGTCTGTACTCGTATTCGGTTATGAGTTTAGTGACTATGAATCGTTGGAGTCACTATGAATCGTTGGAGTCACTATGAATCGTTGGAGTCACTATGAATCGTTGGAGTCACTATGAATCATTGGAGTGACTATGAATCGTTGGGAAATGACAACCGTTGAGAAGTGACTATGAACCGTTGGAAGATGTTGTTTGCGTTTGTAGCTGATGTGGTCTCTTGTGCGCCCTGTTCCTGAATGTTATGTGACTGACCATTGTTTGGTTTTATCATGTTCTAACTTTCCTGTCTGTTCCCTCCTGGTCTTGTGTTCTCCTTTCCTCTTAAATGTTGCTTCCTGTGCACAAAGGTTGCTGAGGTCTGGGGAGAAGGAGGTTGGCTGGGGCAAGTGGAAGGTGAACATGTAACCTCTCGTCAATTTGGGACGCAAAGGCCTGTGTCAATTTGGGACGCAGAGGCCTGTGTCAATTTGGGACGCAGAGGCCTGTGTCAATTTGGGACGCAGAGGCCTGTGTCAATTTGGGACGCAGAGGCCTGTGTCAATTTGGGACGCAGAGGCCTGTGTCAATTTGGGACGCAGAGGCCTGTGTCAATTTGGGACGCAGAGGCCTGTGTCAATTTGGGACGCAGAGGCCTGTGTCAATTTGGGACGCAGAGGCCTGTGTCAATTTGGGACGCAGAGGCCTGTGTCAATTTGGGACGCAGAGGCTGGTACGTTGTTCCGGGGCCCTTGTTGGTCCCCGGTTTTATGGGGGGGTGTGTGACGACCCTCCCACTCTGTCTGCCGTATTCTCTCTGTTCTTGTTTCCTTGTTAGGATGCCGGTGGGCGGAGTTGGAAGGGTCGTCAGCTAAATGGGAAGCACCTGGGCCCAGCTGTGTCCCAGGATAAAGAGACCTCTTCCACAGTTATTGAGAGGACTCTCTCCATGCAGACACTTTTTTGATTTTGGTTGTGTAGTTTTGTGGCTTTTTGGTTATTTCCTTTGGCACCTTTCAACAGCCTGCATTATTACATTCAGGTATGCAAAACACTCACTTACACTACTGATTACACACACGCCATTGTTAATTATTTAGTTATTTTAGTTAATAAATATATATTTTGATACTCCTTGTCTCCACGTTGTCTCCCTTTTGTTGTGAACTCAGAGCCGGTTCTGTAACGCTCTGGCCATAGAGAGGGGTTTTTGTTCTTTATTTTGGTTAGGCCAGGGTGTTACATTGGGTGGGCGTTCTATGTTCCTTTTTCTATGTTTTGGTATTTCTTTGTTTTGGGCCATGTGTGTGGCTCCCAATCAGGCACAGGTGGTGCTCGTTGCTGCTGATTGGGAGTCACACATAAGGAGCATGTTTTTCCTTTGGGTTTTGTGGGTAATTGTTTCTTGTTTAGTGTGGTTGCACCTGACAGGACTGTTGGCTGTCAGTTTCCTTGTTTTTGTTTTTGTATAGTGTTCTTTCCAATTAAATTGAAGGATGAATACTAACTCTGCTGCATTTTGGTCCTTTCCTGAAGACAGCCCTTACAGGTTCGTAACAAGTGGGGGCTCATCCGGGATCTTGAACTTGTGTTTGGGAGAAAACGTGGCGGTATGTTAAATTGAGGTGCTTTGTTTGTTAGTTTGAGTTTGGTGCTCAGTATTGGTTGCCTTTGTTTGTTTGGTTTGTGTGCTGTGTTGGAGAGAATACATTGGTTAGTTTCCAGGCCCCTGCCTAGCCTGGAAACGCTTGTTCTACTTGCTGTTGGGACGTTGGTCTGAGGTGAGTACAATCAGCTGTGTACCTTGGTGGGAGATTTGGATAGGGTAGTGAAACTTACTACCCGGAGCTATAACCTTTTTCCCCTGATAGGCTTAGTGACGTGTTTCATTTTGGAATATGTTGGGCATTGTTAATGTTTGTTATTTTTGTGTGGTGTCTGTGGACTGAGCAGTTGTCTCGGGGGCACATCCGTGGCTTGGTGGAATCTACCAGCGTGCTGGGGGGTTACTTCCTTGCCAGCGGGCTACAGTGCATAATTACCCACCGCAAATCTGCATGAAGACTAGGGTTGAGTTATTGTAGATTTTGGGGAAGCTCCATTTCTCATCTCTTTTCTGTGGTGCCCGGTGTGATTTGTATTTTCTCTTGTTGTGGTCTGGTGTGCTCAGTAGAGGGGTTGAGTGAGAATTTTTTTGACTATGGCGTCTAATGTAGACGAGTTCATTCGCTTTCCATCAAAGGAACTGTTAGATGTATGTACTAAAGAACAGCTGTTGAAGGTTGCTGAACACTACAAGGTTGAAATTAGTGATAAATGTAAAAAAAATTCTATTAGGTTAATATTGAAGGCCAATCTGATGGAGAGTGGTATTCTTGAAGATACCACTGGGGCAGCCTCTGCTGAGGACTCGCCGTCTCCCCGATATGTTACAATTACCGCTCCATCGGTTAGTCCTAGTAGTCTTCTTTTTGAACAGCAGAAAGAGCTGCTTCTGTTACAGCTAGAGCACGATCGTGTAAAATATGAGAAGGAATTGGAATTTAAACAAGATATGGAGCGTGCTAAAATCAAGCTGCAACAAGAGCGACTAGAGTTGGTTAGGGAAGGAAAGCTCTCAGGGGAGAGTTTGCTCTGGGAAGGTGACGCAGATTTACTTAGGAGTCGTTCCTCTTTTGGGTGTGCCCCGGACACATTTGACATTGTTGGGAATTTACGGTTGTTGCCTCAGTTTAATGAAAAGGACCCTGAGACATTATTTTCGTTGTTTGAGCGTGTTGCTGACGCTAGGAGTTGGCCTGATTCTGACCGCACTTTAACCTCTATGTGACCGGCGGGACGAATTCGTCCCACCTACGTAACATCCACTGCCAGCCTGTGGCGCGATTTTCAAAATCTTCAAAATCCTATTACTTCAATTTCTCAAACATATGACTATTTTACAGCCATTTAAAGATAAGACTCTCGTTAATCTAACCACACTGTCCGATTTCAAAAAGGCTTTACAACGAAAGCAAAACATTAGATTATGTCAGCAGAGTACCAAGCCAGAAATAATCAGACACCCATTTTTCAAGCCAGCATATAATGTCACCAAAACCCAGAAGACAGCTAAATGCAGCACTCACCTTTGATGATCTTCATCAGATGACAACCCTAGGACATTATGTTATACAATACATGCATGTTTTGTTCAATCAAGTTCATATTTATATCAAAAACCAGCTTTTTACATTAGCATGTGACGTTCAGAACTAGCATACCCCCCGCAAACTTACGGGGAATTCGCTAACATTTTACTAAATTACTCACGATAAACGTTCACAAAAAGCATAACAATTATTTTAAGAATTATAGATACAGACCTCCTCTATGCACTCGATATGTCCGATTTTAAAATAGCTTTTTGGTGAAAGCACATTTTGCAATATTCTAAGTATATAGCCCAGGCATCACGGGCACGCTATTTAGACACCCGGCAAGTTTAGCACTCACCATAATCATATTTACTATTATAAAAATGTCATTACCTTTTGTTGTCTTCGTCAGAATGCACACCCAGGACGTCTACTTCAATAACAAATGTTGGTTTGGTCCAAAATAATCCATCGTTATATCCGAATAGCGGCGTTTTGTTCGTGCGTTCCAGACACTATCCGAAATAGTAAAGAAGTGTCGCGCGCTTGGCGCAATTCCTGACAATAAAATTCAAAGTATTCAATTGCCGTACGTCGAAGCATGTCAACCGCTGTTTAAAATCAATTTTTACGTCATATTTCTCGTAGAAAAGCGGTAAAATTCCGACAGGGAATCTCCTTTTCGGCAAACAGAGGAAAAAATCCCAAAGGCGGGGGCGGTCGGGGTCACGCGCATAAGCTAGTGTCTCTTGATCGGCCACTTGAGAAAGGCGATAATGTGTTTCAGCCTGGGGCTGGAATGACGACATTCTCTTTTTTCCCGGGCTCTGAGCGCCTATGGACGACGTGTGAAGTGTCACGTTAGAGCAGAGATCCTTAGTAAATGATAGAGATGGCAAAGAAGTTCCAGAAATGGTCAGACAGGCCACTTCCTGTAAAGGAATCTCTCAGGTTTTGACCTGCCATTTGAGTTCTGTTATACTCACAGACACCATTCAAACAGTTTTAGAAAATTTAGGGTGTTTTCTATCCATATGTAATAAGTATATGCATATTCTAGTTACTGAGTAGGAGTGGTAACCAGATTAAATCGGGTATGTTTTTTATCCAGCCGTGTCAATGCTGCCCCCTTAGGGGGCAGCATTGACACGGCTGGATAAAAAACATACCCGATTTAATCTGGTTACCACTCCTACTCAGTAACTAGAATATGCATATACTTATTACATATGGATAGAAAACACCCAAAATTTTCTAAAACTGTTTGAATGGTGTCTGTGAGTATAACAGAACTCAAATGGCAGGTCAAAACCTGAGAGATTCCTTTACAGGAAGTGGCCTGTCTGACCATTTGTTGAACTTCTTTTCCATCTCTATCATTTACTAAGGATCTCTGCTCTAACGTGACACTTCCCACGTCTTCCATAGGCTCTCAGAGCCCGGGAAAAAAACAGAATGTCGTCATTCCAGCCCCAGGCTGAAACACATTATCGCCTTTCTCAAGTGGCCCATCAAGAGACACTAGCTTATGCGCGTGACCCCGACCGCCCCCCGCCTTTGGGATTTTTTCCTCTGTTTGCCGAAAAGGAGATTCCCTGTCGGAATATTATCGCTTTTCTACGAGACAAATGACGTAAAAATTTGATTTTAAACAGCGGTTGACATGCTTCGACGTACGGTAATGGAATACTTTGAATTTTATTGTCAGGAATTGCGCCAAGCGCGTGACACTTCTTTACTATTTCGGATAGTGTCTGGAACGCACGAACAAAACGCCGCTATTCGGATATAACGATGGATTATTTTGGACCAAACCAACATTTGTTATTGAAGTAGCTGTCCTGGGTGTGCATTCTGACGAAGACAACAAAAGGTAATGACATTTTTATAATAGTAAATATGATTATGGTGAGTGCTAAACTTGCCGGGTGTCTAAATAGCGAGCCCGTGATGCCTGGGCTATGTACTTAGAATATTGCAAAATGTGCTTTCACCAAAAAGCTATTTTAAAATCGGACATATCGAGTGCATAGAGGTCTGTATCTATAATTCTTAAAATAATTGTTATGCTTTTTGTGAACGTTTATCGTGAGTAATTTAGTAAAATGTTAGCGAATTCCCCGGAAGTTTGCGGGGGGTATGCTAGTTCTGAACGTCACATGCTAATGTAAAAAGCTGGTTTTTGATATAAATATGAACTTGATTGAACAAAACATGCATGTATTGTATAACAATGTCCTAGGGTTGTCATCTGATGAAGATCATCAAAGGTGAGTGCTGCATTTAGCTGTCTTCTGGGTTTTGGTGACATTATATGCTGGCTTGAAAAATGGGTGTCTGATTATTTCTGGCTTGGTACTCTGCTGACATAATCTAATGTTTTGCTTTCGTTGTAAAGCCTTTTTGAAATCGGACAGTGTGGTTAGATTAACGAGAGTCTTATCTTTAAATGGCTGTAAAATAGTCATATGTTTGAGAAATTGAAGTAATAGGATTTTTAACGTTTTGAAAATCGCGCCACTGGATTACACTGGCTGTTACGTAGGTGGGACGAATTCGTCCCGCCTAGCCTAGAGAGGTTAAATCGGGTACATAAAATTTTATCCAGACGTGCAAATGCTGCCCCCTAGCCCTAACAGGTTAAAGAGGTGGGGTTTCAGGTGTCTCCGGAAGGTGGTGATTGACTCCGCTGTCCTGGCGTCGTGAGGGAGCTTGTTCCACCATTGGGGTGCCAGAGCAGCGAACAGTTTTGACTGGGCTGAGCGGGAACTGTGCTTCCTCAGAGGTAGGGGGGCCAGCAGGCCAGTGGTGGATGAACGCAGTGCCCTTGTTTGGGTGTAGGGCCTGATCAGAGCCTGAAGGTATGGAGGTGCCGTTCCCTTCACAGCTCCGTAGGCAATCACCATGGTCTTGTAGCGGATGCGAGCTTCAACTGGAAGCCAGTGGAGAGAGCGGAGGAGCGGGGTGACGTGAGAGAACTTGGGAAGGTTGAACACCAGACGGGCTGCGGCGTTCTGGATGAGTTGTAGGGGTTTAATGGCACAGGCAGGGAGCCCAGCCAACAGCGAGTTGCAGTAATCCAGACGGGAGATGACAAGTGCCTGGATTAGGACCTGCGCCGCTTCCTGTGTGAGGCAGGGTCGTACTCTGCGAATGTTGTAGAGCATGAACCTACAGGATCGGGTCACCGCCTTGATGTTAGTGGAGAACGACAGGGTGTTGTCCAGGATCACGCCAAGGTTCTTAGCACTCTGGGAGGAGGACACAAGGGAGTTGTCAACCGTGATGGCGAGATCATGGAACGGGCAGTCCTTCCCCGGGAGGAAGAGCAGCTCCGTCTTGCCGAGGTTCAGCTTGAGCTGGTGATCCGTCATCCACACTGATATGTCTGACAGACATGCAGAGATGCGATTCGCCGCCTGGTTATCAGAAGGGGGAAAGGAGAAGATTAATTGTGTGTCGTCTGCATAGCAATGATAGGAGAGACCATGTGAGGATATGACAGAGCCAAGTGAGATGATGATGATTCCAGATGCCTTATCCAGAGCTCCTGCTGGTGGTAATGGTGGCCCTCATCTTACATGTGCTACTGTCCTGTCAAGCAGTCGAGACTCACCCAAAACTGACTTTCCCATCTCTGATGAGGCCATTTGGAAAGCCCAACAGGATGATCCAGAAGTACAGGCTTTGTACCAGACTATCCTGGAAGATAGAGAAAAGATGGTCAATCCTACCACCAAGCTGACCATCATTGAAGACAAAGTCTACCGAGTTGTACAACTACCTCACAGAACACTATACCAAATGTACATACCTGAAACTCTACGCCTTCAACTGCTTCAACATTTCCATGAAGACCCGTTAGCTGGTCATTTGGGCAGGTTCAAAACCTACAAGCGGTTGCAAGCATTACTGTACTGGCCACATCTGAGCATGGATGTAAAGTCACACATCCGAAACTGTCAGGTTTGTCAAATGTACAAACCAGAAGGTAGAAAGCCTGCTGGCAAGTTGCAGCAAACTGTGATTACCCGACCTTGGGAAATGTTAGGAGTGGATTTGATGGGTCCATTTCCTAGAAGCTCCAATCAGAATGTGTACATGCTTGTTTTTGTTGATTACTATTCCAAGTGGGTGGAGCTCTTTGCCCTGCGTCAGGCCACAGCAAGGACAGTCTCTAACATCCTTACGAAAGAGATCCTGACTCGCTGGGGAGTGCCTGATTTACATCCTGTCTGATCGAGGTTCCCAATTCGTCTCTGATCTCTTTGAGGAGACCTGCCAAAGATGGAACCTGAGACAGAAGTTGACCACGGCTTATCACCCACAGACCAACCTCACTGAGAGAGTTAATCGAACCTTGAAGACAATGGTTGCTTCCTATGTAGGGACCCAGCACAAACACTGGGACAAGCACCTTCACGAGTTTCGATTTGCCCTGAATTCTGCGGTGCAAGAGTCCACTGGAGTCACACCTGCAGAGCTGAACCTGAGTCGTCCCCTCCGAGGACCCTTGGAGATGGTGCTACAGCCCCAGCAGGTTACTCCAGACGCTGCTTGCTATGACCAGGTAGTCCATCTCCACGACTTGAGAGCTCTTGTCTCAAAGAACATGATCCATGCTCGACTCAGGCAGAAGAGAAATTATGATAAGAAGAGACGAGACATGCAGTTCCAGCTTCGTGATCGGGTGTGGCTTCGCTCTCATCCTTATTCAAAAGCTGAACAATTCTTCTCGGCCAAGCTCGCTCCTAAATGGCAAGGACCATATAGGATTGTGGAGCAGAGAGGCCCTTTGAACTATCGAGTGGTGAAAGAGGACACAGGTGAAGATATGCGCGTTGTCCATGTCTCACGCCTTAAGGCCTGTTACCCCTCAGCTGACGAATTGGAGGAGATTGAGCGCCGCAAGGTCCTGGAGATCTTTGAAGAGGAAAGTGATGAAGAGACCTTTCTCGGTTTCCCCGACCAAGATGTGCCTTCCAGGGCAATGGTCGGCTTTTTCCAGGGGAGGGGGTGTGTGACGGCCCTGAATGTTTCTGAACCGTCCAATAGGGCGCTTTCCCTTTAATTCTCAATTAATTAGTGCTTCTTCCAATAGGGCGCTTCCCCTTTAATTCCCAATTAAATAGCCAGCATCAGCTGTGCAAAAGAGGAGTTGTGATGGAAACATGAATGAGGATGTGTTCGACCCTCAGTTCTGAAGCGTCTCTCTTCCGTTTGTTGTGCTGCTTTAAAAGTGTGCTTTGTGTAGCCTAATAGAAAATCTACCCAAGGTCGGCTCCACTCTTGCATCTGTGGACTACACCTCTCCGTTGGTTTTCGTGGCCTTTCTCCGCTGGAGATCTGTCGGCGGATTGGCTTCTCTGACTGACCGACGGACTACAACCTTTTTTGTATACGGTATTTCATTTGTTTTGGTGTGATGTATACTGTGATGATTTAGGTAGTTAGTTGTAGTTGAGGATTTATTGAAATGTGTGGTAAAATACTTGTTCTTTTCATTGTATGATTGACACAGGGTTTACGCTACACTGTATGAACGGACAACCATTGCGTGACTAAGGTCACTTGAGTTCCCTGAACTTGTTTACCGGGCTGGACTCTTTTTAGGCCCGAGGTACAGGACATTTCTGGAGGAACCAGAGCTGTTTAAAGCTCATTATTGTTATATTGTTGTGTGTGTGTGTGTGATCATTTAGGTTGTTAATACAACCACGCAAAAGAATACAGTTGTTTTGAAGTTATTTCCATTGTTTTAAGGGTTTATGAAAAGTGTATTTCCATCCTGACTTTTACATGAGTCCTTTGTATTGGTGTAGACTTGACGGACCAGATGGGACTCATTCCCTATCAAACTAAAAGGAGAAACTAATATTTTCTCTGGTAGGCACAACCTACCTGGCACCCCTATAAATTATAACCTCAAGTCAAAACCGTTACAACGTACAAACTTGATAGAGCATAATATTGACATTGGAGATGCTGACCCCATTCGTCAGCGGTTCTATAGAGTCTCTGTAGAGAAACTGCGTTGTCTGGATGCTGAGGTCAGGTACATGCTGGAGAGTAAGATAGCAGAGCCTTCTTTCTCCAGTTGGGCTTCTCCCTGTATCTTGGTCAGTAAACCGGATGGAACGGACCACCGTAAGGTAAACGGAGTCACTAAGCCAGATTAATTTCCTCTTCCTCGGATGGAGGACTGCGTTGATCAAGTCGGCGCAGCTGTTTGTGCAAATTTGACCTGTTATTGTGCTATTGGCAGGTGCCACTGACGAGTAGGGCACATGACATTTTTGCCTTTATTACACCCTCTGGTCTGTACTCGTATTCGGTTATGAGTTTAGTGACTATGAATCGTTGGAGTCACTATGAATCGTTGGAGTCACTATGAATCGTTGGAGTCACTATGAATCGTTGGAGTCACTATGAATCATTGGAGTGACTATGAATCGTTGGGAAATGACAACCGTTGAGAAGTGACTATGAACCGTTGGAAGATGTTGTTTGCGTTTGTAGCTGATGTGGTCTCTTGTGCGCCCTGTTCCTGAATGTTATGTGACTGACCATTGTTTGGTTTTATCATGTTCTAACTTTCCTGTCTGTTCCCTCCTGGTCTTGTGTTCTCCTTTCCTCTTAAATGTTGCTTCCTGTGCACAAAGGTTGCTGAGGTCTGGGGAGAAGGAGGTTGGCTGGGGCAAGTGGAAGGTGAACATGTAACCTCTCGTCAATTTGGGACGCAGAGGCCTGTGTCAATTTGGGACGCAGAGGCCTGTGTCAATTTGGGACGCAGAGGCCTGTGTCAATTTGGGACGCAGAGGCCTGTGTCAATTTGGGACGCAGAGGCCTGTGTCAATTTGGGACGCAGAGGCCTGTGTCAATTTGGGACGCAGAGGCCTGTGTCAATTTGGGACGCAGAGGCCTGTGTCAATTTGGGACGCAGAGGCCTGTGTCAATTTGGGACGCAGAGGCTGGTACGTTGTTCCGGGGCCCTTGTTGGTCCCCGGTTTTATGGGGGGGTGTGTGACGACCCTCCCACTCTGTCTGCCGTATTCTCTCTGTTCTTGTTTCCTTGTTAGGATGCCGGTGGGCGGAGTTGGAAGGGTTGTCAGCTAAATGGGAAGCACCTGGGCCCAGCTGTGTCCCAGGATAAAGAGACCTCTTCCACAGTTATTGAGAGGACTCTCTCCATGCAGACACTTTTTTGATTTTGGTTGTGTAGTTTTGTGGCTTTTTGGTTATTTCCTTTGGCACCTTTCAACACCCTGCATTATTACATTCAGGTATGCAAAACACTCACTTACACTACTGATTACACACACGCCATTGTTAATTATTTAGTTATTTTAGTTAATAAATATATATTTTGATACTCCTTGTCTCCACGTTGTCTCCCTTTTGTTGTGAACTCAGAGCCGGTTCTGTAACGCTCTGGCCATAGAGAGGGGTTTTTGTTCTTTATTTTGGTTAGGCCAGGGTGTTACATTGGGTGGGCGTTCTATGTTCCTTTTTCTATGTTTTGGTATTTCTTTGTTTTGGGCCATGTGTGTGGCTCCCAATCAGGCACAGGTGGTGCTCGTTGCTGCTGATTGGGAGTCACACATAAGGAGCATGTTTTTCCTTTGGGTTTTGTGGGTAATTGTTTCTTGTTTAGTGTGGTTGCACCTGACAGGACTGTTGGCTGTCAGTTTCCTTGTTTTTGTTTTTGTATAGTGTTCTTTCCAATTAAATTGAAGGATGAATACTAACTCTGCTGCATTTTGGTCCTTTCCTGAAGACAGCCCTTACAGGTTCGTAACAAGTGGGGGCTCATCCGGGATCTTGAACTTGTGTTTGGGAGAAAACGTGGCGGTATGTTAAATTGAGGTGCTTTGTTTGTTAGTTTGAGTTTGGTGCTCAGTATTGGTTGCCTTTGTTTGTTTGGTTTGTGTGCTGTGTTGGAGAGAATACATTGGTTAGTTTCCAGGCCCCTGCCTAGCCTGGAAACGCTTGTTCTACTTGCTGTTGGGACGTTGGTCTGAGGTGAGTACAATCAGCTGTGTACCTTGGTGGGAGATTTGGATAGGGTAGTGAAACTTACTACCCGGAGCTATAACCTTTTTCCCCTGATAGGCTTAGTGACGTGTTTCATTTTGGAATATGTTGGGCATTGTTAATGTTTGTTATTTTTGTGTGGTGTCTGTGGACTGAGCAGTTGTCTCGGGGGCACATCCGTGGCTTGGTGGAATCTACCAGCGTGCTGGGGGGTTACTTCCTTGCCAGCGGGCTACAGTGCATAATTACCCACCGCAAATCTGCATGAAGACTAGGGTTGAGTTATTGTAGATTTTGGGGAAGCTCCATTTCTCATCTCTTTTCTGTGGTGCCCGGTGTGATTTGTATTTTCTCTTGTTGTGGTCTGGTGTGCTCAGTAGAGGGGTTGAGTGAGAATTTTTTTGACTATGGCGTCTAATGTAGACGAGTTCATTCGCTTTCCATCAAAGGAACTGTTAGATGTATGTACTAAAGAACAGCTGTTGAAGGTTGCTGAACACTACAAGGTTGAAATTAGTGATAAATGTAAAAAAAATTCTATTAGGTTAATATTGAAGGCCAATCTGATGGAGAGTGGTATTCTTGAAGATACCACTGGGGCAGCCTCTGCTGAGGACTCGCCGTCTCCCCGATATGTTACAATTACCGCTCCATCGGTTAGTCCTAGTAGTCTTCTTTTTGAACAGCAGAAAGAGCTGCTTCTGTTACAGCTAGAGCACGATCGTGTAAAATATGAGAAGGAATTGGAATTTAAACAGGATATGGAGCGTGCTAAAATCAAGCTGCAACAAGAGCGACTAGAGTTGGTTAGGGAAGGAAAGCTCTCAGGGGAGAGTTTGCTCTGGGAAGGTGACGCAGATTTACTTAGGAGTCGTTCCTCTTTTGGGTGTGCCCCGGACACATTTGACATTGTTGGGAATTTACGGTTGTTGCCTCAGTTTAATGAAAAGGACCCTGAGACATTATTTTCGTTGTTTGAGCGTGTTGCTGACGCTAGGAGTTGGCCTGATTCTGACCGCACTTTAATGTTGCAGTGTGTGCTGACTGGTAAAGCGCAGGAAGCATATTCAGCTCTTAGTGTAGCCGACAGTGTCAGTTATGATAAGGTTAAAAGGGCGGTGTTACAGATTTACGAATTGGTTCCTGAGGCTTACTGCCAACGATTTAGAACTTTAGAAAGGGATGATAGGCAGACTCATGTTGAGTTTGCGCGAAAATTATCTTCACAGTTTAATCGCTGGTGTTCCGCCTCTGCGGTTATGACTTTTCAAGGGCTGTGTGATCTGATTATGCTAGAGCAATTTAAGGACACAATCCCTGATCATATAGCGACGTATATTAACGAACGAAAAGTACAGACTGTCGCTGAAGCTGCGGTTTTGGCGGACGAATATGTTTTGACTCACAAAAGTATTTTTGTAGAACCCCGTACTTGGAGTGAGTGGGGGCGTTCGGAGAGATTTGGGCCTCGCTCACCGAGATACTCTGGTTCACGGGCAGAGTTTTATTCAACTAGGGTTGAGCCTGACTCCCGTGGTAAAACTGACTTTGGTCAAGAGTGTCACTACTGTCAAGGCTCAGGTCATTGGAAAAACGAATGTCCGGTTCTCAGGTCTAGGGGTAAATTCAGTACGTGTGTTAACCTCTATGGGCTAGGTGGGACGCCACTGCCAGCCTGTGGCGCGATTTTCAAAACCTTAAAAATCCTATTACTTCAATTTCTCAAACATATGACTATTTTACAGCCATTTAAAGACAAGACTCTCGTTAATCTAACCACACTGTCCGATTTCAAAAAGGCTTTACAACGAAAGCAAAACATTAGATTATGTCAGCAGAGTACCAAGCCAGAAATAATCAGACACCCATTTTTCAAGCCAGCATATAATGTCACCAAAACCCAGAAGACAGCTAAATGCAGCACTCACCTTTGATGATCTTCATCAGATGACAACCCTAGGACATTATGTTATACAATACATGCATGTTTTGTTCAATCAAGTTCATATTTATATCAAAAAACAGCTTTTTACATTAGCATGTGACGTTCAGAACTAGCATACCCCCCGCAAACTTCCGGGGAATTCGCTAACATTTTACTAAATTACTCACGATAAACGTTCACAAAAAGCATAACAATTATTTTAAGAATTATAGATACAGACCTCCTCTATGCACTCGATATGTCCGATTTTAAAATAGCTTTTTGGTGAAAGCACATTTTGCAATATTCTAAGTACATAGCCCAGGCATCACGGGCTCGCTATTTAGACACCCGGCAAGTTTAGCACTCACCATAATCATATTTACTATTATAAAAGTTTGATTACCTTTTGTTGTCTTCGTCAGAATGCACACCCAGGACTGCTACTTCAATAATAAATGTTGGTTTGGTCCAAAATAATCCATCGTTATATCCGAATAGCGGCGTTTTGTTCGTGCGTTCCAGACACTATCCGAAATAGTAAAGAAGTGTCGCGCGCATGGCGCAATTCGTGACAATAAAATTCTAAATATTCCATTACCGTACTTCGAAGCATGTCAACCGCTGTTTAAAATCAATTTTTACGACATTTTTCTCGTAGAAAAGCGATAATATTCCGACAGGGAATCTCCTTTTCGGCAAACAGAGGAAAAAATCCCAAAGGCGGGGGCGGTCGGGGTCACGCGCATAAGCCCAGTGTCCCTTGATCGGCCACTTGAGAAAGGCGATAATGTGTTTCAGCCTGGGGCTGGAATGACGACATTCTGTTTTTTTCCCGGGCTCTGAGAGCCTATGGAAGACGTGGGAAGTGTCACGTTAGAGCAGAGATCCTTAGTAAATGATAGAGATGGAAAAGAAGTTCAAGAAATGGTCAGACAGGCCACTTCCTGTAAAGGAATCTCTCAGGTTTTGACCTGCCATTTGAGTTCTGTTATACTCACAGACACCATTCAAACAGTTTTAGAAAATTTAGGGTGTTTTCTATCCATATGTAATAAGTATATGCATATTCTAGTTACTGGGTAGGAGTGGTAACCAGATTAAATCGGGTATGTTTTTTATCCAGCCGTGTCAATACTGCCCCCTAGCCCTAACAGGTTAACGTTAAATCTAGGCCTACGGCGTTAGCTGCGTCTGTTCCACATCAGTTTACTCCTGACACATTGTCTCAGGCCCAGGGGCATGTGAAAGTCCATATTGACCCAGGCTATTTACCTTTCATTACGGAGGGTTTTGTGTCTATGTTAGGAAGTAAGAACCTAGTGCCAGTGAAGATCCTACGAGACACAGGTGCCTCGGAATCGTTTGTGTTGGAATCTGTGTTACCTTTCTCTGCTGAGACTGATTCTGGGAATAGTGTTCTAATTAGGGGAATAGGTTTGAACAATCTGTCAGTTCCATTGCATAAACTGATATTGGATTGTGGACTGGTGAAAGGTGACGTTGTTGTGGGGGTGCGTCCTTCGTTGCCTATTGAGGGTATCGACGTTATCCTTGGGAATAACTTGGCTGGTGAGCGTGTGTGGCCTGTCGTGTTTCCATCTCTAGTGGTTTCCACTAAACCGTCAATTGTAGGGATTCCTGATGAGAGTGCGCAGAGTTTCCCAGCGGTGTTCTCTGCGGGTGCAGTGACGCGGTCTATGAGCCATGGTGACCCGGTCCCTGCTCCGGTAAATGAGAATACCACAAAGAAGTCTCTCACTGTTTTCCCTGTTATCCCGTTATCTGTATTCCGCTCCGATCTAATCAATGCGCCACGGACTGACCCCACATTAGAAGAGTTGCGTGACCAAATTGTGCCTGTGGAACAGTTGGGAGATGTCGCACATGGTTATTTTCTCCAAGAGGATGTTCTGATGAGAAAGTGGGAGTCTACAGAGGATGGTAAAACTGTTCGTTTGGCTGATACCGTTACTTCCCTTGGTTCTTGTAATACTAGGTCTGTGCATGAGGACGAAAATGTTCCTGGTCCCGATGATTGCATACTGCAGGGTAGATTGAAAAATTCAGAGACACTGGATATTTTGGATAGCCCTTTTACTCAGCTACCTGTTGATGGGCGGAAAGAGCTGGTTGGTCTGATTCGGAAAATTCCAGGTTTGTTTTCTGTGACACCTACACGTTGTGACGGCCCTGAATGTTTCTGAACCGTCTCAGTGCTTCTCCTTCCAATAGGGCGCTTTCCCTTTAATTCTCAATTAATTAGTGCTTCTTCCAATAGGGCGCTTCCCCTTTAATTCCCAATTAAATAGCCAGCATCAGCTGTGCAAAAGAGGAGTTGTGATGGAAACATGAATGAGGATGTGTTCGACCCTCAGTTCTGAAGCGTCTCTCTTCCGTTTGTTGTGCTGCTTTAAAAGTGTGCTTTGTGTAGCCTAATAGAAAATCTACCCAAGGTCGGCTCCACTCTTGCATCTGTGGACTACACCTCTCCGTTGGTTTTCGTGGCCTTTCTCCGCTGGAGATCTGTCGGCGGATTGGCTTCTCTGACTGACCGACGGACTACAACCTTTTTTGTATACGGTATTTCATTTGTTTTGGTGTGATGTATACTGTGATGATTTAGGTAGTTAGTTGTAGTTGAGGATTTATTGAAATGTGTGGTAAAATATTTGTTCTTTTCATTGTATGATTGACACTGGGTTTACGCTACACTGTATGAACGGACAACCATTGCGTGACTAAGGTCACTTGAGTTCCCTGAACTTGTTTACCGGGCTGGACTCTTTTTAGGCCCGAGGTACAGGACATTTCTGGAGGAACCAGAGCTGTTTAAAGCTCATTATTGTTATATTGTTGTGTGTGTGTGTGTGTGATCATTTAGGTTGTTAATACAACCACGCAAAAGAATACAGTTGTTTTGAAGTTATTTCCATTGTTTTAAGGGTTTATGAAAAGTGTATTTCCATCCTGACTTTTACATGAGTCCTTTGTATTGGTGTAGACTTGACGGACCAGATGGGACTCATTCCCTATCAAACTAAAAGGAGAAACTAATATTTTCTCTGGTAGGCACAACCTACCTGGCACCCCTATAAATTATAACCTCAAGTCAAAACCGTTACATAAAATATGGCACCCCAGATGGGACCTCAACATTGAGAAATAACCAAAGCAAATCTTTTGTGTGGAATTAAAACAATGGATTCACCCCAAGAAAATGTGCTCATCCATATCATACCTGTCAATGGGAATACACAGGGCCAGTCTGACCATCGAGCCGACAATACAAATCATAATGTCAATGGAGTTGATTTGGGCCAGAGCCCTGGGAATCTGAAGGCTCGGTCTGGACCACAGGCCACAGGAGGTCTAACCAGCTACTCCCTTATTGACATGGATCTGTGTGGAAGTACTGAGCTAGCCTTCCCTCTGACGCCCAACCTTCCTCCATTGTCTGGTTTATCTCCAGAGGTTGTAGTCTTACAACTTCAAGGTGACATCCTTGATATTCGTCGGACTCAACAACATCTCCAAACTCTAATCCACCATAAATTCAAATGTCTGAGTGAAGAGCAACAACAGAGTGCCATGGAATTCAGAAACTCACTGAGCACTCTAACCCACACACTGACAGAGCTCAGTGAGAGTGGAAGACGGGATGTTACTGGTGCCATGGACAGGCAGTTTGACTACCAACAAACCCAACTCACTGCCACTCTCCAGTGGCGCTTGCAACATCATCACACTGAGGTTCTCAAGGACGTTAATTCAGTTTTTTCTCCTCTGGTTAACACTGTAGACCACTTGCAGAAAGAGCTTTCTAATTGTGTTAAAATGTTGGCTGACGTGTCTGTTGACATGGCCTCCATTAGGCACAACTCCTTGCACAGAGCTTCTCTGGTGTCCACTTCTGTTCAGACCACTGAGGGCCAAGCTGGCACCTCAGAACAGCTAAGACAAGGCCATGCTGCAGCCACCCCTTACAGGATGCAATCCACCATGCATCCTGGTGTTCATTTTCATGGTCCGATAACTCCCTCACCCTCTACTTCCTCAATCCCTCCTAGCTCTTTTGTTCATGGTGATTTGAGTAGACGTCATGTGGGGGCGATGCCCATTAAATTGCAATTTCCCACCTTTGGGGAAAAAAGATGACAGTCCTGATCCGCTAATGTATCTGGAAAGATGTCGTGACTTTCTTGCCCTCAATCCCCTGGCTGACGAAGAACTCCTTGCCACATTGAGGAATGTGTTGCATGGTACAGCTCGAGACTGGTGGGATGTGGCACGTCTCACCACTACCTCCTGGGCTGACTTTGAGGCCAAGTTTTCCTCTGCATTTCTGTCTGAGGACTACACAGATGAGCTGGCAGACAGAGTCTTTAATCGAGTGCAAAGAGAGAAGGAGAGTATCCGTGACTTTGCATACGGTTACCACTCCCTGTGCAGAAGGTGGAAACCTGGTATTGAGGAGGAAGAGGTCATTAAATTGATCTTGAAGAACATCAACCCACTACTAGCCAGTCAACTCAGAGAAAGAGTCACCACTGTTGATGGACTGGTTCGCCTGGGACAGCAGTTCGAGAAGGACAGAGAATGCCAACAGCAATATGAACAGAGAAAGAAACAGACACCCAAACCGTTACCCAAGCCAGACCATCAACAACAGCCACAGTCTCCAGCCAAAACCCCTCCCATGTTCTGTTGGAGATGTAGCCAAAAGGGACATTCTTCAGCTACATGTCCAAGACCATATCAAGTAAACCCTTCCAGAAACCACAAATCACAACAGGCAAACACACCTAACTCCCTTCGCAGGAACGACCATCCTACTCTGGGTGCTTTGACCAGAGATGAAACCCCAAGTGTCACTGCCTACGCCGCCCCATCGACATCCCCTTCCTTTCAGTTAATACCGCACCAATTGGTGTTACCCCTGTCCATAGGGCCATGGACAGGAAGAGCCATCCTGGACACCGGGTCATCCTACACACTGCTCAATGAGAAACTGTGGAAGGAGGTTAAAGGTCTACACTACAACTTGAAGCCGTGGACAGAAGGTCCACTCTATCTGGCTGATGGTGAGGCTAAACGACCACTTGGATGGAGTGAGGTAGAGTTCCACCTGTGTAACCACTCCTATATGATTCCTTCTGTTATCCTACAAACCAAGAACCTTGCTTTTCCTGTTGTGTTGGGAATTGATTTCATGTACTTCAGTGGTGTCCAGATTGATATCGCACACAATTGCTACTGGTTTCCATACAATCCGAGCAAGAAGCATTTCTTCCAGTCAGAAGCTACAAAGTTACATGATTGGGGTCCAAATGTGGCAGTCTTCTCTGCCATTGCTCCGGTACCACTAACCCTCGATAATCCTTCTGATGATCTCCTTTTACAGGCTGTGAGAAGAGCTCAGCTGGAACAGCCAGAGGAGTTAAGGCTGTTGGAACAGCTGCAGAATAACGCTGATGTATGTACTTCAAAGCTGGGACGTACCGGGCTCCTGAAGGCACAAAATATTCCTTACACAGGAAATGCCGATCAAGCAGAAGCCATATCGTTTGTCCCCAGCAAAGCTAATCATCCAAAAAGGACTCATTAATGATATGTTGACACAAAATATAATTGAACGTTCATCCTCTCCCTGGGCTGCTCCTGTTGTCCTCATCCCAAAAAAGACTGGTGGTCTTAGATTTTGTGTGGACTATAGGAAGACCAACAAGGTTTCCCAGACTGATGCCTATCCTCTTCCCACCATCCAAGAGATCCTGGAGTCATTGTCTGGCGCGGTTGTGTTCACTACCCTTGACCTCAATAGTGGCTATTGGCAGGTTGAGATGGACCAGGAAAGCAAGGACAAGACTGCTTTTGTCTGTGCTGAGGGCTTGTTTTCCTTTAAGGTGATGCCTTTTGGATTAAAGAATGCACCTGCCACTTTCCAAAGACTCATGGAGATTGCGTTAGGTGAGCTCAAAGGGAAGATCTGTTTCGTCTACCTGGACGATATAATTATCTACTCCCAGACCGCAGAGAACAACATTTTCAAGATCTTCAAGCAGTGTTGGACAAGCTAAGGGAAGCTGGTCTGACATTGAACATGAAGAAGAGCAACTTCTGCCAAACCTCCCTGAAGTTCCTTGGCCATATTGTGTCTTTTGACGGCACTCATGTGGATCCCCGAAAAGACCAAGGCGGTACAAGATTTCCCTGTCCCAACCACACGTCAAGGGCCCTTCAACGGTTCCTTGGGATGGCTGGATGGTACCATCGGTTTGTTGTTGAACTTCTCCCAGGTGGCAGAACCCCTCAACGCATTGAAGCGAAAAGGTGGCGAAATTCCGATGGACGGCAGAGTGCCAGACCTCTTTTGAAACCCCTGAAACGACACCTCGTCACACCTCCCATTTTGGGTCATCCCAACTTTGATTGCCCTTTTGTTGTTTACACTGATGCAAGTGATGTTGGACTTGGTGCTGTTCTAGTCCAACAGACTGGACTTGGCATTGAAGAAGTGCTAGCGTTCGCCAGTCGAACATTGAATGGAGCAGAACGGAACTACTCCACAACCGAGCAAGAGTGCCTCGCAGTTGGTCTGGGCTTTGGAAAAGTGGAGGTACTACCTGGAGGGAAGACACTTCACTGTGGTCACTGACCATTCCTCCCTTGTGTGGGTGTTCAAGACCAACAAACCAAGCACCAGACTTATCAGATGGGCTCTACGGTTGCAAGAGTTCACCTTTGCAGTAGAATACAGGAAAGGAAAATACAACACTGGTTCCAGATTACATTACAATTACATTTAAGTCATTTAGCAGACGCTCTTATCCAGAGCGACTTACAAAATGGTGCATTCACCTTATGATATCCAGTGGAACAACCACTTTACAATAGTGCATCTAAATATTTTAAGGGGGGGGGGGGGGTTAGAAGGATTACTTTATCCTATCCTAGGTATTCCTTAACCTCTATGGGCTAGGTGGGACGCTAGCGTGCCACCCGTGGTGCACTCCATCAACAGCAGGTGCATTTCAAGAGCGGGCAAATTTGAATCCAAATAAATGTCAAAATTCAAATTTTTTCAAAAATACAACTATTTTACACCATTTGAAAGATAAACATCTCCTTAATCTAACCACGTTTTACGATTTCAAAAAGGTTTTACGGCGAAAGCATAAATTTAGAGTATGTTAGGACAGTACATTTACAAGAGTTGTGTGTAATGTTTTGTCAAGTCAAAGACAGGGTCACCAAAACCATAAAACCAGCTAAAATGATGCACTAACCTTTTACAATCTCCATCAGATGACACTCCTAGGACATTATGTTAGACAATGCATGCATTTTTAGTTCTATCAAGTTCATATTTATATCCAAAAACAGCGTTTTACTATGGCATTGATGTTGAGGAAATCGTTTCCCTCCAATAACCGGCAGTCAAGTCAGCGTCACAAATTAAATAATTAAAATTAGAAAACATTGGTAAAATATTATATTGTCATTTAAAGAATTATAGATTTACATCTCTTGAACGCAATCAACTTGCCAGATTTAAAAATAACCTTACTGGGAAATCACACTTTGCAATAATCTGAGCACTGCGCCCAGAAAAATACGCGTTGCGATACAGACTAGACGTCATGTTGGGGAGATCTAAAATCGAAAATACTATGTAAATAATCCATTACCTTTGATTCTCTTCATCAGATGTCACTTCCAGGTATCACAGGTCCATAACGAATGTAGTTTTGTTCAAAAAAGCTCATCATTTATGTCCAAAAATCTCCGTCTTGTTAGCACATGATCTAAGCCAGCCGGACTTCTCGTCATGAACGAGGGGAAAAAATATATTTCCGTTCGTTCAAACATGTCAAACGTTGTATAGCATAAATCATTAGGGCCTTTTTTAACCAGAACATGAATAATATTCAAGGTGGACGAATGCATACTCTTTTATAACGTATTGGAACGAGGGTACCCAACATGAACTCGCGCGCCAGGTGTCTAATGGGACATCATCGTTCCATGGCTCTTGTTCGGTCAGATCTCCCTCCAGAAGACTCAAAACACTTTGTAAAGGCTGGTGACATCTAGTGGAAGCAATAGGAAGTGCCAAAATATTCCTAAGCCCCTGTGTTTTTCAATGGGATAGGTTTAAAGTCAATACAACACATCAGGTATCCACTTCCTGTCAGAAAATGTCTCAGGGTTTTGCCTGCCAAATGAGTTCTGTTATACTCACAGACACCATTCAAACAGTTTTAGAAACTTTAGAGTGTTTTCTATCCATATATAATAAGTATATGCATATTCTAGTTACTGGGTAGGATTAGTAAACCAGATTAAATCGGGTACATTTTTTTTATCCAGACGTGCAAATGCTGCCCCCTAGCCCTAACAGGTTAAAGAGGTGGGGTTTCAGGTGTCTCCGGAAGGTGGTGATTGACTCCGCTGTCCTGGCGTCGTGAGGGAGCTTGTTCCACCATTGGGGTGCCAGAGCAGCGAACAGTTTTGACTGGGCTGAGCGGGAACTGTGCTTCCTCAGAGGTAGGGGGGCCAGCAGGCCAGTGGTGGATGAACGCAGTGCCCTTGTTTGGGTGTAGGGCCTGATCAGAGCCTGAAGGTATGGAGGTGCCGTTCCCTTCACAGCTCCGTAGGCAATCACCATGGTCTTGTAGCGGATGCGAGCTTCAACTGGAAGCCAGTGGAGAGAGCGGAGGAGCGGGGTGACGTGAGAGAACTTGGGAAGGTTGAACACCAGACGGGCTGCGGCGTTCTGGATGAGTTGTAGGGGTTTAATGGCACAGGCAGGGAGCCCAGCCAACAGCGAGTTGCAGTAATCCAGACGGGAGATGACAAGTGCCTGGATTAGGACCTGCGCCGCTTCCTGTGTGAGGCAGGGTCGTACTCTGCGAATGTTGTAGAGCATGAACCTACAGGATCGGGTCACCGCCTTGATGTTAGTGGAGAACGACAGGGTGTTGTCCAGGATCACGCCAAGGTTCTTAGCACTCTGGGAGGAGGACACAAGGGAGTTGTCAACCGTGATGGCGAGATCATGGAACGGGCAGTCCTTCCCCGGGAGGAAGAGCAGCTCCGTCTTGCCGAGGTTCAGCTTGAGCTGGTGATCCGTCATCCACACTGATATGTCTGACAGACATGCAGAGATGCGATTCGCCGCCTGGTTATCAGAAGGGGGAAAGGAGAAGATTAATTGTGTGTCGTCTGCATAGCAATGATAGGAGAGACCATGTGAGGATATGACAGAGCCAAGTGAGATGATGATGATTCCAGATGCCTTATCCAGAGCTCCTGCTGGTGGTAATGGTGGCCCTCATCTTACATGTGCTACTGTCCTGTCAAGCAGTCGAGACTCACCCAAAACTGACTTTCCCATCTCTGATGAGGCCATTTGGAAAGCCCAACAGGATGATCCAGAAGTACAGGCTTTGTACCAGACTATCCTGGAAGATAGAGAAAAGATGGTCAATCCTACCACCAAGCTGACCATCATTGAAGACAAAGTCTACCGAGTTGTACAACTACCTCACAGAACACTATACCAAATGTACATACCTGAAACTCTACGCCTTCAACTGCTTCAACATTTCCATGAAGACCCGTTAGCTGGTCATTTGGGCAGGTTCAAAACCTACAAGCGGTTGCAAGCATTACTGTACTGGCCACATCTGAGCATGGATGTAAAGTCACACATCCGAAACTGTCAGGTTTGTCAAATGTACAAACCAGAAGGTAGAAAGCCTGCTGGCAAGTTGCAGCAAACTGTGATTACCCGACCTTGGGAAATGTTAGGAGTGGATTTGATGGGTCCATTTCCTAGAAGCTCCAATCAGAATGTGTACATGCTTGTTTTTGTTGATTACTATTCCAAGTGGGTGGAGCTCTTTGCCCTGCGTCAGGCCACAGCAAGGACAGTCTCTAACATCCTTACGAAAGAGATCCTGACTCGCTGGGGAGTGCCTGATTACATCCTGTCTGATCGAGGTTCCCAATTCGTCTCTGATCTCTTTGAGGAGACCTGCCAAAGATGGAACCTGAGACAGAAGTTGACCACGGCTTATCACCCACAGACCAACCTCACTGAGAGAGTTAATCGAACCTTGAAGACAATGGTTGCTTCCTATGTAGGGACCCAGCACAAACACTGGGACAAGCACCTTCACGAGTTTCGATTTGCCCTGAATTCTGCTGTGCAAGAGTCCACTGGAGTCACACCTGCAGAGCTGAACCTGAGTCGTCCCCTCCGAGGACCCTTGGAGATGGTGCTACAGCCCCAGCAGGTTACTCCAGACGCTGCTTGCTATGACCAGGTAGTCCATCTCCACGACTTGAGAGCTCTTGTCTCAAAGAACATGATCCATGCTCGACTCAGGCAGAAGAGAAATTATGATAAGAAGAGACGAGACATGCAGTTCCAGCTTCGTGATCGGGTGTGGCTTCGCTCTCATCCTTATTCAAAAGCTGAACAATTCTTCTCGGCCAAGCTCGCTCCTAAATGGCAAGGACCATATAGGATTGTGGAGCAGAGAGGCCCTTTGAACTATCGAGTGGTGAAAGAGGACACAGGTGAAGATATGCGCGTTGTCCATGTCTCACGCCTTAAGGCCTGTTACCCCTCAGCTGACGAATTGGAGGAGATTGAGCGCCGCAAGGTCCTGGAGATCTTTGAAGAGGAAAGTGAGGAGACTTTTCTCGGATTCCCAGATCTAGAAGTCTCACGCTTTAAGAACTGTGACCCCTCGGCTGAGGAGCATGAGCGCCAAAATGTAACGAATATTTTTGTAGAGGAAAGTGATGAAGAGACCTTTCTCGGTTTCCCCGACCAAGATGTGCCTTCCAGGGCAATGGTCGGCTTTTCCAGGGGAGGGGGTGTGTGACGGCCCTGAATGTTTCTGAACCGTCTCAGTGCTTCTCCTTCCAATAGGGCGCTTTCCCTTTAATTCTCAATTAATTAGTGCTTCTTCCAATAGGGCGCTTCCCCTTTAATTCCCAATTAAATAGCCAGCATCAGCTGTGCAAAAGAGGAGTTGTGATGGAAACATGAATGAGGATGTGTTCGACCCTCAGTTCTGAAGCGTCTCTCTTCCGTTTGTTGTGCTGCTTTAAAAGTGTGCTTTGTGTAGCCTAATAGAAAATCTACCCAAGGTCGGCTCCACTCTTGCATCTGTGGACTACACCTCTCCGTTGGTTTTCGTGGCCTTTCTCCGCTGGAGATCTGTCGGCGGATTGGCTTCTCTGACTGACCGACGGACTACAACCTTTTTTGTATACGGTATTTCATTTGTTTTGGTGTGATGTATACTGTGATGATTTAGGTAGTTAGTTGTAGTTGAGGATTTATTGAAATGTGTGGTAAAATATTTGTTCTTTTCATTGTATGATTGACACAGGGTTTACGCTACACTGTATGAACGGACAACCATTGCGTGACTAAGGTCACTTGAGTTCCCTGAACTTGTTTACCGGGCTGGACTCTTTTTAGGCCCGAGGTACAGGACATTTCTGGAGGAACCAGAGCTGTTTAAAGCTCATTATTGTTATATTGTTGTGTGTGTGTGTGTGATCATTTAGGTTGTTAATACAACCACGCAAAAGAATACAGTTGTTTTGAAGTTATTTCCATTGTTTTAAGGGTTTATGAAAAGTGTATTTCCATCCTGACTTTTACATGAGTCCTTTGTATTGGTGTAGACTTGACGGACCAGATGGGACTCATTCCCTATCAAACTAAAAGGAGAAACTAATATTTTCTCTGGTAGGCACAACCTACCTGGCACCCCTATAAATTATAACCTCAAGTCAAAACCGTTACAACGTACAAACTTGATAGAGCATAATATTGACATTGGAGATGCTGACCCCATTCGTCAGCGGTTCTATAGAGTCTCTGTAGAGAAACTGCGTTGTCTGGATGCTGAGGTCAGGTACATGCTGGAGAGTAAGATAGCAGAGCCTTCTTTCTCCAGTTGGGCTTCTCCCTGTATCTTGGTCAGTAAACCGGATGGAACGGACCACCGTAAGGTAAACGGAGTCACTAAGCCAGATTAATTTCCTCTTCCTCGGATGGAGGACTGCGTTGATCAAGTCGGCGCAGCTGTTTGTGCAAATTTGACCTGTTATTGTGCTATTGGCAGGTGCCACTGACGAGTAGGGCACATGACATTTTTGCCTTTATTACACCCTCTGGTCTGTACTCGTATTCGGTTATGAGTTTAGTGACTATGAATCGTTGGAGTCACTATGAATCGTTGGAGTCACTATGAATCGTTGGAGTCACTATGAATCATTGGAGTGACTATGAATCGTTGGGAAATGACAACCGTTGAGAAGTGACTATGAACCGTTGGAAGATGTTGTTTGCGTTTGTAGCTGATGTGGTCTCTTGTGCGCCCTGTTCCTGAATGTTATGTGACTGGGCTAGGTGGGACGCTAGCGTGCCACCCGTGGTGCACTCCATCAACAGCAGGTGCATTTCAAGAGCGGCAAATTTGAATCCAAATAAATGTCAAAATTCAAATTTTTCAAAAATACAACTATTTTACACCATTTGAAAGATAAACATCTCCTTAATCTAACCACGTTTTACGATTTCAAAAAGGTTTTACGGCGAAAGCATAAATTTAGAGTATGTTAGGACAGTACATTTACAAGAGTTGTGTGTAATGTTTTGTCAAGTCAAAGACAGGGTCACCAAAAACCATAAAACCAGCTAAAATGATGCACTAACCTTTTACAATCTCCATCAGATGACACTCCTAGGACATTATGTTAGACAATGCATGCATTTTTAGTTCTATCAAGTTCATATTTATATCCAAAAACAGCGTTTTTACTATGGCATTGATGTTGAGGAAATCGTTTCCCTCCAATAACCGGCAGTCAAGTCAGCGTCACAAATTAAATAATTAAAATTAGAAAACATTGGTAAAATATTATATTGTCATTTAAAGAATTATAGATTTACATCTCTTGAACGCAATCAACTTGCCAGATTTAAAAATAACCTTACTGGGAAATCACACTTTGCAATAATCTGAGCACTGCGCCCAGAAAAATACGCGTTGCGATACAGACTAGACGTCATGTTGGGGAGATCTAAAATCGAAAATACTATGTAAATAATCCATTACCTTTGATTCTCTTCATCAGATGTCACTTCCAGGTATCACAGGTCCATAACGAATGTAGTTTTGTTCAAAAAAGCTCATCATTTATGTCCAAAAATCTCCGTCTCGTTAGCACATGATGTAAGCCAGCCGGACTTCTCGTCATGAACGAGGGGAAAAAATATATTTCCGTTCGTTCAAACATGTCAAACGTTGTATAGCATAAATCATTAGGGCCTTTTTTAACCAGAACATGAATAATATTCAAGGTGGACGAATGCATACTCTTTTATAACGTATTGGAACGAGGGTACCCAACATGAACTCGCGCGCCAGGTGTCTAATGGGACATCATCGTTCCATGGCTCTTGTTCGGTCAGATCTCCCTCCAGAAGACTCAAAACACTTTGTAAAGGCTGGTGACATCTAGTGGAAGCAATAGGAAGTGCCAAAATATTCCTAAGCCCCTGTGTTTTTCAATGGGATAGGTTTAAAGTCAATACAACACATCAGGTATCCACTTCCTGTCAGAAAATGTCTCAGGGTTTTGCCTGCCAAATGAGTTCTGTTATACTCACAGACACCATTCAAACAGTTTTAGAAACTTTAGAGTGTTTTCTATCCATATATAATAAGTATATGCATATTCTAGTTACTGGGTAGGATTAGTAACCAGATTAAATCGGGTACATTTTTTTTAACAGGGTCACCAAAACCATAAAACCAGCTAAAATGATGCACTAACCTTTTACAATCTCCATCAGATGACACTCCTAGGACATTATGTTAGACAATGCATGCATTTTTAGTTCTATCAAGTTCATATTTATATCCAAAAACAGCGTTTTACTATGGCATTGATGTTGAGGAAATCGTTTCCCTCCAATAACCGGCAGTCAAGTCAGCGTCACAAATTAAATAATTAAAATTAGAAAACATTGGTAAAATATTATATTGTCATTTAAAGAATTAAAGATTTACATCTCTTGAACGCAATCAACTTGCCAGATTTAAAAAATAACCTTACTGGGAAATCACACTTTGCAATAATCTGAGCACTGCGCCCAGAAAAATACGCGTTGCGATACAGACTAGACGTCATGTTGGGGAGATCTAAAATCGAAAATACTATGTAAATAATCCATTACCTTTGATTCTCTTCATCAGATGTCACTTCCAGGTATCACAGGTCCATAACGAATGTAGTTTTGTTCAAAAAAGCTCATCATTTATGTCCAAAAATCTCCGTCTTGTTAGCACATGATCTAAGCCAGCCGGACTTCTCGTCATGAACGAGGGGAAAAAATATATTTCCGTTCGTTCAAACATGTCAAACGTTGTATAGCATAAATCATTAGGGCCTTTTTTAACCAGAACATGAATAATATTCAAGGTGGACGAATGCATACTCTTTTATAACGTATTGGAACGAGGGTACCCAACATGAACTCGCGTCGCCAGGTGTCTAATGGGACATCATCGTTCCATGGCTCTTGTTCGGGTCAGATCTCCCTCCAGAAGACTCAAAACACTTTGTAAAGGCTGGTGACATCTAGTGGAAGCAATAGGAAGTGCCAAAATATTCCTAAGCCCCTGTGTTTTTCAATGGGATAGGTTTAAAGTCAATACAACACATCAGGTATCCACTTCCTGTCAGAAAATGTCTCAGGGTTTTGCCTGCCAAATGAGTTCTGTTATACTCACAGACACCATTCAAACAGTTTTAGAAACTTTAGAGGTGTTTTCTATCCATATATAATAAGTATATGCATATTCTAGTTACTGGGTAGGATTAGTAACCAGATTAAATCGGGTACATTTTTTTTATCCAGACGTGCAAATGCTGCCCCCTAGCCCTAACAGGTTAAAGAGGTGGGGTTTCAGGTGTCTCCGGAAGGTGGTGATTGACTCCGCTGTCCTGGCGTCGTGAGGGAGCTTGTTCCACCATTGGGGTGCCAGAGCAGCGAACAGTTTTGACTGGGCTGAGCGGGAACTGTGCTTCCTCAGAGGTAGGGGGGCCAGCAGGCCAGTGGTGGAATGAACGCAGTGCCCTTGTTTGGGTGTAGGGCCTGATCAGAGCCTGAAGGTATGGAGGTGCCGTTCCCTTCACAGCTCCGTAGGCAATCACCATGGTCTTGTAGCGGATGCGAGCTTCAACTGGAAGCCAGTGGAGAGAGCGGAGGAGCGGGGTGACGTGAGAGAACTTGGGAAGGTTGAACACCAGACGGGCTGCGGCGTTCTGGATGAGTTGTAGGGGTTTAATGGCACAGGCAGGGAGCCCAGCCAACAGCGAGTTGCAGTAATCCAGACGGGAGATGACAAGTGCCTGGATTAGGACCTGCGCCGCTTCCTGTGTGAGGCAGGGTCGTACTCTGCGAATGTTGTAGAGCATGAACCTACAGGATCGGGTCACCGCCTTGATGTTAGTGGAGAACGACAGGGTGTTGTCCAGGATCACGCCAAGGTTCTTAGCACTCTGGGAGGAGGACACAAGGGAGTTGTCAACCGTTGATGGCGAGATCATGGAACGGGCAGTCCTTCCCCGGGAGGAAGAGCAGCTCCGTCTTGCCGAGGGTTCAGCTTGAGCTGGTGATCCGTCATCCACACTGATATGTCTGACAGACATGCAGGAGATGCGATTCGCCGCCTGGTTATCAGAAGGGGGAAAGGAGAAGATTAATTGTGTGTCGTCTGCATAGCAATGATAGGAGAGACCATGTGAGGATATGACAGAGCCAAGTGAGATGATGATGATTCCAGATGCCTTATCCAGAGCTCCTGCTGGTGGTAATGGTGGCCCTCATCTTACATGTGCTACTGTCCTGTCAAGCAGTCGAGACTCACCCAAAACTGACTTTCCCATCTCTGATGAGGCCATTTGGAAAGCCCAACAGGATGATCCAGAAGTACAGGCTTTGTACCAGACTATCCTGGAAGATAGAGAAAAGATGGTCAATCCTACCACCAAGCTGACCATCATTGAAGACAAAGTCTACCGAGTTGTACAACTACCTCACAGAACACTATACCAAATGTACATACCTGAAACTCTACGCCTTCAACTGCTTCAACATTTCCATGAAGACCCGTTAGCTGGTCATTTGGGCAGGTTCAAAACCTACAAGCGGTTGCAAGCATTACTGTACTGGCCACATCTGAGCATGGATGTAAAGTCACACATCCGAAACTGTCAGGTTTGTCAAATGTACAAACCAGAAGGTAGAAAGCCTGCTGGCAAGTTGCAGCAAACTGTGATTACCCGACCTTGGGAAATGTTAGGAGTGGATTTGATGGGTCCATTTCCTAGAAGCTCCAATCAGAATGTGTACATGCTTGTTTTTGTTGATTACTATTCCAAGTGGGTGGAGCTCTTTGCCCTGCGTCAGGCCACAGCAAGGACAGTCTCTAACATCCTTACGAAAGAGATCCTGACTCGCTGGGGAGTGCCTGATTACATCCTGTCTGATCGAGGTTCCCAATTCGTCTCTGATCTCTTTGAGGAGACCTGCCAAAGATGGAACCTGAGACAGAAGTTGACCACGGCTTATCACCCACAGACCAACCTCACTGAGAGAGTTAATCGAACCTTGAAGACAATGGTTGCTTCCTATGTAGGGACCCAGCACAAACACTGGGACAAGCACCTTCACGAGTTTCGATTTGCCCTGAATTCTGCTGTGCAAGAGTCCACTGGAGTCACACCTGCAGAGCTGAACCTGAGTCGTCCCCTCCGAGGACCCTTGGAGATGGTGCTACAGCCCCAGCAGGTTACTCCAGACGCTGCTTGCTATGACCAGGTAGTCCATCTCCACGACTTGAGAGCTCTTGTCTCAAAGAACATGATCCATGCTCGACTCAGGCAGAAGAGAAATTATGATAAGAAGAGACGAGACATGCAGTTCCAGCTTCGTGATCGGGTGTGGCTTCGCTCTCATCCTTATTCAAAAGCTGAACAATTCTTCTCGGCCAAGCTCGCTCCTAAATGGCAAGGACCATATAGGATTGTGGAGCAGAGAGGCCCTTTGAACTATCGAGTGGTGAAAGAGGACACAGGTGAAGATATGCGCGTTGTCCATGTCTCACGCCTTAAGGCCTGTTACCCCTCAGCTGACGAATTGGAGGAGATTGAGCGCCGCAAGGTCCTGGAGATCTTTGAAGAGGAAAGTGAGGAGACTTTTCTCGGATTCCCAGATCTAGAAGTCTCACGCTTTAAGAACTGTGACCCCTCGGCTGAGGAGCATGAGCGCCAAAATGTAACGAATATTTTTGTAGAGGAAAGTGATGAAGAGACCTTTCTCGGTTTCCCCGACCAAGATGTGCCTTCCAGGGCAATGGTCGGCTTTTTCCAGGGGAGGGGGTGTGTGACGGCCCTGAATGTTTCTGAACCGTCTCAGTGCTTCTCCTTCCAATAGGGCGCTTTCCCTTTAATTCTCAATTAATTAGCTTCTTCCAATAGGGCGCTTCCCCTTTAATTCCCAATTAAATAGCCAGCATCAGCTGTGCAAAAGAGGAGTTGTGATGGAAACATGAATGAGGATGTGTTCGACCCTCAGTTCTGAAGCGTCTCTCTTCCGTTTGTTGTGCTGCTTTAAAAGTGTGCTTTGTGTAGCCTAATAGAAAATCTACCCAAGGTCGGCTCCACTCTTGCATCTGTGGACTACACCTCTCCGTTGGTTTTCGTGGCCTTTCTCCGCTGGAGATCTGTCGGCGGATTGGCTTCTCTGACTGACCGACGGACTACAACCTTTTTTGTATACGGTATTTCATTTGTTTTGGTGTGATGTATACTGTGATGATTTAGGTAGTTAGTTGTAGTTGAGGATTTATTGAAATGTGTGGTAAAATATTTGTTCTTTTCATTGTATGATTGACACAGGGTTTACGCTACACTGTATGAACGGACAACCATTGCGTGACTAAGGTCACTTGAGTTCCCTGAACTTGTTTACCGGGCTGGACTCTTTTTAGGCCCGAGGTACAGGACATTTCTGGAGGAACCAGAGCTGTTTAAAGCTCATTATTGTTATATTGTTGTGTGTGTGTGTGTGATCATTTAGGTTGTTAATACAACCACGCAAAAGAATACAGTTGTTTTGAAGTTATTTCCATTGTTTTAAGGGTTTATGAAAAGTGTATTTCCATCCTGACTTTTACATGAGTCCTTTGTATTGGTGTAGACTTGACGGACCAGATGGGACTCATTCCCTATCAAACTAAAAGGAGAAACTAATATTTTCTCTGGTAGGCACAACCTACCTGGCACCCCTATAAATTATAACCTCAAGTCAAAACCGTTACAACGTACAAACTTGATAGAGCATAATATTGACATTGGAGATGCTGACCCCATTCGTCAGCGGTTCTATAGAGTCTCTGTAGAGAAACTGCGTTGTCTGGATGCTGAGGTCAGGTACATGCTGGAGAGTAAGATAGCAGAGCCTTCTTTCTCCAGTTGGGCTTCTCCCTGTATCTTGGTCAGTAAACCGGATGGAACGGACCACCGTAAGGTAAACGGAGTCACTAAGCCAGATTAATTTCCTCTTCCTCGGATGGAGGACTGCGTTGATCAAGTCGGCGCAGCTGTTTGTGCAAATTTGACCTGTTATTGTGCTATTGGCAGGTGCCACTGACGAGTAGGGCACATGACATTTTTGCCTTTATTACACCCTCTGGTCTGTACTCGTATTCGGTTATGAGTTTAGTGACTATGAATCGTTGGAGTCACTATGAATCGTTGGAGTCACTATGAATCGTTGGAGTCACTATGAATCATTGGAGTGACTATGAATCGTTGGGAAATGACAACCGTTGAGAAGTGACTATGAACCGTTGGAAGATGTTGTTTGCGTTTGTAGCTGATGTGGTCTCTTGTGCGCCCTGTTCCTGAATGTTATGTGACTGACCATTGTTTGGTTTTATCATGTTCTAACTTTCCTGTCTGTTCCCTCCTGGTCTTGTGTTCTCCTTTCCTCTTAAATGTTGCTTCCTGTGCACAAAGGTTGCTGAGGTCTGGGGAGAAGGAGGTTGGCTGGGGCAAGTGGAAGGTGAACATGTAACCTCTCGTCAATTTGGGACGCAGAGGCCTGTGTCAATTTGGGACGCAGAGGCCTGTGTCAATTTGGGACGCAGAGGCCTGTGTCAATTTGGGACGCAGAGGCCTGTGTCAATTTGGGACGCAGAGGCCTGTGTCAATTTGGGACGCAGAGGCCTGTGTCAATTTGGGACGCAGAGGCCTGTGTCAATTTGGGACGCAGAGGCCTGTGTCAATTTGGGACGCAGAGGCCTGTGTCAATTTGGGACGCAGAGGCCTGTGTCAATTTGGGACGCAGAGGCTGGTACGTTGTTCCGGGGCCCTTGTTGGTCCCCGGTTTTATGGGGGGGTGTGTGACGACCCTCCCACTCTGTCTGCCGTATTCTCTCTGTTCTTGTTTCCTTGTTAGGATGCCGGTGGGCGGAGTTGGAAGGGTCGTCAGCTAAATGGGAAGCACCTGGGCCCAGCTGTGTCCCAGGATAAAGAGACCTCTTCCACAGTTATTGAGAGGACTCTCTCCATGCAGACACTTTTTTGATTTTGGTTGTGTAGTTTTGTGGCTTTTTGGTTATTTCCTTTGGCACCTTTCAACACCCTGCATTATTACATTCAGGTATGCAAAACACTCACTTACACTACTGATTACACACACGCCATTGTTAATTATTTAGTTATTTTAGTTAATAAATATATATTTTGATACTCCTTGTCTCCACGTTGTCTCCCTTTTGTTGTGAACTCAGAGCCGGTTCTGTAACGCTCTGGCCATAGAGAGGGGTTTTTGTTCTTTATTTTGGTTAGGCCAGGGTGTTACATTGGGTGGGCGTTCTATGTTCCTTTTTCTATGTTTTGGTATTTCTTTGTTTTGGGCCATGTGTGTGGCTCCCAATCAGGCACAGGTGGTGCTCGTTGCTGCTGATTGGGAGTCACACATAAGGAGCATGTTTTTCCTTTGGGTTTTGTGGGTAATTGTTTCTTGTTTAGTGTGGTTGCACCTGACAGGACTGTTGGCTGTCAGTTTCCTTGTTTTTGTTTTTGTATAGTGTTCTTTCCAATTAAATTGAAGGATGAATACTAACTCTGCTGCATTTTGGTCCTTTCCTGAAGACAGCCCTTACAGGTTCGTAACAAGTGGGGGCTCATCCGGGATCTTGAACTTGTGTTTGGGAGAAAACGTGGCGGTATGTTAAATTGAGGTGCTTTGTTTGTTAGTTTGAGTTTGGTGCTCAGTATTGGTTGCCTTTGTTTGTTTGGTTTGTGTGCTGTGTTGGAGAGAATACATTGGTTAGTTTCCAGGCCCCTGCCTAGCCTGGAAACGCTTGTTCTACTTGCTGTTGGGACGTTGGTCTGAGGTGAGTACAATCAGCTGTGTACCTTGGTGGGAGATTTGGATAGGGTAGTGAAACTTACTACCCGGAGCTATAACCTTTTTCCCCTGATAGGCTTAGTGACGTGTTTCATTTTGGAATATGTTGGGCATTGTTAATGTTTGTTATTTTTGTGTGGTGTCTGTGGACTGAGCAGTTGTCTCGGGGGCACATCCGTGGCTTGGTGGAATCTACCAGCGTGCTGGGGGGTTACTTCCTTGCCAGCGGGCTACAGTGCATAATTACCCACCGCAAATCTGCATGAAGACTAGGGTTGAGTTATTGTAGATTTTGGGGAAGCTCCATTTCTCATCTCTTTTCTGTGGTGCCCGGTGTGATTTGTATTTTCTCTTGTTGTGGTCTGGTGTGCTCAGTAGAGGGGTTGAGTGAGAATTTTTTTGACTATGGCGTCTAATGTAGACGAGTTCATTCGCTTTCCATCAAAGGAACTGTTAGATGTATGTACTAAAGAACAGCTGTTGAAGGTTGCTGAACACTACAAGGTTGAAATTAGTGATAAATGTAAAAAAAATTCTATTAGGTTAATATTGAAGGCCAATCTGATGGAGAGTGGTATTCTTGAAGATACCACTGGGGCAGCCTCTGCTGAGGACTCGCCGTCTCCCCGATATGTTACAATTACCGCTCCATCGGTTAGTCCTAGTAGTCTTCTTTTTGAACAGCAGAAAGAGCTGCTTCTGTTACAGCTAGAGCACGATCGTGTAAAATATGAGAAGGAATTGGAATTTAAACAGGATATGGAGCGTGCTAAAATCAAGCTGCAACAAGAGCGACTAGAGTTGGTTAGGGAAGGAAAGCTCTCAGGGGAGAGTTTGCTCTGGGAAGGTGACGCAGATTTACTTAGGAGTCGTTCCTCTTTTGGGTGTGCCCCGGACACATTTGACATTGTTGGGAATTTACGGTTGTTGCCTCAGTTTAATGAAAAGGACCCTGAGACATTATTTTCGTTGTTTGAGCGTGTTGCTGACGCTAGGAGTTGGCCTGATTCTGACCGCACTTTAATGTTGCAGTGTGTGCTGACTGGTAAAGCGCAGGAAGCATATTCAGCTCTTAGTGTAGCCGACAGTGTCAGTTATGATAAGGTTAAAAGGGCGGTGTTACAGATTTACGAATTGGTTCCTGAGGCTTACTGCCAACGATTTAGAACTTTAGAAAGGGATGATAGGCAGACTCATGTTGAGTTTGCGCGAAAATTATCTTCACAGTTTAATCGCTGGTGTTCCGCCTCTGCGGTTATGACTTTTCAAGGGCTGTGTGATCTGATTATGCTAGAGCAATTTAAGGACACAATCCCTGATCATATAGCGACGTATATTAACGAACGAAAAGTACAGACTGTCGCTGAAGCTGCGGTTTTGGCGGACGAATATGTTTTGACTCACAAAAGTATTTTTGTAGAACCCCGTACTTGGAGTGAGTGGGGGCGTTCGGAGAGATTTGGGCCTCGCTCACCGAGATACTCTGGTTCACGGGCAGAGTTTTATTCAACTAGGGTTGAGCCTGACTCCCGTGGTAAAACTGACTTTGGTCAAGAGTGTCACTACTGTCAAGGCTCAGGTCATTGGAAAAACGAATGTCCGGTTCTCAGGTCTAGGGGTAAATTCAGTACGTGTGTTAACCTCTATGGGCTAGGTGGGACGCCACTGCCAGCCTGTGGCGCGATTTTCAAAACCTTAAAAATCCTATTACTTCAATTTCTCAAACATATGACTATTTTACAGCCATTTAAAGACAAGACTCTCGTTAATCTAACCACACTGTCCGATTTCAAAAAGGCTTTACAACGAAAGCAAAACATTAGATTATGTCAGCAGAGTACCAAGCCAGAAATAATCAGACACCCATTTTTCAAGCCAGCATATAATGTCACCAAAACCCAGAAGACAGCTAAATGCAGCACTCACCTTTGATGATCTTCATCAGATGACAACCCTAGGACATTATGTTATACAATACATGCATGTTTTGTTCAATCAAGTTCATATTTATATCAAAAAACAGCTTTTTACATTAGCATGTGACGTTCAGAACTAGCATACCCCCCGCAAACTTCCGGGGAATTCGCTAACATTTTACTAAATTACTCACGATAAACGTTCACAAAAAGCATAACAATTATTTTAAGAATTATAGATACAGACCTCCTCTATGCACTCGATATGTCCGATTTTAAAATAGCTTTTTGGTGAAAGCACATTTTGCAATATTCTAAGTACATAGCCCAGGCATCACGGGCTCGCTATTTAGACACCCGGCAAGTTTAGCACTCACCATAATCATATTTACTATTATAAAAGTTTGATTACCTTTTGTTGTCTTCGTCAGAATGCACACCCAGGACTGCTACTTCAATAACAAATGTTGGTTTGGTCCAAAATAATCCATCGTTATATCCGAATAGCGGCGTTTTGTTCGTGCGTTCCAGACACTATCCGAAATAGTAAAGAAGTGTCGCGCGCATGGCGCAATTCGTGACAATAAAATTCTAAATATTCCATTACCGTACTTCGAAGCATGTCAACCGCTGTTTAAAATCAATTTTTACGACATTTTTCTCGTAGAAAAGCGATAATATTCCGACAGGGAATCTCCTTTTCGGCAAACAGAGGAAAAAATCCCAAAGGCGGGGGCGGTCGGGGTCACGCGCATAAGCCCAGTGTCCCTTGATCGGCCACTTGAGAAAGGCGATAATGTGTTTCAGCCTGGGGCTGGAATGACGACATTCTGTTTTTTCCCGGGCTCTGAGAGCCTATGGAAGACGTGGGAAGTGTCACGTTAGAGCAGAGATCCTTAGTAAATGATAGAGATGGAAAAGAAGTTCAAGAAATGGTCAGACAGGCCACTTCCTGTAAAGGAATCTCTCAGGTTTTGACCTGCCATTTGAGTTCTGTTATACTCACAGACACCATTCAAACAGTTTTAGAAAATTTAGGGTGTTTTCTATCCATATGTAATAAGTATATGCATATTCTAGTTACTGGGTAGGAGTGGTAACCAGATTAAATCGGGTATGTTTTTTATCCAGCCGTGTCAATACTGCCCCCTAGCCCTAACAGGTTAACGTTAAATCTAGGCCTACGGCGTTAGCTGCGTCTGTTCCACATCAGTTTACTCCTGACACATTGTCTCAGGCCCAGGGGCATGTGAAAGTCCATATTGACCCAGGCTATTTACCTTTCATTACGGAGGGTTTTGTGTCTATGTTAGGAAGTAAGAACCTAGTGCCAGTGAAGATCCTACGAGACACAGGTGCCTCGGAATCGTTTGTGTTGGAATCTGTGTTACCTTTCTCTGCTGAGACTGATTCTGGGAATAGTGTTCTAATTAGGGGAATAGGTTTGAACAATCTGTCAGTTCCATTGCATAAACTGATATTGGATTGTGGACTGGTGAAAGGTGACGTTGTTGTGGGGGTGCGTCCTTCGTTGCCTATTGAGGGTATCGACGTTATCCTTGGGAATAACTTGGCTGGTGAGCGTGTGTGGCCTGTCGTGTTTCCATCTCTAGTGGTTTCCACTAAACCGTCAATTGTAGGGATTCCTGATGAGAGTGCGCAGAGTTTCCCAGCGGTGTTCTCTGCGGGTGCAGTGACGCGGTCTATGAGCCATGGTGACCCGGTCCCTGCTCCGGTAAATGAGAATACCACAAAGAAGTCTCTCACTGTTTTCCCTGTTATCCCGTTATCTGTATTCCGCTCCGATCTAATCAATGCGCCACGGACTGACCCCACATTAGAAGAGTTGCGTGACCAAATTGTGCCTGTGGAACAGTTGGGAGATGTCGCACATGGTTATTTTCTCCAAGAGGATGTTCTGATGAGAAAGTGGGAGTCTACAGAGGATGGTAAAACTGTTCGTTTGGCTGATACCGTTACTTCCCTTGGTTCTTGTAATACTAGGTCTGTGCATGAGGACGAAAATGTTCCTGGTCCCGATGATTGCATACTGCAGGGTAGATTGAAAAATTCAGAGACACTGGATATTTTGGATAGCCCTTTTACTCAGCTACCTGTTGATGGGCGGAAAGAGCTGGTTGGTCTGATTCGGAAAATTCCAGGTTTGTTTTCTGTGACACCTACACGTTGTGACGGCCCTGAATGTTTCTGAACCGTCTCAGTGCTTCTCCTTCCAATAGGGCGCTTTCCCTTTAATTCTCAATTAATTAGTGCTTCTTCCAATAGGGCGCTTCCCCTTTAATTCCCAATTAAATAGCCAGCATCAGCTGTGCAAAAGAGGAGTTGTGATGGAAACATGAATGAGGATGTGTTCGACCCTCAGTTCTGAAGCGTCTCTCTTCCGTTTGTTGTGCTGCTTTAAAAGTGTGCTTTGTGTAGCCTAATAGAAAATCTACCCAAGGTCGGCTCCACTCTTGCATCTGTGGACTACACCTCTCCGTTGGTTTTCGTGGCCTTTCTCCGCTGGAGATCTGTCGGCGGATTGGCTTCTCTGACTGACCGACGGACTACAACCTTTTTTGTATACGGTATTTCATTTGTTTTGGTGTGATGTATACTGTGATGATTTAGGTAGTTAGTTGTAGTTGAGGATTTATTGAAATGTGTGGTAAAATATTTGTTCTTTTCATTGTATGATTGACACTGGGTTTACGCTACACTGTATGAACGGACAACCATTGCGTGACTAAGGTCACTTGAGTTCCCTGAACTTGTTTACCGGGCTGGACTCTTTTTAGGCCCGAGGTACAGGACATTTCTGGAGGAACCAGAGCTGTTTAAAGCTCATTATTGTTATATTGTTGTGTGTGTGTGTGATCATTTAGGTTGTTAATACAACCACGCAAAAGAATACAGTTGTTTTGAAGTTATTTCCATTGTTTTAAGGGTTTATGAAAAGTGTATTTCCATCCTGACTTTTACATGAGTCCTTTGTATTGGTGTAGACTTGACGGACCAGATGGGACTCATTCCCTATCAAACTAAAAGGAGAAACTAATATTTTCTCTGGTAGGCACAACCTACCTGGCACCCCTATAAATTATAACCTCAAGTCAAAACCGTTACATAAAATATGGCACCCCAGATGGGACCTCAACATTGAGAAATAACCAAAGCAAATCTTTTGTGTGGAATTAAAACAATGGATTCACCCCAAGAAAATGTGCTCATCCATATCATACCTGTCAATGGGAATACACAGGGCCAGTCTGACCATCGAGCCGACAATACAAATCATAATGTCAATGGAGTTGATTTGGGCCAGAGCCCTGGGAATCTGAAGGCTCGGTCTGGACCACAGGCCACAGGAGGTCTAACCAGCTACTCCCTTATTGACATGGATCTGTGTGGAAGTACTGAGCTAGCCTTCCCTCTGACGCCCAACCTTCCTCCATTGTCTGGTTTATCTCCAGAGGTTGTAGTCTTACAACTTCAAGGTGACATCCTTGATATTCGTCGGACTCAACAACATCTCCAAACTCTAATCCACCATAAATTCAAATGTCTGAGTGAAGAGCAACAACAGAGTGCCATGGAATTCAGAAACTCACTGAGCACTCTAACCCACACACTGACAGAGCTCAGTGAGAGTGGAAGACGGGATGTTACTGGTGCCATGGACAGGCAGTTTGACTACCAACAAACCCAACTCACTGCCACTCTCCAGTGGCGCTTGCAACATCATCACACTGAGGTTCTCAAGGACGTTAATTCAGTTTTTTCTCCTCTGGTTAACACTGTAGACCACTTGCAGAAAGAGCTTTCTAATTGTGTTAAAATGTTGGCTGACGTGTCTGTTGACATGGCCTCCATTAGGCACAACTCCTTGCACAGAGCTTCTCTGGTGTCCACTTCTGTTCAGACCACTGAGGGCCAAGCTGGCACCTCAGAACAGCTAAGACAAGGCCATGCTGCAGCCACCCCTTACAGGATGCAATCCACCATGCATCCTGGTGTTCATTTTCATGGTCCGATAACTCCCTCACCCTCTACTTCCTCAATCCCTCCTAGCTCTTTTGTTCATGGTGATTTGAGTAGACGTCATGTGGGGGCGATGCCCATTAAATTGCAATTTCCCACCTTTGGGGAAAAAAGATGACAGTCCTGATCCGCTAATGTATCTGGAAAGATGTCGTGACTTTCTTGCCCTCAATCCCCTGGCTGACGAAGAACTCCTTGCCACATTGAGGAATGTGTTGCATGGTACAGCTCGAGACTGGTGGGATGTGGCACGTCTCACCACTACCTCCTGGGCTGACTTTGAGGCCAAGTTTTCCTCTGCATTTCTGTCTGAGGACTACACAGATGAGCTGGCAGACAGAGTCTTTAATCGAGTGCAAAGAGAGGAGAGTATCCGTGACTTTGCATACGGTTACCACTCCCTGTGCAGAAGGTGGAAACCTGGTATTGAGGAGGAAGAGGTCATTAAATTGATCTTGAAGAACATCAACCCACTACTAGCCAGTCAACTCAGAGAAAGAGTCACCACTGTTGATGGACTGGTTCGCCTGGGACAGCAGTTCGAGAAGGACAGAGAATGCCAACAGCAATATGAACAGAGAAAGAAACAGACACCCAAACCGTTACCCAAGCCAGACCATCAACAACAGCCACAGTCTCCAGCCAAAACCCCTCCCATGTTCTGTTGGAGATGTAGCCAAAAGGGACATTCTTCAGCTACATGTCCAAGACCATATCAAGTAAACCCTTCCAGAAACCACAAATCACAACAGGCAAACACACCTAACTCCCTTCGCAGGAACGACCATCCTACTCTGGGTGCTTTGACCAGAGATGAAACCCCAAGTGTCACTGCCTACGCCGCCCCATCGACATCCCCTTCCTTTCAGTTAATACCGCACCAATTGGTGTTACCCCTGTCCATAGGGCCATGGACAGGAAGAGCCATCCTGGACACCGGGTCATCCTACACACTGCTCAATGAGAAACTGTGGAAGGAGGTTAAAGGTCTACACTACAACTTGAAGCCGTGGACAGAAGGTCCACTCTATCTGGCTGATGGTGAGGCTAAACGACCACTTGGATGGAGTGAGGTAGAGTTCCACCTGTGTAACCACTCCTATATGATTCCTTCTGTTATCCTACAAACCAAGAACCTTGCTTTTCCTGTTGTGTTGGGAATTGATTTCATGTACTTCAGTGGTGTCCAGATTGATATCGCACACAATTGCTACTGGTTTCCATACAATCCGAGCAAGAAGCATTTCTTCCAGTCAGAAGCTACAAAGTTACATGATTGGGGTCCAAATGTGGCAGTCTTCTCTGCCATTGCTCCGGTACCACTAACCCTCGATAATCCTTCTGATGATCTCCTTTTACAGGCTGTGAGAAGAGCTCAGCTGGAACAGCCAGAGGAGTTAAGGCTGTTGGAACAGCTGCAGAATAACGCTGATGTATGTACTTCAAAGCTGGGACGTACCGGGCTCCTGAAGCACAAAATATTCCTTACACAGGAAATGCCGATCAAGCAGAAGCCATATCGTTTGTCCCCAGCAAAGCTAATCATCCAAAAAGGACTCATTAATGATATGTTGACACAAAATATAATTGAACGTTCATCCTCTCCCTGGGCTGCTCCTGTTGTCCTCATCCCAAAAAAGACTGGTGGTCTTAGATTTTGTGTGGACTATAGGAAGACCAACAAGGTTTCCCAGACTGATGCCTATCCTCTTCCCACCATCCAAGAGATCCTGGAGTCATTGTCTGGCGCGGTTGTGTTCACTACCCTTGACCTCAATAGTGGCTATTGGCAGGTTGAGATGGACCAGGAAAGCAAGGACAAGACTGCTTTTGTCTGTGCTGAGGGCTTGTTTTCCTTTAAGGTGATGCCTTTTGGATTAAAGAATGCACCTGCCACTTTCCAAAGACTCATGGAGATTGCGTTAGGTGAGCTCAAAGGGAAGATCTGTTTCGTCTACCTGGACGATATAATTATCTACTCCCAGACCAGAGAACAACATTTTCAAGATCTTCAAGCAGTGTTGGACAAGCTAAGGGAAGCTGGTCTGACATTGAACATGAAGAAGAGCAACTTCTGCCAAACCTCCCTGAAGTTCCTTGGCCATATTGTGTCTTTTGACGGCACTCATGTGGATCCCGAAAAGACCAAGGCGGTACAAGATTTCCCTGTCCCAACCACACTCAAGGCCCTTCAACGGTTCCTTGGGATGGCTGGATGGTACCATCGGTTTGTGTTGAACTTCTCCCAGGTGGCAGAACCCCTCAACGCATTGAAGCGAAAAGGTGCGAAATTCCGATGGACGGCAGAGTGCCAGACCTCTTTTGAAACCCTGAAACGACACCTCGTCACACCTCCCATTTTGGGTCATCCCAACTTTGATTGCCCTTTTGTTGTTTACACTGATGCAAGTGATGTTGGACTTGGTGCTGTTCTAGTCCAACAGACTGGACTTGGCATTGAAGAAGTGCTAGCGTTCGCCAGTCGAACATTGAATGGAGCAGAACGGAACTACTCCACAACCGAGCAAGAGTGCCTCGCAGTTGTCTGGGCTTTGGAAAAGTGGAGGTACTACCTGGAGGGAAGACACTTCACTGTGGTCACTGACCATTCCTCCCTTGTGTGGGTGTTCAAGACCAACAAACCAAGCACCAGACTTATCAGATGGGCTCTACGGTTGCAAGAGTTCACCTTTGCAGTAGAATACAGGAAAGGAAAATACAACACTGTTCCAGATTACATTACAATTACATTTAAGTCATTTAGCAGACGCTCTTATCCAGAGCGACTTACAAAATGGTGCATTCACCTTATGATATCCAGTGGAACAACCACTTTACAATAGTGCATCTAAATATTTTAAGGGGGGGGGGGGTTAGAAGGATTACTTTATCCTATCCTAGGTATTCCTTAACCTCTATGGGCTAGGTGGGACGCTAGCGTGCCACCCGTGGTGCACTCCATCAACAGCAGGTGCATTTCAAGAGCGGCAAATTTGAATCCAAATAAATGTCAAAATTCAAATTTTTCAAAAATACAACTATTTTACACCCTTTGAAAGATAAACATCTCCTTAATCTAACCACGTTTTACGATTTCAAAAAGGTTTTACGGCGAAAGCATAAATTTAGAGTATGTTAGGACAGTACATTTACAAGAGTTGTGTGTAATGTTTTGTCAATTCAAAGACAGGGTCACCAAAACCATAAAACCAGCTAAAATGATGCACTAACCTTTTACAATCTCCATCAGATGACACTCCTAGGACATTATGTTAGACAATGCATGCATTTTTAGTTCTATCAAGTTCATATTTATATCCAAAAACAGCGTTTTACTATGGCATTGATGTTGAGGAAATCGTTTCCCTCCAATAACCGGCAGTCAAGTCAGCGTCACAAATTAAATAATTAAAATTAGAAAACATTGGTAAAATATTATATTGTCATTTAAAGAATTATAGATTTACATCTCTTGAACGCAATCAACTTGCCAGATTTAAAAATAACCTTACTGGGAAATCACACTTTGCAATAATCTGAGCACTGCGCCCAGAAAAATACGCGTTGCGATACAGACTAGACGTCATGTTGGGGAGATCTAAAATCGAAAATACTATGTAAATAATCCATTACCTTTGATTCTCTTCATCAGATGTCACTTCCAGGTATCACAGGTCCATAACGAATGTAGTTTTGTTCAAAAAAGCTCATCATTTATGTCCAAAAATCTCCGTCTTGTTAGCACATGATCTAAGCCAGCCGGACTTCTCGTCATGAACGAGGGGAAAAAATATATTTCCGTTCGTTCAAACATGTCAAACGTTGTATAGCATAAATCATTAGGGCCTTTTTTAACCAGAACATGAATAATATTCAAGGTGGACGAATGCATACTCTTTTATAACGTATTGGAACGAGGGTACCCAACATGAACTCGCGTCGCCAGGTGTCTAATGGGACATCATCGTTCCATGGCTCTTGTTCGGTCAGATCTCCCTCCAGAAGACTCAAAACACTTTGTAAAGGCTGGTGACATCTAGTGGAAGCAATAGGAAGTGCCAAAATATTCCTAAGCCCCTGTGTTTTTCAATGGGATAGGTTTAAAGTCAATACAACACATCAGGTATCCACTTCCTGTCAGAAAATGTCTCAGGGTTTTGCCTGCCAAATGAGTTCTGTTATACTCACAGACACCATTCAAACAGTTTTAGAAACTTTAGAGTGTTTTCTATCCATATATAATAAGTATATGCATATTCTAGTTACTGGGTAGGATTAGTAACCAGATTAAATCGGGTACATTTTTTTTATCCAGACGTGCAAATGCTGCCCCCTAGCCCTAACAGGTTAAAGAGGTGGGGTTTCAGGTGTCTCCGGAAGGTGGTGATTGACTCCGCTGTCCTGGCGTCGTGAGGGAGCTTGTTCCACCATTGGGGTGCCAGAGCAGCGAACAGTTTTGACTGGGCTGAGCGGGAACTGTGCTTCCTCAGAGGTAGGGGGGCCAGCAGGCCAGTGGTGGATGAACGCAGTGCCCTTGTTTGGGTGTAGGGCCTGATCAGAGCCTGAAGGTATGGAGGTGCCGTTCCCTTCACAGCTCCGTAGGCAATCACCATGGTCTTGTAGCGGATGCGAGCTTCAACTGGAAGCCAGTGGAGAGAGCGGAGGAGCGGGGTGACGTGAGAGAACTTGGGAAGGTTGAACACCAGACGGGCTGCGGCGTTCTGGATGAGTTGTAGGGGTTTAATGGCACAGGCAGGGAGCCCAGCCAACAGCGAGTTGCAGTAATCCAGACGGGAGATGACAAGTGCCTGGATTAGGACCTGCGCCGCTTCCTGTGTGAGGCAGGGTCGTACTCTGCGAATGTTGTAGAGCATGAACCTACAGGATCGGGTCACCGCCTTGATGTTAGTGGAGAACGACAGGGTGTTGTCCAGGATCACGCCAAGGTTCTTAGCACTCTGGGAGGAGGACACAAGGGAGTTGTCAACCGTGATGGCGAGATCATGGAACGGGCAGTCCTTCCCCGGGAGGAAGAGCAGCTCCGTCTTGCCGAGGTTCAGCTTGAGCTGGTGATCCGTCATCCACACTGATATGTCTGACAGACATGCAGAGATGCGATTCGCCGCCTGGTTATCAGAAGGGGGAAAGGAGAAGATTAATTGTGTGTCGTCTGCATAGCAATGATAGGAGAGACCATGTGAGGATATGACAGAGCCAAGTGAGATGATGATGATTCCAGATGCCTTATCCAGAGCTCCTGCTGGTGGTAATGGTGGCCCTCATCTTACATGTGCTACTGTCCTGTCAAGCAGTCGAGACTCACCCAAAACTGACTTTCCCATCTCTGATGAGGCCATTTGGAAAGCCCAACAGGATGATCCAGAAGTACAGGCTTTGTACCAGACTATCCTGGAAGATAGAGAAAAGATGGTCAATCCTACCACCAAGCTGACCATCATTGAAGACAAAGTCTACCGAGTTGTACAACTACCTCACAGAACACTATACCAAATGTACATACCTGAAACTCTACGCCTTCAACTGCTTCAACATTTCCATGAAGACCCGTTAGCTGGTCATTTGGGCAGGTTCAAAACCTACAAGCGGTTGCAAGCATTACTGTACTGGCCACATCTGAGCATGGATGTGAAGTCACACATCCGAAACTGTCAGGTTTGTCAAATGTACAAACCAGAAGGTAGAAAGCCTGCTGGCAAGTTGCAGCAAACTGTGATTACCCGACCTTGGGAAATGTTAGGAGTGGATTTGATGGGTCCATTTCCTAGAAGCTCCAATCAGAATGTGTACATGCTTGTTTTTGTTGATTACTATTCCAAGTGGGTGGAGCTCTTTGCCCTGCGTCAGGCCACAGCAAGGACAGTCTCTAACATCCTTACGAAAGAGATCCTGACTCGCTGGGGAGTGCCTGATTACATCCTGTCTGATCGAGGTTCCCAATTCGTCTCTGATCTCTTTGAGGAGACCTGCCAAAGATGGAACCTGAGACAGAAGTTGACCACGGCTTATCACCCACAGACCAACCTCACTGAGAGAGTTAATCGAACCTTGAAGACAATGGTTGCTTCCTATGTAGGGACCCAGCACAAACACTGGGACAAGCACCTTCACGAGTTTCGATTTGCCCTGAATTCTGCTGTGCAAGAGTCCACTGGAGTCACACCTGCAGAGCTGAACCTGAGTCGTCCCCTCCGAGGACCCTTGGAGATGGTGCTACAGCCCCAGCAGGTTACTCCAGACGCTGCTTGCTATGACCAGGTAGTCCATCTCCACGACTTGAGAGCTCTTGTCTCAAAGAACATGATCCATGCTCGACTCAGGCAGAAGAGAAATTATGATAAGAAGAGACGAGACATGCAGTTCCAGCTTCGTGATCGGGTGTGGCTTCGCTCTCATCCTTATTCAAAAGCTGAACAATTCTTCTCGGCCAAGCTCGCTCCTAAATGGCAAGGACCATATAGGATTGTGGAGCAGAGAGGCCCTTTGAACTATCGAGTGGTGAAAGAGGACACAGGTGAAGATATGCGCGTTGTCCATGTCTCACGCCTTAAGGCCTGTTACCCCTCAGCTGACGAATTGGAGGAGATTGAGCGCCGCAAGGTCCTGGAGATCTTTGAAGAGGAAAGTGAGGAGACTTTTCTCGGATTCCCAGATCTAGAAGTCTCACGCTTTAAGAACTGTGACCCCTCGGCTGAGGAGCATGAGCGCCAAAATGTAACGAATATTTTTGTAGAGGAAAGTGATGAAGAGACCTTTCTCGGTTTCCCCGACCAAGATGTGCCTTCCAGGGCAATGGTCGGCTTTTTCCAGGGGAGGGGGTGTGTGACGGCCCTGAATGTTTCTGAACCGTCCAATAGGGCGCTTTCCCTTTAATTCTCAATTAATTAGTGCTTCTTCCAATAGGGCGCTTCCCCTTTAATTCCCAAATAAATAGCCAGCATCAGCTGTGCAAAAGAGGAGTTGTGATGGAAACATGAATGAGGATGTGTTCGACCCTCAGTTCTGAAGCGTCTCTCTTCCGTTTGTTGTGCTGCTTTAAAAGTGTGCTTTGTGTAGCCTAATAGAAAATCTACCCAAGGTCGGCTCCACTCTTGCATCTGTGGACTACACCTCTCCGTTGGTTTTCGTGGCCTTTCTCCGCTGGAGATCTGTCGGCGGATTGGCTTCTCTGACTGACCGACGGACTACAACCTTTTTTGTATACGGTATTTCATTTGTTTTGGTGTGATGTATACTGTGATGATTTAGGTAGTTAGTTGTAGTTGAGGATTTATTGAAATGTGTGGTAAAATATTTGTTCTTTTCATTGTATGATTGACACAGGGTTTACGCTACACTGTATGAACGGACAACCATTGCGTGACTAAGGTCACTTGAGTTCCCTGAACTTGTTTACCGGGCTGGACTCTTTTTAGGCCCGAGGTACAGGACATTTCTGGAGGAACCAGAGCTGTTTAAAGCTCATTATTGTTATATTGTTGTGTGTGTGTGTGTGATCATTTAGGTTGTTAATACAACCACGCAAAAGAATACAGTTGTTTTGAAGTTATTTCCATTGTTTTAAGGGTTTATGAAAAGTGTATTTCCATCCTGACTTTTACATGAGTCCTTTGTATTGGTGTAGACTTGACGGACCAGATGGGACTCATTCCCTATCAAACTAAAAGGAGAAACTAATATTTTCTCTGGTAGGCACAACCTACCTGGCACCCCTATAAATTATAACCTCAAGTCAAAACCGTTACAACGTACAAACTTGATAGAGCATAATATTGACATTGGAGATGCTGACCCCATTCGTCAGCGGTTCTATAGAGTCTCTGTAGAGAAACTGCGTTGTCTGGATGCTGAGGTCAGGTACATGCTGGAGAGTAAGATAGCAGAGCCTTCTTTCTCCAGTTGGGCTTCTCCCTGTATCTTGGTCAGTAAACCGGATGGAACGGACCACCGTAAGGTAAACGGAGTCACTAAGCCAGATTAATTTCCTCTTCCTCGGATGGAGGACTGCGTTGATCAAGTCGGCGCAGCTGTTTGTGCAAATTTGACCTGTTATTGTGCTATTGGCAGGTGCCACTGACGAGTAGGGCACATGACATTTTTGCCTTTATTACACCCTCTGGTCTGTACTCGTATTCGGTTATGAGTTTAGTGACTATGAATCGTTGGAGTCACTATGAATCGTTGGAGTCACTATGAATCGTTGGAGTCACTATGAATCATTGGAGTGACTATGAATCGTTGGGAAATGACAACCGTTGAGAAGTGACTATGAACCGTTGGAAGATGTTGTTTGCGTTTGTAGCTGATGTGGTCTCTTGTGCGCCCTGTTCCTGAATGTTATGTGACTGACCATTGTTTGGTTTTATCATGTTCTAACTTTCCTGTCTGTTCCCTCCTGGTCTTGTGTTCTCCTTTCCTCTTAAATGTTGCTTCCTGTGCACAAAGGTTGCTGAGGTCTGGGGAGAAGGAGGTTGGCTGGGGCAAGTGGAAGGTGAACATGTAACCTCTCGTCAATTTGGGACGCAGAGGCCTGTGTCAATTTGGGACGCAGAGGCCTGTGTCAATTTGGGACGCAGAGGCCTGTGTCAATTTGGGACGCAGAGGCCTGTGTCAATTTGGGACGCAGAGGCCTGTGTCAATTTGGGACGCAGAGGCCTGTGTCAATTTGGGACGCAGAGGCCTGTGTCAATTTGGGACGCAGAGGCCTGTGTCAATTTGGGACGCAGAGGCCTGTGTCAATTTGGGACGCAGAGGCTGGTACGTTGTTCCGGGGCCCTTGTTGGTCCCCGGTTTTATGGGGGGGTGTGTGACGACCCTCCCACTCTGTCTGCCGTATTCTCTCTGTTCTTGTTTCCTTGTTAGGATGCCGGTGGGCGGAGTTGGAAGGGTCGTCAGCTAAATGGGAAGCACCTGGGCCCAGCTGTGTCCCAGGATAAAGAGACCTTTTCCACAGTTATTGAGAGGACTCTCTCCATGCAGACACTTTTTTGATTTTGGTTGTGTAGTTTTGTGGCTTTTTGGTTATTTCCTTTGGCACCTTTCAACACCCTGCATTATTACATTCAGGTATGCAAAACACTCACTTACACTACTGATTACACACACGCCATTGTTAATTATTTAGTTATTTTAGTTAATAAATATATATTTTGATACTCCTTGTCTCCACGTTGTCTCCCTTTTGTTGTGAACTCAGAGCCGGTTCTGTAACGCTCTGGCCATAGAGAGGGGTTTTTGTTCTTTATTTTGGTTAGGCCAGGGTGTTACATTGGGTGGGCGTTCTATGTTCCTTTTTCTATGTTTTGGTATTTCTTTGTTTTGGGCCATGTGTGTGGCTCCCAATCAGGCACAGGTGGTGCTCGTTGCTGCTGATTGGGAGTCACACATAAGGAGCATGTTTTTCCTTTGGGTTTTGTGGGTAATTGTTTCTTGTTTAGTGTGGTTGCACCTGACAGGACTGTTGGCTGTCAGTTTCCTTGTTTTTGTTTTTGTATAGTGTTCTTTCCAATTAAATTGAAGGATGAATACTAACTCTGCTGCATTTTGGTCCTTTCCTGAAGACAGCCCTTACAGGTTCGTAACAAGTGGGGGCTCATCCGGGATCTTGAACTTGTGTTTGGGAGAAAACGTGGCGGTATGTTAAATTGAGGTGCTTTGTTTGTTAGTTTGAGTTTGGTGCTCAGTATTGGTTGCCTTTGTTTGTTTGGTTTGTGTGCTGTGTTGGAGAGAATACATTGGTTAGTTTCCAGGCCCCTGCCTAGCCTGGAAACGCTTGTTCTACTTGCTGTTGGGACGTTGGTCTGAGGTGAGTACAATCAGCTGTGTACCTTGGTGGGAGATTTGGATAGGGTAGTGAAACTTACTACCCGGAGCTATAACCTTTTTCCCCTGATAGGCTTAGTGACGTGTTTCATTTTGGAATATGTTGGGCATTGTTAATGTTTGTTATTTTTGTGTGGTGTCTGTGGACTGAGCAGTTGTCTCGGGGGCACATCCGTGGCTTGGTGGAATCTACCAGCGTGCTGGGGGGTTACTTCCTTGCCAGCGGGCTACAGTGCATAATTACCCACCGCAAATCTGCATGAAGACTAGGGTTGAGTTATTGTAGATTTTGGGGAAGCTCCATTTCTCATCTCTTTTCTGTGGTGCCCGGTGTGATTTGTATTTTCTCTTGTTGTGGTCTGGTGTGCTCAGTAGAGGGGTTGAGTGAGAATTTTTTTGACTATGGCGTCTAATGTAGACGAGTTCATTCGCTTTCCATCAAAGGAACTGTTAGATGTATGTACTAAAGAACAGCTGTTGAAGGTTGCTGAACACTACAAGGTTGAAATTAGTGATAAATGTAAAAAAAATTCTATTAGGTTAATATTGAAGGCCAATCTGATGGAGAGTGGTATTCTTGAAGATACCACTGGGGCAGCCTCTGCTGAGGACTCGCCGTCTCCCCGATATGTTACAATTACCGCTCCATCGGTTAGTCCTAGTAGTCTTCTTTTTGAACAGCAGAAAGAGCTGCTTCTGTTACAGCTAGAGCACGATCGTGTAAAATATGAGAAGGAATTGGAATTTAAACAGGATATGGAGCGTGCTAAAATCAAGCTGCAACAAGAGCGACTAGAGTTGGTTAGGGAAGGAAAGCTCTCAGGGGAGAGTTTGCTCTGGGAAGGTGACGCAGATTTACTTAGGAGTCGTTCCTCTTTTGGGTGTGCCCCGGACACATTTGACATTGTTGGGAATTTACGGTTGTTGCCTCAGTTTAATGAAAAGGACCCTGAGACATTATTTTCGTTGTTTGAGCGTGTTGCTGACGCTAGGAGTTGGCCTGATTCTGACCGCACTTTAATGTTGCAGTGTGTGCTGACTGGTAAAGCGCAGGAAGCATATTCAGCTCTTAGTGTAGCCGACAGTGTCAGTTATGATAAGGTTAAAAGGGCGGTGTTACAGATTTACGAATTGGTTCCTGAGGCTTACTGCCAACGATTTAGAACTTTAGAAAGGGATGATAGGCAGACTCATGTTGAGTTTGCGCGAAAATTATCTTCACAGTTTAATCGCTGGTGTTCCGCCTCTGCGGTTATGACTTTTCAAGGGCTGTGTGATCTGATTATGCTAGAGCAATTTAAGGACACAATCCCTGATCATATAGCGACGTATATTAACCTCTTGGGGCTAGGTGGGACGCTAGCGTGCCACCTGTGGTGCACTCCATCAACAGCAGGTGCATTTCAAGAGCGGCAAATTTGAATCCAAATAAATGTCAAAATTCAAATTTTTCAAAAATACAACTATGTTACACCATTTGAAAGATAAACATCTCCTTAATCTAACCACGTTTTACGATTTCAAAAAGGTTTTACGGCGAAAGCATAAATTTAGAGTATGTTAGGACAGTACATTTACAAGAGTTGTGTGTAATGTTTTGTCAAGTCAAAGACAGGGTCACCAAAACCATAAAACCAGCTAAAATGATACACTAACCTTTTACAATCTCCATCAGATGACACTCCTAGGACATTATGTTAGACAATGCATGCATTTTTAGTTCTATCAAGTTCATATTTATATACAAAAACAGCGTTTTACTATGGCATTGATGTTGAGGAAATCGTTTCCCTCCAATAACCGGCAGTCAAGTCAGCGTCACAAATTAAATAATTAAAATTAGAAAACATTGGTAAAATATTATATTGTCATTTAAAGAATTATAGATTTACATCTTTTGAACGCAATCAACTTGCCAGATTTAAAAATAACCTTACTGGGAAATCACACTTTGCAATAATCTGAGCACTGTGCCCAGAAAAATACGCGTTGCGATACAGACTAGACGTCATGTTGGGGAGATCTAAAATCGAAAATACTATGTAAATAATCCATTACCTTTGATTCTCTTCATCAGATGTCACTTCCAGGTATCACAGGTCCATAACGAATGTAGTTTTGTTCAAAAAAGCTCATCATTTATGTCCAAAAATCTCCGTCTCGTTAGCACATGATGTAAGCCAGCCGGACTTCTCGTCATGAACGAGGGGAAAAAATATATTTCCGTTCGTTCAAACATGTCAAACGTTGTATAGCATAAATCATTAGGGCCTTTTTTAACCAGAACATGAATAATATTCAAGGTGGACGAATGCATAGCCTTTTATAACGTATTGGAACGAGGGTACCCAACATGAAGTAGCGCGCCAGGTGTCTAATGGGACATCACCGTTCCATGGCTCTTGTTCGGTCAGATCTCCCTCCAGAAGACTCAAAACACTTTGTAAAGGCTGGTGACATCTAGTGGAAGCAATAGGAAGTGCCAAAATATTCCTAAACCCCTGTGTTTTTCAATGGGATAGGTTTAAAATCAATACAACACATCAGGTATCCACTTCCTGTCAGAAAATGTCTCAGGGTTTTGCCTGCCAAATGAGTTCTGTTATACTCACAGACACCATTCAAACAGTTTTGGAAACTTTAGAGTGTTTTCTATCCATATATAATAAGTATATGCATATTCTAGTTACTGGGTAGGATTAGTAACCAGATTAAATCGGGTACATTTTTTTTATCCAGACGTGCAAATGCTGCCCCCTAGACCCAACAGGTTAACGAACGAAAAGTACAGACTGTCGCTGAAGCTGCGGTTTTGGCGGACGAATATGTTTTGACTCACAAAAGTATTTTTGTAGAACCCCGTACTTGGAGTGAGTGGGGGCGTTCGGAGAGATTTGGGCCTCGCTCACCGAGATACTCTGGTTCACGGGCAGAGTTTTATTCAACTAGGGTTGAGCCTGACTCCCGTGGTAAAACTGACTTTGGTCAAGAGTGTCACTACTGTCAAGGCTCAGGTCATTGGAAAAACGAATGTCCGGTTCTCAGGTCTAGGGGTAAATTCAGTACGTGTGTTAACCTCTATGGGCTAGGTGGGGACGCCACTGCCAGCCTGTGGCGCGATTTTCAAAACCTTAAAAATCCTATTACTTCAATTTCTCAAACATATGACTATTTTACAGCCATTTAAAGACAAGACTCTCGTTAATCTAACCACACTGTCCGATTTCAAAAAGGCTTTACAACGAAAGCAAAACATTAGATTATGTCAGCAGAGTACCAAGCCAGAAATAATCAGACACCCATTTTTCAAGCCAGCATATAATGTCACCAAAACCCAGAAGACAGCTAAATGCAGCACTCACCTTTGATCTTCATCAGATGACAACCCTAGGACATTATGTTATACAATACATGCATGTTTTGTTCAATCAAGTTCATATTTATATCAAAAAACAGCTTTTTACATTAGCATGTGACGTTCAGAACTAGCATACCCCCCGCAAACTTCCGGGGAATTCGCTAACATTTTACTAAATTACTCACGATAAACGTTCACAAAAAGCATAACAATTATTTTAAGAATTATAGATACAGACCTCCTCTATGCACTCGATATGTCCGATTTTAAAATAGCTTTTTGGTGAAAGCACATTTTGCAATATTCTAAGTACATAGCCCAGGCATCACGGGCTCGCTATTTAGACACCCGGCAAGTTTAGCACTCACCATAATCATATTTACTATTATAAAAGTTTGATTACCTTTTGTTGTCTTCGTCAGAATGCACACCCAGGACTGCTACTTCAATAACAAATGTTGGTTTGGTCCAAAATAATCCATCGTTATATCCGAATAGCGGCGTTTTGTTCGTGCGTTCCAGACACTATCCGAAATAGTAAAGAAGTGTCGCGCGCATGGCGCAATTCGTGACAATAAAATTCTAAATATTCCATTACCGTACTTCGAAGCATGTCAACCGCTGTTTAAAATCAATTTTTACGACATTTTTCTCGTAGAAAAGCGATAAGCGGAATCTCCTTTTCGGCAAACAGAGGAAAAAATCCCAAAGGCGGGGGCGGTCGGGGTCACGCGCATAAGCCCAGTGTCCCTTGATCGGCCACTTGAGAAAGGCGATAATGTGTTTCAGCCTGGGGCTGGAATGACGACATTCTGTTTTTTCCCGGGCTCTGAGAGCCTATGGAAGACGTGGGAAGTGTCACGTTAGAGCAGAGATCCTTAGTAAATGATAGAGATGGAAAAGAAGTTCAAGAAATGGTCAGACAGGCCACTTCCTGTAAAGGAATCTCTCAGGTTTTGACCTGCCATTTGAGTTCTGTTATACTCACAGACACCATTCAAACAGTTTTAGAAAATTTAGGGTGTTTTCTATCCATATGTAATAAGTATATGCATATTCTAGTTACTGGGTAGGAGTGGTAACCAGATTAAATCGGGTATGTTTTTTATCCAGCCGTGTCAATACTGCCCCCTAGCCCTAACAGGTTAACGTTAAATCTAGGCCTACGGCGTTAGCTGCGTCTGTTCCACATCAGTTTACTCCTGACACATTGTCTCAGGCCCAGGGGCATGTGAAAGTCCATATTGACCCAGGCTATTTACCTTTCATTACGGAGGGTTTTGTGTCTATGTTAGGAAGTAAGAACCTAGTGCCAGTGAAGATCCTACGAGACACAGGTGCCTCGGAATCGTTTGTGTTGGAATCTGTGTTACCTTTCTCTGCTGAGACTGATTCTGGGAATAGTGTTCTAATTAGGGGAATAGGTTTGAACAATCTGTCAGTTCCATTGCATAAACTGATATTGGATTGTGGACTGGTGAAAGGTGACGTTGTTGTGGGGGTGCGTCCTTCGTTGCCTATTGAGGGTATCGACGTTATCCTTGGGAATAACTTGGCTGGTGAGCGTGTGTGGCCTGTCGTGTTTCCATCTCTAGTGGTTTCCACTAAACCGTCAATTGTAGGGATTCCTGATGAGAGTGCGCAGAGTTTCCCAGCGGTGTTCTCTGCGGGTGCAGTGACGCGGTCTATGAGCCATGGTGACCCGGTCCCTGCTCCGGTAAATGAGAATACCACAAAGAAGTCTCTCACTGTTTTCCCTGTTATCCCGTTATCTGTATTCCGCTCCGATCTAATCAATGCGCCACGGACTGACCCCACATTAGAAGAGTTGCGTGACCAAATTGTGCCTGTGGAACAGTTGGGAGATGTCGCACATGGTTATTTTCTCCAAGAGGATGTTCTGATGAGAAAGTGGGAGTCTACAGAGGATGGTAAAACTGTTCGTTTGGCTGATACCGTTACTTCCCTTGGTTCTTGTAATACTAGGTCTGTGCATGAGGACGAAAATGTTCCTGGTCCCGATGATTGCATACTGCAGGGTAGATTGAAAAATTCAGAGACACTGGATATTTTGGATAGCCCTTTTACTCAGCTACCTGTTGATGGGCGGAAAGAGCTGGTTGGTCTGATTCGGAAAATTCCAGGTTTGTTTTCTGTGACACCTACACGTTGTGACGGCCCTGAATGTTTCTGAACCGTCTCAGTGCTTCTCCTTCCAATAGGGCGCTTTCCCTTTAATTCTCAATTAATTAGTGCTTCTTCCAATAGGGCGCTTCCCCTTTAATTCCCAATTAAATAGCCAGCATCAGCTGTGCAAAAGAGGAGTTGTGATGGAAACATGAATGAGGATGTGTTCGACCCTCAGTTCTGAAGCGTCTCTGTTCCGTTTGTTGTGCTGCTTTAAAAGTGTGCTTTGTGTAGCCTAATAGAAAATCTACCCAAGGTCGGCTCCACTCTTGCATCTGTGGACTACACCTCTCCGTTGGTTTTCGTGGCCTTTCTCCGCTGGAGATCTGTCGGCGGATTGGCTTCTCTGACTGACCGACGGACTACAACCTTTTTTGTATACGGTATTTCATTTGTTTTGGTGTGATGTATACTGTGATGATTTAGGTAGTTAGTTGTAGTTGAGGATTTATTGAAATGTGTGGTAAAATATTTGTTCTTTTCATTGTATGATTGACACAGGGTTTACGCTACACTGTATGAACGGACAACCATTGCGTGACTAAGGTCACTTGAGTTCCCTGAACTTGTTTACCGGGCTGGACTCTTTTTAGGCCCGAGGTACAGGACATTTCTGGAGGAACCAGAGCTGTTTAAAGCTCATTATTGTTATATTGTTGTGTGTGTGTGTGTGTGTGTGTGTGATCATTTAGGTTGTTAATACAACCACGCAAAAGAATACAGTTGTTTTGAAGTTATTTCCATTGTTTTAAGGGTTTATGAAAAGTGTATTTCCATCCTGACTTTTACATGAGTCCTTTGTATTGGTGTAGACTTGACGGACCAGATGGGACTCATTCCCTATCAAACTAAAAGGAGAAACTAATATTTTCTCTGGTAGGCACAACCTACCTGGCACCCCTATAAATTATAACCTCAAGTCAAAACCGTTACATAAAATATGGCACCCCAGATGGGACCTCAACATTGAGAAATAACCAAAGCAAATCTTTTGTGTGGAATTAAAACAATGGATTCACCCCAAGAAAATGTGCTCATCCATATCATACCTGTCAATGGGAATACACAGGGCCAGTCTGACCATCGAGCCGACAATACAAATCATAATGTCAATGGAGTTGATTTGGGCCAGAGCCCTGGGAATCTGAAGGCTCGGTCTGGACCACAGGCCACAGGAGGTCTAACCAGCTACTCCCTTATTGACATGGATCTGTGTGGAAGTACTGAGCTAGCCTTCCCTCTGACGCCCAACCTTCCTCCATTGTCTGGTTTATCTCCAGAGGTTGTAGTCTTACAACTTCAAGGTGACATCCTTGATATTCGTCGGACTCAACAACATCTCCAAACTCTAATCCACCATAAATTCAAATGTCTGAGTGAAGAGCAACAACAGAGTGCCATGGAATTCAGAAACTCACTGAGCACTCTAACCCACACACTGACAGAGCTCAGTGAGAGTGGAAGACGGGATGTTACTGGTGCCATGGACAGGCAGTTTGACTACCAACAAACCCAACTCACTGCCACTCTCCAGTGGCGCTTGCAACATCATCACACTGAGGTTCTCAAGGACGTTAATTCAGTTTTTTCTCCTCTGGTTAACACTGTAGACCACTTGCAGAAAGAGCTTTCTAATTGTGTTAAAATGTTGGCTGACGTGTCTGTTGACATGGCCTCCATTAGGCACAACTCCTTGCACAGAGCTTCTCTGGTGTCCACTTCTGTTCAGACCACTGAGGGCCAAGCTGGCACCTCAGAACAGCTAAGACAAGGCCATGCTGCAGCCACCCCTTACAGGATGCAATCCACCATGCATCCTGGTGTTCATTTTCATGGTCCGATAACTCCCTCACCCTCTACTTCCTCAATCCCTCCTAGCTCTTTTGTTCATGGTGATTTGAGTAGACGTCATGTGGGGGCGATGCCCATTAAATTGCAATTTCCCACCTTTGGGGAAAAAAGATGACAGTCCTGATCCGCTAATGTATCTGGAAAGATGTCGTGACTTTCTTGCCCTCAATCCCCTGGCTGACGAAGAACTCCTTGCCACATTGAGGAATGTGTTGCATGGTACAGCTCGAGACTGGTGGGATGTGGCACGTCTCACCACTACCTCCTGGGCTGACTTTGAGGCCAAGTTTTCCTCTGCATTTCTGTCTGAGGACTACACAGATGAGCTGGCAGACAGAGTCTTTAATCGAGTGCAAAGAGAGAAGGAGAGTATCCGTGACTTTGCATACGGTTACCACTCCCTGTGCAGAAGGTGGAAACCTGGTATTGAGGAGGAAGAGGTCATTAAATTGATCTTGAAGAACATCAACCCACTACTAGCCAGTCAACTCAGAGAAAGAGTCACCACTGTTGATGGACTGGTTCGCCTGGGACAGCAGTTCGAGAAGGACAGAGAATGCCAACAGCAATATGAACAGAGAAAGAAACAGACACCCAAACCGTTACCCAAGCCAGACCATCAACAACAGCCACAGTCTCCAGCCAAAACCCCTCCCATGTTCTGTTGGAGATGTAGCCAAAAGGGACATTCTTCAGCTACATGTCCAAGACCATATCAAGTAAACCCTTCCAGAAACCACAAATCACAACAGGCAAACACACCTAACTCCCTTCGCAGGAACGACCATCCTACTCTGGGTGCTTTGACCAGAGATGAAACCCCAAGTGTCACTGCCTACGCCGCCCCATCGACATCCCCTTCCTTTCAGTTAATACCGCACCAATTGGTGTTACCCCTGTCCATAGGGCCATGGACAGGAAGAGCCATCCTGGACACCGGGTCATCCTACACACTGCTCAATGAGAAACTGTGGAAGGAGGTTAAAGGTCTACACTACAACTTGAAGCCGTGGACAGAAGGTCCACTCTATCTGGCTGATGGTGAGGCTAAACGACCACTTGGATGGAGTGAGGTAGAGTTCCACCTGTGTAACCACTCCTATATGATTCCTTCTGTTATCCTACAAACCAAGAACCTTGCTTTTCCTGTTGTGTTGGGAATTGATTTCATGTACTTCAGTGGTGTCCAGATTGATATCGCACACAATTGCTACTGGTTTCCATACAATCCGAGCAAGAAGCATTTCTTCCAGTCAGAAGCTACAAAGTTACATGATTGGGGTCCAAATGTGGCAGTCTTCTCTGCCATTGCTCCGGTACCACTAACCCTCGATAATCCTTCTGATGATCTCCTTTTACAGGCTGTGAGAAGAGCTCAGCTGGAACAGCCAGAGGAGTTAAGGCTGTTGGAACAGCTGCAGAATAACGCTGATGTATGTACTTCAAAGCTGGGACGTACCGGGCTCCTGAAGCACAAAATATTCCTTACACAGGAAATGCCGATCAAGCAGAAGCCATATCGTTTGTCCCCAGCAAAGCTAATCATCCAAAAAGGACTCATTAATGATATGTTGACACAAAATATAATTGAACGTTCATCCTCTCCCTGGGCTGCTCCTGTTGTCCTCATCCCAAAAAAGACTGGTGGTCTTAGATTTTGTGTGGACTATAGGAAGACCAACAAGGTTTCCCAGACTGATGCCTATCCTCTTCCCACCATCCAAGAGATCCTGGAGTCATTGTCTGGCGCGGTTGTGTTCACTACCCTTGACCTCAATAGTGGCTATTGGCAGGTTGAGATGGACCAGGAAAGCAAGGACAAGACTGCTTTTGTCTGTGCTGAGGGCTTGTTTTCCTTTAAGGTGATGCCTTTTGGATTAAAGAATGCACCTGCCACTTTCCAAAGACTCATGGAGATTGCGTTAGGTGAGCTCAAAGGGAAGATCTGTTTCGTCTACCTGGACGATATAATTATCTACTCCCAGACCAGAGAACAACATTTTCAAGATCTTCAAGCAGTGTTGGACAAGCTAAGGGAAGCTGGTCTGACATTGAACATGAAGAAGAGCAACTTCTGCCAAACCTCCCTGAAGTTCCTTGGCCATATTGTGTCTTTTGACGGCACTCATGTGGATCCCGAAAAGACCAAGGCGGTACAAGATTTCCCTGTCCCAACCACACTCAAGGCCCTTCAACGGTTCCTTGGGATGGCTGGATGGTACCATCGGTTTGTGTTGAACTTCTCCCAGGTGGCAGAACCCCTCAACGCATTGAAGCGAAAAGGTGCGAAATTCCGATGGACGGCAGAGTGCCAGACCTCTTTTGAAACCCTGAAACGACACCTCGTCACACCTCCCATTTTGGGTCATCCCAACTTTGATTGCCCTTTTGTTGTTTACACTGATGCAAGTGATGTTGGACTTGGTGCTGTTCTAGTCCAACAGACTGGACTTGGCATTGAAGAAGTGCTAGCGTTCGCCAGTCGAACATTGAATGGAGCAGAACGGAACTACTCCACAACCGAGCAAGAGTGCCTCGCAGTTGTCTGGGCTTTGGAAAAGTGGAGGTACTACCTGGAGGGAAGACACTTCACTGTGGTCACTGACCATTCCTCCCTTGTGTGGGTGTTCAAGACCAACAAACCAAGCACCAGACTTATCAGATGGGCTCTACGGTTGCAAGAGTTCACCTTTGCAGTAGAATACAGGAAAGGAAAATACAACACTGTTCCAGATTACATTACAATTACATTTAAGTCATTTAGCAGACGCTCTTATCCAGAGCGACTTACAAAATGGTGCATTCACCTTATGATATCCAGTGGAACAACCACTTTACAATAGTGCATCTAAATATTTTAAGGGGGGGGGGGGGGGGTTAGAAGGATTACTTTATCCTATCCTAGGTATTCCTTAACCTCTATGGGCTAGGTGGGACGCTAGCGTGCCACCCGTGGTGCACTCCATCAACAGCAGGTGCATTTCAAGAGCGGCAAATTTGAATCCAAATAAATGTCAAAATTCAAATTTTTCAAAAATACAACTATTTTACACCCTTTGAAAGATAAACATCTCCTTAATCTAACCACGTTTTACGATTTCAAAAAGGTTTTACGGCGAAAGCATAAATTTAGAGTATGTTAGGACAGTACATTTACAAGAGTTGTGTGTAATGTTTTGTCAATTCAAAGACAGGGTCACCAAAACCATAAAACCAGCTAAAATGATGCACTAACCTTTTACAATCTCCATCAGATGACACTCCTAGGACATTATGTTAGACAATGCATGCATTTTTAGTTCTATCAAGTTCATATTTATATCCAAAAACAGCGTTTTACTATGGCATTGATGTTGAGGAAATCGTTTCCCTCCAATAACCGGCAGTCAAGTCAGCGTCACAAATTAAATAATTAAAATTAGAAAACATTGGTAAAATATTATATTGTCATTTAAAGAATTAAAGATTTACATCTCTTGAACGCAATCAACTTGCCAGATTTAAAAATAACCTTACTGGGAAATCACACTTTGCAATAATCTGAGCACTGCGCCCAGAAAAATACGCGTTGCGATACAGACTAGACGTCATGTTGGGGAGATCTAAAATCGAAAATACTATGTAAATAATCCATTACCTTTGATTCTCTTCATCAGATGTCACTTCCAGGTATCACAGGTCCATAACAAATGTAGTTTTGTTCAAAAAAGCTCATCATTTATGTCCAAAAATCTCCGTCTTGTTAGCACATGATCTAAGCCAGCCGGACTTCTCGTCATGAACGAGGGGAAAAAATATATTTCCGTTCGTTCAAACATGTCAAACGTTGTATAGCATAAATCATTAGGGCCTTTTTTAACCAGAACATGAATAATATTCAAGGTGGACGAATGCATACTCTTTTATAACGTATTGGAACGAGGGTACCCAACATGAACTCGCGTCGCCAGGTGTCTAATGGGACATCATCGTTCCATGGCTCTTGTTCGGTCAGATCTCCCTCCAGAAGACTCAAAACACTTTGTAAAGGCTGGTGACATCTAGTGGAAGCAATAGGAAGTGCCAAAATATTCCTAAGCCCCTGTGTTTTTCAATGGGATAGGTTTAAAGTCAATACAACACATCAGGTATCCACTTCCTGTCAGAAAATGTCTCAGGGTTTTGCCTGCCAAATGAGTTCTGTTATACTCACAGACACCATTCAAACAGTTTTAGAAACTTTAGTGTTTTCTATCCATATATAATAAGTATATGCATATTCTAGTTACTGGGTAGGATTAGTAACCAGATTAAATCGGGTACATTTTTTTTATCCAGACGTGCAAATGCTGCCCCCTAGCCCTAACAGGTTAAAGAGGTGGGGTTTCAGGTGTCTCCGGAAGGTGGTGATTGACTCCGCTGTCCTGGCGTCGTGAGGGAGCTTGTTCCACCATTGGGGTGCCAGAGCAGCGAACAGTTTTGACTGGGCTGAGCGGGAACTGTGCTTCCTCAGAGGTAGGGGGGCCAGCAGGCCAGTGGTGGATGAACGCAGTGCCCTTGTTTGGGTGTAGGGCCTGATCAGAGCCTGAAGGTATGGAGGTGCCGTTCCCTTCACAGCTCCGTAGGCAATCACCATGGTCTTGTAGCGGATGCGAGCTTCAACTGGAAGCCAGTGGAGAGAGCGGAGGAGCGGGGTGACGTGAGAGAACTTGGGAAGGTTGAACACCAGACGGGCTGCGGCGTTCTGGATGAGTTGTAGGGGTTTAATGGCACAGGCAGGGAGCCCAGCCAACAGCGAGTTGCAGTAATCCAGACGGGAGATGACAAGTGCCTGGATTAGGACCTGCGCCGCTTCCTGTGTGAGGCAGGGTCGTACTCTGCGAATGTTGTAGAGCATGAACCTACAGGATCGGGTCACCGCCTTGATGTTAGTGGAGAACGACAGGGTGTTGTCCAGGATCACGCCAAGGTTCTTAGCACTCTGGGAGGAGGACACAAGGGAGTTGTCAACCGTGATGGCGAGATCATGGAACGGGCAGTCCTTCCCCGGGAGGAAGAGCAGCTCCGTCTTGCCGAGGTTCAGCTTGAGCTGGTGATCCGTCATCCACACTGATATGTCTGACAGACATGCAGAGATGCGATTCGCCGCCTGGTTATCAGAAGGGGGAAAGGAGAAGATTAATTGTGTGTCGTCTGCATAGCAATGATAGGAGAGACCATGTGAGGATATGACAGAGCCAAGTGAGATGATGATGATTCCAGATGCCTTATCCAGAGCTCCTGCTGGTGGTAATGGTGGCCCTCATCTTACATGTGCTACTGTCCTGTCAAGCAGTCGAGACTCACCCAAAACTGACTTTCCCATCTCTGATGAGGCCATTTGGAAAGCCCAACAGGATGATCCAGAAGTACAGGCTTTGTACCAGACTATCCTGGAAGATAGAGAAAAGATGGTCAATCCTACCACCAAGCTGACCATCATTGAAGACAAAGTCTACCGAGTTGTACAACTACCTCACAGAACACTATACCAAATGTACATACCTGAAACTCTACGCCTTCAACTGCTTCAACATTTCCATGAAGACCCGTTAGCTGGTCATTTGGGCAGGTTCAAAACCTACAAGCGGTTGCAAGCATTACTGTACTGGCCACATCTGAGCATGGATGTAAAGTCACACATCCGAAACTGTCAGGTTTGTCAAATGTACAAACCAGAAGGTAGAAAGCCTGCTGGCAAGTTGCAGCAAACTGTGATTACCCGACCTTGGGAAATGTTAGGAGTGGATTTGATGGGTCCATTTCCTAGAAGCTCCAATCAGAATGTGTACATGCTTGTTTTTGTTGATTACTATTCCAAGTGGGTGGAGCTCTTTGCCCTGCGTCAGGCCACAGCAAGGACAGTCTCTAACATCCTTACGAAAGAGATCCTGACTCGCTGGGGAGTGCCTGATTACATCCTGTCTGATCGAGGTTCCCAATTCGTCTCTGATCTCTTTGAGGAGACCTGCCAAAGATGGAACCTGAGACAGAAGTTGACCACGGCTTATCACCCACAGACCAACCTCACTGAGAGAGTTAATCGAACCTTGAAGACAATGGTTGCTTCCTATGTAGGGACCCAGCACAAACACTGGGACAAGCACCTTCACGAGTTTCGATTTGCCCTGAATTCTGCTGTGCAAGAGTCCACTGGAGTCACACCTGCAGAGCTGAACCTGAGTCGTCCCCTCCGAGGACCCTTGGAGATGGTGCTACAGCCCCAGCAGGTTACTCCAGACGCTGCTTGCTATGACCAGGTAGTCCATCTCCACGACTTGAGAGCTCTTGTCTCAAAGAACATGATCCATGCTCGACTCAGGCAGAAGAGAAATTATGATAAGAAGAGACGAGACATGCAGTTCCAGCTTCGTGATCGGGTGTGGCTTCGCTCTCATCCTTATTCAAAAGCTGAACAATTCTTCTCGGCCAAGCTCGCTCCTAAATGGCAAGGACCATATAGGATTGTGGAGCAGAGAGGCCCTTTGAACTATCGAGTGGTGAAAGAGGACACAGGTGAAGATATGCGCGTTGTCCATGTCTCACGCCTTAAGGCCTGTTACCCCTCAGCTGACGAATTGGAGGAGATTGAGCGCCGCAAGGTCCTGGAGATCTTTGAAGAGGAAAGTGAGGAGACTTTTCTCGGATTCCCAGATCTAGAAGTCTCACGCTTTAAGAACTGTGACCCCTCGGCTGAGGAGCATGAGCGCCAAAATGTAACGAATATTTTTGTAGAGGAAAGTGATGAAGAGACCTTTCTCGGTTTCCCCGACCAAGATGTGCCTTCCAGGGCAATGGTCGGCTTTTTCCAGGGGAGGGGGTGTGTGACGGCCCTGAATGTTTCTGAACCGTCCAATAGGGCGCTTTCCCTTTAATTCTCAATTAATTAGTGCTTCTTCCAATAGGGCGCTTCCCCTTTAATTCCCAAATAAATAGCCAGCATCAGCTGTGCAAAAGAGGAGTTGTGATGGAAACATGAATGAGGATGTGTTCGACCCTCAGTTCTGAAGCGTCTCTCTTCCGTTTGTTGTGCTGCTTTAAAAGTGTGCTTTGTGTAGCCTAATAGAAAATCTACCCAAGGTCGGCTCCACTCTTGCATCTGTGGACTACACCTCTCCGTTGGTTTTCGTGGCCTTTCTCCGCTGGAGATCTGTCGGCGGATTGGCTTCTCTGACTGACCGACGGACTACAACCTTTTTTGTATACGGTATTTCATTTGTTTTGGTGTGATGTATACTGTGATGATTTAGGTAGTTAGTTGTAGTTGAGGATTTATTGAAATGTGTGGTAAAATATTTGTTCTTTTCATTGTATGATTGACACAGGGTTTACGCTACACTGTATGAACGGACAACCATTGCGTGACTAAGGTCACTTGAGTTCCCTGAACTTGTTTACCGGGCTGGACTCTTTTTAGGCCCGAGGTACAGGACATTTCTGGAGGAACCAGAGCTGTTTAAAGCTCATTATTGTTATATTGTTGTGTGTGTGTGTGTGATCATTTAGGTTGTTAATACAACCACGCAAAAGAATACAGTTGTTTTGAAGTTATTTCCATTGTTTTAAGGGTTTATGAAAAGTGTATTTCCATCCTGACTTTTACATGAGTCCTTTGTATTGGTGTAGACTTGACGGACCAGATGGGACTCATTCCCTATCAAACTAAAAGGAGAAACTAATATTTTCTCTGGTAGGCACAACCTACCTGGCACCCCTATAAATTATAACCTCAAGTCAAAACCGTTACAACGTACAAACTTGATAGAGCATAATATTGACATTGGAGATGCTGACCCCATTCGTCAGCGGTTCTATAGAGTCTCTGTAGAGAAACTGCGTTGTCTGGATGCTGAGGTCAGGTACATGCTGGAGAGTAAGATAGCAGAGCCTTCTTTCTCCAGTTGGGCTTCTCCCTGTATCTTGGTCAGTAAACCGGATGGAACGGACCACCGTAAGGTAAACGGAGTCACTAAGCCAGATTAATTTCCTCTTCCTCGGATGGAGGACTGCGTTGATCAAGTCGGCGCAGCTGTTTGTGCAAATTTGACCTGTTATTGTGCTATTGGCAGGTGCCACTGACGAGTAGGGCACATGACATTTTTGCCTTTATTACACCCTCTGGTCTGTACTCGTATTCGGTTATGAGTTTAGTGACTATGAATCGTTGGAGTCACTATGAATCGTTGGAGTCACTATGAATCGTTGGAGTCACTATGAATCATTGGAGTGACTATGAATCGTTGGGAAATGACAACCGTTGAGAAGTGACTATGAACCGTTGGAAGATGTTGTTTGCGTTTGTAGCTGATGTGGTCTCTTGTGCGCCCTGTTCCTGAATGTTATGTGACTGACCATTGTTTGGTTTTATCATGTTCTAACTTTCCTGTCTGTTCCCTCCTGGTCTTGTGTTCTCCTTTCCTCTTAAATGTTGCTTCCTGTGCACAAAGGTTGCTGAGGTCTGGGGAGAAGGAGGTTGGCTGGGGCAAGTGGAAGGTGAACATGTAACCTCTCGTCAATTTGGGACGCAGAGGCCTGTGTCAATTTGGGACGCAGAGGCCTGTGTCAATTTGGGACGCAGAGGCCTGTGTCAATTTGGGACGCAGAGGCCTGTGTCAATTTGGGACGCAGAGGCCTGTGTCAATTTGGGACGCAGAGGCCTGTGTCAATTTGGGACGCAGAGGCCTGTGTCAATTTGGGACGCAGAGGCCTGTGTCAATTTGGGACGCAGAGGCCTGTGTCAATTTGGGACGCAGAGGCTGGTACGTTGTTCCGGGGCCCTTGTTGGTCCCCGGTTTTATGGGGGGGTGTGTGACGACCCTCCCACTCTGTCTGCCGTATTCTCTCTGTTCTTGTTTCCTTGTTAGGATGCCGGTGGGCGGAGTTGGAAGGGTCGTCAGCTAAATGGGAAGCACCTGGGCCCAGCTGTGTCCCAGGATAAAGAGACCTTTTCCACAGTTATTGAGAGGACTCTCTCCATGCAGACACTTTTTTGATTTTGGTTGTGTAGTTTTGTGGCTTTTTGGTTATTTCCTTTGGCACCTTTCAACACCCTGCATTATTACATTCAGGTATGCAAAACACTCACTTACACTACTGATTACACACACGCCATTGTTAATTATTTAGTTATTTTAGTTAATAAATATATATTTTGATACTCCTTGTCTCCACGTTGTCTCCCTTTTGTTGTGAACTCAGAGCCGGTTCTGTAACGCTCTGGCCATAGAGAGGGGTTTTTGTTCTTTATTTTGGTTAGGCCAGGGTGTTACATTGGGTGGGCGTTCTATGTTCCTTTTTCTATGTTTTGGTATTTCTTTGTTTTGGGCCATGTGTGTGGCTCCCAATCAGGCACAGGTGGTGCTCGTTGCTGCTGATTGGGAGTCACACATAAGGAGCATGTTTTTCCTTTGGGTTTTGTGGGTAATTGTTTCTTGTTTAGTGTGGTTGCACCTGACAGGACTGTTGGCTGTCAGTTTCCTTGTTTTTGTTTTTGTATAGTGTTCTTTCCAATTAAATTGAAGGATGAATACTAACTCTGCTGCATTTTGGTCCTTTCCTGAAGACAGCCCTTACAGGTTCGTAACAAGTGGGGGCTCATCCGGGATCTTGAACTTGTGTTTGGGAGAAAACGTGGCGGTATGTTAAATTGAGGTGCTTTGTTTGTTAGTTTGAGTTTGGTGCTCAGTATTGGTTGCCTTTGTTTGTTTGGTTTGTGTGCTGTGTTGGAGAGAATACATTGGTTAGTTTCCAGGCCCCTGCCTAGCCTGGAAACGCTTGTTCTACTTGCTGTTGGGACGTTGGTCTGAGGTGAGTACAATCAGCTGTGTACCTTGGTGGGAGATTTGGATAGGGTAGTGAAACTTACTACCCGGAGCTATAACCTTTTTCCCCTGATAGGCTTAGTGACGTGTTTCATTTTGGAATATGTTGGGCATTGTTAATGTTTGTTATTTTTGTGTGGTGTCTGTGGACTGAGCAGTTGTCTCGGGGGCACATCCGTGGCTTGGTGGAATCTACCAGCGTGCTGGGGGGTTACTTCCTTGCCAGCGGGCTACAGTGCATAATTACCCACCGCAAATCTGCATGAAGACTAGGGTTGAGTTATTGTAGATTTTGGGGAAGCTCCATTTCTCATCTCTTTTCTGTGGTGCCCGGTGTGATTTGTATTTTCTCTTGTTGTGGTCTGGTGTGCTCAGTAGAGGGGTTGAGTGAGAATTTTTTTGACTATGGCGTCTAATGTAGACGAGTTCATTCGCTTTCCATCAAAGGAACTGTTAGATGTATGTACTAAAGAACAGCTGTTGAAGGTTGCTGAACACTACAAGGTTGAAATTAGTGATAAATGTAAAAAAAATTCTATTAGGTTAATATTGAAGGCCAATCTGATGGAGAGTGGTATTCTTGAAGATACCACTGGGGCAGCCTCTGCTGAGGACTCGCCGTCTCCCCGATATGTTACAATTACCGCTCCATCGGTTAGTCCTAGTAGTCTTCTTTTTGAACAGCAGAAAGAGCTGCTTCTGTTACAGCTAGAGCACGATCGTGTAAAATATGAGAAGGAATTGGAATTTAAACAGGATATGGAGCGTGCTAAAATCAAGCTGCAACAAGAGCGACTAGAGTTGGTTAGGGAAGGAAAGCTCTCAGGGGAGAGTTTGCTCTGGGAAGGTGACGCAGATTTACTTAGGAGTCGTTCCTCTTTTGGGTGTGCCCCGGACACATTTGACATTGTTGGGAATTTACGGTTGTTGCCTCAGTTTAATGAAAAGGACCCTGAGACATTATTTTCGTTGTTTGAGCGTGTTGCTGACGCTAGGAGTTGGCCTGATTCTGACCGCACTTTAATGTTGCAGTGTGTGCTGACTGGTAAAGCGCAGGAAGCATATTCAGCTCTTAGTGTAGCCGACAGTGTCAGTTATGATAAGGTTAAAAGGGCGGTGTTACAGATTTACGAATTGGTTCCTGAGGCTTACTGCCAACGATTTAGAACTTTAGAAAGGGATGATAGGCAGACTCATGTTGAGTTTGCGCGAAAATTATCTTCACAGTTTAATCGCTGGTGTTCCGCCTCTGCGGTTATGACTTTTCAAGGGCTGTGTGATCTGATTATGCTAGAGCAATTTAAGGACACAATCCCTGATCATATAGCGACGTATATTAACGAACGAAAAGTACAGACTGTCGCTGAAGCTGCGGTTTTGGCGGACGAATATGTTTTGACTCACAAAAGTATTTTTGTAGAACCCCGTACTTGGAGTGAGTGGGGGCGTTCGGAGAGATTTGGGCCTCGCTCACCGAGATACTCTGGTTCACGGGCAGAGTTTTATTCAACTAGGGTTGAGCCTGACTCCCGTGGTAAAACTGACTTTGGTCAAGAGTGTCACTACTGTCAAGGCTCAGGTCATTGGAAAAACGAATGTCCGGTTCTCAGGTCTAGGGGTAAATTCAGTACGTGTGTTAACCTCTATGGGCTAGGTGGGACGCCACTGCCAGCCTGTGGCGCGATTTTCAAAACCTTAAAAATCCTATTACTTCAATTTCTCAAACATATGACTATTTTACAGCCATTTAAAGACAAGACTCTCGTTAATCTAACCACACTGTCCGATTTCAAAAAGGCTTTACAACGAAAGCAAAACATTAGATTATGTCAGCAGAGTACCAAGCCAGAAATAATCAGACACCCATTTTTCAAGCCAGCATATAATGTCACCAAAACCCAGAAGACAGCTAAATGCAGCACTCACCTTTGATGATCTTCATCAGATGACAACCCTAGGACATTATGTTATACAATACATGCATGTTTTGTTCAATCAAGTTCATATTTATATCAAAAAACAGCTTTTTACATTAGCATGTGACGTTCAGAACTAGCATACCCCCCGCAAACTTCCGGGGAATTCGCTAACATTTTACTAAATTACTCACGATAAACGTTCACAAAAAGCATAACAATTATTTTAAGAATTATAGATACAGACCTCCTCTATGCACTCGATATGTCCGATTTTAAAATAGCTTTTTGGTGAAAGCACATTTTGCAATATTCTAAGTACATAGCCCAGGCATCACGGGCTCGCTATTTAGACACCCGGCAAGTTTAGCACTCACCATAATCATATTTACTATTATAAAAGTTTGATTACCTTTTGTTGTCTTCGTCAGAATGCACACCCAGGACTGCTACTTCAATAACAAATGTTGGTTTGGTCCAAAATAATCCATCGTTATATCCGAATAGCGGCGTTTTGTTCGTGCGTTCCAGACACTATCCGAAATAGTAAAGAAGTGTCGCGCGCATGGCGCAATTCGTGACAATAAAATTCTAAATATTCCATTACCGTACTTCGAAGCATGTCAACCGCTGTTTAAAATCAATTTTTACGACATTTTTCTCGTAGAAAAGCGATAATATTCCGACAGGGAATCTCCTTTTCGGCAAACAGAGGAAAAAATCCCAAAGGCGGGGGCGGTCGGGGTCACGCGCATAAGCCCAGTGTCCCTTGATCGGCCACTTGAGAAAGGCGATAATGTGTTTCAGCCTGGGGCTGGAATGACGACATTCTGTTTTTTCCCGGGCTCTGAGAGCCTATGGAAGACGTGGGAAGTGTCACGTTAGAGCAGAGATCCTTAGTAAATGATAGAGATGGAAAAGAAGTTCAAGAAATGGTCAGACAGGCCACTTCCTGTAAAGGAATCTCTCAGGTTTTGACCTGCCATTTGAGTTCTGTTATACTCACAGACACCATTCAAACAGTTTTAGAAAATTTAGGGTGTTTTCTATCCATATGTAATAAGTATATGCATATTCTAGTTACTGGGTAGGAGTGGTAACCAGATTAAATCGGGTATGTTTTTTATCCAGCCGTGTCAATACTGCCCCCTAGCCCTAACAGGTTAACGTTAAATCTAGGCCTACGGCGTTAGCTGCGTCTGTTCCACATCAGTTTACTCCTGACACATTGTCTCAGGCCCAGGGGCATGTGAAAGTCCATATTGACCCAGGCTATTTACCTTTCATTACGGAGGGTTTTGTGTCTATGTTAGGAAGTAAGAACCTAGTGCCAGTGAAGATCCTACGAGACACAGGTGCCTCGGAATCGTTTGTGTTGGAATCTGTGTTACCTTTCTCTGCTGAGACTGATTCTGGGAATAGTGTTCTAATTAGGGGAATAGGTTTGAACAATCTGTCAGTTCCATTGCATAAACTGATATTGGATTGTGGACTGGTGAAAGGTGACGTTGTTGTGGGGGTGCGTCCTTCGTTGCCTATTGAGGGTATCGACGTTATCCTTGGGAATAACTTGGCTGGTGAGCGTGTGTGGCCTGTCGTGTTTCCATCTCTAGTGGTTTCCACTAAACCGTCAATTGTAGGGATTCCTGATGAGAGTGCGCAGAGTTTCCCAGCGGTGTTCTCTGCGGGTGCAGTGACGCGGTCTATGAGCCATGGTGACCCGGTCCCTGCTCCGGTAAATGAGAATACCACAAAGAAGTCTCTCACTGTTTTCCCTGTTATCCCGTTATCTGTATTCCGCTCCGATCTAATCAATGCGCCACGGACTGACCCCACATTAGAAGAGTTGCGTGACCAAATTGTGCCTGTGGAACAGTTGGGAGATGTCGCACATGGTTATTTTCTCCAAGAGGATGTTCTGATGAGAAAGTGGGAGTCTACAGAGGATGGTAAAACTGTTCGTTTGGCTGATACCGTTACTTCCCTTGGTTCTTGTAATACTAGGTCTGTGCATGAGGACGAAAATGTTCCTGGTCCCGATGATTGCATACTGCAGGGTAGATTGAAAAATTCAGAGACACTGGATATTTTGGATAGCCCTTTTACTCAGCTACCTGTTGATGGGCGGAAAGAGCTGGTTGGTCTGATTCGGAAAATTCCAGGTTTGTTTTCTGTGACACCTACACGTTGTGACGGCCCTGAATGTTTCTGAACCGTCTCAGTGCTTCTCCTTCCAATAGGGCGCTTTCCCTTTAATTCTCAATTAATTAGTGCTTCTTCCAATAGGGCGCTTCCCCTTTAATTCCCAATTAAATAGCCAGCATCAGCTGTGCAAAAGAGGAGTTGTGATGGAAACATGAATGAGGATGTGTTCGACCCTCAGTTCTGAAGCGTCTCTCTTCCGTTTGTTGTGCTGCTTTAAAAGTGTGCTTTGTGTAGCCTAATAGAAAATCTACCCAAGGTCGGCTCCACTCTTGCATCTGTGGACTACACCTCTCCGTTGGTTTTCGTGGCCTTTCTCCGCTGGAGATCTGTCGGCGGATTGGCTTCTCTGACTGACCGACGGACTACAACCTTTTTTGTATACGGTATTTCATTTGTTTTGGTGTGATGTATACTGTGATGATTTAGGTAGTTAGTTGTAGTTGAGGATTTATTGAAATGTGTGGTAAAATATTTGTTCTTTTCATTGTATGATTGACACTGGGTTTACGCTACACTGTATGAACGGACAACCATTGCGTGACTAAGGTCACTTGAGTTCCCTGAACTTGTTTACCGGGCTGGACTCTTTTTAGGCCCGAGGTACAGGACATTTCTGGAGGAACCAGAGCTGTTTAAAGCTCATTATTGTTATATTGTTGTGTGTGTGTGTGTGTGATCATTTAGGTTGTTAATACAACCACGCAAAAGAATACAGTTGTTTTGAAGTTATTTCCATTGTTTTAAGGGTTTATGAAAAGTGTATTTCCATCCTGACTTTTACATGAGTCCTTTGTATTGGTGTAGACTTGACGGACCAGATGGGACTCATTCCCTATCAAACTAAAAGGAGAAACTAATATTTTCTCTGGTAGGCACAACCTACCTGGCACCCCTATAAATTATAACCTCAAGTCAAAACCGTTACATAAAATATGGCACCCCAGATGGGACCTCAACATTGAGAAATAACCAAAGCAAATCTTTTGTGTGGAATTAAAACAATGGATTCACCCCAAGAAAATGTGCTCATCCATATCATACCTGTCAATGGGAATACACAGGGCCAGTCTGACCATCGAGCCGACAATACAAATCATAATGTCAATGGAGTTGATTTGGGCCAGAGCCCTGGGAATCTGAAGGCTCGGTCTGGACCACAGGCCACAGGAGGTCTAACCAGCTACTCCCTTATTGACATGGATCTGTGTGGAAGTACTGAGCTAGCCTTCCCTCTGACGCCCAACCTTCCTCCATTGTCTGGTTTATCTCCAGAGGTTGTAGTCTTACAACTTCAAGGTGACATCCTTGATATTCGTCGGACTCAACAACATCTCCAAACTCTAATCCACCATAAATTCAAATGTCTGAGTGAAGAGCAACAACAGAGTGCCATGGAATTCAGAAACTCACTGAGCACTCTAACCCACACACTGACAGAGCTCAGTGAGAGTGGAAGACGGGATGTTACTGGTGCCATGGACAGGCAGTTTGACTACCAACAAACCCAACTCACTGCCACTCTCCAGTGGCGCTTGCAACATCATCACACTGAGGTTCTCAAGGACGTTAATTCAGTTTTTTCTCCTCTGGTTAACACTGTAGACCACTTGCAGAAAGAGCTTTCTAATTGTGTTAAAATGTTGGCTGACGTGTCTGTTGACATGGCCTCCATTAGGCACAACTCCTTGCACAGAGCTTCTCTGGTGTCCACTTCTGTTCAGACCACTGAGGGCCAAGCTGGCACCTCAGAACAGCTAAGACAAGGCCATGCTGCAGCCACCCCTTACAGGATGCAATCCACCATGCATCCTGGTGTTCATTTTCATGGTCCGATAACTCCCTCACCCTCTACTTCCTCAATCCCTCCTAGCTCTTTTGTTCATGGTGATTTGAGTAGACGTCATGTGGGGGCGATGCCCATTAAATTGCAATTTCCCACCTTTGGGAAAAAAGATGACAGTCCTGATCCGCTAATGTATCTGGAAAGATGTCATGACTTTCTTGCCCTCAATCCCCTGGCTGACGAAGAACTCCTTGCCACATTGAGGAATGTGTTGCATGGTACAGCTCGAGACTGGTGGGATGTGGCACGTCTCACCACTACCTCCTGGGCTGACTTTGAGGCCAAGTTTTCCTCTGCATTTCTGTCTGAGGACTACACAGATGAGCTGGCAGACAGAGTCTTTAATCGAGTGCAAAGAGAGAAGGAGAGTATCCGTGACTTTGCATACGGTTACCACTCCCTGTGCAGAAGGTGGAAACCTGGTATTGAGGAGGAAGAGGTCATTAAATTGATCTTGAAGAACATCAACCCACTACTAGCCAGTCAACTCAGAGAAAGAGTCACCACTGTTGATGGACTGGTTCGCCTGGGACAGCAGTTCGAGAAGGACAGAGAATGCCAACAGCAATATGAACAGAGAAAGAAACAGACACCCAAACCGTTACCCAAGCCAGACCATCAACAACAGCCACAGTCTCCAGCCAAAACCCCTCCCATGTTCTGTTGGAGATGTAGCCAAAAGGGACATTCTTCAGCTACATGTCCAAGACCATATCAAGTAAACCCTTCCAGAAACCACAAATCACAACAGGCAAACACACCTAACTCCCTTCGCAGGAACGACCATCCTACTCTGGGTGCTTTGACCAGAGATGAAACCCCAAGTGTCACTGCCTACGCCGCCCCATCGACATCCCCTTCCTTTCAGTTAATACCGCACCAATTGGTGTTACCCCTGTCCATAGGGCCATGGACAGGAAGAGCCATCCTGGACACCGGGTCATCCTACACACTGCTCAATGAGAAACTGTGGAAGGAGGTTAAAGGTCTACACTACAACTTGAAGCCGTGGACAGAAGGTCCACTCTATCTGGCTGATGGTGAGGCTAAACGACCACTTGGATGGAGTGAGGTAGAGTTCCACCTGTGTAACCACTCCTATATGATTCCTTCTGTTATCCTACAAACCAAGAACCTTGCTTTTCCTGTTGTGTTGGGAATTGATTTCATGTACTTCAGTGGTGTCCAGATTGATATCGCACACAATTGCTACTGGTTTCCATACAATCCGAGCAAGAAGCATTTCTTCCAGTCAGAAGCTACAAAGTTACATGATTGGGGTCCAAATGTGGCAGTCTTCTCTGCCATTGCTCCGGTACCACTAACCCTCGATAATCCTTCTGATGATCTCCTTTTACAGGCTGTGAGAAGAGCTCAGCTGGAACAGCCAGAGGAGTTAAGGCTGTTGGAACAGCTGCAGAATAACGCTGATGTATGTACTTCAAAGCTGGGACGTACCGGGCTCCTGAAGCACAAAATATTCCTTACACAGGAAATGCCGATCAAGCAGAAGCCATATCGTTTGTCCCCAGCAAAGCTAATCATCCAAAAAGGACTCATTAATGATATGTTGACACAAAATATAATTGAACGTTCATCCTCTCCCTGGGCTGCTCCTGTTGTCCTCATCCCAAAAAAGACTGGTGGTCTTAGATTTTGTGTGGACTATAGGAAGACCAACAAGGTTTCCCAGACTGATGCCTATCCTCTTCCCACCATCCAAGAGATCCTGGAGTCATTGTCTGGCGCGGTTGTGTTCACTACCCTTGACCTCAATAGTGGCTATTGGCAGGTTGAGATGGACCAGGAAAGCAAGGACAAGACTGCTTTTGTCTGTGCTGAGGGCTTGTTTTCCTTTAAGGTGATGCCTTTTGGATTAAAGAATGCACCTGCCACTTTCCAAAGACTCATGGAGATTGCGTTAGGTGAGCTCAAAGGGAAGATCTGTTTCGTCTACCTGGACGATATAATTATCTACTCCCAGACCAGAGAACAACATTTTCAAGATCTTCAAGCAGTGTTGGACAAGCTAAGGGAAGCTGGTCTGACATTGAACATGAAGAAGAGCAACTTCTGCCAAACCTCCCTGAAGTTCCTTGGCCATATTGTGTCTTTTGACGGCACTCATGTGGATCCCGAAAAGACCAAGGCGGTACAAGATTTCCCTGTCCCAACCACACTCAAGGCCCTTCAACGGTTCCTTGGGATGGCTGGATGGTACCATCGGTTTGTGTTGAACTTCTCCCAGGTGGCAGAACCCCTCAACGCATTGAAGCGAAAAGGTGCGAAATTCCGATGGACGGCAGAGTGCCAGACCTCTTTTGAAACCCTGAAACGACACCTCGTCACACCTCCCATTTTGGGTCATCCCAACTTTGATTGCCCTTTTGTTGTTTACACTGATGCAAGTGATGTTGGACTTGGTGCTGTTCTAGTCCAACAGACTGGACTTGGCATTGAAGAAGTGCTAGCGTTCGCCAGTCGAACATTGAATGGAGCAGAACGGAACTACTCCACAACCGAGCAAGAGTGCCTCGCAGTTGTCTGGGCTTTGGAAAAGTGGAGGTACTACCTGGAGGGAAGACACTTCACTGTGGTCACTGACCATTCCTCCCTTGTGTGGGTGTTCAAGACCAACAAACCAAGCACCAGACTTATCAGATGGGCTCTACGGTTGCAAGAGTTCACCTTTGCAGTAGAATACAGGAAAGGAAAATACAACACTGTTCCAGATTACATTACAATTACATTTAAGTCATTTAGCAGACGCTCTTATCCAGAGCGACTTACAAAATGGTGCATTCACCTTATGATATCCAGTGGAACAACCACTTTACAATAGTGCATCTAAATATTTTAAGGGGGGGGGGGGGTTAGAAGGATTACTTTATCCTATCCTAGGTATTCCTTAACCTCTATGGGCTAGGTGGGACGCTAGCGTGCCACCCGTGGTGCACTCCATCAACAGCAGGTGCATTTCAAGAGCGGCAAATTTGAATCCAAATAAATGTCAAAATTCAAATTTTTCAAAAATACAACTATTTTACACTCTTTGAAAGATAAACATCTCCTTAATCTAACCACGTTTTACGATTTCAAAAAGGTTTTACGGCGAAAGCATAAATTTAGAGTATGTTAGGACAGTACATTTACAAGAGTTGTGTGTAATGTTTTGTCAATTCAAAGACAGGGTCACCAAAACCATAAAACCAGCTAAAATGATGCACTAACCTTTTACAATCTCCATCAGATGACACTCCTAGGACATTATGTTAGACAATGCATGCATTTTTAGTTCTATCAAGTTCATATTTATATCCAAAAACAGCGTTTTACTATGGCATTGATGTTGAGGAAATCGTTTCCCTCCAATAACCGGCAGTCAAGTCAGCGTCACAAATTAAATAATTAAAATTAGAAAACATTGGTAAAATATTATATTGTCATTTAAAGAATTATAGATTTACATCTCTTGAACGCAATCAACTTGCCAGATTTAAAAATAACCTTACTGGGAAATCACACTTTGCAATAATCTGAGCACTGCGCCCAGAAAAATACGCGTTGCGATACAGACTAGACGTCATGTTGGGGAGATCTAAAATCGAAAATACTATGTAAATAATCCATTACCTTTGATTCTCTTCATCAGATGTCACTTCCAGGTATCACAGGTCCATAACGAATGTAGTTTTGTTCAAAAAAGCTCATTTATGTCCAAAAATCTCCGTCTTGTTAGCACATGATCTAAGCCAGCCGGACTTCTCGTCATGAACGAGGGGAAAAAATATATTTCCGTTCGTTCAAACATGTCAAACGTTGTATAGCATAAATCATTAGGGCCTTTTTTAACCAGAACATGAATAATATTCAAGGTGGACGAATGCATACTCTTTTATAACGTATTGGAACGAGGGTACCCAACATGAACTCGCGTCGCCAGGTGTCTAATGGGACATCATCGTTCCATGGCTCTTGTTCGGTCAGATCTCCCTCCAGAAGACTCAAAACACTTTGTAAAGGCTGGTGACATCTAGTGGAAGCAATAGGAAGTGCCAAAATATTCCTAAGCCCCTGTGTTTTTCAATGGGATAGGTTTAAAGTCAATACAACACATCAGGTATCCACTTCCTGTCAGAAAATGTCTCAGGGTTTTGCCTGCCAAATGAGTTCTGTTATACTCACAGACACCATTCAAACAGTTTTAGAAACTTTAGTGTTTTCTATCCATATATAATAAGTATATGCATATTCTAGTTACTGGGTAGGATTAGTAACCAGATTAACCTGTTAGGGCTAGGGGGCAGCATTGACACGGCTGGATAAAAAACATACCCGATTTAATCTGGTTACCACTCCTACTCAGTAACTAGAATATGCATATACTTATTACATATGGATAGAAAACACCCTAAATTTTCTAAAACTGTTTGAATGGTGTCTGTGAGTATAACAGAACTCAAATGGCAGGTCAAAACCTGAGAGATTCCTTTACAGGAAGTGGCCTGTCTGACCATTTGTTGAACTTCTTTTCCATCTCTATCATTTACTAAGGATCTCTGCTCTAACGTGACACTTCCCACGTCTTCCATAGGCTCTCAGAGCCCGGGAAAAAACAGAATGTCGTCATTCCAGCCCCAGGCTGAAACACATTATCGCCTTTCTCAAGTGGCCCATCAAGAGACACTAGCTTATGCGCGTGACCCCGACCGCCCCCGCCTTTGGGATTTTTTCCTCTGTTTGCCGAAAAGGAGATTCCCTGTCGGAATATTATCGCTTTTCTACGAGACAAATGACGTAAAAATTGATTTTAAACAGCGGTTGACATGCTTCGACGTACGGTAATGGAATACTTTGAATTTTATTGTCAGGAATTGCGCCAAGCGCGTGACACTTCTTTACTATTTCGGATAGTGTCTGGAACGCACGAACAAAACGCCGCTATTCGGATATAACGATGGATTATTTTGGACCAAACCAACATTTGTTATTGAAGTAGCTGTCCTGGGTGTGCATTCTGACGAAGACAACAAAAGGTAATGACATTTTTATAATAGTAAATATGATTATGGTGAGTGCTAAACTTGCCGGGTGTCTAAATAGCGAGCCCGTGATGCCTGGGCTATGTACTTAGAATATTGCAAAATGTGCTTTCACCAAAAAGCTATTTTAAAATCGGACATATCGAGTGCATAGAGGTCTGTATCTATAATTCTTAAAATAATTGTTATGCTTTTTGTGAACGTTTATCGTGAGTAATTTAGTAAAATGTTAGCGAATTCCCCGGAAGTTTGCGGGGGGTATGCTAGTTCTGAACGTCACATGCTAATGTAAAAAGCTGGTTTTTGATATAAATATGAACTTGATTGAACAAAACATGCATGTATTGTATAACAATGTCCTAGGGTTGTCATCTGATGAAGATCATCAAAGGTGAGTGCTGCATTTAGCTGTCTTCTGGGTTTTGGTGACATTATATGCTGGCTTGAAAAATGGGTGTCTGATTATTTCTGGCTTGGTACTCTGCTGACATAATCTAATGTTTTGCTTTCGTTGTAAAGCCTTTTTGAAATCGGACAGTGTGGTTAGATTAACGAGAGTCTTATCTTTAAATGGCTGTAAAATAGTCATATGTTTGAGAAATTGAAGTAATAGGATTTTTAACGTTTTGAAAATCGCGCCACTGGATTACACTGGCTGTTACGTAGGTGGGACGAATTCGTCCCGCCTAGCCTAGAGAGGTTAAATCGGGTACATTTTTTTTTATCCAGACGTGCAAATGCTGCCCCCTAGCCCTAACAGGTTAAAGAGGTGGGGTTTCAGGTGTCTCCGGAAGGTGGTGATTGACTCCGCTGTCCTGGCGTCGTGAGGGAGCTTGTTCCACCATTGGGGTGCCAGAGCAGCGAACAGTTTTGACTGGGCTGAGCGGGAACTGTGCTTCCTCAGAGGTAGGGGGGCCAGCAGGCCAGTGGTGGATGAACGCAGTGCCCTTGTTTGGGTGTAGGGCCTGATCAGAGCCTGAAGGTATGGAGGTGCCGTTCCCTTCACAGCTCCGTAGGCAATCACCATGGTCTTGTAGCGGATGCGAGCTTCAACTGGAAGCCAGTGGAGAGAGCGGAGGAGCGGGGTGACGTGAGAGAACTTGGGAAGGTTGAACACCAGACGGGCTGCGGCGTTCTGGATGAGTTGTAGGGGTTTAATGGCACAGGCAGGGAGCCCAGCCAACAGCGAGTTGCAGTAATCCAGACGGGAGATGACAAGTGCCTGGATTAGGACCTGCGCCGCTTCCTGTGTGAGGCAGGGTCGTACTCTGCGAATGTTGTAGAGCATGAACCTACAGGATCGGGTCACCGCCTTGATGTTAGTGGAGAACGACAGGGTGTTGTCCAGGATCACGCCAAGGTTCTTAGCACTCTGGGAGGAGGACACAAGGGAGTTGTCAACCGTGATGGCGAGATCATGGAACGGGCAGTCCTTCCCCGGGAGGAAGAGCAGCTCCGTCTTGCCGAGGTTCAGCTTGAGCTGGTGATCCGTCATCCACACTGATATGTCTGACAGACATGCAGAGATGCGATTCGCCGCCTGGTTATCAGAAGGGGGAAAGGAGAAGATTAATTGTGTGTCGTCTGCATAGCAATGATAGGAGAGACCATGTGAGGATATGACAGAGCCAAGTGAGATGATGATGATTCCAGATGCCTTATCCAGAGCTCCTGCTGGTGGTAATGGTGGCCCTCATCTTACATGTGCTACTGTCCTGTCAAGCAGTCGAGACTCACCCAAAACTGACTTTCCCATCTCTGATGAGGCCATTTGGAAAGCCCAACAGGATGATCCAGAAGTACAGGCTTTGTACCAGACTATCCTGGAAGATAGAGAAAAGATGGTCAATCCTACCACCAAGCTGACCATCATTGAAGACAAAGTCTACCGAGTTGTACAACTACCTCACAGAACACTATACCAAATGTACATACGTGAAACTCTACGCCTTCAACTGCTTCAACATTTCCATGAAGACCCGTTAGCTGGTCATTTGGGCAGGTTCAAAACCTACAAGCGGTTGCAAGCATTACTGTACTGGCCACATCTGAGCATGGATGTAAAGTCACACATCCGAAACTGTCAGGTTTGTCAAATGTACAAACCAGAAGGTAGAAAGCCTGCTGGCAAGTTGCAGCAAACTGTGATTACCCGACCTTGGGAAATGTTAGGAGTGGATTTGATGGGTCCATTTCCTAGAAGCTCCAATCAGAATGTGTACATGCTTGTTTTTGTTGATTACTATTCCAAGTGGGTGGAGCTCTTTGCCCTGCGTCAGGCCACAGCAAGGACAGTCTCTAACATCCTTACGAAAGAGATCCTGACTCGCTGGGGAGTGCCTGATTACATCCTGTCTGATCGAGGTTCCCAATTCGTCTCTGATCTCTTTGAGGAGACCTGCCAAAGATGGAACCTGAGACAGAAGTTGACCACGGCTTATCACCCACAGACCAACCTCACTGAGAGAGTTAATCGAACCTTGAAGACAATGGTTGCTTCCTATGTAGGGACCCAGCACAAACACTGGGACAAGCACCTTCACGAGTTTCGATTTGCCCTGAATTCTGCTGTGCAAGAGTCCACTGGAGTCACACCTGCAGAGCTGAACCTGAGTCGTCCCCTCCGAGGACCCTTGGAGATGGTGCTACAGCCCCAGCAGGTTACTCCAGACGCTGCTTGCTATGACCAGGTAGTCCATCTCCACGACTTGAGAGCTCTTGTCTCAAAGAACATGATCCATGCTCGACTCAGGCAGAAGAGAAATTATGATAAGAAGAGACGAGACATGCAGTTCCAGCTTCGTGATCGGGTGTGGCTTCGCTCTCATCCTTATTCAAAAGCTGAACAATTCTTCTCGGCCAAGCTCGCTCCTAAATGGCAAGGACCATATAGGATTGTGGAGCAGAGAGGCCCTTTGAACTATCGAGTGGTGAAAGAGGACACAGGTGAAGATATGCGCGTTGTCCATGTCTCACGCCTTAAGGCCTGTTACCCCTCAGCTGACGAATTGGAGGAGATTGAGCGCCGCAAGGTCCTGGAGATCTTTGAAGAGGAAAGTGAGGAGACTTTTCTCGGATTCCCAGATCTAGAAGTCTCACGCTTTAAGAACTGTGACCCCTCGGCTGAGGAGCATGAGCGCCAAAATGTAACGAATATTTTTGTAGAGGAAAGTGATGAAGAGACCTTTCTCGGTTTCCCCGACCAAGATGTGCCTTCCAGGGCAATGGTCGGCTTTTTCCAGGGGAGGGGGTGTGTGACGGCCCTGAATGTTTCTGAACCGTCTCAGTGCTTCTCCTTCCAATAGGGCGCTTTCCCTTTAATTCTCAATTAATTAGCTTCTTCCAATAGGGCGCTTCCCCTTTAATTCCCAATTAAATAGCCAGCATCAGCTGTGCAAAAGAGGAGTTGTGATGGAAACATGAATGAGGATGTGTTCGACCCTCAGTTCTGAAGCGTCTCTCTTCCGTTTGTTGTGCTGCTTTAAAAGTGTGCTTTGTGTAGCCTAATAGAAAATCTACCCAAGGTCGGCTCCACTCTTGCATCTGTGGACTACACCTCTCCGTTGGTTTTCGTGGCCTTTCTCCGCTGGAGATCTGTCGGCGGATTGGCTTCTCTGACTGACCGACGGACTACAACCTTTTTTGTATACGGTATTTCATTTGTTTTGGTGTGATGTATACTGTGATGATTTAGGTAGTTAGTTGTAGTTGAGGATTTATTGAAATGTGTGGTAAAATATTTGTTCTTTTCATTGTATGATTGACACAGGGTTTACGCTACACTGTATGAACGGACAACCATTGCGTGACTAAGGTCACTTGAGTTCCCTGAACTTGTTTACCGGGCTGGACTCTTTTTAGGCCCGAGGTACAGGACATTTCTGGAGGAACCAGAGCTGTTTAAAGCTCATTATTGTTATATTGTTGTGTGTGTGTGTGTGATCATTTAGGTTGTTAATACAACCACGCAAAAGAATACAGTTGTTTTGAAGTTATTTCCATTGTTTTAAGGGTTTATGAAAAGTGTATTTCCATCCTGACTTTTACATGAGTCCTTTGTATTGGTGTAGACTTGACGGACCAGATGGGACTCATTCCCTATCAAACTAAAAGGAGAAACTAATATTTTCTCTGGTAGGCACAACCTACCTGGCACCCCTAAATTATAACCTCAAGTCAAAACCGTTACAACGTACAAACTTGATAGAGCATAATATTGACATTGGAGATGCTGACCCCATTCGTCAGCGGTTCTATAGAGTCTCTGTAGAGAAACTGCGTTGTCTGGATGCTGAGGTCAGGTACATGCTGGAGAGTAAGATAGCAGAGCCTTCTTTCTCCAGTTGGGCTTCTCCCTGTATCTTGGTCAGTAAACCGGATGGAACGGACCACCGTAAGGTAAACGGAGTCACTAAGCCAGATTAATTTCCTCTTCCTCGGATGGAGGACTGCGTTGATCAAGTCGGCGCAGCTGTTTGTGCAAATTTGACCTGTTATTGTGCTATTGGCAGGTGCCACTGACGAGTAGGGCACATGACATTTTTGCCTTTATTACACCCTCTGGTCTGTACTCGTATTCGGTTATGAGTTTAGTGACTATGAATCGTTGGAGTCACTATGAATCATTGGAGTGACTATGAATCGTTGGGAAATGACAACCGTTGAGAAGTGACTATGAACCGTTGGAAGATGTTGTTTGCGTTTGTAGCTGATGTGGTCTCTTGTGCGCCCTGTTCCTGAATGTTATGTGACTGACCATTGTTTGGTTTTATCATGTTCTAACTTTCCTGTCTGTTCCCTCCTGGTCTTGTGTTCTCCTTTCCTCTTAAATGTTGCTTCCTGTGCACAAAGGTTGCTGAGGTCTGGGGAGAAGGAGGTTGGCTGGGGCAAGTGGAAGGTGAACATGTAACCTCTCGTCAATTTGGGACGCAAAGGCCTGTGTCAATTTGGGACGCAGAGGCCTGTGTCAATTTGGGACGCAGAGGCCTGTGTCAATTTGGGACGCAGAGGCCTGTGTCAATTTGGGACGCAGAGGCCTGTGTCAATTTGGGACGCAGAGGCCTGTGTCAATTTGGGACGCAGAGGCCTGTGTCAATTTGGGACGCAGAGGCCTGTGTCAATTTGGGACGCAGAGGCCTGTGTCAATTTGGGACGCAGAGGCCTGTGTCAATTTGGGACGCAGAGGCTGGTACGTTGTTCCGGGGCCCTTGTTGGTCCCCGGTTTTATGGGGGGGTGTGTGACGACCCTCCCACTCTGTCTGCCGTATTCTCTCTGTTCTTGTTTCCTTGTTAGGATGCCGGTGGGCGGAGTTGGAAGGGTCGTCAGCTAAATGGGAAGCACCTGGGCCCAGCTGTGTCCCAGGATAAAGAGACCTCTTCCACAGTTATTGAGAGGACTCTCTCCATGCAGACACTTTTTTGATTTTGGTTGTGTAGTTTTGTGGCTTTTTGGTTATTTCCTTTGGCACCTTTCAACACCCTGCATTATTACATTCAGGTATGCAAAACACTCACTTACACTACTGATTACACACACGCCATTGTTAATTATTTAGTTATTTTAGTTAATAAATATATATTTTGATACTCCTTGTCTCCACGTTGTCTCCCTTTTGTTGTGAACTCAGAGCCGGTTCTGTAACGCTCTGGCCATAGAGAGGGGTTTTTGTTCTTTATTTTGGTTAGGCCAGGGTGTTACATTGGGTGGGCGTTCTATGTTCCTTTTTCTATGTTTTGGTATTTCTTTGTTTTGGGCCATGTGTGTGGCTCCCAATCAGGCACAGGTGGTGCTCGTTGCTGCTGATTGGGAGTCACACATAAGGAGCATGTTTTTCCTTTGGGTTTTGTGGGTAATTGTTTCTTGTTTAGTGTGGTTGCACCTGACAGGACTGTTGGCTGTCAGTTTCCTTGTTTTTGTTTTTGTATAGTGTTCTTTCCAATTAAATTGAAGGATGAATACTAACTCTGCTGCATTTTGGTCCTTTCCTGAAGACAGCCCTTACAGGTTCGTAACAAGTGGGGGCTCATCCGGGATCTTGAACTTGTGTTTGGGAGAAAACGTGACTGTATGTTAAATTGAGGTGCTTTGTTTGTTAGTTTGAGTTTGGTGCTCAGTATTGGTTGCCTTTGTTTGTTTGGTTTGTGTGCTGTGTTGGAGAGAATACATTGGTTAGTTTCCAGGCCCCTGCCTAGCCTGGAAACGCTTGTTCTACTTGCTGTTGGGACGTTGGTCTGAGGTGAGTACAATCAGCTGTGTACCTTGGTGGGAGATTTGGATAGGGTAGTGAAACTTACTACCCGGAGCTATAACCTTTTTCCCCTGATAGGCTTAGTGACGTGTTTCATTTTGGAATATGTTGGGCATTGTTAATGTTTGTTATTTTTGTGTGGTGTCTGTGGACTGAGCAGTTGTCTCGGGGGCACATCCGTGGCTTGGTGGAATCTACCAGCGTGCTGGGGGGTTACTTCCTTGCCAGCGGGCTACAGTGCATAATTACCCACCGCAAATCTGCATGAAGACTAGGGTTGAGTTATTGTAGATTTTGGGGAAGCTCCATTTCTCATCTCTTTTCTGTGGTGCCCGGTGTGATTTGTATTTTCTCTTGTTGTGGTCTGGTGTGCTCAGTAGAGGGGTTGAGTGAGAATTTTTTTGACTATGGCGTCTAATGTAGACGAGTTCATTCGCTTTCCATCAAAGGAACTGTTAGATGTATGTACTAAAGAACAGCTGTTGAAGGTTGCTGAACACTACAAGGTTGAAATTAGTGATAAATGTAAAAAAAATTCTATTAGGTTAATATTGAAGGCCAATCTGATGGAGAGTGGTATTCTTGAAGATACCACTGGGGCAGCCTCTGCTGAGGACTCGCCGTCTCCCCGATATGTTACAATTACCGCTCCATCGGTTAGTCCTAGTAGTCTTCTTTTTGAACAGCAGAAAGAGCTGCTTCTGTTACAGCTAGAGCACGATCGTGTAAAATATGAGAAGGAATTGGAATTTAAACAGGATATGGAGCGTGCTAAAATCAAGCTGCAACAAGAGCGACTAGAGTTGGTTAGGGAAGGAAAGCTCTCAGGGGAGAGTTTGCTCTGGGAAGGTGACGCAGATTTACTTAGGAGTCGTTCCTCTTTTGGGTGTGCCCCGGACACATTTGACATTGTTGGGAATTTACGGTTGTTGCCTCAGTTTAATGAAAAGGACCCTGAGACATTATTTTCGTTGTTTGAGCGTGTTGCTGACGCTAGGAGTTGGCCTGATTCTGACCGCACTTTAATGTTGCAGTGTGTGCTGACTGGTAAAGCGCAGGAAGCATATTCAGCTCTTAGTGTAGCCGACAGTGTCAGTTATGATAAGGTTAAAAGGGCGGTGTTACAGATTTACGAATTGGTTCCTGAGGCTTACTGCCAACGATTTAGAACTTTAGAAAGGGATGATAGGCAGACTCATGTTGAGTTTGCGCGAAAATTATCTTCACAGTTTAATCGCTGGTGTTCCGCCTCTGCGGTTATGACTTTTCAAGGGCTGTGTGATCTGATTATGCTAGAGCAATTTAAGGACACAATCCCTGATCATATAGCGACGTATATTAACGAACGAAAAGTACAGACTGTCGCTGAAGCTGCGGTTTTGGCGGACGAATATGTTTTGACTCACAAAAGTATTTTTGTAGAACCCCGTACTTGGAGTGAGTGGGGGCGTTCGGAGAGATTTGGGCCTCGCTCACCGAGATACTCTGGTTCACGGGCAGAGTTTTATTCAACTAGGGTTGAGCCTGACTCCCGTGGTAAAACTGACTTTGGTCAAGAGTGTCACTACTGTCAAGGCTCAGGTCATTGGAAAAACGAATGTCCGGTTCTCAGGTCTAGGGGTAAATTCAGTACGTGTGTTAACCTCTATGGGCTAGGTGGGACGCCACTGCCAGCCTGTGGCGCGATTTTCAAAACCTTAAAAATCCTATTACTTCAATTTCTCAAACATATGACTATTTTACAGCCATTTAAAGACAAGACTCTCGTTAATCTAACCACACTGTCCGATTTCAAAAAGGCTTTACAACGAAAGCAAAACATTAGATTATGTCAGCAGAGTACCAAGCCAGAAATAATCAGACACCCATTTTTCAAGCCAGCATATAATGTCACCAAAACCCAGAAGACAGCTAAATGCAGCACTCACCTTTGATGATCTTCATCAGATGACAACCCTAGGACATTATGTTATACAATACATGCATGTTTTGTTCAATCAAGTTCATATTTATATCAAAAAACAGCTTTTTACATTAGCATGTGACGTTCAGAACTAGCATACCCCCCGCAAACTTCCGGGGAATTCGCTAACATTTTACTAAATTACTCACGATAAACGTTCACAAAAAGCATAACAATTATTTTAAGAATTATAGATACAGACCTCCTCTATGCACTCGATATGTCCGATTTTAAAATAGCTTTTTGGTGAAAGCACATTTTGCAATATTCTAAGTACATAGCCCAGGCATCACGGGCTCGCTATTTAGACACCCGGCAAGTTTAGCACTCACCATAATCATATTTACTATTATAAAAGTTTGATTACCTTTTGTTGTCTTCGTCAGAATGCACACCCAGGACTGCTACTTCAATAACAAATGTTGGTTTGGTCCAAAATAATCCATCGTTATATCCGAATAGCGGCGTTTTGTTCGTGCGTTCCAGACACTATCCGAAATAGTAAAGAAGTGTCGCGCGCATGGCGCAATTCGTGACAATAAAATTCTAAATATTCCATTACCGTACTTCGAAGCATGTCAACCGCTGTTTAAAATCAATTTTTACGACATTTTTCTCGTAGAAAAGCGATAATATTCCGACAGGGAATCTCCTTTTCGGCAAACAGAGGAAAAAATCCCAAAGGCGGGGGCGGTCGGGGTCACGCGCATAAGCCCAGTGTCCCTTGATCGGCCACTTGAGAAAGGCGATAATGTGTTTCAGCCTGGGGCTGGAATGACGACATTCTGTTTTTTCCCGGGCTCTGAGAGCCTATGGAAGACGTGGGAAGTGTCACGTTAGAGCAGAGATCCTTAGTAAATGATAGAGATGGAAAAGAAGTTCAAGAAATGGTCAGACAGGCCACTTCCTGTAAAGGAATCTCTCAGGTTTTGACCTGCCATTTGAGTTCTGTTATACTCAGACACCATTCAAACAGTTTTAGAAAATTTAGGGTGTTTTCTATCCATATGTAATAAGTATATGCATATTCTAGTTACTGGGTAGGAGTGGTAACCAGATTAAATCGGTTATGTTTTTTATCCAGCCGTGTCAATACTGCCCCCTAGCCCTAACAGGTTAACGTTAAATCTAGGCCTACGGCGTTAGCTGCGTCTGTTCCACATCAGTTTACTCCTGACACATTGTCTCAGGCCCAGGGGCATGTGAAAGTCCATATTGACCCAGGCTATTTACCTTTCATTACGGAGGGTTTTGTGTCTATGTTAGGAAGTAAGAACCTAGTGCCAGTGAAGATCCTACGAGACACAGGTGCCTCGGAATCGTTTGTGTTGGAATCTGTGTTACCTTTCTCTGCTGAGACTGATTCTGGGAATAGTGTTCTAATTAGGGGAATAGGTTTGAACAATCTGTCAGTTCCATTGCATAAACTGATATTGGATTGTGGACTGGTGAAAGGTGACGTTGTTGTGGGGGTGCGTCCTTCGTTGCCTATTGAGGGTATCGACGTTATCCTTGGGAATAACTTGGCTGGTGAGCGTGTGTGGCCTGTCGTGTTTCCATCTCTAGTGGTTTCCACTAAACCGTCAATTGTAGGGATTCCTGATGAGAGTGCGCAGAGTTTCCCAGCGGTGTTCTCTGCGGGTGCAGTGACGCGGTCTATGAGCCATGGTGACCCGGTCCCTGCTCCGGTAAATGAGAATACCACAAAGAAGTCTCTCACTGTTTTCCCTGTTATCCCGTTATCTGTATTCCGCTCCGATCTAATCAATGCGCCACGGACTGACCCCACATTAGAAGAGTTGCGTGACCAAATTGTGCCTGTGGAACAGTTGGGAGATGTCGCACATGGTTATTTTCTCCAAGAGGATGTTCTGATGAGAAAGTGGGAGTCTACAGAGGATGGTAAAACTGTTCGTTTGGCTGATACCGTTACTTCCCTTGGTTCTTGTAATACTAGGTCTGTGCATGAGGACGAAAATGTTCCTGGTCCCGATGATTGCATACTGCAGGGTAGATTGAAAAATTCAGAGACACTGGATATTTTGGATAGCCCTTTTACTCAGCTACCTGTTGATGGGCGGAAAGAGCTGGTTGGTCTGATTCGGAAAATTCCAGGTTTGTTTTCTGTGACACCTACACGTTGTGACGGCCCTGAATGTTTCTGAACCGTCTCAGTGCTTCTCCTTCCAATAGGGCGCTTTCCCTTTAATTCTCAATTAATTAGTGCTTCTTCCAATAGGGCGCTTCCCCTTTAATTCCCAATTAAATAGCCAGCATCAGCTGTGCAAAAGAGGAGTTGTGATGGAAACATGAATGAGGATGTGTTCGACCCTCAGTTCTGAAGCGTCTCTCTTCCGTTTGTTGTGCTGCTTTAAAAGTGTGCTTTGTGTAGCCTAATAGAAAATCTACCCAAGGTCGGCTCCACTCTTGCATCTGTGGACTACACCTCTCCGTTGGTTTTCGTGGCCTTTCTCCGCTGGAGATCTGTCGGCGGATTGGCTTCTCTGACTGACCGACGGACTACAACCTTTTTTGTATACGGTATTTCATTTGTTTTGGTGTGATGTATACTGTGATGATTTAGGTAGTTAGTTGTAGTTGAGGATTTATTGAAATGTGTGGTAAAATATTTGTTCTTTTCATTGTATGATTGACACTGGGTTTACGCTACACTGTATGAACGGACAACCATTGCGTGACTAAGGTCACTTGAGTTCCCTGAACTTGTTTACCGGGCTGGACTCTTTTTAGGCCCGAGGTACAGGACATTTCTGGAGGAACCAGAGCTGTTTAAAGCTCATTATTGTTATATTGTTGTGTGTGTGTGTGATCATTTAGGTTGTTAATACAACCACGCAAAAGAATACAGTTGTTTTGAAGTTATTTCCATTGTTTTAAGGGTTTATGAAAAGTGTATTTCCATCCTGACTTTTACATGAGTCCTTTGTATTGGTGTAGACTTGACGGACCAGATGGGACTCATTCCCTATCAAACTAAAAGGAGAAACTAATATTTTCTCTGGTAGGCACAACCTACCTGGCACCCCTATAAATTATAACCTCAAGTCAAAACCGTTACATAAAATATGGCACCCCAGATGGGACCTCAACATTGAGAAATAACCAAAGCAAATCTTTTGTGTGGAATTAAAACAATGGATTCACCCCAAGAAAATGTGCTCATCCATATCATACCTGTCAATGGGAATACACAGGGCCAGTCTGACCATCGAGCCGACAATACAAATCATAATGTCAATGGAGTTGATTTGGGCCAGAGCCCTGGGAATCTGAAGGCTCGGTCTGGACCACAGGCCACAGGAGGTCTAACCAGCTACTCCCTTATTGACATGGATCTGTGTGGAAGTACTGAGCTAGCCTTCCCTCTGACGCCCAACCTTCCTCCATTGTCTGGTTTATCTCCAGAGGTTGTAGTCTTACAACTTCAAGGTGACATCCTTGATATTCGTCGGACTCAACAACATCTCCAAACTCTAATCCACCATAAATTCAAATGTCTGAGTGAAGAGCAACAACAGAGTGCCATGGAATTCAGAAACTCACTGAGCACTCTAACCCACACACTGACAGAGCTCAGTGAGAGTGGAAGACGGGATGTTACTGGTGCCATGGACAGGCAGTTTGACTACCAACAAACCCAACTCACTGCCACTCTCCAGTGGCGCTTGCAACATCATCACACTGAGGTTCTCAAGGACGTTAATTCAGTTTTTTCTCCTCTGGTTAACACTGTAGACCACTTGCAGAAAGAGCTTTCTAATTGTGTTAAAATGTTGGCTGACGTGTCTGTTGACATGGCCTCCATTAGGCACAACTCCTTGCACAGAGCTTCTCTGGTGTCCACTTCTGTTCAGACCACTGAGGGCCAAGCTGGCACCTCAGAACAGCTAAGACAAGGCCATGCTGCAGCCACCCCTTACAGGATGCAATCCACCATGCATCCTGGTGTTCATTTTCATGGTCCGATAACTCCCTCACCCTCTACTTCCTCAATCCCTCCTAGCTCTTTTGTTCATGGTGATTTGAGTAGACGTCATGTGGGGGCGATGCCCATTAAATTGCAATTTCCCACCTTTGGGGAAAAAAGATGACAGTCCTGATCCGCTAATGTATCTGGAAAGATGTCGTGACTTTCTTGCCCTCAATCCCCTGGCTGACGAAGAACTCCTTGCCACATTGAGGAATGTGTTGCATGGTACAGCTCGAGACTGGTGGGATGTGGCACGTCTCACCACTACCTCCTGGGCTGACTTTGAGGCCAAGTTTTCCTCTGCATTTCTGTCTGAGGACTACACAGATGAGCTGGCAGACAGAGTCTTTAATCGAGTGCAAAGAGAGAAGGAGAGTATCCGTGACTTTGCATACGGTTACCACTCCCTGTGCAGAAGGTGGAAACCTGGTATTGAGGAGGAAGAGGTCATTAAATTGATCTTGAAGAACATCAACCCACTACTAGCCAGTCAACTCAGAGAAAGAGTCACCACTGTTGATGGACTGGTTCGCCTGGGACAGCAGTTCGAGAAGGACAGAGAATGCCAACAGCAATATGAACAGAGAAAGAAACAGACACCCAAACCGTTACCCAAGCCAGACCATCAACAACAGCCACAGTCTCCAGCCAAAACCCCTCCCATGTTCTGTTGGAGATGTAGCCAAAAGGGACATTCTTCAGCTACATGTCCAAGACCATATCAAGTAAACCCTTCCAGAAACCACAAATCACAACAGGCAAACACACCTAACTCCCTTCGCAGGAACGACCATCCTACTCTGGGTGCTTTGACCAGAGATGAAACCCCAAGTGTCACTGCCTACGCCGCCCCATCGACATCCCCTTCCTTTCAGTTAATACCGCACCAATTGGTGTTACCCCTGTCCATAGGGCCATGGACAGGAAGAGCCATCCTGGACACCGGGTCATCCTACACACTGCTCAATGAGAAACTGTGGAAGGAGGTTAAAGGTCTACACTACAACTTGAAGCCGTGGACAGAAGGTCCACTCTATCTGGCTGATGGTGAGGCTAAACGACCACTTGGATGGAGTGAGGTAGAGTTCCACCTGTGTAACCACTCCTATATGATTCCTTCTGTTATCCTACAAACCAAGAACCTTGCTTTTCCTGTTGTGTTGGGAATTGATTTCATGTACTTCAGTGGTGTCCAGATTGATATCGCACACAATTGCTACTGGTTTCCATACAATCCGAGCAAGAAGCATTTCTTCCAGTCAGAAGCTACAAAGTTACATGATTGGGGTCCAAATGTGGCAGTCTTCTCTGCCATTGCTCCGGTACCACTAACCCTCGATAATCCTTCTGATGATCTCCTTTTACAGGCTGTGAGAAGAGCTCAGCTGGAACAGCCAGAGGAGTTAAGGCTGTTGGAACAGCTGCAGAATAACGCTGATGTATGTACTTCAAAGCTGGGACGTACCGGGCTCCTGAAGCACAAAATATTCCTTACACAGGAAATGCCGATCAAGCAGAAGCCATATCGTTTGTCCCCAGCAAAGCTAATCATCCAAAAAGGACTCATTAATGATATGTTGACACAAAATATAATTGAACGTTCATCCTCTCCCTGGGCTGCTCCTGTTGTCCTCATCCCAAAAAAGACCGGTGGTCTTAGATTTTGTGTGGACTATAGGAAGACCAACAAGGTTTCCCAGACTGATGCCTATCCTCTTCCCACCATCCAAGAGATCCTGGAGTCATTGTCTGGCGCGGTTGTGTTCACTACCCTTGACCTCAATAGTGGCTATTGGCAGGTTGAGATGGACCAGGAAAGCAAGGACAAGACTGCTTTTGTCTGTGCTGAGGGCTTGTTTTCCTTTAAGGTGATGCCTTTTGGATTAAAGAATGCACCTGCCACTTTCCAAAGACTCATGGAGATTGCGTTAGGTGAGCTCAAAGGGAAGATCTGTTTCGTCTACCTGGACGATATAATTATCTACTCCCAGACCAGAGAACAACATTTTCAAGATCTTCAAGCAGTGTTGGACAAGCTAAGGGAAGCTGGTCTGACATTGAACATGAAGAAGAGCAACTTCTGCCAAACCTCCCTGAAGTTCCTTGGCCATATTGTGTCTTTTGACGGCACTCATGTGGATCCCGAAAAGACCAAGGCGGTACAAGATTTCCCTGTCCCAACCACACTCAAGGCCCTTCAACGGTTCCTTGGGATGGCTGGATGGTACCATCGGTTTGTGTTGAACTTCTCCCAGGTGGCAGAACCCCTCAACGCATTGAAGCGAAAAGGTGCGAAATTCCGATGGACGGCAGAGTGCCAGACCTCTTTTGAAACCCTGAAACGACACCTCGTCACACCTCCCATTTTGGGTCATCCCAACTTTGATTGCCCTTTTGTTGTTTACACTGATGCAAGTGATGTTGGACTTGGTGCTGTTCTAGTCCAACAGACTGGACTTGGCATTGAAGAAGTGCTAGCGTTCGCCAGTCGAACATTGAATGGAGCAGAACGGAACTACTCCACAACCGAGCAAGAGTGCCTCGCAGTTGTCTGGGCTTTGGAAAAGTGGAGGTACTACCTGGAGGGAAGACACTTCACTGTGGTCACTGACCATTCCTCCCTTGTGTGGGTGTTCAAGACCAACAAACCAAGCACCAGACTTATCAGATGGGCTCTACGGTTGCAAGAGTTCACCTTTGCAGTAGAATACAGGAAAGGAAAATACAACACTGTTCCAGATTACATTACAATTACATTTAAGTCATTTAGCAGACGCTCTTATCCAGAGCGACTTACAAAATGGTGCATTCACCTTATGATATCCAGTGGAACAACCACTTTACAATAGTGCATCTAAATATTTTAAGGGGGGGGGGGGGGTTAGAAGGATTACTTTATCCTATCCTAGGTATTCCTTAACCTCTATGGGCTAGGTGGGACGCTAGCGTGCCACCCGTGGTGCACTCCATCAACAGCAGGTGCATTTCAAGAGCGGCAAATTTGAATCCAAATAAATGTCAAAATTCAAATTTTTCAAAAATACAACTATTTTACACCCTTTGAAAGATAAACATCTCCTTAATCTAACCACGTTTTACGATTTCAAAAAGGTTTTACGGCGAAAGCATAAATTTAGAGTATGTTAGGACAGTACATTTACAAGAGTTGTGTGTAATGTTTTGTCAATTCAAAGACAGGGTCACCAAAACCATAAAACCAGCTAAAATGATGCACTAACCTTTTACAATCTCCATCAGATGACACTCCTAGGACATTATGTTAGACAATGCATGCATTTTTAGTTCTATCAAGTTCATATTTATATCCAAAAACAGCGTTTTACTATGGCATTGATGTTGAGGAAATCGTTTCCCTCCAATAACCGGCAGTCAAGTCAGCGTCACAAATTAAATAATTAAAATTAGAAAACATTGGTAAAATATTATATTGTCATTTAAAGAATTATAGATTTACATCTCTTGAACGCAATCAACTTGCCAGATTTAAAAATAACCTTACTGGGAAATCACACTTTGCAATAATCTGAGCACTGCGCCCAGAAAAATACGCGTTGCGATACAGACTAGACGTCATGTTGGGGAGATCTAAAATCGAAAATACTATGTAAATAATCCATTACCTTTGATTCTCTTCATCAGATGTCACTTCCAGGTATCACAGGTCCATAACGAATGTAGTTTTGTTCAAAAAAGCTCATCATTTATGTCCAAAAATCTCCGTCTTGTTAGCACATGATCTAAGCCAGCCGGACTTCTCGTCATGAACGAGGGGAAAAAATATATTTCCGTTCGTTCAAACATGTCAAACGTTGTATAGCATAAATCATTAGGGCCTTTTTTAACCAGAACATGAATAATATTCAAGGTGGACGAATGCATACTCTTTTATAACGTATTGGAACGAGGGTACCCAACATGAACTCGCGTCGCCAGGTGTCTAATGGGACATCATCGTTCCATGGCTCTTGTTCGGTCAGATCTCCCTCCAGAAGACTCAAAACACTTTGTAAAGGCTGGTGACATCTAGTGGAAGCAATAGGAAGTGCCAAAATATTCCTAAGCCCCTGTGTTTTTCAATGGGATAGGTTTAAAGTCAATACAACACATCAGGTATCCACTTCCTGTCAGAAAATGTCTCAGGGTTTTGCCTGCCAAATGAGTTCTGTTATACTCACAGACACCATTCAAACAGTTTTAGAAACTTTAGTGTTTTCTATCCATATATAATAAGTATATGCATATTCTAGTTACTGGGTAGGATTAGTAACCAGATTAAATCGGGTACATTTTTTTTTATCCAGACGTGCAAATGCTGCCCCCTAGCCCTAACAGGTTAAAGAGGTGGGGTTTCAGGTGTCTCCGGAAGGTGGTGATTGACTCCGCTGTCCTGGCGTCGTGAGGGAGCTTGTTCCACCATTGGGGTGCCAGAGCAGCGAACAGTTTTGACTGGGCTGAGCGGGAACTGTGCTTCCTCAGAGGTAGGGGGGCCAGCAGGCCAGTGGTGGATGAACGCAGTGCCCTTGTTTGGGTGTAGGGCCTGATCAGAGCCTGAAGGTATGGAGGTGCCGTTCCCTTCACAGCTCCGTAGGCAATCACCATGGTCTTGTAGCGGATGCGAGCTTCAACTGGAAGCCAGTGGAGAGAGCGGAGGAGCGGGGTGACGTGAGAGAACTTGGGAAGGTTGAACACCAGACGGGCTGCGGCGTTCTGGATGAGTTGTAGGGGTTTAATGGCACAGGCAGGGAGCCCAGCCAACAGCGAGTTGCAGTAATCCAGACGGGAGATGACAAGTGCCTGGATTAGGACCTGCGCCGCTTCCTGTGTGAGGCAGGGTCGTACTCTGCGAATGTTGTAGAGCATGAACCTACAGGATCGGGTCACCGCCTTGATGTTAGTGGAGAACGACAGGGTGTTGTCCAGGATCACGCCAAGGTTCTTAGCACTCTGGGAGGAGGACACAAGGGAGTTGTCAACCGTGATGGCGAGATCATGGAACGGGCAGTCCTTCCCCGGGAGGAAGAGCAGCTCCGTCTTGCCGAGGTTCAGCTTGAGCTGGTGATCCGTCATCCACACTGATATGTCTGACAGACATGCAGAGATGCGATTCGCCGCCTGGTTATCAGAAGGGGGAAAGGAGAAGATTAATTGTGTGTCGTCTGCATAGCAATGATAGGAGAGACCATGTGAGGATATGACAGAGCCAAGTGAGATGATGATGATTCCAGATGCCTTATCCAGAGCTCCTGCTGGTGGTAATGGTGGCCCTCATCTTACATGTGCTACTGTCCTGTCAAGCAGTCGAGACTCACCCAAAACTGACTTTCCCATCTCTGATGAGGCCATTTGGAAAGCCCAACAGGATGATCCAGAAGTACAGGCTTTGTACCAGACTATCCTGGAAGATAGAGAAAAGATGGTCAATCCTACCACCAAGCTGACCATCATTGAAGACAAAGTCTACCGAGTTGTACAACTACCTCACAGAACACTATACCAAATGTACATACCTGAAACTCTACGCCTTCAACTGCTTCAACATTTCCATGAAGACCCGTTAGCTGGTCATTTGGGCAGGTTCAAAACCTACAAGCGGTTGCAAGCATTACTGTACTGGCCACATCTGAGCATGGATGTAAAGTCACACATCCGAAACTGTCAGGTTTGTCAAATGTACAAACCAGAAGGTAGAAAGCCTGCTGGCAAGTTGCAGCAAACTGTGATTACCCGACCTTGGGAAATGTTAGGAGTGGATTTGATGGGTCCATTTCCTAGAAGCTCCAATCAGAATGTGTACATGCTTGTTTTTGTTGATTACTATTCCAAGTGGGTGGAGCTCTTTGCCCTGCGTCAGGCCACAGCAAGGACAGTCTCTAACATCCTTACGAAAGAGATCCTGACTCGCTGGGGAGTGCCTGATTACATCCTGTCTGATCGAGGTTCCCAATTCGTCTCTGATCTCTTTGAGGAGACCTGCCAAAGATGGAACCTGAGACAGAAGTTCACCACGGCTTATCACCCACAGACCAACCTCACTGAGAGAGTTAATCGAACCTTGAAGACAATGGTTGCTTCCTATGTAGGGACCCAGCACAAACACTGGGACAAGCACCTTCACGAGTTTCGATTTGCCCTGAATTCTGCTGTGCAAGAGTCCACTGGAGTCACACCTGCAGAGCTGAACCTGAGTCGTCCCCTCCGAGGACCCTTGGAGATGGTGCTACAGCCCCAGCAGGTTACTCCAGACGCTGCTTGCTATGACCAGGTAGTCCATCTCCACGACTTGAGAGCTCTTGTCTCAAAGAACATGATCCAGGCTCGACTCAGGCAGAAGAGAAATTATGATAAGAAGAGACGAGACATGCAGTTCCAGCTTCGTGATCGGGTGTGGCTTCGCTCTCATCCTTATTCAAAAGCTGAACAATTCTTCTCGGCCAAGCTCGCTCCTAAATGGCAAGGACCATATAGGATTGTGGAGCAGAGAGGCCCTTTGAACTATCGAGTGGTGAAAGAGGACACAGGTGAAGATATGCGCGTTGTCCATGTCTCACGCCTTAAGGCCTGTTACCCCTCAGCTGACGAATTGGAGGAGATTGAGCGCCGCAAGGTCCTGGAGATCTTTGAAGAGGAAAGTGAGGAGACTTTTCTCGGATTCCCAGATCTAGAAGTCTCACGCTTTAAGAACTGTGACCCCTCGGCTGAGGAGCATGAGCGCCAAAATGTAACGAATATTTTTGTAGAGGAAAGTGATGAAGACACTTTCTCGGTTTCCCCGACCAAGATGTGCCTTCCAGGGCAATGGTCGGCTTTTTCCAGGGGAGGGGGTGTGTGACGGCCCTGAATGTTTCTGAACCGTCCAATAGGGCGCTTTCCCTTTAATTCTCAATTAATTAGTGCTTCTTCCAATAGGGCGCTTCCCCTTTAATTCCCAATTAAATAGCCAGCATCAGCTGTGCAAAAGAGGAGTTGTGATGGAAACATGAATGAGGATGTGTTCGACCCTCAGTTCTGAAGCGTCTCTCTTCCGTTTGTTGTGCTGCTTTAAAAGTGTGCTTTGTGTAGCCTAATAGAAAATCTACCCAAGGTCGGCTCCACTCTTGCATCTGTGGACTACACCTCTCCGTTGGTTTTCGTGGCCTTTCTCCGCTGGAGATCTGTCGGCGGATTGGCTTCTCTGACTGACCGACGGACTACAACCTTTTTTGTATACGGTATTTCATTTGTTTTGGTGTGATGTATACTGTGATGATTTAGGTAGTTAGTTGTAGTTGAGGATTTATTGAAATGTGTGGTAAAATATTTGTTCTTTTCATTGTATGATTGACACTGGGTTTACGCTACACTGTATGAACGGACAACCATTGCGTGACTAAGGTCACTTGAGTTCCCTGAACTTGTTTACCGGGCTGGACTCTTTTTAGGCCCGAGGTACAGGACATTTCTGGAGGAACCAGAGCTGTTTAAAGCTCATTATTGTTATATTGTTGTGTGTGTGTGTGTGATCATTTAGGTTGTTAATACAACCACGCAAAAGAATACAGTTGTTTTGAAGTTATTTCCATTGTTTTAAGGGTTTATGAAAAGTGTATTTCCATCCTGACTTTTACATGAGTCCTTTGTATTGGTGTAGACTTGACGGACCAGATGGGACTCATTCCCTATCAAACTAAAAGGAGAAACTAATATTTTCTCTGGTAGGCACAACCTACCTGGCACCCCTATAAATTATAACCTCAAGTCAAAACCGTTACAACGTACAAACTTGATAGAGCATAATATTGACATTGGAGATGCTGACCCCATTCGTCAGCGGTTCTATAGAGTCTCTGTAGAGAAACTGCGTTGTCTGGATGCTGAGGTCAGGTACATGCTGGAGAGTAAGATAGCAGAGCCTTCTTTCTCCAGTTGGGCTTCTCCCTGTATCTTGGTCAGTAAACCGGATGGAACGGACCACCGTAAGGTAAACGGAGTCACTAAGCCAGATTAATTTCCTCTTCCTCGGATGGAGGACTGCGTTGATCAAGTCGGCGCAGCTGTTTGTGCAAATTTGACCTGTTATTGTGCTATTGGCAGGTGCCACTGACGAGTAGGGCACATGACATTTTTGCCTTTATTACACCCTCTGGTCTGTACTCGTATTCGGTTATGAGTTTAGTGACTATGAATCGTTGGAGTCACTATGAATCGTTGGAGTCACTATGAATCGTTGGAGTCACTATGAATCATTGGAGTGACTATGAATCGTTGGGAAATGACAACCGTTGAGAAGTGACTATGAACCGTTGGAAGATGTTGTTTGCGTTTGTAGCTGATGTGGTCTCTTGTGCGCCCTGTTCCTGAATGTTATGTGACTGACCATTGTTTGGTTTTATCATGTTCTAACTTTCCTGTCTGTTCCCTCCTGGTCTTGTGTTCTCCTTTCCTCTTAAATGTTGCTTCCTGTGCACAAAGGTTGCTGAGGTCTGGGGAGAAGGAGGTTGGCTGGGGCAAGTGGAAGGTGAACATGTAACCTCTCGTCAATTTGGGACGCAGAGGCCTGTGTCAATTTGGGACGCAGAGGCCTGTGTCAATTTGGGACGCAGAGGCCTGTGTCAATTTGGGACGCAGAGGCCTGTGTCAATTTGGGACGCAGAGGCCTGTGTCAATTTGGGACGCAGAGGCCTGTGTCAATTTGGGACGCAGAGGCCTGTGTCAATTTGGGACGCAGAGGCCTGTGTCAATTTGGGACGCAGAGGCTGGTACGTTGTTCCGGGGCCCTTGTTGGTCCCCGGTTTTATGGGGGGGTGTGTGACGACCCTCCCACTCTGTCTGCCGTATTCTCTCTGTTCTTGTTTCCTTGTTAGGATGCCGGTGGGCGGAGTTGGAAGGGTCGTCAGCTAAATGGGAAGCACCTGGGCCCAGCTGTGTCCCAGGATAAAGAGACCTCTTCCACAGTTATTGAGAGGACTCTCTCCATGCAGACACTTTTTTGATTTTGGTTGTGTAGTTTTGTGGCTTTTTGGTTATTTCCTTTGGCACCTTTCAACACCCTGCATTATTACATTCAGGTATGCAAAACACTCACTTACACTCGTACTGATTACACACACGCCATTGTTAATTATTTAGTTATTTTAGTTAATAAATATATATTTTGATACTCCTTGTCTCCACGTTGTCTCCCTTTTGTTGTGAACTCAGAGCCGGTTCTGTAACGCTCTGGCCATAGAGAGGGGTTTTTGTTCTTTATTTTGGTTAGGCCAGGGTGTTACATTGGGTGGGCGTTCTATGTTCCTTTTTCTATGTTTTGGTATTTCTTTGTTTTGGGCCATGTGTGTGGCTCCCAATCAGGCACAGGTGGTGCTCGTTGCTGCTGATTGGGAGTCACACATAAGGAGCATGTTTTTCCTTTGGGTTTTGTGGGTAATTGTTTCTTGTTTAGTGTGGTTGCACCTGACAGGACTGTTGGCTGTCAGTTTCCTTGTTTTTGTTTTTGTATAGTGTTCTTTCCAATTAAATTGAAGGATGAATACTAACTCTGCTGCATTTTGGTCCTTTCCTGAAGACAGCCCTTACAGGTTCGTAACAAGTGGGGGCTCATCCGGGATCTTGAACTTGTGTTTGGGAGAAAACGTGGCGGTATGTTAAATTGAGGTGCTTTGTTTGTTAGTTTGAGTTTGGTGCTCAGTATTGGTTGCCTTTGTTTGTTTGGTTTGTGTGCTGTGTTGGAGAGAATACATTGGTTAGTTTCCAGGCCCCTGCCTAGCCTGGAAACGCTTGTTCTACTTGCTGTTGGGACGTTGGTCTGAGGTGAGTACAATCAGCTGTGTACCTTGGTGGGAGATTTGGATAGGGTAGTGAAACTTACTACCCGGAGCTATAACCTTTTTCCCCTGATAGGCTTAGTGACGTGTTTCATTTTGGAATATGTTGGGCATTGTTAATGTTTGTTATTTTTGTGTGGTGTCTGTGGACTGAGCAGTTGTCTCGGGGGCACATCCGTGGCTTGGTGGAATCTACCAGCGTGCTGGGGGGTTACTTCCTTGCCAGCGGGCTACAGTGCATAATTACCCACCGCAAATCTGCATGAAGACTAGGGTTGAGTTATTGTAGATTTTGGGGAAGCTCCATTTCTCATCTCTTTTCTGTGGTGCCCGGTGTGATTTGTATTTTCTCTTGTTGTGGTCTGGTGTGCTCAGTAGAGGGGTTGAGTGAGAATTTTTTTGACTATGGCGTCTAATGTAGACGAGTTCATTCGCTTTCCATCAAAGGAACTGTTAGATGTATGTACTAAAGAACAGCTGTTGAAGGTTGCTGAACACTACAAGGTTGAAATTAGTGATAAATGTAAAAAAAATTCTATTAGGTTAATATTGAAGGCCAATCTGATGGAGAGTGGTATTCTTGAAGATACCACTGGGGCAGCCTCTGCTGAGGACTCGCCGTCTCCCCGATATGTTACAATTACCGCTCCATCGGTTAGTCCTAGTAGTCTTCTTTTTGAACAGCAGAAAGAGCTGCTTCTGTTACAGCTAGAGCACGATCGTGTAAAATATGAGAAGGAATTGGAATTTAAACAGGATATGGAGCGTGCTAAAATCAAGCTGCAACAAGAGCGACTAGAGTTGGTTAGGGAAGGAAAGCTCTCAGGGGAGAGTTTGCTCTGGGAAGGTGACGCAGATTTACTTAGGAGTCGTTCCTCTTTTGGGTGTGCCCCGGACACATTTGACATTGTTGGGAATTTACGGTTGTTGCCTCAGTTTAATGAAAAGGACCCTGAGACATTATTTTCGTTGTTTGAGCGTGTTGCTGACGCTAGGAGTTGGCCTGATTCTGACCGCACTTTAATGTTGCAGTGTGTGCTGACTGGTAAAGCGCAGGAAGCATATTCAGCTCTTAGTGTAGCCGACAGTGTCAGTTATGATAAGGTTAAAAGGGCGGTGTTACAGATTTACGAATTGGTTCCTGAGGCTTACTGCCAACGATTTAGAACTTTAGAAAGGGATGATAGGCAGACTCATGTTGAGTTTGCGCGAAAATTATCTTCACAGTTTAATCGCTGGTGTTCCGCCTCTGCGGTTATGACTTTTCAAGGGCTGTGTGATCTGATTATGCTAGAGCAATTTAAGGACACAATCCCTGATCATATAGCGACGTATATTAACGAACGAAAAGTACAGACTGTCGCTGAAGCTGCGGTTTTGGCGGACGAATATGTTTTGACTCACAAAAGTATTTTTGTAGAACCCCGTACTTGGAGTGAGTGGGGGCGTTCGGAGAGATTTGGGCCTCGCTCACCGAGATACTCTGGTTCACGGGCAGAGTTTTATTCAACTAGGGTTGAGCCTGACTCCCGTGGTAAAACTGACTTTGGTCAAGAGTGTCACTACTGTCAAGGCTCAGGTCATTGGAAAAACGAATGTCCGGTTCTCAGGTCTAGGGGTAAATTCAGTACGTGTGTTAACCTCTATGGGCTAGGTGGGACGCTTGCGTCCCACCTACGTAACAGCCACTGCCAGCCTGTGGCGCGATTTTCAAAACCTTAAAAATCCTATTACTTCAATTTCTCAAACATATGACTATTTTACAGCCATTTAAAGACAAGACTCTCGTTAATCTAACCACACTGTCCGATTTCAAAAAGGCTTTACAACGAAAGCAAAACATTAGATTATGTCAGCAGAGTACCAAGCCAGAAATAATCAGACACCCATTTTTCAAGCCAGCATATAATGTCACCAAAACCCAGAAGACAGCTAAATGCAGCACTCACCTTTGATGATCTTCATCAGATGACAACCCTAGGACATTATGTTATACAATACATGCATGTTTTGTTCAATCAAGTTCATATTTATATCAAAAAACAGCTTTTTACATTAGCATGTGACGTTCAGAACTAGCATACCCCCCGCAAACTTCCGGGGAATTCGCTAACATTTTACTAAATTACTCACGATAAACGTTCACAAAAAGCATAACAATTATTTTAAGAATTATAGATACAGACCTCCTCTATGCACTCGATATGTCCGATTTTAAAATAGCTTTTTGGTGAAAGCACATTTTGCAATATTCTAAGTACATAGCCCAGGCATCACGGGCTCGCTATTTAGACACCCGGCAAGTTTAGCACTCACCATAATCATATTTACTATTATAAAAGTTTGATTACCTTTTGTTGTCTTCGTCAGAATGCACACCCAGGACTGCTACTTCAATAACAAATGTTGGTTTGGTCCAAAATAATCCATCGTTATATCCGAATAGCGGCGTTTTGTTCGTGCGTTCCAGACACTATCCGAAATAGTAAAGAAGTGTCGCGCGCATGGCGCAATTCGTGACAATAAAATTCTAAATATTCCATTACCGTACTTCGAAGCATGTCAACCGCTGTTTAAAATCAATTTTTACGACATTTTTCTCGTAGAAAAGCGATAATATTCCGACAGGGAATCTCCTTTTCGGCAAACAGAGGAAAAAATCCCAAAGGCGGGGGCGGTCGGGGTCACGCGCATAAGCCCAGTGTCCCTTGATCGGCCACTTGAGAAAGGCGATAATGTGTTTCAGCCTGGGGCTGGAATGACGACATTCTGTTTTTTCCCGGGCTCTGAGAGCCTATGGAAGACGTGGGAAGTGTCACGTTAGAGCAGAGATCCTTAGTAAATGATAGAGATGGAAAAGAAGTTCAAGAAATGGTCAGACAGGCCACTTCCTGTAAAGGAATCTCTCAGGTTTTGACCTGCCATTTGAGTTCTGTTATACTCACAGACACCATTCAAACAGTTTTAGAAAATTTAGGGTGTTTTCTATCCATATGTAATAAGTATATGCATATTCTAGTTACTGGGTAGGAGTGGTAACCAGATTAAATCGGGTATGTTTTTTATCCAGCCGTGTCAATACTGCCCCCTAGCCCTAACAGGTTAACGTTAAATCTAGGCCTACGGCGTTAGCTGCGTCTGTTCCACATCAGTTTACTCCTGACACATTGTCTCAGGCCCAGGGGCATGTGAAAGTCCATATTGACCCAGGCTATTTACCTTTCATTACGGAGGGTTTTGTGTCTATGTTAGGAAGTAAGAACCTAGTGCCAGTGAAGATCCTACGAGACACAGGTGCCTCGGAATCGTTTGTGTTGGAATCTGTGTTACCTTTCTCTGCTGAGACTGATTCTGGGAATAGTGTTCTAATTAGGGGAATAGGTTTGAACAATCTGTCAGTTCCATTGCATAAACTGATATTGGATTGTGGACTGGTGAAAGGTGACGTTGTTGTGGGGGTGCGTCCTTCGTTGCCTATTGAGGGTATCGACGTTATCCTTGGGAATAACTTGGCTGGTGAGCGTGTGTGGCCTGTCGTGTTTCCATCTCTAGTGGTTTCCACTAAACCGTCAATTGTAGGGATTCCTGATGAGAGTGCGCAGAGTTTCCCAGCGGTGTTCTCTGCGGGTGCAGTGACGCGGTCTATGAGCCATGGTGACCCGGTCCCTGCTCCGGTAAATGAGAATACCACAAAGAAGTCTCTCACTGTTTTCCCTGTTATCCCGTTATCTGTATTCCGCTCCGATCTAATCAATGCGCCACGGACTGACCCCACATTAGAAGAGTTGCGTGACCAAATTGTGCCTGTGGAACAGTTGGGAGATGTCGCACATGGTTATTTTCTCCAAGAGGATGTTCTGATGAGAAAGTGGGAGTCTACAGAGGATGGTAAAACTGTTCGTTTGGCTGATACCGTTACTTCCCTTGGTTCTTGTAATACTAGGTCTGTGCATGAGGACGAAAATGTTCCTGGTCCCGATGATTGCATACTGCAGGGTAGATTGAAAAATTCAGAGACACTGGATATTTTGGATAGCCCTTTTACTCAGCTACCTGTTGATGGGCGGAAAGAGCTGGTTGGTCTGATTCGGAAAATTCCAGGTTTGTTTTCTGTGACACCTACACGTTGTGACGGCCCTGAATGTTTCTGAACCGTCTCAGTGCTTCTCCTTCCAATAGGGCGCTTTCCCTTTAATTCTCAATTAATTAGTGCTTCTTCCAATAGGGCGCTTCCCCTTTAATTCCCAATTAAATAGCCAGCATCAGCTGTGCAAAAGAGGAGTTGTGATGGAAACATGAATGAGGATGTGTTCGACCCTCAGTTCTGAAGCGTCTCTCTTCCGTTTGTTGTGCTGCTTTAAAAGTGTGCTTTGTGTAGCCTAATAGAAAATCTACCCAAGGTCGGCTCCACTCTTGCATCTGTGGACTACACCTCTCCGTTGGTTTTCGTGGCCTTTCTCCGCTGGAGATCTGTCGGCGGATTGGCTTCTCTGACTGACCGACGGACTACAACCTTTTTTGTATACGGTATTTCATTTGTTTTGGTGTGATGTATACTGTGATGATTTAGGTAGTTAGTTGTAGTTGAGGATTTATTGAAATGTGTGGTAAAATATTTGTTCTTTTCATTGTATGATTGACACTGGGTTTACGCTACACTGTATGAACGGACAACCATTGCGTGACTAAGGTCACTTGAGTTCCCTGAACTTGTTTACCGGGCTGGACTCTTTTTAGGCCCGAGGTACAGGACATTTCTGGAGGAACCAGAGCTGTTTAAAGCTCATTATTGTTATATTGTTGTGTGTGTGTGTGTGATCATTTAGGTTGTTAATACAACCACGCAAAAGAATACAGTTGTTTTGAAGTTATTTCCATTGTTTTAAGGGTTTATGAAAAGTGTATTTCCATCCTGACTTTTACATGAGTCCTTTGTATTGGTGTAGACTTGACGGACCAGATGGGACTCATTCCCTATCAAACTAAAAGGAGAAACTAATATTTTCTCTGGTAGGCACAACCTACCTGGCACCCCTATAAATTATAACCTCAAGTCAAAACCGTTACAACGTACAAACTTGATAGAGCATAATATTGACATTGGAGATGCTGACCCCATTCGTCAGCGGTTCTATAGAGTCTCTGTAGAGAAACTGCGTTGTCTGGATGCTGAGGTCAGGTACATGCTGGAGAGTAAGATAGCAGAGCCTTCTTTCTCCAGTTGGGCTTCTCCCTGTATCTTGGTCAGTAAACCGGATGGAACGGACCACCGTAAGGTAAACGGAGTCACTAAGCCAGATTAATTTCCTCTTCCTCGGATGGAGGACTGCGTTGATCAAGTCGGCGCAGCTGTTTGTGCAAATTTGACCTGTTATTGTGCTATTGGCAGGTGCCACTGACGAGTAGGGCACATGACATTTTTGCCTTTATTACACCCTCTGGTCTGTACTCGTATTCGGTTATGAGTTTAGTGACTATGAATCGTTGGAGTCACTATGAATCGTTGGAGTCACTATGAATCGTTGGAGTCACTATGAATCGTTGGAGTCACTATGAATCGTTGGAGTCACTATGAATCATTGGAGTGACTATGAATCGTTGGGAAATGACAACCGTTGAGAAGTGACTATGAACCGTTGGAAGATGTTGTTTGCGTTTGTAGCTGATGTGGTCTCTTGTGCGCCCTGTTCCTGAATGTTATGTGACTGACCATTGTTTGGTTTTATCATGTTCTAACTTTCCTGTCTGTTCCCTCCTGGTCTTGTGTTCTCCTTTCCTCTTAAATGTTGCTTCCTGTGCACAAAGGTTGCTGAGGTCTGGGGAGAAGGAGGTTGGCTGGGGCAAGTGGAAGGTGAACATGTAACCTCTCGTCAATTTGGGACGCAGAGGCCTGTGTCAATTTGGGACGCAGAGGCCTGTGTCAATTTGGGACGCAGAGGCCTGTGTCAATTTGGGACGCAGAGGCCTGTGTCAATTTGGGACGCAGAGGCCTGTGTCAATTTGGGACGCAGAGGCCTGTGTCAATTTGGGACGCAGAGGCCTGTGTCAATTTGGGACGCAGAGGCTGGTACGTTGTTCCGGGGCCCTTGTTGGTCCCCGGTTTTATGGGGGGGTGTGTGACGACCCTCCCACTCTGTCTGCCGTATTCTCTCTGTTCTTGTTTCCTTGTTAGGATGCCGGTGGGCGGAGTTGGAAGGGTCGTCAGCTAAATGGGAAGCACCTGGGCCCAGCTGTGTCCCAGGATAAAGAGACCTCTTCCACAGTTATTGAGAGGACTCTCTCCATGCAGACACTTTTTTGATTTTGGTTGTGTAGTTTTGTGGCTTTTTGGTTATTTCCTTTGGCACCTTTCAACACCCTGCATTATTACATTCAGGTATGCAAAACACTCACTTACACTACTGATTACACACACGCCATTGTTAATTATTTAGTTATTTTAGTTAATAAATATATATTTTGATACTCCTTGTCTCCACGTTGTCTCCCTTTTGTTGTGAACTCAGAGCCGGTTCTGTAACGCTCTGGCCATAGAGAGGGGTTTTTGTTCTTTATTTTGGTTAGGCCAGGGTGTTACATTGGGTGGGCGTTCTATGTTCCTTTTTCTATGTTTTGGTATTTCTTTGTTTTGGGCCATGTGTGTGGCTCCCAATCAGGCACAGGTGGTGCTCGTTGCTGCTGATTGGGAGTCACACATAAGGAGCATGTTTTTCCTTTGGGTTTTGTGGGTAATTGTTTCTTGTTTAGTGTGGTTGCACCTGACAGGACTGTTGGCTGTCAGTTTCCTTGTTTTTGTTTTTGTATAGTGTTCTTTCCAATTAAATTGAAGGATGAATACTAACTCTGCTGCATTTTGGTCCTTTCCTGAAGACAGCCCTTACAGGTTCGTAACAAGTGGGGGCTCATCCGGGATCTTGAACTTGTGTTTGGGAGAAAACGTGGCGGTATGTTAAATTGAGGTGCTTTGTTTGTTAGTTTGAGTTTGGTGCTCAGTATTGGTTGCCTTTGTTTGTTTGGTTTGTGTGCTGTGTTGGAGAGAATACATTGGTTAGTTTCCAGGCCCCTGCCTAGCCTGGAAACGCTTGTTCTACTTGCTGTTGGGACGTTGGTCTGAGGTGAGTACAATCAGCTGTGTACCTTGGTGGGAGATTTGGATAGGGTAGTGAAACTTACTACCCGGAGCTATAACCTTTTTCCCCTGATAGGCTTAGTGACGTGTTTCATTTTGGAATATGTTGGGCATTGTTAATGTTTGTTATTTTTGTGTGGTGTCTGTGGACTGAGCAGTTGTCTCGGGGGCACATCCGTGGCTTGGTGGAATCTACCAGCGTGCTGGGGGGTTACTTCCTTGCCAGCGGGCTACAGTGCATAATTACCCACCGCAAATCTGCATGAAGACTAGGGTTGAGTTATTGTAGATTTTGGGGAAGCTCCATTTCTCATCTCTTTTCTGTGGTGCCCGGTGTGATTTGTATTTTCTCTTGTTGTGGTCTGGTGTGCTCAGTAGAGGGGTTGAGTGAGAATTTTTTTGACTATGGCGTCTAATGTAGACGAGTTCATTCGCTTTCCATCAAAGGAACTGTTAGATGTATGTACTAAAGAACAGCTGTTGAAGGTTGCTGAACACTACAAGGTTGAAATTAGTGATAAATGTAAAAAAAATTCTATTAGGTTAATATTGAAGGCCAATCTGATGGAGAGTGGTATTCTTGAAGATACCACTGGGGCAGCCTCTGCTGAGGACTCGCCGTCTCCCCGATATGTTACAATTACCGCTCCATCGGTTAGTCCTAGTAGTCTTCTTTTTGAACAGCAGAAAGAGCTGCTTCTGTTACAGCTAGAGCACGATCGTGTAAAATATGAGAAGGAATTGGAATTTAAACAGGATATGGAGCGTGCTAAAATCAAGCTGCAACAAGAGCGACTAGAGTTGGTTAGGGAAGGAAAGCTCTCAGGGGAGAGTTTGCTCTGGGAAGGTGACGCAGATTTACTTAGGAGTCGTTCCTCTTTTGGGTGTGCCCCGGACACATTTGACATTGTTGGGAATTTACGGTTGTTGCCTCAGTTTAATGAAAAGGACCCTGAGACATTATTTTCGTTGTTTGAGCGTGTTGCTGACGCTAGGAGTTGGCCTGATTCTGACCGCACTTTAATGTTGCAGTGTGTGCTGACTGGTAAAGCGCAGGAAGCATATTCAGCTCTTAGTGTAGCCGACAGTGTCAGTTATGATAAGGTTAAAAGGGCGGTGTTACAGATTTACGAATTGGTTCCTGAGGCTTACTGCCAACGATTTAGAACTTTAGAAAGGGATGATAGGCAGACTCATGTTGAGTTTGCGCGAAAATTATCTTCACAGTTTAATCGCTGGTGTTCCGCCTCTGCGGTTATGACTTTTCAAGGGCTGTGTGATCTGATTATGCTAGAGCAATTTAAGGACACAATCCCTGATCATATAGCGACGTATATTAACGAACGAAAAGTACAGACTGTCGCTGAAGCTGCGGTTTTGGCGGACGAATATGTTTTGACTCACAAAAGTATTTTTGTAGAACCCCGTACTTGGAGTGAGTGGGGGCGTTCGGAGAGATTTGGGCCTCGCTCACCGAGATACTCTGGTTCACGGGCAGAGTTTTATTCAACTAGGGTTGAGCCTGACTCCCGTGGTAAAACTGACTTTGGTCAAGAGTGTCACTACTGTCAAGGCTCAGGTCATTGGAAAAACGAATGTCCGGTTCTCAGGTCTAGGGGTAAATTCAGTACGTGTGTTAACCTCTATGGGCTAGGTGGGACGCTTGCGTCCCACCTACGTAACAGCCACTGCCAGCCTGTGGCGCGATTTTCAAAACCTTAAAAATCCTATTACTTCAATTTCTCAAACATATGACTATTTTACAGCCATTTAAAGACAAGACTCTCGTTAATCTAACCACACTGTCCGATTTCAAAAAGGCTTTACAACGAAAGCAAAACATTAGATTATGTCAGCAGAGTACCAAGCCAGAAATAATCAGACACCCATTTTTCAAGCCAGCATATAATGTCACCAAAACCCAGAAGACAGCTAAATGCAGCACTCACCTTTGATGATCTTCATCAGATGACAACCCTAGGACATTATGTTATACAATACATGCATGTTTTGTTCAATCAAGTTCATATTTATATCAAAAACCAGCTTTTTACATTAGCATGTGACGTTCAGAACTAGCATACCCCCCGCAAACTTCCGGGGAATTCGCTAACATTTTACTAAATTACTCACGATAAACGTTCACAAAAAGCATAACAATTATTTTAAGAATTATAGATACAGACCTCCTCTATGCACTCGATATGTCCGATTTTAAAATAGCTTTTTGGTGAAAGCACATTTTGCAATATTCTAAGTACATAGCCCAGGCATCACGGGCTCGCTATTTAGACACCCGGCAAGTTTAGCACTCACCATAATCATATTTACTATTATAAAAGTTTGATTACCTTTTGTTGTCTTCGTCAGAATGCACACCCAGGACTGCTACTTCAATAACAAATGTTGGTTTGGTCCAAAATAATCCATCGTTATATCCGAATAGCGGCGTTTTGTTCGTGCGTTCCAGACACTATCCGAAATAGTAAAGAAGTGTCGCGCGCATGGCGCAATTCGTGACAATAAAATTCTAAATATTCCATTACCGTACTTCGAAGCATGTCAACCGCTGTTTAAAATCAATTTTTACGACATTTTTCTCGTAGAAAAGCGATAATATTCCGACAGGGAATCTCCTTTTCGGCAAACAGAGGAAAAAATCCCAAAGGCGGGGGCGGTCGGGGTCACGCGCATAAGCCCAGTGTCCCTTGATCGGCCACTTGAGAAAGGCGATAATGTGTTTCAGCCTGGGGCTGGAATGACGACATTCTGTTTTTTCCCGGGCTCTGAGAGCCTATGGAAGACGTGGGAAGTGTCACGTTAGAGCAGAGATCCTTAGTAAATGATAGAGATGGAAAAGAAGTTCAAGAAATGGTCAGACAGGCCACTTCCTGTAAAGGAATCTCTCAGGTTTTGACCTGCCATTTGAGTTCTGTTATACTCACAGACACCATTCAAACAGTTTTAGAAAATTTAGGGTGTTTTCTATCCATATGTAATAAGTATATGCATATTCTAGTTACTGGGTAGGAGTGGTAACCAGATTAAATCGGGTATGTTTTTTATCCAGCCGTGTCAATACTGCCCCCTAGCCCTAACAGGTTAACGTTAAATCTAGGCCTACGGCGTTAGCTGCGTCTGTTCCACATCAGTTTACTCCTGACACATTGTCTCAGGCCCAGGGGCATGTGAAAGTCCATATTGACCCAGGCTATTTACCTTTCATTACGGAGGGTTTTGTGTCTATGTTAGGAAGTAAGAACCTAGTGCCAGTGAAGATCCTACGAGACACAGGTGCCTCGGAATCGTTTGTGTTGGAATCTGTGTTACCTTTCTCTGCTGAGACTGATTCTGGGAATAGTGTTCTAATTAGGGGAATAGGTTTGAACAATCTGTCAGTTCCATTGCATAAACTGATATTGGATTGTGGACTGGTGAAAGGTGACGTTGTTGTGGGGGTGCGTCCTTCGTTGCCTATTGAGGGTATCGACGTTATCCTTGGGAATAACTTGGCTGGTGAGCGTGTGTGGCCTGTCGTGTTTCCATCTCTAGTGGTTTCCACTAAACCGTCAATTGTAGGGATTCCTGATGAGAGTGCGCAGAGTTTCCCAGCGGTGTTCTCTGCGGGTGCAGTGACGCGGTCTATGAGCCATGGTGACCCGGTCCCTGCTCCGGTAAATGAGAATACCACAAAGAAGTCTCTCACTGTTTTCCCTGTTATCCCGTTATCTGTATTCCGCTCCGATCTAATCAATGCGCCACGGACTGACCCCACATTAGAAGAGTTGCGTGACCAAATTGTGCCTGTGGAACAGTTGGGAGATGTCGCACATGGTTATTTTCTCCAAGAGGATGTTCTGATGAGAAAGTGGGAGTCTACAGAGGATGGTAAAACTGTTCGTTTGGCTGATACCGTTACTTCCCTTGGTTCTTGTAATACTAGGTCTGTGCATGAGGACGAAAATGTTCCTGGTCCCGATGATTGCATACTGCAGGGTAGATTGAAAAATTCAGAGACACTGGATATTTTGGATAGCCCTTTTACTCAGCTACCTGTTGATGGGCGGAAAGAGCTGGTTGGTCTGATTCGGAAAATTCCAGGTTTGTTTTCTGTGACACCTACACGTTGTGACGGCCCTGAATGTTTCTGAACCGTCTCAGTGCTTCTCCTTCCAATAGGGCGCTTTCCCTTTAATTCTCAATTAATTAGTGCTTCTTCCAATAGGGCGCTTCCCCTTTAATTCCCAATTAAATAGCCAGCATCAGCTGTGCAAAAGAGGAGTTGTGATGGAAACATGAATGAGGATGTGTTCGACCCTCAGTTCTGAAGCGTCTCTCTTCCGTTTGTTGTGCTGCTTTAAAAGTGTGCTTTGTGTAGCCTAATAGAAAATCTACCCAAGGTCGGCTCCACTCTTGCATCTGTGGACTACACCTCTCCGTTGGTTTTCGTGGCCTTTCTCCGCTGGAGATCTGTCGGCGGATTGGCTTCTCTGACTGACCGACGGACTACAACCTTTTTTGTATACGGTATTTCATTTGTTTTGGTGTGATGTATACTGTGATGATTTAGGTAGTTAGTTGTAGTTGAGGATTTATTGAAATGTGTGGTAAAATATTTGTTCTTTTCATTGTATGATTGACACTGGGTTTACGCTACACTGTATGAACGGACAACCATTGCGTGACTAAGGTCACTTGAGTTCCCTGAACTTGTTTACCGGGCTGGACTCTTTTTAGGCCCGAGGTACAGGACATTTCTGGAGGAACCAGAGCTGTTTAAAGCTCATTATTGTTATATTGTTGTGTGTGTGTGTGTGTGATCATTTAGGTTGTTAATACAACCACGCAAAAGAATACAGTTGTTTTGAAGTTATTTCCATTGTTTTAAGGGTTTATGAAAAGTGTATTTCCATCCTGACTTTTACATGAGTCCTTTGTATTGGTGTAGACTTGACGGACCAGATGGGACTCATTCCCTATCAAACTAAAAGGAGAAACTAATATTTTCTCTGGTAGGCACAACCTACCTGGCACCCCTATAAATTATAACCTCAAGTCAAAACCGTTACAACGTACAAACTTGATAGAGCATAATATTGACATTGGAGATGCTGACCCCATTCGTCAGCGGTTCTATAGAGTCTCTGTAGAGAAACTGCGTTGTCTGGATGCTGAGGTCAGGTACATGCTGGAGAGTAAGATAGCAGAGCCTTCTTTCTCCAGTTGGGCTTCTCCCTGTATCTTGGTCAGTAAACCGGATGGAACGGACCACCGTAAGGTAAACGGAGTCACTAAGCCAGATTAATTTCCTCTTCCTCGGATGGAGGACTGCGTTGATCAAGTCGGCGCAGCTGTTTGTGCAAATTTGACCTGTTATTGTGCTATTGGCAGGTGCCACTGACGAGTAGGGCACATGACATTTTTGCCTTTATTACACCCTCTGGTCTGTACTCGTATTCGGTTATGAGTTTAGTGACTATGAATCGTTGGAGTCACTATGAATCGTTGGAGTCACTATGAATCGTTGGAGTCACTATGAATCGTTGGAGTCACTATGAATCATTGGAGTGACTATGAATCGTTGGGAAATGACAACCGTTGAGAAGTGACTATGAACCGTTGGAAGATGTTGTTTGCGTTTGTAGCTGATGTGGTCTCTTGTGCGCCCTGTTCCTGAATGTTATGTGACTGACCATTGTTTGGTTTTATCATGTTCTAACTTTCCTGTCTGTTCCCTCCTGGTCTTGTGTTCTCCTTTCCTCTTAAATGTTGCTTCCTGTGCACAAAGGTTGCTGAGGTCTGGGGAGAAGGAGGTTGGCTGGGGCAAGTGGAAGGTGAACATGTAACCTCTCGTCAATTTGGGACGCAGAGGCCTGTGTCAATTTGGGACGCAGAGGCCTGTGTCAATTTGGGACGCAGAGGCCTGTGTCAATTTGGGACGCAGAGGCCTGTGTCAATTTGGGACGCAGAGGCCTGTGTCAATTTGGGACGCAGAGGCCTGTGTCAATTTGGGACGCAGAGGCCTGTGTCAATTTGGGACGCAGAGGCCTGTGTCAATTTGGGACGCAGAGGCCTGTGTCAATTTGGGACGCAGAGGCCTGTGTCAATTTGGGACGCAGAGGCCTGTGTCAATTTGGGACGCAGAGGCCTGTGTCAATTTGGGACGCAGAGGCCTGTGTCAATTTGGGACGCAGAGGCTGGTACGTTGTTCCGGGGCCCTTGTTGGTCCCCGGTTTTATGGGGGGGTGTGTGACGACCCTCCCACTCTGTCTGCCGTATTCTCTCTGTTCTTGTTTCCTTGTTAGGATGCCGGTGGGCGGAGTTGGAAGGGTCGTCAGCTAAATGGGAAGCACCTGGGCCCAGCTGTGTCCCAGGATAAAGAGACCTCTTCCACAGTTATTGAGAGGACTCTCTCCATGCAGACACTTTTTTGATTTTGGTTGTGTAGTTTTGTGGCTTTTTGGTTATTTCCTTTGGCACCTTTCAACACCCTGCATTATTACATTCAGGTATGCAAAACACTCACTTACACTACTGATTACTGATTACACACACGCCATTGTTAATTATTTAGTTATTTTAGTTAATAAATATATATTTTGATACTCCTTGTCTCCACGTTGTCTCCCTTTTGTTGTGAACTCAGAGCCGGTTCTGTAACGCTCTGGCCATAGAGAGGGGTTTTTGTTCTTTATTTTGGTTAGGCCAGGGTGTTACATTGGGTGGGCGTTCTATGTTCCTTTTTCTATGTTTTGGTATTTCTTTGTTTTGGGCCATGTGTGTGGCTCCCAATCAGGCACAGGTGGTGCTCGTTGCTGCTGATTGGGAGTCACACATAAGGAGCATGTTTTTCCTTTGGGTTTTGTGGGTAATTGTTTCTTGTTTAGTGTGGTTGCACCTGACAGGACTGTTGGCTGTCAGTTTCCTTGTTTTTGTTTTTGTATAGTGTTCTTTCCAATTAAATTGAAGGATGAATACTAACTCTGCTGCATTTTGGTCCTTTCCTGAAGACAGCCCTTACAGGTTCGTAACAAGTGGGGGCTCATCCGGGATCTTGAACTTGTGTTTGGGAGAAAACGTGGCGGTATGTTAAATTGAGGTGCTTTGTTTGTTAGTTTGAGTTTGGTGCTCAGTATTGGTTGCCTTTGTTTGTTTGGTTTGTGTGCTGTGTTGGAGAGAATACATTGGTTAGTTTCCAGGCCCCTGCCTAGCCTGGAAACGCTTGTTCTACTTGCTGTTGGGACGTTGGTCTGAGGTGAGTACAATCAGCTGTGTACCTTGGTGGGAGATTTGGATAGGGTAGTGAAACTTACTACCCGGAGCTATAACCTTTTTCCCCTGATAGGCTTAGTGACGTGTTTCATTTTGGAATATGTTGGGCATTGTTAATGTTTGTTATTTTTGTGTGGTGTCTGTGGACTGAGCAGTTGTCTCGGGGGCACATCCGTGGCTTGGTGGAATCTACCAGCGTGCTGGGGGGTTACTTCCTTGCCAGCGGGCTACAGTGCATAATTACCCACCGCAAATCTGCATGAAGACTAGGGTTGAGTTATTGTAGATTTTGGGGAAGCTCCATTTCTCATCTCTTTTCTGTGGTGCCCGGTGTGATTTGTATTTTCTCTTGTTGTGGTCTGGTGTGCTCAGTAGAGGGGTTGAGTGAGAATTTTTTTGACTATGGCGTCTAATGTAGACGAGTTCATTCGCTTTCCATCAAAGGAACTGTTAGATGTATGTACTAAAGAACAGCTGTTGAAGGTTGCTGAACACTACAAGGTTGAAATTAGTGATAAATGTAAAAAAAATTCTATTAGGTTAATATTGAAGGCCAATCTGATGGAGAGTGGTATTCTTGAAGATACCACTGGGGCAGCCTCTGCTGAGGACTCGCCGTCTCCCCGATATGTTACAATTACCGCTCCATCGGTTAGTCCTAGTAGTCTTCTTTTTGAACAGCAGAAAGAGCTGCTTCTGTTACAGCTAGAGCACGATCGTGTAAAATATGAGAAGGAATTGGAATTTAAACAGGATATGGAGCGTGCTAAAATCAAGCTGCAACAAGAGCGACTAGAGTTGGTTAGGGAAGGAAAGCTCTCAGGGGAGAGTTTGCTCTGGGAAGGTGACGCAGATTTACTTAGGAGTCGTTCCTCTTTTGGGTGTGCCCCGGACACATTTGACATTGTTGGGAATTTACGGTTGTTGCCTCAGTTTAATGAAAAGGACCCTGAGACATTATTTTCGTTGTTTGAGCGTGTTGCTGACGCTAGGAGTTGGCCTGATTCTGACCGCACTTTAATGTTGCAGTGTGTGCTGACTGGTAAAGCGCAGGAAGCATATTCAGCTCTTAGTGTAGCCGACAGTGTCAGTTATGATAAGGTTAAAAGGGCGGTGTTACAGATTTACGAATTGGTTCCTGAGGCTTACTGCCAACGATTTAGAACTTTAGAAAGGGATGATAGGCAGACTCATGTTGAGTTTGCGCGAAAATTATCTTCACAGTTTAATCGCTGGTGTTCCGCCTCTGCGGTTATGACTTTTCAAGGGCTGTGTGATCTGATTATGCTAGAGCAATTTAAGGACACAATCCCTGATCATATAGCGACGTATATTAACGAACGAAAAGTACAGACTGTCGCTGAAGCTGCGGTTTTGGCGGACGAATATGTTTTGACTCACAAAAGTATTTTTGTAGAACCCCGTACTTGGAGTGAGTGGGGGCGTTCGGAGAGATTTGGGCCTCGCTCACCGAGATACTCTGGTTCACGGGCAGAGTTTTATTCAACTAGGGTTGAGCCTGACTCCCGTGGTAAAACTGACTTTGGTCAAGAGTGTCACTACTGTCAAGGCTCAGGTCATTGGAAAAACGAATGTCCGGTTCTCAGGTCTAGGGGTAAATTCAGTACGTGTGTTAACCTCTATGGGCTAGGTGGGACGCTTGCGTCCCACCTACGTAACAGCCACTGCCAGCCTGTGGCGCGATTTTCAAAACCTTAAAAATCCTATTACTTCAATTTCTCAAACATATGACTATTTTACAGCCATTTAAAGACAAGACTCTCGTTAATCTAACCACACTGTCCGATTTCAAAAAGGCTTTACAACGAAAGCAAAACATTAGATTATGTCAGCAGAGTACCAAGCCAGAAATAATCAGACACCCATTTTTCAAGCCAGCATATAATGTCACCAAAACCCAGAAGACAGCTAAATGCAGCACTCACCTTTGATGATCTTCATCAGATGACAACCCTAGGACATTATGTTATACAATACATGCATGTTTTGTTCAATCAAGTTCATATTTATATCAAAAAACAGCTTTTTACATTAGCATGTGACGTTCAGAACTAGCATACCCCCCGCAAACTTCCGGGGAATTCGCTAACATTTTACTAAATTACTCACGATAAACGTTCACAAAAAGCATAACAATTATTTTAAGAATTATAGATACAGACCTCCTCTATGCACTCGATATGTCCGATTTTAAAATAGCTTTTTGGTGAAAGCACATTTTGCAATATTCTAAGTACATAGCCCAGGCATCACGGGCTCGCTATTTAGACACCCGGCAAGTTTAGCACTCACCATAATCATATTTACTATTATAAAAGTTTGATTACCTTTTGTTGTCTTCGTCAGAATGCACACCCAGGACTGCTACTTCAATAACAAATGTTGGTTTGGTCCAAAATAATCCATCGTTATATCCGAATAGCGGCGTTTTGTTCGTGCGTTCCAGACACTATCCGAAATAGTAAAGAAGTGTCGCGCGCATGGCGCAATTCGTGACAATAAAATTCTAAATATTCCATTACCGTACTTCGAAGCATGTCAACCGCTGTTTAAAATCAATTTTTACGACATTTTTCTCGTAGAAAAGCGATAATATTCCGACAGGGAATCTCCTTTTCGGCAAACAGAGGAAAAAATCCCAAAGGCGGGGGCGGTCGGGGTCACGCGCATAAGCCCAGTGTCCCTTGATCGGCCACTTGAGAAAGGCGATAATGTGTTTCAGCCTGGGGCTGGAATGACGACATTCTGTTTTTTCCCGGGCTCTGAGAGCCTATGGAAGACGTGGGAAGTGTCACGTTAGAGCAGAGATCCTTAGTAAATGATAGAGATGGAAAAGAAGTTCAAGAAATGGTCAGACAGGCCACTTCCTGTAAAGGAATCTCTCAGGTTTTGACCTGCCATTTGAGTTCTGTTATACTCACAGACACCATTCAAACAGTTTTAGAAAATTTAGGGTGTTTTCTATCCATATGTAATAAGTATATGCATATTCTAGTTACTGGGTAGGAGTGGTAACCAGATTAAATCGGGTATGTTTTTTATCCAGCCGTGTCAATACTGCCCCCTAGCCCTAACAGGTTAACGTTAAATCTAGGCCTACGGCGTTAGCTGCGTCTGTTCCACATCAGTTTACTCCTGACACATTGTCTCAGGCCCAGGGGCATGTGAAAGTCCATATTGACCCAGGCTATTTACCTTTCATTACGGAGGGTTTTGTGTCTATGTTAGGAAGTAAGAACCTAGTGCCAGTGAAGATCCTACGAGACACAGGTGCCTCGGAATCGTTTGTGTTGGAATCTGTGTTACCTTTCTCTGCTGAGACTGATTCTGGGAATAGTGTTCTAATTAGGGGAATAGGTTTGAACAATCTGTCAGTTCCATTGCATAAACTGATATTGGATTGTGGACTGGTGAAAGGTGACGTTGTTGTGGGGGTGCGTCCTTCGTTGCCTATTGAGGGTATCGACGTTATCCTTGGGAATAACTTGGCTGGTGAGCGTGTGTGGCCTGTCGTGTTTCCATCTCTAGTGGTTTCCACTAAACCGTCAATTGTAGGGATTCCTGATGAGAGTGCGCAGAGTTTCCCAGCGGTGTTCTCTGCGGGTGCAGTGACGCGGTCTATGAGCCATGGTGACCCGGTCCCTGCTCCGGTAAATGAGAATACCACAAAGAAGTCTCTCACTGGTTTCCCTGTTATCCCGTTATCTGTATTCCGCTCCGATCTAATCAATGCGCCACGGACTGACCCCACATTAGAAGAGTTGCGTGACCAAATTGTGCCTGTGGAACAGTTGGGAGATGTCGCACATGGTTATTTTCTCCAAGAGGATGTTCTGATGAGAAAGTGGGAGTCTACAGAGGATGGTAAAACTGTTCGTTTGGCTGATACCGTTACTTCCCTTGGTTCTTGTAATACTAGGTCTGTGCATGAGGACGAAAATGTTCGTGGTCCCGATGATTGCATACTGCAGGGTAGATTGAAAAATTCAGAGACACTGGATATTTTGGATAGCCCTTTTACTCAGCTACCTGTTGATGGGCGGAAAGAGCTGGTTGGTCTGATTCGGAAAATTCCAGGTTTGTTTTCTGTGACACCTACACGTTGTGACGGCCCTGAATGTTTCTGAACCGTCTCAGTGCTTCTCCTTCCAATAGGGCGCTTTCCCTTTAATTCTCAATTAATTAGTGCTTCTTCCAATAGGGCGCTTCCCCTTTAATTCCCAATTAAATAGCCAGCATCAGCTGTGCAAAAGAGGAGTTGTGATGGAAACATGAATGAGGATGTGTTCGACCCTCAGTTCTGAAGCGTCTCTCTTCCGTTTGTTGTGCTGCTTTAAAAGTGTGCTTTGTGTAGCCTAATAGAAAATCTACCCAAGGTCGGCTCCACTCTTGCATCTGTGGACTACACCTCTCCGTTGGTTTTCGTGGCCTTTCTCCGCTGGAGATCTGTCGGCGGATTGGCTTCTCTGACTGACCGACGGACTACAACCTTTTTTGTATACGGTATTTCATTTGTTTTGGTGTGATGTATACTGTGATGATTTAGGTAGTTAGTTGTAGTTGAGGATTTATTGAAATGTGTGGTAAAATATTTGTTCTTTTCATTGTATGATTGACACTGGGTTTACGCTACACTGTATGAACGGACAACCATTGCGTGACTAAGGTCACTTGAGTTCCCTGAACTTGTTTACCGGGCTGGACTCTTTTTAGGCCCGAGGTACAGGACATTTCTGGAGGAACCAGAGCTGTTTAAAGCTCATTATTGTTATATTGTTGTGTGTGTGTGTGTGATCATTTAGGTTGTTAATACAACCAGGCAAAAGAATACAGTTGTTTTGAAGTTATTTCCATTGTTTTAAGGGTTTATGAAAAGTGTATTTCCATCCTGACTTTTACATGAGTCCTTTGTATTGGTGTAGACTTGACGGACCAGATGGGACTCATTCCCTATCAAACTAAAAGGAGAAACTAATATTTTCTCTGGTAGGCACAACCTACCTGGCACCCCTATAAATTATAACCTCAAGTCAAAACCGTTACAACGTACAAACTTGATAGAGCATAATATTGACATTGGAGATGCTGACCCCATTCGTCAGCGGTTCTATAGAGTCTCTGTAGAGAAACTGCGTTGTCTGGATGCTGAGGTCAGGTACATGCTGGAGAGTAAGATAGCAGAGCCTTCTTTCTCCAGTTGGGCTTCTCCCTGTATCTTGGTCAGTAAACCGGATGGAACGGACCACCGTAAGGTAAACGGAGTCACTAAGCCAGATTAATTTCCTCTTCCTCGGATGGAGGACTGCGTTGATCAAGTCGGCGCAGCTGTTTGTGCAAATTTGACCTGTTATTGTGCTATTGGCAGGTGCCACTGACGAGTAGGGCACATGACATTTTTGCCTTTATTACACCCTCTGGTCTGTACTCGTATTCGGTTATGAGTTTAGTGACTATGAATCGTTGGAGTCACTATGAATCGTTGGAGTCACTATGAATCGTTGGAGTCACTATGAATCGTTGGAGTCACTATGAATCATTGGAGTGACTATGAATCGTTGGGAAATGACAACCGTTGAGAAGTGACTATGAACCGTTGGAAGATGTTGTTTGCGTTTGTAGCTGATGTGGTCTCTTGTGCGCCCTGTTCCTGAATGTTATGTGACTGACCATTGTTTGGTTTTATCATGTTCTAACTTTCCTGTCTGTTCCCTCCTGGTCTTGTGTTCTCCTTTCCTCTTAAATGTTGCTTCCTGTGCACAAAGGTTGCTGAGGTCTGGGGAGAAGGAGGTTGGCTGGGGCAAGTGGAAGGTGAACATGTAACCTCTCGTCAATTTGGGACGCAGAGGCCTGTGTCAATTTGGGACGCAGAGGCCTGTGTCAATTTGGGACGCAGAGGCCTGTGTCAATTTGGGACGCAGAGGCCTGTGTCAATTTGGGACGCAGAGGCCTGTGTCAATTTGGGACGCAGAGGCCTGTGTCAATTTGGGACGCAGAGGCCTGTGTCAATTTGGGACGCAGAGGCCTGTGTCAATTTGGGACGCAGAGGCCTGTGTCAATTTGGGACGCAGAGGCCTGTGTCAATTTGGGACGCAGAGGCCTGTGTCAATTTGGGACGCAGAGGCCTGTGTCAATTTGGGACGCAGAGGCTGGTACGTTGTTCCGGGGCCCTTGTTGGTCCCCGGTTTTATGGGGGGGTGTGTGACGACCCTCCCACTCTGTCTGCCGTATTCTCTCTGTTCTTGTTTCCTTGTTAGGATGCCGGTGGGCGGAGTTGGAAGGGTCGTCAGCTAAATGGGAAGCACCTGGGCCCAGCTGTGTCCCAGGATAAAGAGACCTCTTCCACAGTTATTGAGAGGACTCTCTCCATGCAGACACTTTTTTGATTTTGGTTGTGTAGTTTTGTGGCTTTTTGGTTATTTCCTTTGGCACCTTTCAACACCCTGCATTATTACATTCAGGTATGCAAAACACTCACTTACACTACTGATTACACACACGCCATTGTTAATTATTTAGTTATTTTAGTTAATAAATATATATTTTGATACTCCTTGTCTCCACGTTGTCTCCCTTTTGTTGTGAACTCAGAGCCGGTTCTGTAACGCTCTGGCCATAGAGAGGGGTTTTTGTTCTTTATTTTGGTTAGGCCAGGGTGTTACATTGGGTGGGCGTTCTATGTTCCTTTTTCTATGTTTTGGTATTTCTTTGTTTTGGGCCATGTGTGTGGCTCCCAATCAGGCACAGGTGGTGCTCGTTGCTGCTGATTGGGAGTCACACATAAGGAGCATGTTTTTCCTTTGGGTTTTGTGGGTAATTGTTTCTTGTTTAGTGTGGTTGCACCTGACAGGACTGTTGGCTGTCAGTTTCCTTGTTTTTGTTTTTGTATAGTGTTCTTTCCAATTAAATTGAAGGATGAATACTAACTCTGCTGCATTTTGGTCCTTTCCTGAAGACAGCCCTTACAGGTTCGTAACAAGTGGGGGCTCATCCGGGATCTTGAACTTGTGTTTGGGAGAAAACGTGGCGGTATGTTAAATTGAGGTGCTTTGTTTGTTAGTTTGAGTTTGGTGCTCAGTATTGGTTGCCTTTGTTTGTTTGGTTTGTGTGCTGTGTTGGAGAGAATACATTGGTTAGTTTCCAGGCCCCTGCCTAGCCTGGAAACGCTTGTTCTACTTGCTGTTGGGACGTTGGTCTGAGGTGAGTACAATCAGCTGTGTACCTTGGTGGGAGATTTGGATAGGGTAGTGAAACTTACTACCCGGAGCTATAACCTTTTTCCCCTGATAGGCTTAGTGACGTGTTTCATTTTGGAATATGTTGGGCATTGTTAATGTTTGTTATTTTTGTGTGGTGTCTGTGGACTGAGCAGTTGTCTCGGGGGCACATCCGTGGCTTGGTGGAATCTACCAGCGTGCTGGGGGGTTACTTCCTTGCCAGCGGGCTACAGTGCATAATTACCCACCGCAAATCTGCATGAAGACTAGGGTTGAGTTATTGTAGATTTTGGGGAAGCTCCATTTCTCATCTCTTTTCTGTGGTGCCCGGTGTGATTTGTATTTTCTCTTGTTGTGGTCTGGTGTGCTCAGTAGAGGGGTTGAGTGAGAATTTTTTTGACTATGGCGTCTAATGTAGACGAGTTCATTCGCTTTCCATCAAAGGAACTGTTAGATGTATGTACTAAAGAACAGCTGTTGAAGGTTGCTGAACACTACAAGGTTGAAATTAGTGATAAATGTAAAAAAAATTCTATTAGGTTAATATTGAAGGCCAATCTGATGGAGAGTGGTATTCTTGAAGATACCACTGGGGCAGCCTCTGCTGAGGACTCGCCGTCTCCCCGATATGTTACAATTACCGCTCCATCGGTTAGTCCTAGTAGTCTTCTTTTTGAACAGCAGAAAGAGCTGCTTCTGTTACAGCTAGAGCACGATCGTGTAAAATATGAGAAGGAATTGGAATTTAAACAGGATATGGAGCGTGCTAAAATCAAGCTGCAACAAGAGCGACTAGAGTTGGTTAGGGAAGGAAAGCTCTCAGGGGAGAGTTTGCTCTGGGAAGGTGACGCAGATTTACTTAGGAGTCGTTCCTCTTTTGGGTGTGCCCCGGACACATTTGACATTGTTGGGAATTTACGGTTGTTGCCTCAGTTTAATGAAAAGGACCCTGAGACATTATTTTCGTTGTTTGAGCGTGTTGCTGACGCTAGGAGTTGGCCTGATTCTGACCGCACTTTAATGTTGCAGTGTGTGCTGACTGGTAAAGCGCAGGAAGCATATTCAGCTCTTAGTGTAGCCGACAGTGTCAGTTATGATAAGGTTAAAAGGGCGGTGTTACAGATTTACGAATTGGTTCCTGAGGCTTACTGCCAACGATTTAGAACTTTAGAAAGGGATGATAGGCAGACTCATGTTGAGTTTGCGCGAAAATTATCTTCACAGTTTAATCGCTGGTGTTCCGCCTCTGCGGTTATGACTTTTCAAGGGCTGTGTGATCTGATTATGCTAGAGCAATTTAAGGACACAATCCCTGATCATATAGCGACGTATATTAACGAACGAAAAGTACAGACTGTCGCTGAAGCTGCGGTTTTGGCGGACGAATATGTTTTGACTCACAAAAGTATTTTTGTAGAACCCCGTACTTGGAGTGAGTGGGGGCGTTCGGAGAGATTTGGGCCTCGCTCACCGAGATACTCTGGTTCACGGGCAGAGTTTTATTCAACTAGGGTTGAGCCTGACTCCCGTGGTAAAACTGACTTTGGTCAAGAGTGTCACTACTGTCAAGGCTCAGGTCATTGGAAAAACGAATGTCCGGTTCTCAGGTCTAGGGGTAAATTCAGTACGTGTGTTAACCTCTATGGGCTAGGTGGGACGCTTGCGTCCCACCTACGTAACAGCCACTGCCAGCCTGTGGCGCGATTTTCAAAACCTTAAAAATCCTATTACTTCAATTTCTCAAACATATGACTATTTTACAGCCATTTAAAGACAAGACTCTCGTTAATCTAACCACACTGTCCGATTTCAAAAAGGCTTTACAACGAAAGCAAAACATTAGATTATGTCAGCAGAGTACCAAGCCAGAAATAATCAGACACCCATTTTTCAAGCCAGCATATAATGTCACCAAAACCCAGAAGACAGCTAAATGCAGCACTCACCTTTGATGATCTTCATCAGATGACAACCCTAGGACATTATGTTATACAATACATGCATGTTTTGTTCAATCAAGTTCATATTTATATCAAAAAACAGCTTTTTACATTAGCATGTGACGTTCAGAACTAGCATACCCCCCGCAAACTTCCGGGGAATTCGCTAACATTTTACTAAATTACTCACGATAAACGTTCACAAAAAGCATAACAATTATTTTAAGAATTATAGATACAGACCTCCTCTATGCACTCGATATGTCCGATTTTAAAATAGCTTTTTGGTGAAAGCACATTTTGCAATATTCTAAGTACATAGCCCAGGCATCACGGGCTCGCTATTTAGACACCCGGCAAGTTTAGCACTCACCATAATCATATTTACTATTATAAAAGTTTGATTACCTTTTGTTGTCTTCGTCAGAATGCACACCCAGGACTGCTACTTCAATAACAAATGTTGGTTTGGTCCAAAATAATCCATCGTTATATCCGAATAGCGGCGTTTTGTTCGTGCGTTCCAGACACTATCCGAAATAGTAAAGAAGTGTCGCGCGCATGGCGCAATTCGTGACAATAAAATTCTAAATATTCCATTACCGTACTTCGAAGCATGTCAACCGCTGTTTAAAATCAATTTTTACGACATTTTTCTCGTAGAAAAGCGATAATATTCCGACAGGGAATCTCCTTTTCGGCAAACAGAGGAAAAAATCCCAAAGGCGGGGGCGGTCGGGGTCACGCGCATAAGCCCAGTGTCCCTTGATCGGCCACTTGAGAAAGGCGATAATGTGTTTCAGCCTGGGGCTGGAATGACGACATTCTGTTTTTTCCCGGGCTCTGAGAGCCTATGGAAGACGTGGGAAGTGTCACGTTAGAGCAGAGATCCTTAGTAAATGATAGAGATGGAAAAGAAGTTCAAGAAATGGTCAGACAGGCCACTTCCTGTAAAGGAATCTCTCAGGTTTTGACCTGCCATTTGAGTTCTGTTATACTCACAGACACCATTCAAACAGTTTTAGAAAATTTAGGGTGTTTTCTATCCATATGTAATAAGTATATGCATATTCTAGTTACTGGGTAGGAGTGGTAACCAGATTAAATCGGGTATGTTTTTTATCCAGCCGTGTCAATGCTGCCCCCTAGCCCTAACAGGTTAAATAGGACATTCTCAGTAATGTAGCACACATGGTCTGTTCCAGTGTGACTAGAGCTATCATTTGACACCGTTTCAATAGACAATGGAGCTTTTTGCGATTTTTATGCACCCCCAGACAAATTTGACAAACAAAGCTAAATTGAATTTACTACAAAAACGACCCAGTTTAGAGGGCTAAAAGCTAGTTAAATAGGACATTCTCAGTAATGTAGCACACATGGTCTGTTCCAGTGTGACTAGAGCTATCATTTGACACCGTTTCAATAGACAATGGAGCTTTTCTGCGATTTTTATGCACCCCCAGACAAATTTGACAAACAAAGCTAAATTGAATTTGATACAAAAACGACCCAGTTTAGAGGGCTAAAAGCTAGTTAAATAGAACATTCTCAGTAATGTAGCACACATGGTCTGTTCCAGTGTGACTAGAGCTATCATTTGACACCGTTTCAATAGACAATGGAGCTTTTCTGCGATTTTTATGCACCCCCAGACAAATTTGACAAACAAAGCTAAATTGAATTTACTACAAAAACGACCCAGTTTAGAGGGCTAAAAGCTAGTTAAATAGGACATTCTCAGTAATGTAGCACACATGGTCTGTTCCAGTGTGACTAGAGCTATCATTTGACACCGTTTCAATAGACAATGGAGCTTTTCTGCATTTTTATGCACCCCCAGACAAATTTGACAAACAAAGCTAAATTGAATTTACTACAAAAACGACCCAGTTTAGAGGGCTAAAAGCTAGTTAAATAGGACATTCTCAGTAATGTAGCACACATGGTCTGTTCCAGTGTGACTAGAGCTATCATTTGACACCGTTTCAATAGACAATGGAGCTTTTCTGCGATTTTTATGCACCCCCAGACAAATTTGACAAAGCTAAATTGAATTTACTACAAAAACGACCCAGTTTAGAGGGCTAAAAGCTAGTTAAATAGGACATTCTCAGTAATGTAGCACACATGGTCTGTTCCAGTGTGACTAGAGCTATCATTTGACACCGTTTCAATAGACAATGGAGCTTTTCTGCGATTTTTATGCACCCCCAGACAAATTTGACAAACAAAGCTAAATTGAATTTACTACAAAAACGACCCAGTTTAGAGGGCTAAAAGCTAGTTAAATTGGACATTCTCAGTAATGTAGCACACATGGTCTGTTCCAGTTTGACTAGAGCTATCATTTGACACCGTTTCAATAGACAATGGAGCTTTTCTGCGATTTTTATGCACCCCCAGACAAATTTGACAAACAAAGCTAAATTGAATTTACTACAAAAACGACCCAGTTTAGAGGGCTAAAAGCTAGTTAAATAGGACATTCTCAGTAATGTAGCACACATGGTCTGTTCCAGTGTGACTAGAGCTATCATTTGACACCGTTTCAATAGACAATGGAGCTTTTCTGCGATTTTTATGCACCCCCAGACAAATTTGACAAAGCTAAATTGAATTTACTACAAAAACGACCCAGTTTAGAGGGCTAAAAGCTAGTTAAATAGGACATTCTCACTAATGTAGCACACATGGTCTGTTCCAGTGTGACTAGAGCTATCATTTGACACCGTTTCAATAGACAATGGAGCTTTTCTGCGATTTTTATGCACCCCAGACAAATTTGACAAACAAAGCTAAATTGAATTTGATACAAAAACGACCCAGTTTAGAGGGCTAAAAGCTAGTTAAATAGGACATTCTCAGTAATGTAGCACACATGGTCTGTTCCAGTGTGACTAGAGCTATCATTTGACACCGTTTCAATAGACAATGGAGCTTTTCTGCGATTTTTATGCACCCCCAGACAAATTTGACAAACAAAGCTAAATTGAATTTACTACAAAAACGACCCAGTTTAGAGGGCTAAAAGCTAGTTAAATAGGACATTCTCACTAATGTAGCACACATGGTCTGTTCCAGTGTGACTAGAGCTATCATTTGACACCGTTTCAATAGACAATGGAGCTTTTCTGCATTTTTTATGCACCCCCAGACAAATTTGACAAACAAAGCTAAATTGAATTTACTACAAAAACGACCCAGTTTAGAGGGCTAAAAGCTAGTTAAATTGGACATTCTCAGTAATGTAGCACACATGGTCTGTTCCAGTGTGACTAGAGCTATCATTTGACACCGTTTCAATAGACAATGGAGCTTTTCTGCGATTTTTATGCACCCCCAGACAAATTTGACAAACAAAGCTAAATTGAATTTACTACAAAAACGACCCAGTTTAGAGGGCTAAAAGCTAGTTAAATAGGACATTCTCAGTAATGTAGCACACATGGTCTGTTCCAGTGTGACTAGAGCTATCATTTGACACCGTTTCAATAGACAATGGAGCTTTTCTGCGATTTTTATGCACCCCCAGACAAATTTGACAAACAAAGCTAAATTGAATTTACTACAAAAACGACCCAGTTTAGAGGGCTAAAAGCTAGTTAAATAGGACATTCTCAGTAATGTAGCACACATGGTCTGTTCCAGTGTGACTAGAGCTATCATTTGACACCGTTTCAATAGACAATGGAGCTTTTCTGCGATTTTTATGCACCCCAGACAAATTTGACAAACAAAGCTAAATTGAATTTACTACAAAAACGACCCAGTTTAGAGGGCTAAAAGCTAGTTAAATAGGACATTCTCAGTAATGTAGCACACATGGTCTGTTCCAGTGTGACTAGAGCTATCATTTGACACCGTTTCAATAGACAATGGAGCTTTTCTGCGATTTTTATGCACCCCCAGACAAATTTGACAAAGCTAAATTGAATTTACTACAAAAACGACCCAGTTTAGAGGGCTAAAAGCTAGTTAAATAGGACATTCTCAGTAATGTAGCACACATGGTCTGTTCCAGTGTGACTAGAGCTATCATTTGACACCGTTTCAATAGACAATGGAGCTTTTCTGCGATTTTTATGCACCCTCAGACAAATTTGACAAACAAAGCTAAATTGAATTTGATACAAAAACAACCCAGTTTAGAGGGCTAAAAGCTAGTTAAATAGGACATTCTCAGTAATGTAGCACACATGGTCTGTTCCAGTGTGACTAGAGCTATCATTTGACACCGTTTCAATAGACAATGGAGCTTTTCTGCGATTTTTTATGCACCCCCAGACAAATTTGACAAACAAAGCTAAATTGAATTTACTACAAAAACGACCCAGTTTAGAGGGCTAAAAGCTAGTTAAATTGGACATTCTCAGTAATGTAGCACACATGGTCTGTTCCAGTTTGACTAGAGCTATCATTTGACACCGTTTCAATAGACAATGGAGCTTTTCTGCGATTTTTATGCACCCTCAGACAAATTTGACAAACAAAGCTAAATTGAATTTGATACAAAAACAACCCAGTTTAGAGGGCTAAAAGCTAGTTAAATAGGACATTCTCAGTAATGTAGCACACATGGTCTGTTCCAGTGTGACTAGAGCTATCATTTGACACCGTTTCAATAGACAATGGAGCTTTTCTGCATTTTTTATGCACCCCCAGACAAATTTGACAAACAAAGCTAAATTGAATTTACTACAAAAACGACCCAGTTTAGAGGGCTAAAAGCTAGTTAAATAGGACATTCTCAGTAATGTAGCACACATGGTCTGTTCCAGTGTTACTAGAGCTATCATTTGACACCGTTTCAATAGACAATGGAGCTTTTCTGCGATTTTTATGCACCCCCAGACAAATTTGACAAAGCTAAATTGAATTTACTACAAAAACGACCCAGTTTAGAGGGCTAAAAGCTAGTTAAATAGGACATTCTCAGTAATGTAGCACACATGGTCTGTTCCAGTGTGACTAGAGCTATCATTTGACACCGTTTCAATAGACAATGGAGCTTTTCTGCGATTTTTATGCAACCTCAAACAAATTTGACAAACAAAGCTAAATTGAATTTGATACAAAAACAACCCAGTTGAGGGCTAAAAGCAAGTTAAATTGGACATTCTCAGTAATGTAGCACACATGGTCTGTTCCAGTGTGACTAGAGCTATCATTTGACACCGTTTCAATAGACAATGGAGCTTTTCTGCGATTTTTATGCACCCCCAGACAAATTTGCACAAAGCTAAATTGAATTTACTACAAAAACGACCCAGTTTAGAGGGCTAAAAGCTAGTTAAATAGGACATTCTCAGTAATGTAGCACACATGGTCTGTTCCAGTGTGACTAGAGCTATCATTTGACACCGTTTCAATAGACAATGGAGCTTTTCTGCGATTTTTATGCACCCCCAGACAAATTTGACAAACAAAGCTAAATTGAATTTACTACAAAAACGACCCAGTTTAGAGGGCTAAAAGCTAGTTAAATTGGACATTCTCAGTAATGTAGCACACATGGTCTGTTCCAGTTTGACTAGAGCTATCATTTGACACCGTTTCAATAGACAATGGAGCTTTTCTGCGATTTTTATGCACCCCCAGACAAATTTGACAAAGCTAAATTGAATTTACTACAAAAACGACCCAGTTTAGAGGGCTAAAAGCTAGTTAAATAGGACATTCTCAGTAATGTAGCACACATGGTCTGTTCCAGTGTGACTAGAGCTATCATTTGACACCGTTTCAATAGACAATGGAGATTTTCTGCGATTTTTATGCACCCCCAGACAAATTTGACAAAGCTAAATTGAATTTACTACAAAAGCGACCCAGTTTAGAGGGCTAAAAGCTAGTTAAATAGGACATTCTCAGTAATGTAGCACACATGGTCTGTTCCAGTGTGACTAGAGCTATCATTTGACACCGTTTCAATAGACAATGGAGCTTTTCTGCGATTTTTATGCACCCCCAGACAAATTTGACAAAGCTAAATTGAATTTACTACAATAGCGACCCAGTTTAGAGGGCTAAAAGCTAGTTAAATAGGACATTCTCAGTAATGTAGCACACATGGTCTGTTCCAGTGTGACTAGAGCTATCATTTGACACCGTTTCAATAGACAATGGAGCTTTTCTGCGATTTTTATGCACCCCCAGACAAATTTGACAAACAAAGCTAAATTGAATTTACTACAAAAACGACCCAGTTTAGAGGGCTAAAAGCTAGTTAAATAGGACATTCTCAGTAATGTAGCACACATGGTCTGTTCCAGTGTGACTAGAGCTATCATTTGACACCGTTTCAATAGACAATGGAGCTTTTCTGCGATTTTTATGCACCCCCAGACAAATTTGACAAACAAAGCTAAATTGAATTTGATACAAAAACGACCCAGTTTAGAGGGCTAAAAGCTAGTTAAATAGGACATTCTCAGTTATGTAGCACACATGGTCTTTTCCAGTGTGACTAGAGCTATCATTTGACACCGTTTCAATAGACAATGGAGCTTTTCTGCGATTTTTATGCACCCCCAGACAAATTTGACAAAGCTAAATTGAATTTACTACAAAAGCGACCCAGTTTAGAGGGCTAAAAGCTAGTTAAATAGGACATTCTCAGTAATGTAGCACACATGGTCTGTTCCAGTGTGACTAGAGCTATCATTTGACACCGTTTCAATAGACAATGGAGCTTTTCTGCGATTTTTATGCACCCCCAGACAAATTTGACAAACAAAGCTAAATTGAATTTACTACAAAAACGACCCAGTTTAGAGGGCTAAAAGCTAGTTAAATAGGACATTCTCAGTAATGTAGCACACATGGTCTGTTCCAGTGTGACTAGAGCTATCATTTGACACCGTTTCAATAGACAATGGAGCTTTTCTGCGATTTTTATGCACCCCCAGACAAATTTGACAAACAAAGCTAAATTGAATTTACTACAAAAACGACCCAGTTTAGAGGGCTAAAAGCTAGTTAAATAGGACATTCTCAGTAATGTAGCACACATGGTCTGTTCCAGTGTGACTAGAGCTATCATTTGACACCGTTTCAATAGACAATGGAGCTTTTCTGCGATTTTTATGCACCCCCAGACAAATTTGACAAACAAAGCTAAATTGAATTTGATACAAAAACGACCCAGTTTAGAGGGCTAAAAGCTAGTTAAATAGGACATTCTCAGTTATGTAGCACACATGGTCTTTTCCAGTGTGACTAGAGCTATCATTTGACACCGTTTCAATAGACAATGGAGCTTTTCTGCGATTTTTATGCACCCCCAGACAAATTTGACAAAGCTAAATTGAATTTACTACAAAAGCGACCCAGTTTAGAGGGCTAAAAGCTAGTTAAATAGGACATTCTCAGTAATGTAGCACACATGGTCTGTTCCAGTGTGACTAGAGCTATCATTTGACACCGTTTCAATAGACAATGGAGCTTTTCTGCGATTTTTATGCACCCCCAGACAAATTTGACAAACAAAGCTAAATTGAATTTACTACAAAAACGACCCAGTTTAGAGGGCTAAAAGCTAGTTAAATAGGACATTCTCAGTAATGTAGCACACATGGTCTGTTCCAGTGTGACTAGAGCTATCATTTGACACCGTTTCAATAGACAATGGAGCTTTTCTGCGATTTTTATGCACCCCCAGACAAATTTGACAAAGCTAAATTGAATTTACTACAAAAACGACCCAGTTTAGAGGGCTAAAAGCTAGTTAAATAGGACATTCTCAGTAATGTAGCACACATGGTCTGTTCCAGTGTGACTAGAGCTATCATTTGACACCGTTTCAATAGACAATGGAGCTTTTCTGCGATTTTTATGCACCCCCAGACAAATTTGACAAACAAAGCTAAATTGAATTTGATACAAAAACGACCCAGTTTAGAGGGCTAAAAGCTAGTTAAATAGGACATTCTCAGTGATGTAGCACACATGGTCTTTTCCAGTGTGACTAGAGCTATCATTTGACACCGTTTCAATAGACAATGGAGCTTTTCTGCGATTTTTATGCACCCTCAGACAAATTTGACAAACAAAGCTAAATTGAATTTGATACAAAAACGACCCAGTTTAGAGGGCTAAAAGCTAGTTAAATAGGACATTCTCAGTAATGTAGCACACATGGTCTGTTCCAGTGTGACTAGAGCTATCATTTGACACCGTTTCAATAGACAATGGAGCTTTTCTGCGATTTTTATGCACCCCCAGACAAATTTGACAAAGCTAAATTGAATTTACTACAAAGACGACCCAGTTTAGAGGGCTAAAAGCTAGTTAAATAGGACATTCTCAGTAATGTAGCACACATGGTCTGTTCCAGTGTGACTAGAGCTATCATTTGACACCGTTTCAATAGACAATGGAGCTTTTCTGCGATTTTTATGCACCCCCAGACAAATTTGACAAACAAAGCTAAATTGAATTTACTACAAAAACGACCCAGTTTAGAGGGCTAAAAGCTAGTTAAATAGGACATTCTCAGTAATGTAGCACACATGGTCTGTTCCAGTGTGACTAGAGCTATCATTTGACACCGTTTCAATAGACAATGGAGCTTTTCTGCGATTTTTATGCACCCTCAGACAAATTTGACAAACAAAGCTAAATTGAATTTACTACAAAAACGACCCAGTTTAGAGGGCTAAAAGCTAGTTAAATAGGACATTCTCAGTGATGTAGCACACATGGTCTTTTCCAGTGTGACTAGAGCTATCATTTGACACCGTTTCAATAGACAATGGAGCTTTTCTGCGATTTTTATGCACCCTCAGACAAATTTGACAAACAAAGCTAAATTGAATTTGATACAAAAACGACCCAGTTTAGAGGGCTAAAAGCTAGTTAAATAGGACATTCTCAGTAATGTAGCACACATGGTCTGTTCCACTGTGACTAGAGCTATCATTTGACACCGTTTCAATAGACAATGGAGCTTTTCTGCGATTTTTATACACCCCCAGACAAATTTGACAAACAAAGCTAAATTGAATTTACTACAAAAACGACCCAGTTTAGAGGGCTAAAAGCTAGTTAAATAGGACATTCTCACTAATGTAGCACACATGGTCTGTTCCAGTGTGACTAGAGCTATCATTTGACACCGTTTCAATAGACAATGGAGCTTTTCTGCATTTTTTCTGCACCTCCAGACAAATTTGACAAACAAAGCTAAATTGAATTTACTACAAAAACGACCCAGTTTAGAGGGCTAAAAGCTAGTTAAATTGGACATTCTCTGTAATGTAGCACACATGGTCTATTCCAGTGTGACTAGAGCTATCATTTGACACCGTTTCAATAGACAATGGAGCTTTTCTGCGATTTTTATGCACCCCCAGACAAATTTGACAAAGCTAAATTGAATTTACTACAAAAACGACCCAGTTTAGAGGGCTAAAAGCTAGTTAAATAGGACATTCTCAGTAATGTAGCACACATGGTCTGTTCCAGTGTGACTAGAGCTATCATTTGACACCGTTTCAATAGACAATGGAGCTTTTCTGCGATATTTATGCACCCCCAGACAAATTTGACAAACAAAGCTAAATTGAATTTGATACAAAAACGACCCAGTTTAGAGGGCTAAAAGCTAGTTAAATAGGACATTCTCAGTAATGTAGCACACATGGTCTGTTCCAGTGTGACTAGAGCTATCATTTGACACCGTTTCAATAGACAATGGAGCTTTTCTGCGATTTTTATGCACCCTCAGACAAATTTGACAAACAAAGCTAAATTGAATTTACTACAAAAACGACCCAGTTTAGAGGGCTAAAAGCTAGTTAAATAGGACATTCTCAGTGATGTAGCACACATGGTCTTTTCCAGTGTGACTAGAGCTATCATTTGACACCGCTTCAATAGACAATGGAGCTTTTCTGCGATTTTTATGCAACCTCAAACAAATTTGACAAACAAAGCTAAATTGAATTTGATACAAAAACAACCCAGTTTAGACGGCTAAAAGCTAGTTAAATAGGACATTCTCAGTAATGTAGCACACATGGTCTGTTCCAGTGTGACTAGAGCTATCATTTGACACCGTTTCAATAGACAATGGAGCTTTTCTGCGATTTTTATGCAACCTCAAACAAATTTGAAAAACAAAGCTTAATTGAATTTGATACAAAAACAACCCAGTTTAGAGGGCTAAAAGCTAGTTAAATAGGACATTCTCAGTAATGTAGCACACATGGTCTGTTCCAGTGTGACTAGAGCTATCATTTGACACCGTTTCAATAGACAATGGAGCTTTTCTGCGATTTTTATGCACCCTCAGACAAATTTGACAAACAAAGCTAAATTGAATTTGATACAAAAACGACCCAGTTTAGAGGGCTAAAAGCTAGTTAAATAGGACATTCTCAGTAATGTAGCACACATGGTCTGTTCCACTGTGACTAGAGCTATCATTTGACACCATTTCAATAGACAATGGAGCTTTTCTGCGATTTTTATGCACCCCCAGACAAATTTGACAAACAAAGCTAAATTGAATTTACTACAAAAACGACCCAGTTTAGAGGGCTAAAAGCTAGTTAAATAGGACATTCTCACTAATGTAGCACACATGGTCTGTTCCAGTGTGACTAGAGCTATCATTTGACACCGTTTCAATAGACAATGGAGCTTTTCTGCATTTTTTCTGCACCCCCAGACAAATTTGACAAACAAAGCTAAATTGAATTTACTACAAAAACGACCCAGTTTAGAGGGCTAAAAGCTAGTTAAATAGGACATTCTCACTAATGTAGCACACATGGTCTGTTCCAGTGTGACTAGAGCTATCATTTGACACCGTTTCAATAGACAATGGAGCTTTTCTGCATTTTTTCTGCACCCCCAGACAAATTTGACAAACAAAGCTAAATTGAATTTACTACAAAAACGACCCAGTTTAGAGGGCTAAAAGCTAGTTAAATAGGACATTCTCACTAATGTAGCACACATGGTCTGTTCCAGTGTGACTAGAGCTATCATTTGACACCGTTTCAATAGACAATGGAGCTTTTCTGCGATTTTTATGCACCCTCAGACAAATTTGACAAACAAAGCTAAATTGAATTTGATACAAAAACGACCCAGTTTAGAGGGCTAAAAGCTAGTTAAATAGGACATTCTCAGTAATGTAGCACACATGGTCTGTTCCACTGTGACTAGAGCTATCATTTGACACCATTTCAATAGACAATGGAGCTTTTCTGCGATTTTTATGCACCCCCAGACAAATTTGACAAACAAAGCTAAATTGAATTTACTACAAAAACGACCCAGTTTAGAGGGCTAAAAGCTAGTTAAATAGGACATTCTCACTAATGTAGCACACATGGTCTGTTCCAGTGTGACTAGAGCTATCATTTGACACCGTTTCAATAGACAATGGAGCTTTTCTGCATTTTTTTCTGCACCCCCAGACAAATTTGACAAACAAAGCTAAATTGAATTTACTACAAAAACGACCCAGTTTAGAGGGCTAAAAGCTAGTTAAATATGACATTCTCACTAATGTAGCACACATGGTCTGTTCCAGTGTGACTAGAGCTATCATTTGACACCGTTTCAATAGACAATGGAGCTTTTCTGCATTTTTTCTGCACCCCCAGACAAATTTGACAAACAAAGCTAAATTGAATTTACTACAAAAACGACCCAGTTTAGAGGGCTAAAAGCTAGTTAAATAGGACATTCTCACTAATGTAGCACACATGGTCTGTTCCAGTGTGACTAGAGCTATCATTTGACACCGTTTCAATAGACAATGGAGCTTTTCTGCGATTTTTATGCACCCCCAGACAAATTTGACAAACAAAGCTAAATTGAATTTACTACAAAAACGACCCAGTTTAGAGGGCTAAAAGCTAGTTAAATAGGACATTCTCACTAATGTAGCACACATGGTCTGTTCCAGTGTGACTAGAGCTATCATTTGACACCGTTTCAATAGACAATGGAGCTTTTCTGCATTTTTTTCTGCACCCCCAGACAAATTTGACAAACAAAGCTAAATTGAATTTACTACAAAAACGACCCAGTTTAGAGGGCTAAAAGCTAGTTAAATAGGACATTCTCACTAATGTAGCACACATGGTCTGTTCCAGTGTGACTAGAGCTATCATTTGACACCGTTTCAATAGACAATGGAGCTTTTCTGCATTTTTTCTGCACCCCCAGACAAATTTGACAAACAAAGCTAAATTGAATTTACTACAAAAACGACCCAGTTTAGAGGGCTAAAAGCTAGTTAAATAGGACATTCTCACTAATGTAGCACACATGGTCTGTTCCAGTGTGACTAGAGCTATCATTTGACACCGTTTCAATAGACAATGGAGCTTTTCTGCGATTTTTATGCACCCTCAGACAAATTTGACAAACAAAGCTAAATTGAATTTGATACAAAAACGACCCAGTTTAGAGGGCTAAAAGCTAGTTAAATAGGACATTCTCAGTAATGTAGCACACATGGTCTGTTCCAGTGTGACTAGAGCTATCATTTGACACCGTTTCAATAGACAATGGAGCTTTTCTGCGATTTTTATGCACCCTCAGACAAATTTGACAAACAAAGCTAAATTGAATTTGATACAAAAACGACCCAGTTTAGAGGGCTAAAAGCTAGTTAAATAGGACATTCTCAGTAATGTAGCACACATGGTCTGTTCCAGTGTGACTAGAGCTATCATTTGACACCGTTGTTACGTTCCCCAGTTTCTGTTGTGGTTTGTGTATTATCATGTATGTATTTCAGGAGATGGATTCCTGAAGTTCTCAACGAGCAGCTGATTGGGCAATCAACATTGATTGTTTGGAGAGCTGACCCCGCCCCCTCATCAGGATGCAGCTGTCTCCAATTACTAACTTCTTCTGAAGCTATATAAGCCCCAGTTCTGTTGCTCAGAAGAGGAGATGATTGCTGAAAATAGAGGCTGAAAAAGAAAGAACAGCGGCAGTTAGAAATCTGTAAAATAGAGGCTGAAAAAGAAAGAGAACAGCGGCAGATGGATTTCAAAATGCGCCAAATGGAATTGGAGGCAGAGACAGCGAGGCTAGCCTTTGTTCCTACTGTGCCTGTTAGTGAGTCGTCCTCACCAGCTGGAGCTTCCAACACGTTTGACATTAGTAGGCAGATTGCCTTAGTACCTTTGTTTAGAGAATCAGAGGTTGACTCCTATTTTTGTGTGTTTGAACGTATAGCCGTAGCCTTGAAATGGCCTGAAGAAGTATGGTGCTTATTACTTCAGTGTAAATTAACTGGAAAAGCCCAAGAGGTTTTATCAGCGCTACCTTTGGAAGATAGTTTGAACTATGAAGTGGTCAAAGCTACCGTTCTTCGTGCTTATGAGCTTGTGCCTGAGGCATACCGACAGAGATTTAGGTCTCATAGAAAGTCTCCTAGTAAGACTTATGTGGAATTTGCTAGAGACAAGGGAAATCTGTTTGATAAATGGCATGCTGCTAGTAAGGTAAATGATTTCAACTCTCTCCGGGAGTTAATTTTGTTGGAAGAGTTTAAAAATTGCTTACCCGAACGCATTGTAGTATACCTAAATGAACAGAAAGTATCCTCCCTGTCAGAAGCGTCTGTGTTGGCAGATGAGTTTGTGTTGACGCACAAGAGTGTGTTTTCGGCTCATACTGAGAGTAGAGCTACTGAGTTGCCTACTTTTAGTCCCAGTCGGCCCACAGTATATCAAGCACGCCAGAAAAATGAGCCTCCCTGTTTCTATTGTCATAAAGTGGGACATGTGATTAATGATTGCTTCCTACTAAAACGCAAACAAGGGATGCCTTTTCGTGCCAAGCCGCCAACAGGTGTTGGGCTAATTCGTACTGTTGTGAGGTCTGAAACAAAACAGGTGCCTCAGAGTAAATGTAGTTTGAAAGTCTCAGTACCCGACCGCAGTTACGAACCGTTCATTTTTGAGGGGTTTGTGTCCATAGCGAATGACGAAGCATCTCAGCGTCCTGTTAAAATCCTTAGAGATACAGGGGCGGCGCAGTCATTTATATTGGTTGATGTGTTGCCCTTATCCGACAATACATACTGTGGTTCCAGTGTGTTAGTTCAGGGTATTGAAATGGGTTTTGTCCCAGTGCCGTTGCACTTTGTGAATGTACACTCTGAGTTAATCAGTGGAATATTCAGAGTAGGGGTACGTCCTAAGTTGCCAGTAAAAGGTGTGACCTTTATAATGGGTAACGATATTACTGGAGGAAAGGTAGTACCCGTATTGGAAGTGTTGGATAAAAGTGACCACTCTCTCTCCAATGAGTTGGCACAGAGTTATCCCCATGTGTTCCCCGCTTGTGCTGTCACTCGTGATCAGGCAAGACAAATGGGTGACGTGATAGATTTGTCAAAAACTGTTTTGTTTAAAGAAGTTGATCAAGAGGATGGGTTGTGTACTACCTCTAAGAAGCTGATCACCTCTGACAAACAGCCCAGGGGAAGTGAAATCGCGCCCCAATTACATGACATTCTTTTGACTGTCACCCCCGAGAAGGTGAATGAATGTCAAAAGGGAGACATCAGTCTTCGCAAGTGTTTTGCTTCGGTAACTTCCATTGAGGAAGCTAAAACTAAAGAGACTGCCTACTTTATGGAAGCAGGAGTTTTGATGCGTAAATGGGCAGCTCATGACACCGTTAGTGACTGGAGTGAAGTGTGTCAAGTGGTTGTTCCTACACCATTCCGACAGCAGGTGCTGTCACTCGCCCATGACCAGGCGTGGTCCGGACACTTAGGGATCACGAAGACTTATAACCGAGTCCTTCGACATTTTTTTTGGCCAGGTTTGAAGTCTGACGTTGTCCAATTCTGTAAGACATGCCACGTATGTCAACTCACTGGGAAAGCGAATCAAACAGTTCCACGTGCGCCGCTATGCCCGATTCCTGTGGTGGGGGAACCGTTTGAAAAAGTGATAATTGATTGTGTAGGTCCATTGCCGAAAACCAGGTCAGGTAACCAGTTCTTACTAACAATAATGTGCAGTGCTACTCGATACCCAGAGGCTATTCCTCTACGGACAATAACGGCTAAGACTGTGGTGAAGGCATTAGTGAAGTTCTTCTCTACGTTTGGACTCCCTAAAGTAATCCAAACTGACCAGGGATCCAACTTTATGTCAAAGCTGTTCTCTAGTGTGTTAAAGACGCTGTGTATTTCCCATCAGGTCTCCAGTCCGTATCATCCAGAGAGTCAAGGGGCTCTCGAACGCTGGCATCAGACGCTGAAGGCAATGCTACGCAAGTATTGCATGGATACCAGTACTGATTGGGATGAGGGGGTGCCCTTTGTCTTATTTGCTATTAGGGAAACAATACAAGAGTCCTTAGGGTTCAGCCCTGCTGACCTTGTGTTTGGACACACCCCACGGGGTCCGCTAAAGGTTTTGAAGGAGCATATCTTATCTCCTACACCCAGTAGCGCCCCTAAAAATGTGTTGGATTATGTCAGTAAGATGCGGGAGAGACTGCACGCTGCAGGTGCATTAGCCCAAAAGTCTCTTTCCTCTACTCAAAAACGCATGAAGTTGCATTATGACAAAAAGGCTGTTGGCCGTTCTTTTGCACCAGGTGATCAAGTTTTAGTTTTGTTGCCAATCCCTGGCTCATCTCTGTCAGCACGTTTTTCTGGACCATATCTTGTGGAAAAGAAACTCAGTGACACCAATTATGTGATAAAGACCCCAGATCGGAGGCGTTCTTCCCGAATGTGTCATGTTAACATGCTGAAAGCATATTATATGCGTGATTCTCCCAACAGCTCCTCAAGAAAGCCTGTCCAGCCCGCCGTTTCCAGTGTGGCTGCGGTGGTGCTGAAGCCTGGCTGGTATCTAGAGGAGGATAAGGAGGATGGGTTGGAGTTACGCCATACGTTACAGCAGTGTGAACGCTTATGTAATTCAGAGATGCTGAAAAAGTTACCATCTCAAATGGAACATTTGGATAAAGACCAAACTAAGGATCTTATCTTATTGATAAACAGTTTTCTCACTGTGTTTCAGGATGTTCCAAGTCGCACGTCCATCTTGGAACATGACGTGGATGTGGGGGACGCTGTTCCTATAAGTCAGCATCCGTACCGGGTTAATGCAAAGAAAAGGGAGGTAATGAAAAGTGAGGTAGCTTATTTATTACAGAATGACATGGCAAAACCCAGTAACAGCTCCTGGAGTTCCCCGTGTATTCTTGTTCCTAAGCCTGACGGTACGTCTCGCTTATGTACGGATTATCGTCGAGTAAATGCCGTTACAAAGACTGATTCTTTTCCTCTACCTCGCTTAGATGACTGCATTGATAGAATTGGCTCTGCTGCTTACGTTAGTAAATTAGATTTGCTAAAAGGTTATTGGCAGGTGCCTTTGACCTCTCGAGCTTCTGACATCTCGGCTTTCGTTACGCCAGATAACTTCGTACAATATTCTGTGATGCCCTTTGGAATGTGTAATGCACCTGCTACTTTTCAGCGGTTAGTTAACCTCTATGGGACCGGCGGGACGAATTCGTCCCACCTACGTAACATCCACTGCCAGCCTGTGGCGCGATTTTCAAAATCTTCAAAATCCTATTACTTCAATTTCTCAAACATATGACTATTTTACAGCCATTTAAAGATAAGACTCTCGTTAATCTAACCACACTGTCCGATTTCAAAAAGGCTTTACAACGAAAGCAAAACATTAGATTATGTCAGCAGAGTACCAAGCCAGAAATAATCAGACACCCATTTTTCAAGCCAGCATATAATGTCACCAAAACCCAGAAGACAGCTAAATGCAGCACTCACCTTTGATGATCTTCATCAGATGACAACCCTAGGACATTATGTTATACAATACATGCATGTTTTGTTCAATCAAGTTCATATTTATATCAAAAACCAGCTTTTTACATTAGCATGTGACGTTCAGAACTAGCATACCCCCCGCAAACTTACGGGGAATTCGCTAACATTTTACTAAATTACTCACGATAAACGTTCACAAAAAGCATAACAATTATTTTAAGAATTATAGATACAGACCTCCTCTATGCACTCGATATGTCCGATTTTAAAATAGCTTTTTGGTGAAAGCACATTTTGCAATATTCTAAGTACATAGCCCAGGCATCACGGGCTCGCTATTTAGACACCCGGCAAGTTTAGCACTCACCATAATCATATTTACTATTATAAAAATGTCATTACCTTTTGTTGTCTTCGTCAGAATGCACACCCAGGACGTCTACTTCAATAACAAATGTTGGTTTGGTCCAAAATAATCCATCGTTATATCCGAATAGCGGCGTTTTGTTCGTGCGTTCCAGACACTATCCGAAATAGTAAAGAAGTGTCGCGCGCTTGGCGCAATTCCTGACAATAAAATTCAAAGTATTCCATTGCCGTACGTCGAAGCATGTCAACCGCTGTTTAAAATCAATTTTTACGTCATTTTTCTCGTAGAAAAGCGATAAAATTCCGACAGGGAATCTCCTTTTCGGCAAACAGAGGAAAAAATCCCAAAGGCGGGGGCGGTCGGGGTCACGCGCATAAGCTAGTGTCTCTTGATGGGCCACTTGAGAAAGGCGATAATGTGTTTCAGCCTGGGGCTGGAATGACGACATTCTCTTTTTTCCCGGGCTATGAGAGCCTATGGACGACGTGGGAAGTGTCACGTTAGAGCAGAGATCCTTAGTAAATGATAGAGATGGCAAAGAAGTTCCAGAAATGGTCAGACAGGCCACTTCCTGTAAAGGAATCTCTCAGGTTTTGACCTGCCATTTGAGTTCTGTTATACTCACAGACACCATTCAAACAGTTTTAGAAAATTTAGGGTGTTTTCTATCCATATGTAATAAGTATATGCATATTCTAGTTACTGAGTAGGAGTGGTAACCAGATTAAATCGGGTATGTTTTTTATCCAGGCGTGTCAATGCTGCCCCCTAGCCCTAACAGGTTAACATTGTTTTTGCCGATGTACCAAATTGTACTGCTTATCTTGACGATGTGGTAATACATTCGTCTACTTGGTCTGATCATTTCGCCACCTTGAAAAGTGTGTTTCAGCGGTTGGCGAATGCTTCTTTAACCCTCAATTTGGCCAAGTGTGAGTTTGGGAAGGCTACAGTGACTTACTTAGGGAAACAAGTGGGACGAGGTCAAGTGCGCCCAGTAACTGGCAAAGTGGAAGCAATTGTTGCTTTTCCTGCTCCCACGACTCGCCGCCAGTTGCGCAGATTCCTGGGGATGGTAGGTTACTATCGTACTTTCTGTAAAAATTTCTCGACGGTAGTAGCTCCCCTTTCATCTCTGCTTAGTCCGAAGGTACCATTTAAGTGGTCCCAGGACTGTAACTATGCTTTTGAGTCCGCTAAAGCGCTACTTTGTAGTGCCCCAGTGCTTGCCGCCCCCAACTTTGACAAACCTTTTAAGTTGGAGGTAGACGCTAGTATAGTGGGGGTGGGTGCGGTTCTCTTGCAGGAAGATGAAGATGGAGTGGATCGACCCGTCAGTTTCTTCTCCCGTAAGTTCAACTCGTGTCAGTCAAGGTACTCCACAATTGAACAGGAAACGCTGGCTTTATTGCTAGCATTACAGTTCTTTGAGGTATATGTGGGTTCCAGTGCCTTGCCTGTAATGGTCTTCACGGACCATAATCCTTTGGTGTTCTTAAAGCAAATGTACAATCAGAACCGCCGCCTTATGCGGTGGGCTCTGATTGTACAAGGATATAATGTACAGATAGCCTATGTGAAGGGCTCGGCAAATGTGGTTGCCGACGCTCTATCACGGGTTTAGTAACTGGGGAAGCGTTGATTTTTGTTATTGCAAACTGTATGTTTGCATTTTTTGTGTTGGGCGTGTTACGTTCCCCAGTTTCTGTTGTGGTTTGTGTATTATCATGTATGTATTTCAGGAGATGGATTCCTGAAGTTCTCAACGAGCAGCTGATTGGGCAATCAACATTGATTGTTTGGAGAGCTGACCCCGCCCCCTCATCAGGACGCAGCTGTCTCCAATTACTAACTTCTTCTGAAGCTATATAAGCCCCAGTTCTGTTGCTCAGAAGAGGAGATGATTGCTGAGAGACAAGGCTAATGGCTGAGGGTTATAGCATGTTGGTTGTTTCCAAGAATTTTGGTATGTACTGTGTCCGTTGTTGCTGAGGGAGCTGATTGGTTGTGTGTGTCAATAGGATGCAGTGTTTTGATTATTGACTTACATTTGTGTAATTCTGTTTCATTTGTTCCCAGGGGGGGAAGGGGAAGGCACCTAGGGAGTGTTTAGGCAAGAGGCCCGCGGGCATACATATACCCGTAGTAGTTTGCTGTCTATGCACACTAGGAAAGACCTGGGCGGACCATCCCCTGTATTTTGGTTAGTGCACCAGGTGGTGCTAGATAGGTAAGTAGTGGGTAGTCAGGTAAGGTAGGAGAGGGGGCTTTGATATTTACTTTCTTTGCTTTGGTTCCGTCCAGCCCCTTTTTCCCAAACCTTACCACGTGAAGGAATAAATTCCCTGTTAACGGTATTCTCTGCCTATTCGTCATACTTGACACACCTACACTTCCCTACCTTATTCACAACAAGGAGAGTTGAGTTGTAGCAGGGTGTTGCGTTCCCTCTTTCTAGAGGCGTGCGTAACAACCGTTTCAATAGACAATGGAGCTTTTCTGCGATTTTTATGCACCCTCAGACAAATTTGACAAACAAAGCTAAATTGAATTTACTACAAAAACGACCCAGTTTAGAGGGCTAAAAGCTAGTTAAATAGGACATTCTCACTAATGTAGCACACATGGTCTGTTCCAGTGTGACTAGAGCTATCATTTGACACCGTTTCAATAGACAATGGAGCTTTTCTGCGATTTTTATGCACCCCCAGACAAATTTGACAAACAAAGCTAAATTGAATTTACTACAAAAACGACCCAGTTTAGAGGGCTAAAAGCTAGTTAAATAGGACATTCTCACTAATGTAGCACACATGGTCTGTTCCAGTGTGACTAGAGCTATCATTTGACACCGTTTCAATAGACAATGGAGCTTTTCTGCATTTTTTATGCACCCCCAGACAAATTTGACAAACAAAGCTAAATTGAATTTACTACAAAAACGACCCAGTTTAGAGGGCTAAAAGCTAGTTAAATAGGACATTCTCAGTAATGTAGCACACATGGTCTGTTCCAGTGTGACTAGAGCTATCATTTGACACCGTTTCAATAGACAATGGAGCTTTTCTGCGATTTTTATGCACCCTCAGACAAATTTGACAAACAAAGCTAAATTGAATTTACTACAAAAACGACCCAGTTTAGAGGGCTAAAAGCTAGTTAAATAGGACATTCTCAGTAATGTAGCACACATGGTCTGTTCCAGTGTGACTAGAGCTATCATTTGACACCGTTTCAATAGACAATGGAGCATTTTCTGCGATTTTTATGCACCCTCAGACAAATTTGACATACAAAGCTAATTTGAATTTGATACAAAAACGACCCAGTTTAGAGGGCTAAAAGCTAGTTAAATAGGACATTCTCAGTAATGTAGCACACATGGTCTTTTCCAGTGTGACTAGAGCTATCATTTGACACCGTTTCAATAGACAATGTAGCTTTTCTGCGATTTTTATGCACCCCCAGACAAATTTGACAAACAAAGCTAAATTGAATTTGATACAAAAACGACCCAGTTTAGAGGGCTAAAATCTAGTTAAATAGGACATTCTCAGTAATGTAGCACACATGGTCTGTTCCAGTGTGACTAGAGCTATCATTTGACACCGTTTCAATAGACAATGGAGCTTTTCTGCAATTTTTATGCACCCCAAGACAAATTTGCCAAACAAAGCTAAATTGAATTTACTACAAAACGACCCAGTTTAGAGGGCTAAAAGCTAGTTAAATAGGACATTCTCACTAATGTAGCGCACATGGTCTGTTCCAGTGTGACTAGAGCTATCATTTGACACCGTTTCAATAGACAATGGAGCTTTTCTGCGATTTTTATGCACCCTCAGACAAATTTGACAAACAAAGCTAAATTGAATTTGATAAAAAAACGACCCAGTTTAGAGGGCTAAAAGCTAGTTAAATAGGACATTCTCAGTAATGTAGCACACATGGTCTGTTCCAGTGTGACTAGAGCTATCATTTGACACCGTTTCAATAGACAATGGAGCTTTTCTGCATTTTTTATGCACCCTCAGACAAATTTGACAAACAAAGCTAAATTGAATTTACTACAAAAACGACCCAGTTTAGAGGGCTAAAAGCTAGTTAAATAGGACATTCTCAGTAATGTAGCACACATGGTCTGTTCCAGTGTGACTAGAGCTATCATTTGACACCGTTTCAATAGACAATGGAGCTTTTCTGCGATTTTTATGCACCCCTAGACAAATTTGACAAACAAAGCTAAATTGAATTTACTACAAAAACGACCCAGTTTAGAGGGCTAAAAGCTAGTTAAATAGGACATTCTCAGTAATGTAGCACACATGGTCTGTTCCAGTGTGACTAGAGCTATCATTTGACACCGTTTCAATAGACAATGGAGCTTTTCTGCATTTTTTATGCACCCCCAGACAAATTTGACAAACAAAGCTAAATTGAATTTACTACAAAAACGACCCAGTTTAGTGGGCTAAAAGCTAGTTAAATTGGACATTCTCAGTAATGTAGCACACATGGTCTGTTCCAGTTTGACTAGAGCTATCATTTGACACCGTTTCAATAGACAATGGAGCTTTTCTGCGATTTTTATGCACCCCCAGACAAATTTGACAAAGCTAAATTGAATTTACTACAAAAACGACCCAGTTTAGAGGGCTAAAAGCTAGTTAAATAGGACATTTTCAGTAAATAGCACACATGGTCTGTTCCAGTGTGACTAGAGCTATCATTTGACACCGTTTCAATAGACAATGGAGCTTTTCTGCGATTTTTATGCACCCTCAGACAAATTTGACAAACAAAGCTAAATTGAATTTACTACAAAAACGACCCAGTTTAGAGGGCTAAAAGCTAGTTAAATAGGACATTCTCAGTAATGTAGCACACATGGTCTGTTCCAGTGTGACTAGAGCTATCATTTGACACCGTTTCAATAGACAATGGAGCTTTTCTGCGATTTTTATGCACCCCCAGACAAATTTGACAAACAAAGCTAAATTGAATTTGATACAAAAACGACCCAGTTTAGAGGGCTAAAAGCTAGTTAAATAGGACATTCTCAGTAATGTAGCACACATGGTCTGTTCCAGTGTGACTAGAGCTATCATTTGACACCGTTTCAATAGACAATGGAGCTTTTCTGCAATTTTTATGCACCCCCCAGACAAATTTGACAAACAAATCTAAATTGAATTTGATACAAAAACGACCCAGTTTAGAGGGCTAAAAGCTAGTTAAATAGGACATTCTCAGTAATGTAGCACACATGGTCTGTTCCAGTGTGACTAGAGCTATCATTTGACACCGTTTCAATAGACAATGGAGCTTTTCTGCATTTTTTATGCACCCCAAGACAAATTTGACAAACAAAGCTAAATTGAATTTACTACAAAAACGACCCAGTTTAGAGGGCTAAAAGCTAGTTAAATAGGACATTCTCACTAATGTAGCACACATGGTCTGTTCCAGTGTGACTAGAGCTATCATTTGACACCGTTTCAATAGACAATGGAGCTTTTCTGCGATTTTTATGCACCCTCAGACAAATTTGACAAACAAAGCTAAATTGAATTTACTACAAAAACGACCCAGTTTAGTGGGCTAAAAGCTAGTTAAATTGGACATTCTCAGTAATGTAGCACACATGGTCTGTTCCAGTTTGACTAGAGCTATCATTTGACACCGTTTCAATAGACAATGGAGCTTTTCTGCGATTTTTATGCACCCCCAGACAAATTTGACAAAGCTAAATTGAATTTACTACAAAAACGACCCAGTTTAGAGGGCTAAAAGCTAGTTAAATAGGACATTTTCAGTAAATAGCACACATGGTCTGTTCCAGTGTGACTAGAGCTATCATTTGACACCGTTTCAATAGACAATGGAGCTTTTCTGCAATTTTTATGCACCCTCAGACAAATTTGACAAACAAAGCTAAATTGAATTTACTACAAAAACGACCCAGTTTAGAGGGCTAAAAGCTAGTTAAATAGGACATTCTCAGTAATGTAGCACACATGGTCTGTTCCAGTGTGACTAGAGCTATCATTTGACACCGTTTCAATAGACAATGGAGCTTTTCTGCGATTTTTATGCACCCTCAGACAAATTTGACAAACAAAGCTAAATTGAATTTACTACAAAAACGACCCAGTTTAGAGGGCTAAAAGCTAGTTAAATAGGACATTCTCAGTAATGTAGCACACATGGTCTGTTCCAGTGTGACTAGAGCTATCATTTGACACCGTTTCAATAGACAATGGAGCTTTTCTGCGATTTTTATGCACCCCCAGACAAATTTGACAAACAAATCTAAATTGAATTTACTACAAAAACGACCCAGTTTAGAGGGCTAAAAGCTAGTTAAATAGGACATTCTCAGTAATGTAGCACACATGGTCTGTTCCAGTGTGACTAGAGCTATCATTTGACACCGTTTCAATAGACAATGGAGCTTTTCTGCATTTTTTATGCACCCCAAGACAAATTTGACAAACAAAGCTAAATTGAATTTACTACAAAAACGACCCAGTTTAGAGGGCTAAAAGCTAGTTAAATAGGACATTCTCAGTAATGTAGCACACATGGTCTGTTCCAGTGTGACTAGAGCTATCATTTGACACCGTTTCAATAGACAATGGAGCTTTTCTGCGATTTTTATGCACCCTCAGACAAATTTGACAAACAAAGCTAAATTGAATTTACTACAAAAACGACCCAGTTTAGAGGGCTAAAAGCTAGTTAAATAGGACATTCTCAGTAATGTAGCACACATGGTCTGTTCCAGTGTGACTAGAGCTATCATTTGACACCGTTTCAATAGACAATGGAGCTTTTCTGCATTTTTTATGCACCCCCAGACAAATTTGACAAACAAAGCTAAATTGAATTTACTACAAAAACGACCCAGTTTAGTGGGCTAAAAGCTAGTTAAATTGGACATTCTCAGTAATGTAGCACACATGGTCTGTTCCAGTTTGACTAGAGCTATCATTTGACACCGTTTCAATAGACAATGGAGCTTTTCTGCGATTTTTATGCACCCCCAGACAAATTTGACAAAGCTAAATTGAATTTACTACAAAAACGACCCAGTTTAGAGGGCTAAAAGCTAGTTAAATAGGACATTTTCAGTAAATAGCACACATGGTCTGTTCCAGTGTGACTAGAGCTATCATTTGACACCGTTTCAATAGACAATGGAGCTTTTCTGCGATTTTTATGCACCCTCAGACAAATTTGACAAACAAATCTAAATTGAATTTGATACAAAAACGACCCAGTTTAGAGGGCTAAAAGCTAGTTAAATAGGACATTCTCAGTAATGTAGCACACATGGTCTGTTCCAGTGTGACTAGAGCTATCATTTGACACCGTTTCAATAGACAATGGAGCTTTTCTGCAATTTTTATGCACCCCCCAGACAAATTTGACAAACAAATCTAAATTGAATTTGATACAAAAACGACCCAGTTTAGAGGGCTAAAAGCTAGTTAAATAGGACATTTTCAGTAAATAGCACACATGGTCTGTTCCAGTGTGACTAGAGCTATCATTTGACACCGTTTCAATAGACAATGGAGCTTTTCTGCGATTTTTATGCACCCTCAGACAAATTTGACAAACAAAGCTAAATTGAATTTACTACAAAAACGACCCAGTTTAGAGGGCTAAAAGCTAGTTAAATAGGACATTCTCAGTAATGTAGCACACATGGTCTGTTCCAGTGTGACTAGAGCTATCATTTGACACCGTTTCAATAGACAATGGAGCTTTTCTGCGATTTTTATGCACCCTCAGACAAATTTGACAAACAAAGCTAAATTGAATTTACTACAAAAACGACCCAGTTTAGAGGGCTAAAAGCTAGTTAAATAGGACATTCTCAGTAATGTAGCACACATGGTCTGTTCCAGTTTGACTAGAGCTATCATTTGACACCGTTCCAATAGACAATGGAGCTTTTCTGCGATTTTTATGCACCCCAAGACAAATTTGACAAAGCTAAATTGAATTTACTACAAAAACGACCCAGTTTAGAGGGCTAAAAGCTAGTTAAATAGGACATTCTCAGTAATGTAGCACACATGGTCTGTTCCAGTGTGACTAGAGCTATCATTTGACACCGTTTCAATAGACAATGGAGCTTTTCTGCGATTTTTATGCACCCCTAGACAAATTTGACAAACAAAGCTAAATTGAATTTACTACAAAAACGACCCAGTTTAGAGGGCTAAAAGCTAGTTAAATAGGACATTCTCAGTAATGTAGCACACATGGTCTGTTCCAGTGTGACTAGAGCTATCTTTTGACACCGTTTCAATAGACAATGGAGCTTTTCTGCGATTTTTATGCAACCTCAAACAAATTTGACAAACAAAGCTAAATTGAATTTGATACAAAAACAACCCAGTTTAGAGGGCTAAAAGCTAGTTAAATAGGACATTCTCAGTAATGTAGCACACATGGTCTGTTCCAGTGTGACTAGAGCTATCATTTGACACCGTTTCAATAGACAATGGAGCTTTTCTGCGATTTTTATGCACCCCCAGACAAATTTGACAAACAAAGCTAAATTGAATTTGATACAAAAACGACCCAGTTTAGAGGGCTAAAAGCTAGTTAAATAGGACATTCTCACTAATGTAGCACACATGGTCTGTTCCAGTGTGACTAGAGCTATCATTTGACACCGTTTCAATAGACAATGGAGCTTTTCTGCGATTTTTATGCACCCTCAGACAAATTTGACAAACAAAGCTAAATTGAATTTACTACAAAAACGACCCAGTTTAGTGGGCTAAAAGCTAGTTAAATTGGACATTCTCAGTAATGTAGCACACATGGTCTGTTCCAGTTTGACTAGAGCTATCATTTGACACCGTTTCAATAGACAATGGAGCTTTTCTGCGATTTTTATGCACCCCCAGACAAATTTGACAAAGCTAAATTGAATTTACTACAAAAACGACCCAGTTTAGAGGGCTAAAAGCTAGTTAAATAGGACATTTTCAGTAAATAGCACACATGGTCTGTTCCAGTGTGACTAGAGCTATCATTTGACACCGTTTCAATAGACAATGGAGCTTTTCTGCAATTTTTATGCACCCTCAGACAAATTTGACAAACAAAGCTAAATTGAATTTACTACAAAAACGACCCAGTTTAGAGGGCTAAAAGCTAGTTAAATAGGACATTCTCAGTAATGTAGCACACATGGTCTGTTCCAGTGTGACTAGAGCTATCATTTGACACCGTTTCAATAGACAATGGAGCTTTTCTGCGATTTTTATGCACCCTCAGACAAATTTGACAAACAAAGCTAAATTGAATTTACTACAAAAACGACCCAGTTTAGAGGGCTAAAAGCTAGTTAAATAGGACATTCTCAGTAATGTAGCACACATGGTCTGTTCCAGTGTGACTAGAGCTATCATTTGACACCGTTTCAATAGACAATGGAGCTTTTCTGCGATTTTTATGCACCCCCAGACAAATTTGACAAACAAATCTAAATTGAATTTACTACAAAAACGACCCAGTTTAGAGGGCTAAAAGCTAGTTAAATAGGACATTCTCAGTAATGTAGCACACATGGTCTGTTCCAGTGTGACTAGAGCTATCATTTGACACCGTTTCAATAGACAATGGAGCTTTTCTGCATTTTTTATGCACCCCAAGACAAATTTGACAAACAAAGCTAAATTGAATTTACTACAAAAACGACCCAGTTTAGAGGGCTAAAAGCTAGTTAAATAGGACATTCTCAGTAATGTAGCACACATGGTCTGTTCCAGTGTGACTAGAGCTATCATTTGACACCGTTTCAATAGACAATGGAGCTTTTCTGCGATTTTTATGCACCCTCAGACAAATTTGACAAACAAAGCTAAATTGAATTTACTACAAAAACGACCCAGTTTAGAGGGCTAAAAGCTAGTTAAATAGGACATTCTCAGTAATGTAGCACACATGGTCTGTTCCAGTGTGACTAGAGCTATCATTTGACACCGTTTCAATAGACAATGGAGCTTTTCTGCATTTTTTATGCACCCCCAGACAAATTTGACAAACAAAGCTAAATTGAATTTACTACAAAAACGACCCAGTTTAGTGGGCTAAAAGCTAGTTAAATTGGACATTCTCAGTAATGTAGCACACATGGTCTGTTCCAGTTTGACTAGAGCTATCATTTGACACCGTTTCAATAGACAATGGAGCTTTTCTGCGATTTTTATGCACCCCCAGACAAATTTGACAAAGCTAAATTGAATTTACTACAAAAACGACCCAGTTTAGAGGGCTAAAAGCTAGTTAAATAGGACATTTTCAGTAAATAGCACACATGGTCTGTTCCAGTGTGACTAGAGCTATCATTTGACACCGTTTCAATAGACAATGGAGCTTTTCTGCGATTTTTATGCACCCTCAGACAAATTTGACAAACAAATCTAAATTGAATTTGATACAAAAACGACCCAGTTTAGAGGGCTAAAAGCTAGTTAAATAGGACATTCTCAGTAATGTAGCACACATGGTCTGTTCCAGTGTGACTAGAGCTATCATTTGACACCGTTTCAATAGACAATGGAGCTTTTCTGCAATTTTTATGCACCCCCCAGACAAATTTGACAAACAAATCTAAATTGAATTTGATACAAAAACGACCCAGTTTAGAGGGCTAAAAGCTAGTTAAATAGGACATTTTCAGTAAATAGCACACATGGTCTGTTCCAGTGTGACTAGAGCTATCATTTGACACCGTTTCAATAGACAATGGAGCTTTTCTGCGATTTTTATGCACCCTCAGACAAATTTGACAAACAAAGCTAAATTGAATTTACTACAAAAACGACCCAGTTTAGAGGGCTAAAAGCTAGTTAAATAGGACATTCTCAGTAATGTAGCACACATGGTCTGTTCCAGTGTGACTAGAGCTATCATTTGACACCGTTTCAATAGACAATGGAGCTTTTCTGCGATTTTTATGCACCCTCAGACAAATTTGACAAACAAAGCTAAATTGAATTTACTACAAAAACGACCCAGTTTAGAGGGCTAAAAGCTAGTTAAATAGGACATTCTCAGTAATGTAGCACACATGGTCTGTTCCAGTTTGACTAGAGCTATCATTTGACACCGTTCCAATAGACAATGGAGCTTTTCTGCGATTTTTATGCACCCCAAGACAAATTTGACAAAGCTAAATTGAATTTACTACAAAAACGACCCAGTTTAGAGGGCTAAAAGCTAGTTAAATAGGACATTCTCAGTAATGTAGCACACATGGTCTGTTCCAGTGTGACTAGAGCTATCATTTGACACCGTTTCAATAGACAATGGAGCTTTTCTGCGATTTTTATGCACCCCTAGACAAATTTGACAAACAAAGCTAAATTGAATTTACTACAAAAACGACCCAGTTTAGAGGGCTAAAAGCTAGTTAAATAGGACATTCTCAGTAATGTAGCACACATGGTCTGTTCCAGTGTGACTAGAGCTATCTTTTGACACCGTTTCAATAGACAATGGAGCTTTTCTGCGATTTTTATGCAACCTCAAACAAATTTGACAAACAAAGCTAAATTGAATTTGATACAAAAACAACCCAGTTTAGAGGGCTAAAAGCTAGTTAAATAGGACATTCTCAGTAATGTAGCACACATGGTCTGTTCCAGTGTGACTAGAGCTATCATTTGACACCGTTTCAATAGACAATGGAGCTTTTCTGCGATTTTTATGCACCCCCAGACAAATTTGACAAAGCTAAATTGAATTTACTACAAAAACGACCCAGTTTAGAGGGCTAAAAGCTAGTTAAATAGGACATTTTCAGTAATGTAGCACACATGGTCTGTTCCAGTGTGACTAGAGCTATCATTTGACACCGTTTCAATAGACAATGGAGCTTTTCTGCCATTTTTATGCACCCCCAGACAAATTTGACAAACAAAGCTAAATTGAATTTACTACAAAAATGACCCAGTTTAGAGGGCTAAAAGCTAGTTAAATAGGACATTCTCAGTAATGTAGCACACATGGTCTGTTCCAGTGTGACTAGAGCTATCTTTTGACACCGTTTCAATAGACAATGGAGCTTTTCTGCGATTTTTATGCACCCCCAGACAAATTTGACAAACAAAGCTAAATTGAATTTACTACAAAAACGACCCAGTTTAGAGGGCTAAAAGTTAGTTAAATAGGACATTCTCACTAATGTAGCACACATGGTCTGTTCCAGTGTGACTAGAGCTATCATTTCACACCGTTTCAATAGACAATGGAGCTTTTCTGCGATTTTTATGCATCCCCAGACAAATTTGACAAACAAAGCTAAATTGAATTTGATACAAAAACGACCCAGTTTAGAGGGCTAAAAGCTAGTTAAATAGGACATTCTCAGTAATGTAGCACACATGGTCTGTTCCAGTGTGACTAGAGCTATCATTTGACACCGTTTCAATAGACAATGGAGCTTTTCTGCACCCCCAGAAATATTTGACAAACAAAGCTAAATTGAATTTACTACAAAAACGACCCAGTTTAGAGGGCTAAAAGCTAGTTAACCTGTTGGGTCTAGGGGGCAGCATTTGCACGTCTGGATAAAAAAAATGTACCCGATTTAATCTGGTTACTAATCCTACCCAGTAACTAGAATATGCATATACTTATTATATATGGATAGAAAACACTCTAAAGTTTCCAAAACTGTTTGAATGGTGTCTGTGAGTATAACAGAACTCATTTGGCAGGCAAAACCCTGAGACATTTTCTGACAGGAAGTGGATACCTGATGTGTTGTATTGAGTTTAAACCTATCCCATTGAAAAACACAGGGGTTTAGGAATATTTTGGCACTTCCTATTGCTTCCACTAGATGTCACCAGCCTTTACAAAGTGTTTTGAGTCTTCTGGAGGGAGATCTGACCGAACAAGAGCCATGGAACGGTGATGTCCCATTAGACACCTGGCGCGCTACTTCATGTTGGGTACCCTCGTTCCAATACGTTATAAAAGGCTATGCATTCGTCCACCTTGAATATTATTCATGTTCTGGTTAAAAAAGGCCCTAATGATTTATGCTATACAACGTTTGACATGTTTGAACGAACGGAAATATATTTTTTCCCCTCGTTCATGACGAGAAGTCCGGCTGGCTTACATCATGTGCTAACGAGACGGAGATTTTTGGACATAAATGATGAGCTTTTTTGAACAAAACTACATTCGTTATGGACCTGTGATACCTGGAAGTGACATCTGATGAAGAGAATCAAAGGTAATGGATTATTTACATAGTATTTTCGATTTTAGATCTCCCCAACATGACGTCTAGTCTGTATCGCAACGCGTATTTTTCTGGGCACAGTGCTCAGATTATTGCAAAGTGTGATTTCCCAGTAAGGTTATTTTTAAATCTGGCAAGTTGATTGCGTTCAAAAGATGTAAATCTATAATTCTTTAAATGACAATATAATATTTTACCAATGTTTTCTAATTTTAATTATTTAATTTGTGACGCTGACTTGACTGCCGGTTATTGGAGGGAAACGATTTCCTCAACATCAATGCCATAGTAAAACGCTGTTTTTGTATATAAATATGAACTTGATAGAACTAAAAATGCATGCATTGTCTAACATAATGTCCTAGGAGTGTCATCTGATGGAGATTGTAAAAGGTTAGTGTATCATTTTAGCTGGTTTTATGGTTTTGGTGACCCTGTCTTTGACTTGACAAAACATTACACACAACTCTTGTAAATGTACTGTCCTAACATACTCTAAATTTATGCTTTCGCCGTAAAACCTTTTTGAAATCGTAAAACGTGGTTAGATTAAGGAGATGTTTATCTTTCAAATGGTGTAACATAGTTGTATTTTTGAAAAATTTGAATTTTGACATTTATTTGGATTCAAATTTGCCGCTCTTGAAATGCACCTGCTGTTGATGGAGTGCACCACGGGTGGCACGCTAGCGTCCCACCTAGCCCCAAGAGGTTAAATAGGACATTCTCACTAATGTAGCACACATGGTCTGTTCCAGTGTGACTAGAGCTATCATTTGACATCGTTTCAATAGACAATGGAGCTTTTCTGCGATTTTTATGCACCCTCAGACAAATTTGACAAACAAAGCTAAATTGAATTTACTACAAAAACGACCCAGTTTAGAGGGCTAAAAGCTAGTTAAATAGGACATTCTCACTAATGTAGCACACATGGTCTGTTCCAGTGTGACTAGAGCTATCATTTGACACCGTTTCAATAGACAATGGAGCTTTTCTGCGATTTTTATGCACCCCTAGACAAATTTGACAAACAAAGCTAAATTGAATTTACTACAAAAACGACCCAGTTTAGAGGGCTAAAAGCTAGTTAAATAGGACATTCTCGGTAATGTAGCACACATGGTCTGTTCCAGTGTGACTAGAGCTATCATTTGACACCGTTTCAATAGACAATGGAGCTTTTCTGCGATTTTTATGCACCCTCAGACAAATTTGACAAACAAAGCTAAATTGAATTTGATACAAAAACGACCCAGTTTAGAGGGCTAAAAGCTAGTTAAATAGGACATTCTCAGTAATGTAGCACACATGGTCTGTTCCAGTGTGACTAGAGCTATCATTTGACACCGTTTCAATAGACAATGGAGCTTTTCTGCGATTTTTATGCACCCTCAGACAAATTTGACAAACAAAGCTAAATTGAATTTACTACAAAAACGACCCAGTTTAGAGGGCTAAAAGCTAGTTAAATAGGACATTCTCAGTAATGTAGCACACATGGTCTGTTCCAGTGTGACTAGAGCTATCATTTGACACCGTTTCAATAGACAATGGAGCTTTTCTGCGATTTTTATGCACCCCCAGACAAATTTGACAAACAAAGCTAAATTGAATTTACTACAAAAACGACCCAGTTTAGAGGGCTAAAAGCTAGTTAAATAGGACATTCTCACTAATGTAGCACACATGGTCTGTTCCAGTGTGACTAGAGCTATCATTTGACATCGTTTCAATAGACAATGGAGCTTATCTGCGATTTTTATGCACCCTCAGACAAATTTGACAAACAAAGCTAAATTGAATTTACTACAAAAACGACCCAGTTTAGAGGGCTAAAAGCTAGTTAAATAGGACATTCTCACTAATGTAGCACACATGGTCTGTTCCAGTGTGACTAGAGCTATCATTTGACACCGTTTCAATAGACAATGGAGCTTTTCTGCGATTTTTATGCACCCCCAGACAAATTTGACAAAGCTAAATTGAATTTACTACAAAAACGACCCAGTTTAGAGGGCTAAAAGCTAGTTAAATAGGACATTCTCAGTAATGTAGCACACATGGTCTGTTCCAGTGTGACTAGAGCTATCATTTGACACCGTTTCAATAGACAATGGAGCTTTTCTGCGATTTTTATGCACCCCCAGACAAATTTGACAAACAAAGCTAAATTGAATTTACTACAAAAACGACCCAGTTTAGAGGGCTAAAAGCTAGTTAAATAGGACATTCTCACTAATGTAGCACACATGGTCTGTTCCAGTGTGACTAGAGCTATCATTTGACACCGTTTCAATAGACAATGGAGCTTTTCTGCGATTTTTATGCATCCCCAGACAAATTTGACAAACAAAGCTAAATTGAATTTGATACAAAAACGACCCAGTTTAGAGGGCTAAAAGCTAGTTAAATAGGACATTCTCAGTAATGTAGCACACATGGTCTGTTCCAGTGTGACTAGAGCTATCATTTGACACCGTTTCAATAGACAATGGAGCTTTTCTGCGATTTTTATGCACCCCCAGACAAATTTGACAAAGCTAAATTGAATTTACTACAAAAACGACCCAGTTTAGAGGGCTAAAAGCTAGTTAAATAGGACATTGTCAGTAATGTAGCACACATGGTCTGTTCCAGTGTGACTAGAGCTATCATTTGACACCGTTTCAATAGACAATGGAGCTTTTCTGCATTTTTTATGCACCCCCAGACAAATTTGACAAACAAAGCTAAATTGAATTTACTACAAAAACGACCCAGTTTAGTGGGCTAAAAGCTAGTTAAATTGGACATTCTCAGTAATGTAGCACACATGGTCTGTTCCAGTTTGACTAGAGCTATCATTTGACACCGTTTCAATAGACAATGGAGCTTTTCTGCGATTTTTATGCACCCCCAGACAAATTTGACAAAGCTAAATTGAATTTACTACAAAAACGACCCAGTTTAGAGGGCTAAAAGCTAGTTAAATAGGACATTCTCACTAATGTAGCACACATGGTCTGTTCCAGTGTGACTAGAGCTATCATTTGACACCGTTTCAATAGACAATGGAGCTTTTCTGCGATTTTTATGCACCCCCAGACAAATTTGACAAAGCTAAATTGAATTTACTACAAAAACGACCCAGTTTAGAGGGCTAAAAGCTAGTTAAATAGGACATTCTCAGTAATGTAGCACACATGGTCTGTTCCAGTGTGACTAGAGCTATCATTTGACACCGTTTCAATAGACAATGGAGCTTTTCTGCGATTTTTATGCACCCCCCAGACAAATTTGACAAACAAATCTAAATTGAATTTGATACAAACACGACCCAGTTTAGAGGGCTAAAAGCTAGTTCAATAGGACATTCTCAGTAATGTAGCACACATGGTCTGTTCCAGTGTGACTAGAGCTATCATTTGACACCGTTTCAATAGACAATGGAGCTTTTCTGCATTTTTTATGCACCCCAAGACAAATTTGACAAACAAAGCTAAATTGAATTTACTACAAAAACAACCCAGTTTAGAGGGCTAAAAGCTAGTTAAATAGGACATTCTCAGTAATGTAGCACACATGGTCTGTTCCAGTGTGACTAGAGCTATCATTTGACACCGTTTCAATAGACAATGGAGCTTTTCTGCATTTTTTATGCACCCCCAGACAAATTTGACAAAGCTAAATTGAATTTACTACAAAAACGACCCAGTTTAGAGGGCTAAAAGCTAGTTAAATAGGACATTCTCACTAATGTAGCACACATGGTCTGTTCCAGTGTGACTAGAGCTATCATTTGACACCGTTTCAATAGACAATGGAGCTTTTCTGCGATTTTTATGCACCCTCAGACAAATTTGACAAACAAAGCTAAATTGAATTTGATACAAAAACGACCCAGTTTAGAGGGCTAAAAGCTAGTTAAATAGGACATTCTCAGTAATGTAGCACACATGGTCTGTTCCAGTGTGACTAGAGCTATCATTTGACACCGTTTCAATAGACAATGGAGCTTTTCTGCGATTTTTATGCACCCTCAGACAAATTTGACAAACAAAGCTAAATTGAATTTACTACAAAAACGACCCAGTTTAGAGGGCTAAAAGCTAGTTAAATAGGACATTCTCAGTAATGTAGCACACATGGTCTGTTCCAGTGTGACTAGAGCTATCATTTGACACCGTTTCAATAGACAATGGAGCTTTTCTGCGATTTTTATGCACCCCTAGACAAATTTGACAAAGCTAAATTGAATTTACTACAAAAACGACCCAGTTTAGAGGGCTAAAAGCTAGTTAAATAGGACATTCTCGGTAATGTAGCACACATGGTCTGTTCCAGTGTGACTAGAGCTATCATTTGACACCGTTTCAATAGACAATGGAGCTTTTCTGCATTTTTTATGCACCCCCAGACAAATTTGACAAACGAAGCTAAATTGAATTTACTACAAAAACGACCCAGTTTAGTGGGCTAAAAGCTAGTTAAATTGGACATTCTCAGTAATGTAGCACACATGGTCTGTTCCAGTTTGACTAGAGCTATCATTTGACACCGTTTCAATAGACAATGGAGCTTTTCTGCGATTTTTATGCACCCCCAGACAAATTTGACAAAGCTAAATTGAATTTACTACAAAAACGACCCAGTTTAGAGGGCTAAAAGCTAGTTAAATAGGACATTCTCAGTAATGTAGCACACATGGTCTGTTCCAGTGTGACTAGAGCTATCATTTGACACCGTTTCAATAGACAATGGAGCTTTTCTGCGATTTTTATGCACCCCCAGACAAATTTGACAAACAAAGCTAAATTGAATTTACTACAAAAATGACCCAGTTTAGAGGGCTAAAAGCTAGTTAAATAGGACATTCTCAGTAATGTAGCACACATGGTCTGTTCCAGTGTGACTAGAGCTATCTTTTGACACCGTTTCAATAGACAATGGAGCTTTTCTGCGATTTTTATGCACCCCCAGACAAATTTGACAAACAAAGCTAAATTGAATTTACTACAAAAACGACCCAGTTTAGAGGGCTAAAAGCTAGTTAAATAGGACATTCTCACTAATGTAGCACACATGGTCTGTTCCAGTGTGACTAGAGCTATCATTTGACACCGTTTCAATAGACAATGGAGCTTTTCTGTGATTTTTATGCATCCCCAGACAAATTTGACAAACAAAGCTAAATTGAATTTGATACAAAAACGACCCAGTTTAGAGGGCTAAAAGCTAGTTAAATAGGACATTCTCAGTAATGTAGCACACATGGTCTGTTCCAGTGTGACTAGAGCTATCATTTGACACCGTTTCAATAGACAATGGAGCTTTTCTGCTATTTTTCTGCACCTTTAGACAATTTTGACAAAGCTAAATTGAATTTACTACAAAAACGACCCAGTTTAGAGGGCTAAAAGCTAGTTAAATAGGACATTCTCAGTAATGTAGCACACATGGTCTGTTCCAGTGTGACTAGAGCTATCATTTGACACCGTTTCAATAGACAATGGAGCTTTTCTGCGATTTTTATGCAACCTCAAACAAATTTGACAAACAAAGCTAAATTGAATTTGATACAAAAACAACCCAGTTTAGAGGGCTAAAAGCTAGTTAAATAGGACATTCTCAGTAATGTAGCACACATGGTCTGTTCCAGTGTGACTAGAGCTATCATTTGACACCGTTTCAATAGACAATGGAGCTTTTCTGCGATTTTTATGCACCCCCAGACAAATTTGACAAACAAAGCTAAATTGAATTTGATACAAAAACGACCCAGTTTAGAGGGCTAAAAGCTAGTTAAATAGGACATTCTCAGTAATGTAGCACACATGGTCTGTTCCAGTGTGACTAGAGCTATCATTTGACACCGTTTCAATAGACAATGGAGCTTTTCTGCGATTTTTATGCACCCTCAGACAAATTTGACAAACAAAGCTAAATTGAATTTACTACAAAAACTACCCAGTTTAGAGGGCTAAAAGCTAGTTAAATAGGACATTCTCAGTAATGTAGCACACATGGTCTGTTCCAGTGTGACTAGAGCTATCATTTGACACCGTTTCAATAGACAATGGAGCTTTTCTGCGATTTTTATGCACCCCTAGACAAATTTGACAAAGCTAAATTGAATTTACTACAAAAACGACCCAGTTTAGAGGGCTAAAAGCTAGTTAAATAGGACATTCTCGGTAATGTAGCACACATGGTCTGTTCCAGTGTGACTAGAGCTATCATTTGACACCGTTTCAATAGACAATGGAGCTTTTCTGCATTTTTTATGCACCCCCAGACAAATTTGACAAACGAAGCTAAATTGAATTTACTACAAAAACGACCCAGTTTAGTGGGCTAAAAGCTAGTTAAATTGGACATTCTCAGTAATGTAGCACACATGGTCTGTTCCAGTTTGACTAGAGCTATCATTTGACACCGTTTCAATAGACAATGGAGCTTTTCTGCGATTTTTATGCACCCCCAGACAAATTTGACAAAGCTAAATTGAATTTACTACAAAATCGACCCAGTTTAGAGGGCTAAAAGCTAGTTAAATAGGACATTCTCAGTAATGTAGCACACATGGTCTGTTCCAGTGTGACTAGAGCTATCATTTGACACCGTTTCAATAGACAATGGAGCTTTTCTGCGATTTTTATGCACCCCCAGACAAATTTGACAAACAAAGCTAAATTGAATTTACTACAAAAACGACCCAGTTTAGAGGGCTAAAAGCTAGTTAAATAGGACATTCTCAGTAATGTAGCACACATGGTCTGTTCCAGTGTGACTAGAGCTATCTTTTGACACCGTTTCAATAGACAATGGAGCTTTTCTGCGATTTTTATGCACCCCCAGACAAATTTGACAAACAAAGCTAAATTGAATTTACTACAAAAACGACCCAGTTTAGAGGGCTAAAAGCTAGTTAAATAGGACATTCTCACTAATGTAGCACACATGGTCTGTTCCAGTGTGACTAGAGCTATCATTTGACACCGTTTCAATAGACAATGGAGCTTTTCTGCGATTTTTATGCACCCCCAGACAAATTTGACAAACAAAGCTAAATTGAATTTGATACAAAAACGACCCAGTTTAGAGGGCTAAAAGCTAGTTAAATAGGACATTCTCAGTAATGTAGCACACATGGTCTGTTCCAGTGTGACTAGAGCTATCATTTGACACCGTTTCAATAGACAATGGAGCTTTTCTGCGATTTTTATGCACCCCCAGACAAATTTGACAAACAAAGCTAAATTGAATTTACTACAAAAACGACCCAGTTTAGAGGGCTAAAGCTAGTTAAATAGGACATTCTCACTAATGTAGCACACATGGTCTGTTCCAGTGTGACTAGAGCTATCATTTGACACCGTTTCAATAGACAATGGAGCTTTTCTGCGATTTTTATGCATCCCCAGACAAATTTGACAAACAAAGCTAAATTGAATTTGATACAAAAACGACCCAGTTTAGAGGGCTAAAAGCTAGTTAAATAGGACATTCTCAGTAATGTAGCACACATGGTCTGTTCCAGTGTGACTAGAGCTATCATTTGACACCGTTTCAATAGACAATGGAGCTTTTCTGCGATTTTTATGCACCCCCAGACAAATTTGACAAAGCTAAATTGAATTTACTACAAAAACGACCCAGTTTAGAGGGCTAAAAGCTAGTTAAATAGGACATTCTCAGTAATGTAGCACACATGGTCTGTTCCAGTGTGACTAGAAATATCATTTGACACCGTTTCAATAGACAATGGAGCTTTTCTGCGATTTTTATGCACCCCCAGACAAATTTGACAAAGCTAAATTGAATTTACTACAAAAACGACCCAGTTTAGAGGGCTAAAAGCTAGTTAAATAGGACATTCTCAGTAATGTAGCACACATGGTCTGTTCCAGTGTGACTAGAGCTATCTTTTGACACCGTTTCAATAGACAATGGAGCTTTTCTGCGATTTTTATGCACCCCCAGACAAATTTGACAAACAAAGCTAAATTGAATTTACTACAAAAACGACCCAGTTTAGAGGGCTAAAAGCTAGTTAAATAGGACATTCTCACTAATGTAGCACACATGGTCTGTTCCAGTGTGACTAGAGCTATCATTTGACACCGTTTCAATAGACAATGGAGCTTTTCTGCGATTTTTATGCATCCCCAGACAAATTTGACAAACAAAGCTAAATTGAATTTGATACAAAAACGACCCAGTTTAGAGGGCTAAAAGCTAGTTAAATAGGACATTCTCAGTAATGTAGCACACATGGTCTGTTCCAGTGTGACTAGAGCTCTCATTTGACACCGTTTCAATAGACAATAGAGATTTTCTGCAATTTTTATGCACCCCCAGACAAATTTGACAAACAAGGCTAAATTGAATTTACTACAAAAACGACCCAGTTTAGAGGGCTAAAAGCTAGTTAAATAGGACATTCTCAGTAATGTAGCACACATGGTCTGTTCCAGTGTGACTAGAGCTATCTTTTGACACCGTTTCAATAGACAATGGAGCATTTCTGCGATTTTTATGCACCCCCAGACAAATTTGACAAAGCTAAATTGAATTTACTACAAAAACGACCCAGTTTAGAGGGCTAAAAGCTAGTTAAATAGGACATTCTCAGTAATGTAGCACACATGGTCTGTTCCAGTGTGACTAGAGCTATCATTTGACACCGTTTCAATAGACAATGGAGCTTTTCTGCGATTTTTATGCACCCCCAGACAAATTTGACAAACAAAGCTAAATTGAATTTGATACAAAAACGACCCAGTTTAGAGGGCTAAAAGCTAGTTAAATAGGACATTCTCAGTAATGTAGCACACATGGTCTGTTCCAGTGTGACTAGAGCTATCATTTGACACCGTTTCAATAGACAATGGAGCTTTTCTGCGATTTTTATGCACCCTCAGACAAATTTGACAAACAAAGCTAAATTGAATTTGATACAAAAACGACCCAGTTTAGAGGGCTAAAAGCTAGTTAAATTGGACATTCTCAGTAATGTAGCACACATGGTCTGTTCCAGTTTGACTAGAGCTATCATTTGACACCGTTTCAATAGACAATGGAGCTTTTCTGCGATTTTTATGCACCCCCAGACAAATTTGACAAAGCTAAATTGAATTTACTACAAAAACGACCCAGTTTAGAGGGCTAAAAGCTAGTTAAATAGGACATTCTCACTAATGTAACACACATTGTCTGTTCCAGTGTGACTAGAGCTATCATTTGACACCGTTTAAATAGACAATGGAGCTTTTCTGCGATTTTTATGCACCCTCAGACAAATTTGACAAACAAAGCTAAATTGAATTTGATACAAAAACGACCCAGTTTAGAGGGCTAAAAGCTAGTTAAATAGGACATTCTCAGTAATGTAGCACACATGGTCTGTTCCAGTGTGAATAGAGCTATCATTTGACACCGTTTCAATAGACAATGGAGCTTTTCTGCGATTTTTATGCACCCCCAGACAAATTTGACAAACAAAGCTAAATTGAATTTGATACAAAAACGACCCAGTTTAGAGGGCTAAAAGCTAGTTAAATAGGACATTCTCAGTAATGTAGCACACATGGTCTGTTCCAGTGTGACTAGAGCTATCATTTGACACCGTTTCAATAGACAATGGAGCTTTTCTGCGATTTTTATGCAACCTCAAACAAATTTGACAAACAAAGCTAAATTGAATTTGATACAAAAACGACCCAGTTTAGAGGGCTAAAAGCTAGTTAAATAGGACATTCTCAGTAATGTAGCACACATGGTCTGTTCCAGTGTGACTAGAGCTATCTTTTGACACCGTTTCAATAGACAATGGAGCTTTTCTGCGATTTTTATGCACCCCCAGACAAATTTGACAAAGCTAAATTGAATTTACTACAAAAACGACCCAGTTTAGAGGGCTAAAAGCTAGTTAAATAGGACATTCTCAGTAATGTAGCACACATGGTCTGTTCCAGTGTGACTAGAGCTATCTTTTGACACCGTTTCAATAGACAATGGAGCATTTCTGCGATTTTTATGCACCCCCAGACAAATTTGACAAAGCTAAATTGAATTTACTACAAAAACGACCCAGTTTAGAGGGCTAAAAGCTAGTTAAATAGGACATTCTCAGTAATGTAGCACACATGGTCTGTTCCAGTGTGACTAGAGCTATCATTTGACACCGTTTCAATAGACAATGGAGCTTTTCTGCGATTTTTATGCACCCTCAGACAAATTTGACAAACAAAGCTAAATTGAATTTGATACAAAAACGACCCAGTTTAGAGGGCTAAAAGCTAGTTAAATTGGACATTCTCAGTAATGTAGCACACATGGTCTGTTCCAGTTTGACTAGAGCTATCATTTGACACCGTTTCAATAGACAATGGAGCTTTTCTGCGATTTTTATGCACCCCCAGACAAATTTGACAAAGCTAAATTGAATTTACTACAAAAACGACCCAGTTTAGAGGGCTAAAAGCTAGTTAAATAGGACATTCTCACTAATGTAACACACATTGTCTGTTCCAGTGTGACTAGAGCTATCATTTGACACCGTTTAAATAGACAATGGAGCTTTTCTGCGATTTTTTTATGCACCCTCAGACAAATTTGACAAACAAAGCTAAATTGAATTTGATACAAAAACGACCCAGTTTAGAGGGCTAAAAGCTAGTTAAATAGGACATTCTCAGTAATGTAGCACACATGGTCTGTTCCAGTGTGAATAGAGCTATCATTTGACACCGTTTCAATAGACAATGGAGCTTTTCTGCGATTTTTATGCACCCCCAGACAAATTTGACAAACAAAGCTAAATTGAATTTGATACAAAAACGACCCAGTTTAGAGGGCTAAAAGCTAGTTAAATAGGACATTCTCAGTAATGTAGCACACATGGTCTGTTCCAGTGTGACTAGAGCTATCATTTGACACCGTTTCAATAGACAATGGAGCTTTTCTGCGATTTTTATGCAACCTCAAACAAATTTGACAAACAAAGCTAAATTGAATTTGATACAAAAACGACCCAGTTTAGAGGGCTAAAAGCTAGTTAAATAGGACATTCTCAGTAATGTAGCACACATGGTCTGTTCCAGTGTGACTAGAGCTATCTTTTGACACCGTTTCAATAGACAATGGAGCTTTTCTGCGATTTTTATGCACCCCCAGACAAATTTGACAAACAAAGCTAAATTGAATTTACTACAAAAACGACCCAGTTTAGAGGGCTAAAAGCTAGTTAAATAGGACATTCTCAGTAATGTAGCACACATGGTCTGTTCCAGTGTGACTAGAGCTATCATTTGACACCGTTTCAATAGACAATGGAGCTTTTCTGCGATTTTTATGCACCCCCAGACAAATTTGACAAAGCTAAATTGAATTTACTACAAAAACGACCCAGTTTAGAGGGCTAAAAGCTAGTTAAATAGGACATTCTCAGTAATGTAGCACACATGGTCTGTTCCAGTGTGACTAGAGCTATCTTTTGACACCGTTTCAATAGACAATGGAGCATTTCTGCGATTTTTATGCACCCCCAGACAAATTTGACAAAGCTAAATTGAATTTACTACAAAAACGACCCAGTTTAGAGGGCTAAAAGCTAGTTAAATAGGACATTCTCAGTAATGTAGCACACATGGTCTGTTCCAGTGTGACTAGAGCTATCATTTGACACCGTTTCAATAGACAATGGAGCTTTTCTGCGATTTTTATGCACCCCCAGACAAATTTGACAAACAAAGCTAAATTGAATTTGATACAAAAACGACCCAGTTTAGAGGGCTAAAAGCTAGTTAAATAGGACATTCTCAGTAATGTAGCACACATGGTCTGTTCCAGTGTGACTAGAGCTATCATTTGACACCGTTTCAATAGACAATGGAGCTTTTCTGCGATTTTTATGCACCCTCAGACAAATTTGACAAACAAAGCTAAATTGAATTTGATACAAAAACGACCCAGTTTAGAGGGCTAAAAGCTAGTTAAATTGGACATTCTCAGTAATGTAGCACACATGGTCTGTTCCAGTTTGACTAGAGCTATCATTTGACACCGTTTCAATAGACAATGGAGCTTTTCTGCGATTTTTATGCACCCCCAGACAAATTTGACAAAGCTAAATTGAATTTACTACAAAAACGACCCAGTTTAGAGGGCTAAAAGCTAGTTAAATAGGACATTCTCACTAATGTAACACACATTGTCTGTTCCAGTGTGACTAGAGCTATCATTTGACACCGTTTAAATAGACAATGGAGCTTTTCTGCGATTTTTATGCACCCTCAGACAAATTTGACAAACAAAGCTAAATTGAATTTGATACAAAAACGACCCAGTTTAGAGGGCTAAAAGCTAGTTAAATAGGACATTCTCAGTAATGTAGCACACATGGTCTGTTCCAGTGTGAATAGAGCTATCATTTGACACCGTTTCAATAGACAATGGAGCTTTTCTGCGATTTTTATGCACCCCCAGACAAATTTGACAAACAAAGCTAAATTGAATTTGATACAAAAACGACCCAGTTTAGAGGGCTAAAAGCTAGTTAAATAGGACATTCTCAGTAATGTAGCACACATGGTCTGTTCCAGTGTGACTAGAGCTATCATTTGACACCGTTTCAATAGACAATGGAGCTTTTCTGCGATTTTTATGCACCCTCAGACAAATTTGACAAACAAAGCTAAATTGAATTTGATACAAAAACGACCCAGTTTAGAGGGCTAAAAGCTAGTTAAATAGGACATTCTCAGTAATGTAGCACACATGGTCTGTTCCAGTGTGACTAGAGCTATCATTTGACACCGTTTCAATAGACAATGGAGCTTTTCTGCGATTTTTTTATGCAACCTCAAACAAATTTGACAAACAAAGCTAAATTGAATTTGATACAAAAACAACCCAGTTTAGAGGGCTAAAAGCTAGTTAAATAGGACATTCTCAGTAATGTAGCACACATGGTCAGTTCCAGTGTGACTAGAGCTATCATTTGACACCGTTTCAATAGACAATGGAGCTTTTCTGCAATTTTTATGCACCCCCAGACAAATTTGACAAACAAAGCTAAATTTAATTTACTACAAAAACGACCCAGTTTAGAGGGCTAAAAGCTAGTTAAATAGGACATTCTCAGTAATGTAGCACACATGGTCTGTTCCAGTGTGACTAGAGCTATCATTTGACACCGTTTCAATAGACAATGGAGCTTTTCTGCGATTTTTATGCACCCTCAGACAAATTTGACAAACAAAGCTAAATTGAATTTGATACAAAAACGACCCAGTTTAGAGGGCTAAAAGCTAGTTAAATAGGACATTCTCAGTAATGTAGCACACATGGTCTGTTCCAGTGTGACTAGAGCTATCATTTGACACCGTTTCAATAGACAATGGAGCTTTTCTGCGATTTTTATGCACCCTCAGACAAATTTGACAAACAAAGCTAAATTGAATTTACTACAAAAACGACCCAGTTTAGAGGGCTAAAAGCTAGTTAAATAGGACATTCTCAGTAATGTAGCACACATGGTCTGTTCCAGTGTGACTAGAGCTATCATTTGACACCGTTTCAATAGACAATGGAGCTTTTCTGCGATTTTTATGCACCCTCAGACAAATTTGAATTTGATACAAAAACGACCCTGTTTAGAGGGCTAAAAGCTAGTTAAATAGGACATTCTCAGTAATGTAGCACACATGGTCTGTTCCAGTGTGACTAGAGCTATCATTTGACACCGTTTCAATAGACAATGGAGCTTTTCTGCGATTTTTATGCACCCCCAGACAAATTTGACAAAGCTAAATTGAATTTACTACAAAAACGACCCAGTTTAGAGGGCTAAAAGCTAGTTAAATAGGACATTCTCAGTAATGTAGCACACATGGTCTGTTCCAGTGTGACTAGAGCTATCATTTGACACCGTTTCAATAGACAATGGAGCTTTTCTGCGATTTTTATGCACCCTCAGACAAATTTGACAAACAAAGCTAAATTGAATTTGATACAAAAACAACCCAGTTTAGAGGGCTAAAAGCTAGTTAAATAGGACATTCTCAGTAATGTAGCACACATGGTCTGTTCCAGTGTGACTAGAGCTATCATTTGACACCGTTTCAATAGACAATGGAGCTTTTCTGCGATTTTTATGCACCCTCAGACAAATTTGACAAACAAAGCTAAATTGAATTTGATACAAAAACGACGCAGTTTAGAGGGCTAAAAGCTAGTTAAATAGGACATTCTCAGTAATGTAGCACACATGGTCTGTTCCAGTGTGACTAGAGCTATCATTTGACACCGTTTCAATAGACAATGGAGCTTTTCTGCGATTTTTATGCACCCTCAGACAAATTTGACAAACAAAGCTAAATTGAATTTGATACAAAAACGACCCAGTTTAGAGGGCTAAAAGCTAGTTAAATAGGACATTCTCAGTAATGTAGCACACATGGTCTGTTCCAGTGTGACTAGAGCTATCATTTGACACCGTTTCAATAGACAATGGAGCTTTTCTGCGATTTTTATGCACCCTCAGACAAATTTGACAAACAAAGCTAATTTGAATTTGATACAAAAACGACCCAGTTTAGAGGGCTAAAAGCTAGTTAAATAGGACATTCTCAGTAATGTAGCACACATGGTCTGTTCCAGTGTGACTAGAGCTATCATTTGACACCGTTTCAATAGACAATGGAGCTTTTCTGCGATTTTTATTCACCCCCAGACAAATTTGACAAACAGAGCTAAATTGAATTTGATACAAAAACGACCCAGTTTAGAGGGCTAAAAGCTAGTTAAATAGGACATTCTCAGTAATGTAGCACACATGGTCTGTTCCAGTGTGACTAGAGCTATCATTTGACACCGTTTCAATAGACAATGGAGCTTTTCTGTGATTTTTATGCACCCCCAGACAAATTTGACAAACAAAGCTAAATTGAATTTGATACAAAAACGACCCAGTTTAGAGGGCTAAAAGCTAGTTAAATAGGACATTCTCACTAATGTAGCACACATGGTCTGTTCCAGTGTGACTAGAGCTATCATTTGACACCGTTTCAATAGACAATGGAGCTTTTCTGCGATTTTTATGCACCCTCAGACAAATTTGACAAACAAAGCTAAATTGAATTTACTACAAAAACGACCCAGTTTAGAGGGCTAAAAGCTAGTTAAATAGGACATTCTCAGTAATGTAGCACACATGGTCTGTTCCAGTGTGACTAGAGCTATCATTTGACACCGTTTCAATAGACAATGGAGCTTTTCTGCGATTTTTATGCACCCTCAGACAAATTTGACAAACAAAGCTAAATTGAATTTGATACAAAAACGACCCAGTTTAGAGGGCTAAAAGCTAGTTAAATAGGACATTCTCAGTAATGTAGCACACATGGTCTGTTCCAGTGTGACTAGAGCTATCATTTGACACCGTTTCAATAGACAATGGAGCTTTTCTGCGATTTTTATGCACCCCCAGACAAATTTGACAAACAAAGCTAAATTGAATTTACTACAAAAACGACCCAGTTTAGAGGGCTAAAAGCTAGTTAAATAGGACATTCTCAGTAATGTAGCACACATGGTCTGTTCCAGTGTGACTAGAGCTATCATTTGACACCGTTTCAATAGACAATGGAGCTTTTCTGCGATTTTTATGCACCCCCAGACAAATTTGACAAAGCTAAATTGAATTTACTACAAAAACGACCCAGTTTAGAGGGCTAAAAGCTAGTTAAATAGGACATTCTCAGTAATGTAGCACACATGGTCTGTTCCAGTGTGACTAGAGCTATCATTTGACACCGTTTCAATAGACAATGGAGCTTTTCTGCGATTTTTATGCACCCCCAGACAAATTTGACAAACAAAGCTAAATTGAATTTGATACAAAAACGACCCAGTTTAGAGGGCTAAAAGCTAGTTAAATAGGACATTCTCAGTAATGTAGCACACATGGTCTGTTCCAGTGTGACTAGAGCTATCATTTGACACCGTTTCAATAGACAATGGAGCTTTTCTGCGATTTTTATGCACCCTCAGACAAATTTGACAAACAAAGCTAAATTGAATTTGATACAAAAACGACCCAGTTTAGAGGGCTAAAAGCTAGTTAAATTGGACATTCTCAGTAATGTAGCACACATGGTCTGTTCCAGTTTGACTAGAGCTATCATTTGACACCGTTTCAATAGACAATGGAGCTTTTCTGCGATTTTTATGCACCCCCAGACAAATTTGACAAAGCTAAATTGAATTTACTACAAAAACGACCCAGTTTAGAGGGCTAAAAGCTAGTTAAATAGGACATTCTCACTAATGTAACACACATTGTCTGTTCCAGTGTGACTAGAGCTATCATTTGACACCGTTTAAATAGACAATGGAGCTTTTCTGCGATTTTTATGCACCCTCAGACAAATTTGACAAACAAAGCTAAATTGAATTTGATACAAAAACGACCCAGTTTAGAGGGCTAAAAGCTAGTTAAATAGGACATTCTCAGTAATGTAGCACACATGGTCTGTTCCAGTGTGAATAGAGCTATCATTTGACACCGTTTCAATAGACAATGGAGCTTTTCTGCGATTTTTATGCACCCCCAGACAAATTTGACAAACAAAGCTAAATTGAATTTGATACAAAAACGACCCAGTTTAGAGGGCTAAAAGCTAGTTAAATAGGACATTCTCAGTAATGTAGCACACATGGTCTGTTCCAGTGTGACTAGAGCTATCATTTGACACCGTTTCAATAGACAATGGAGCTTTTCTGCGATTTTTATGCACCCTCAGACAAATTTGACAAACAAAGCTAAATTGAATTTGATACAAAAACGACCCAGTTTAGAGGGCTAAAAGCTAGTTAAATAGGACATTCTCAGTAATGTAGCACACATGGTCTGTTCCAGTGTGACTAGAGCTATCATTTGACACCGTTTCAATAGACAATGGAGCTTTTCTGCGATTTTTTATGCAACCTCAAACAAATTTGACAAACAAAGCTAAATTGAATTTGATACAAAAACAACCCAGTTTAGAGGGCTAAAAGCTAGTTAAATAGGACATTCTCAGTAATGTAGCACACATGGTCAGTTCCAGTGTGACTAGAGCTATCATTTGACACCGTTTCAATAGACAATGGAGCTTTTCTGCAATTTTTATGCACCCCCAGACAAATTTGACAAACAAAGCTAAATTTAATTTACTACAAAAACGACCCAGTTTAGAGGGCTAAAAGCTAGTTAAATAGGACATTCTCAGTAATGTAGCACACATGGTCTGTTCCAGTGTGACTAGAGCTATCATTTGACACCGTTTCAATAGACAATGGAGCTTTTCTGCGATTTTTATGCACCCTCAGACAAATTTGACAAACAAAGCTAAATTGAATTTGATACAAAAACGACCCAGTTTAGAGGGCTAAAAGCTAGTTAAATAGGACATTCTCAGTAATGTAGCACACATGGTCTGTTCCAGTGTGACTAGAGCTATCATTTGACACCGTTTCAATAGACAATGGAGCTTTTCTGCGATTTTTATGCACCCTCAGACAAATTTGACAAACAAAGCTAAATTGAATTTACTACAAAAACGACCCAGTTTAGAGGGCTAAAAGCTAGTTAAATAGGACATTCTCAGTAATGTAGCACACATGGTCTGTTCCAGTGTGACTAGAGCTATCATTTGACACCGTTTCAATAGACAATGGAGCTTTTCTGCGATTTTTATGCACCCTCAGACAAATTTGAATTTGATACAAAAACGACCCTGTTTAGAGGGCTAAAAGCTAGTTAAATAGGACATTCTCAGTAATGTAGCACACATGGTCTGTTCCAGTGTGACTAGAGCTATCATTTGACACCGTTTCAATAGACAATGGAGCTTTTCTGCGATTTTTATGCACCCCCAGACAAATTTGACAAAGCTAAATTGAATTTACTACAAAAACGACCCAGTTTAGAGGGCTAAAAGCTAGTTAAATAGGACATTCTCAGTAATGTAGCACACATGGTCTGTTCCAGTGTGACTAGAGCTATCATTTGACACCGTTTCAATAGACAATGGAGCTTTTCTGCGATTTTTATGCACCCTCAGACAAATTTGACAAACAAAGCTAAATTAAATTTGATACAAAAACAACCCAGTTTAGAGGGCTAAAAGCTAGTTAAATAGGACATTCTCAGTAATGTAGCACACATGGTCTGTTCCAGTGTGACTAGAGCTATCATTTGACACCGTTTCAATAGACAATGGAGCTTTTCTGCGATTTTTATGCACCCTCAGACAAATTTGACAAACAAAGCTAAATTGAATTTGATACAAAAACGACGCAGTTTAGAGGGCTAAAAGCTAGTTAAATAGGACATTCTCAGTAATGTAGCACACATGGTCTGTTCCAGTGTGACTAGAGCTATCATTTGACACCGTTTCAATAGACAATGGAGCTTTTCTGCGATTTTTATGCACCCTCAGACAAATTTGACAAACAAAGCTAAATTGAATTTGATACAAAAACGACCCAGTTTAGAGGGCTAAAAGCTAGTTAAATAGGACATTCTCAGTAATGTAGCACACATGGTCTGTTCCAGTGTGACTAGAGCTATCATTTGACACCGTTTCAATAGACAATGGAGCTTTTCTGCGATTTTTATGCACCCTCAGACAAATTTGACAAACAAAGCTAATTTGAATTTGATACAAAAACGACCCAGTTTAGAGGGCTAAAAGCTAGTTAAATAGGACATTCTCAGTAATGTAGCACACATGGTCTGTTCCAGTGTGACTAGAGCTATCATTTGACACCGTTTCAATAGACAATGGAGCTTTTCTGCGATTTTTATTCACCCCCAGACAAATTTGACAAACAGAGCTAAATTGAATTTGATACAAAAACGACCCAGTTTAGAGGGCTAAAAGCTAGTTAAATAGGACATTCTCAGTAATGTAGCACACATGGTCTGTTCCAGTGTGACTAGAGCTATCATTTGACACCGTTTCAATAGACAATGGAGCTTTTCTGTGATTTTTATGCACCCCCAGACAAATTTGACAAACAAAGCTAAATTGAATTTGATACAAAAACGACCCAGTTTAGAGGGCTAAAAGCTAGTTAAATAGGACATTCTCACTAATGTAGCACACATGGTCTGTTCCAGTGTGACTAGAGCTATCATTTGACACCGTTTCAATAGACAATGGAGCTTTTCTGCGATTTTTATGCACCCTCAGACAAATTTGACAAACAAAGCTAAATTGAATTTACTACAAAAACGACCCAGTTTAGAGGGCTAAAAGCTAGTTAAATAGGACATTCTCAGTAATGTAGCACACATGGTCTGTTCCAGTGTGACTAGAGCTATCATTTGACACCGTTTCAATAGACAATGGAGCTTTTCTGCGATTTTTATGCACCCTCAGACAAATTTGACAAACAAAGCTAAATTGAATTTGATACAAAAACGACCCAGTTTAGAGGGCTAAAAGCTAGTTAAATAGGACATTCTCAGTAATGTAGCACACATGGTCTGTTCCAGTGTGACTAGAGCTATCATTTGACACCGTTTCAATAGACAATGGAGCTTTTCTGCGATTTTTATGCACCCTCAGACAAATTTGACAAACAAAGCTAAATTGAATTTACTACAAAAACGACCCAGTTTAGAGGGCTAAAAGCTAGTTAAATAGGACATTCTCAGTAATGTAGCACACATGGTCTGTTCCAGTGTGACTAGAGCTATCATTTGACACCGTTTCAATAGACAATGGAGCTTTTCTGCGATTTTTATGCACCCTCAGACAAATTTGAATTTGATACAAAAACGACCCAGTTTAGAGGGCTAAAAGCTAGTTAAATAGGACATTCTCACTAATGTAGCACACATGGTCTGTTCCAGTGTGACTAGAGCTATCATTTGACACCGTTTCAATAGACAATGGAGCTTTTCTGCGATTTTTATGCACCCTCAGACAAATTTGACAAACAAAGCTAAATTGAATTTACTACAAAAACGACCCAGTTTAGAGGGCTAAAAGCTAGTTAAATAGGACATTCTCAGTAATGTAGCACACATGGTCTGTTCCAGTGTGACTAGAGCTATCATTTGACACCGTTTCAATAGACAATGGAGCTTTTCTGCGATTTTTATGCACCCTCAGACAAATTTGACAAACAAAGATAATTTGAATTTGATACAAAAACGACCCAGTTTAGAGGGCTAAAAGCTAGTTAAATAGGACATTCTCAGTAATGTAGCACACATGGTCTGTTCCAGTGTGACTAGAGCTATCATTTGACACCGTTTCAATAGACAATGGAGCTTTTCTGCGATTTTTATGCACCCTCAGACAAATTTGACAAACAAAGCTAAATTGAATTTGATACAAAAACGACGCAGTTTAGAGGGCTAAAAGCTAGTTAAATAGGACATTCTCAGTAATGTAGCACACATGGTCTGTTCCAGTGTGACTAGAGCTATCATTTGACACCGTTTCAATAGACAATGGTGCTTTTCTGCGATTTTTATGCACCCCCAGACAAATTTGACAAACAAAGCTAAATTGAATTTGATACAAAAACGACCCAGTTTAGAGGGCTAAAAGCTAGTTAAATAGGACATTCTCACTAATGTAGCACACATGGTCTGTTCCAGTGTGACTAGAGCTATCATTTGACACCGTTTCAATAGACAATGGAGCTTTTCTGCGATTTTTATGCACCCTCAGACAAATTTGACAAACAAAGCTAAATTGAATTTGATACAAAAACGACCCAGTTTAGAGGGCTAAAAGCTAGTTAAATAGGACATTCTCAGTAATGTAGCACACATGGTCTGTTCCAGTGTGACTAGAGCTATCATTTGACACCGTTTCAATAGACAATGGAGCTTTTCTGTGATTTTTATGCACCCCCAGACAAATTTGACAAACAAAGCTAAATTGAATTTGATACAAAAACGACCCAGTTTAGAGGGCTAAAAGCTAGTTAAATAGGACATTCTCACTAATGTAGCACACATGGTCTGTTCCAGTGTGACTAGAGCTATCATTTGACACCGTTTCAATAGACAATGGAGCTTTTCTGCGATTTTTATGCACCCTCAGACAAATTTGACAAAAAAAGGTCATTTGAATTTGATACAAAAACGACCCAGTTTAGAGGGCTAAAAGCTAGTTAAATAGGACATTCTCAGTAATGTAGCACACATGGTCTGTTCCAGTGTGACTAGAGCTATCATTTGACACCGTTTCAATAGACAATGGAGCTTTTCTGCGATTTTTATGCACCCCCAGACAAATTTGACAAACAAAGCTAAATTGAATTTGATACAAAAACGACCCAGTTTAGAGGGCTAAAAGCTAGTTAAATAGAACATTCTCAGTAATGTAGCACACATGGTCTGTTCCAGTGTGACTAGAGCTATCATTTGACACCGTTTCAATAGACAATGGAGCTTTTCTGCGATTTTTATGCACCCTCAGACAAATTTGACAAACAAAGCTAAATTGAATTTGATACAAAAACGACCCAGTTTAGAGGGCTAAAAGCTAGTTAAATAGGACATTCTCAGTAATGTAGCACACATGGTCTGTTCCAGTGTGACTAGAGCTATCATTTGACACCGTTTCAATAGACAATGGAGCTTTTCTGCGATTTTTTATGCACCCCCAGACAAATTTGACAAACAAAGCTAAATTGAATTTGATACAAAAACGACCCAGTTTAGAGGGCTAAAAGCTAGTTAAATAGGACATTCTCAGTAATGTAGCACACATGGTCTGTTCCAGTGTGACTAGAGCTATCATTTGACACCGTTTCAATAGACAATGGAGCTTTTCTGCGATTTTTATGCACCCTCAGACAAATTTGACAAACAAAGCTAAATTGAATTTACTACAAAAACGACCCAGTTTAGAGGGCTAAAAGCTAGTTAAATAGGACATTCTCAGTAATGTAGCACACATGGTCTGTTCCAGTGTGACTAGAGCTATCATTTGACACCGTTTCAATAGACAATGGAGCTTTTCTGCGATTTTTCTGCACCCTCAGACAAATTTGACAAACAAAGCTAAATTGAATTTGATACAAAAACGACCCAGTTTAGAGGGCTAAAAGCTAGTTAAATAGGACATTCTCAGTAATGTAGCACACATGGTCTGTTCCAGTGTGACTAGAGCTATCATTTGACACCGTTTCAATAGACAATGGAGCTTTTCTGCGATTTTTATGCACCCCCAGACAAATTTGACAAACAAAGGTAAATTGAATTTACTACAAAAACGACCCAGTTTAGAGGGCTAAAAGCTAGTTAAATAGGACATTCTCAGTAATGTAGCACACATGGTCTGTTCCAGTGTGACTAGAGCTATCATTTGACACCGTTTCAATAGACAATGGAGCTTTTCTGCGATTTTTATGCACCCCCAGACAAATTTGACAAACAAAGCAAAATTGAATTTACTACAAAAACGACCAAGTTTAGAGGGCTAAAAGCTAGTTAAATAGGACATTCTCAGTAATGTAGCACACATGGTCTGTTCCAGTGTGACTAGAGCTATCATTTGACACCGTTTCAATAGACAATGGAGCTTTTCTGCGATTTTTATGCACCCCCAGACAAATTTGACAAACAAAGCTAAATTGAATTTACTACAAAAACGACCCAGTTTAGAGGGCTAAAAGCTAGTTAAATAGGACATTCTCAGTAATGTAGCACACATGGTCTGTTCCAGTGTGACTAGAGCTATCATTTGACACCGTTTCAATAGACAATGGAGCTTTTCTGCATTTTTTATGCACCCCCAGACAAATTTGACAAACAAAGCTAAATTGAATTTACTACAAAAACGACCCAGTTTAGAGGGCTAAAAGCTAGTTAAATAGGACATTCTCAGTAATGTAGCACACATGGTCTGTTCCAGTTTGACTAGAGCTATCATTTGACACCGTTTCAATAGACAATGGAGCTTTTCTGCGATTTTTATGCACCCCCAGACAAATTTGACAAAGCTAAATTGAATTTACTACAAAAATGACCCAGTTTAGAGGGCTAAAAGCTAGTTAAATAGGACATTCTCAGTAATGTAGCACACATGGTCTGTTCCAGTGTGACTAGAGCTATCATTTGACACCGTTTCAATAGACAATGGAGCTTTTCTGCGATTTTTATGCACCCTCAGACAAATTTGACAAACAAAGCTAAATTGACTTTGATACAAAAACAACCCAGTTTAGAGGGCTAAAAGCTAGTTAAATAGGACATTCTCAGTAATGTAGCACACATGGTCTGTTCCAGTGTGACTAGAGCTATCATTTGACACCGTTTCAATAGACAATGGAGCTTTTCTGCATTTTTTATGCACCCCCAGACAAATTTGACAAACAAAGCTAAATTGAATTTACTACAAAAACGACCCAGTTTAGAGGGCTAAAAGCTAGTTAAATAGGACATTCTCAGTAATGTAGCACACATGGTCTGTTCCAGTGTGACTAGAGCAATCATTTGACACCGTTTCAATAGACAATGGAGCTTTTCTGCGATTTTTATGCACCCCCAGACAAATTTGACAAACAAAGCTAAATTGAATTTACTACAAAAACGACCCAGTTTAGAGGGCTAAAAGCTAGTTAAATAGGACATTCTCAGTAATGTAGCACCCATGGTCTGTTCCAGTTTGACTAGAGCTATCATTTGACACCGTTTCAATAGACAATGGAGCTTTTCTGCGATTTTTATGCACCCCCAGACAAATTTGACAAAGCTAAATTGAATTTACTACAAAAACGACCCAGTTTAGAGGGCTAAAAGCTAGTTAAATAGGACATTCTCAGTAATGTAGCACACATGGTCTGTTCCAGTGTGACTAGAGCTATCATTTGACACCGTTTCAATAGACAATGGAGCTTTTCTGCGATTTTTATGCACCCTCAGACAAATTTGACAAACAAAGCTAAATTGACTTTGATACAAAAACAACCCAGTTTAGAGGGCTAAAAGCTAGTTAAATAGGACATTCTCAGTAATGTAGCACACATGGTCTGTTCCAGTGTGACTAGAGCTATCATTTGACACCGTTTCAATAGACAATGGAGCTTTTCTGCATTTTTTATGCACCCCCAGACAAATTTGACAAACAAAGCTAAATTGAATTTACTACAAAAACGACCCAGTTTAGAGGGCTAAAAGCTAGTTAAATAGGACATTCTCAGTAATGTAGCACACATGGTCTGTTCCAGTGTGACTAGAGCAATCATTTGACACCGTTTCAATAGACAATGGAGCTTTTCTGCGATTTTTATGCACCCCCAGACAAATTTGACAAACAAAGCTAAATTGAATTTACTACAAAAACGACCCAGTTTAGAGGGCTAAAAGCTAGTTAAATAGGACATTCTCAGTAATGTAGCACACATGGTCTGTTCCAGTTTGACTAGAGCTATCATTTGACACCGTTTCAATAGACAATGGAGCTTTTCTGCGATTTTTATGCACCCCCAGACAAATTTGACAAAGCTAAATTGAATTTACTACAAAAACGACCCAGTTTAGAGGGCTAAAAGCTAGTTAAATAGGACATTCTCAGTAATGTAGCACACATGGTCTGTTCCAGTGTGACTAGAGCTATCATTTGACACCGTTTCAATAGACAATGGAGCTTTTCTGCGATTTTTATGCACCCTCAGACAAATTTGACAAACAAAGCTAAATTGAATTTGATACAAAAACAACCCAGTTTAGAGGGCTAAAAGCTAGTTAAATAGGACATTCTCAGTAATGTAGCACACATGGTCTGTTCCAGTGTGACTAGAGCTATCATTTGACACCGTTTCAATAGACAATGGAGCTTTTCTGCGATTTTTATGCACCCTCAGACAAATTTGACAAACAAAGCTAAATTGAATTTGATACAAAAACGACCCAGTTTAGAGGGCTAAAAGCTAGTTAAATAGGACATTCTCAGTAATGTAGCACACATGGTCTGTTCCAGTGTGACTAGAGCTATCATTTGACACCGTTTCAATAGACAATGGAACTTTTCAGCATTTTTTATGCACCCCCTGACAAATTTGACAAACAAAGCTAAATTGAATTTACTACAAAAACGACCCAGTTTAGAGGGCTAAAAGCTAGTTAAATAGGACATTCTCAGTAATGTAGCACACATGGTCTGTTCCAGTTTGACTAGAGCTATCATTTGACACCGTTTCAATAGACAATGGAGCTTTTCTGCATTTTTTATGCACACCCAGACAAATTTGACAAACAAAGCTAAATTGAATTTGATACAAAAACGACCCAGTTTAGAGGGCTAAAAGCTAGTTAAATAGGACATTCTCAGTAATGTAGCACACATGGTCTGTTCCAGTGTGACTAGAGCTATCATTTGACACCGTTTCAATAGACAATGGAGCTTTTCTGCGATTTTTATGCACCCTCAGACAAATTTTACAAACAAAGCTAAATTGAATTTGACACAAAAACAACCCAGTTTAGAGGGCTAAAAGCTAGTTAAATAGGACATTCTCACTAATGTAGCACACATGGTCTGTTCCAGTGTGACTAGAGCTATCATTTGACACCGTTTCAATAGACAATGGAGCTTTTCTGCGATTTTTCTGCACCCCCAGACAAATTTGACAAACAAAGCTAAATTGAATTTACTACAAAAACGACCCAGTTTAGAGGGCTAAAAGCTAGTTAAATAGGACATTCTCAGTAATGTAGCACACATGGTCTGTTCCAGTGTGACTAGAGCTATCATTTGACACCGTTTCAATAGACAATGGAGCTTTTCTGCGATTTTTATGCACCCCCAGACAAATTTGACAAAGCTAAATTGAATTTACTACAAAAACGACCCAGTTTAGAGGGCTAAAAGCTAGTTAAATAGGACATTCTCAGTAATGTAGCACACATGGTCTGTTCCAGTGTGACTAGAGCTATCATTTGACACCGTTTCAATAGACAATGGAGCTTTTCTGCGATTTTTATGCACCCTCAGACAAATTTGACAAACAAAGCTAAATTGAATTTACTACAAAAACGACCCAGTTTAGAGGGCTAAAAGCTAGTTAAATAGGACATTCTCAGTAATGTAGCACACATGGTCTGTTCCAGTGTGACTAGAGCTATCATTTGACACCGTTTCAATAGACAATGGAGCTTTTCTGCGATTTTTATGCACTCCCAGACAAATTTGACAAACAAAGCTAAATTGAATTTGATACAAAAACGACCCAGTTTAGAGGGCTAAAAGCTAGTTAAATAGAACATTCTCAGTAATGTAGCACACATGGTCTGTTCCAGTGTGACTAGAGCTATCATTTGACACCGTTTCAATAGACAATGGAGCTTTTCTGCGCTTTTTATGCACCCTCAGACAAATTTGACAAACAAAGCTAAATTTAATTTGATACAAAAACGACCCAGTTTAGAGGGCTAAAAGCTAGTTAAATAGGACATTCTCAGTAATGTAGCACACATGGTCTGTTCCAGTGTGACTAGAGCTATCATTTGACACCGTTTCAATAGACAATGGAGCTTTTCTGCATTTTTTATGCACCCCCAGACAAATTTGACAAAGAAAGCTAAATTGAATTTACTACAAAAACGACCCAGTTTAGAGGGCTAAAAGCTAGTTAAATAGGACATTCTCAGTAATGTAGCACACATGGTCTGTTCCAGTGTGACTAGAGCAATCATTTGACACCGTTTCAATAGACAATGGAGCTTTTCTGCGATTTTTATGCACCCCCAGACAAATTTGACAAACAAAGCTAAATTGAATTTACTACAAAAACGACCCAGTTTAGAGGGCTAAAAGCTAGTTAAATAGGACATTCTCAGTAATGTAGCACCCATGGTCTGTTCCAGTTTGACTAGAGCTATCATTTGACACCGTTTCAATAGACAATGGAGCTTTTCTGCAATTTTTATGCACCCCCAGACAAATTTGACAAAGCTAAATTGAATTTACTACAAAAACGACCCAGTTTAGAGGGCTAAAAGCTAGTTAAATAGGACATTCTCAGTAATGTAGCACACATGGTCTGTTCCAGTGTGACTAGAGCTATCATTTGACACCGTTTCAATAGACAATGGAGCTTTTCTGCGATTTTTATGCACCCTCAGACAAATTTGACAAACAAAGCTAAATTGACTTTGATACAAAAACAACCCAGTTTAGAGGGCTAAAAGCTAGTTAAATAGGACATTCTCAGTAATGTAGCACACATGGTCTGTTCCAGTGTGACTAGAGCTATCATTTGACACCGTTTCAATAGACAATGGAGCTTTTCTGCATTTTTTATGCACCCCCAGACAAATTTGACAAACAAAGCTAAATTGAATTTACTACAAAAACGACCCAGTTTAGAGGGCTAAAAGCTAGTTAAATAGGACATTCTCAGTAATGTAGCACACATGGTCTGTTCCAGTGTGACTAGAGCAATCATTTGACACCGTTTCAATAGACAATGGAGCTTTTCTGCGATTTTTATGCACCCCCAGACAAATTTGACAAACAAAGCTAAATTGAATTTACTACAAAAACGACCCAGTTTAGAGGGCTAAAAGCTAGTTAAATAGGACATTCTCAGTAATGTAGCACACATGGTCTGTTCCAGTTTGACTAGAGCTATCATTTGACACCGTTTCAATAGACAATGGAGCTTTTCTGCGATTTTTATGCACCCCCAGACAAATTTGACAAAGCTAAATTGAATTTACTACAAAAACGACCCAGTTTAGAGGGCTAAAAGCTAGTTAAATAGGACATTCTCAGTAATGTAGCACACATGGTCTGTTCCAGTGTGACTAGAGCTATCATTTGACACCGTTTCAATAGACAATGGAGCTTTTCTGCGATTTTTATGCACCCTCAGACAAATTTGACAAACAAAGCTAAATTGAATTTGATACAAAAACAACCCAGTTTAGAGGGCTAAAAGCTAGTTAAATAGGACATTCTCAGTAATGTAGCACACATGGTCTGTTCCAGTGTGACTAGAGCTATCATTTGACACCGTTGCAATAGACAATGGAGCTTTTCTGCGATTTTTATGCACCCTCAGACAAATTTGACAAACAAAGCTAAATTGAATTTGATACAAAAACGACCCAGTTTAGAGGGCTAAAAGCTAGTTAAATAGGACATTCTCAGTAATGTAGCACACATGGTCTGTTCCAGTGTGACTAGAGCTATCATTTGACACCGTTTCAATAGACAATGGAGCTTTTCTGCATTTTTTATGCACCCCCAGACAAATTTGACAAACAAAGCTAAATTGAATTTACTACAAAAACGACCCAGTTTAGAGGGCTAAAAGCTAGTTAAATAGGACATTCTCAGTAATGTAGCACACATGGTCTGTTCCAGTGTGACTAGAGCTATCATTTGACACCGTTTCAATAGACAATGGAACTTTTCTGCATTTTTTATGCACCCCCTGACAAATTTGACAAACAAAGCTAAATTGAATTTACTACAAAAACGACCCAGTTTAGAGGGTTGAAAGCTAGTTAAATAGGACATTCTCAGTAATGTAGCACACATGGTCTGTTCCAGTTTGACTAGAGCTATCATTTGACACCGTTTCAATAGACAATGGAGCTTTTCTGCATTTTTTATGCACACCCAGACAAATTTGACAAACAAAGCTAAATTGAATTTGATACAAAAACGACCCAGTTTAGAGGGCTAAAAGCTAGTTAAATAGGACATTCTCAGTAATGTAGCACACATGGTCTGTTCCAGTGTGACTAGAGCTATCATTTGACACCGTTTCAATAGACAATGGAGCTTTTCTGCGATTTTTATGCACCCTCAGACAAATTTTACAAACAAAGCTAAATTGAATTTGACACAAAAACAACCCAGTTTAGAGGGCTAAAAGCTAGTTAAATAGGACATTCTCACTAATGTAGCACACATGGTCTGTTCCAGTGTGACTAGAGCTATCATTTGACACCGTTTCAATAGACAATGGAGCTTTTCTGCGATTTTTCTGCACCCCCAGATATATTTGACAAACAAAGCTAAATTGAATTTACTACAAAAACGACCCAGTTTAGAGGGCTAAAAGCTAGTTAAATAGGACATTCTCAGTAATGTAGCACACATGGTCTGTTCCAGTGTGACTAGAGCTATCATTTGACACCGTTTCAATAGACAATGGAGCTTTTCTGCGATTTTTATGCACCCCCAGACAAATTTGACAAAGCTAAATTGAATTTACTACAAAAACGACCCAGTTTAGAGGGCTAAAAGCTAGTTAAATAGGACATTCTCAGTAATGTAGCACACATGGTCTGTTCCAGTGTGACTAGAGCTATCATTTGACACCGTTTCAATAGACAATGGAGCTTTTCTGCGATTTTTATGCACCCCCAGACAAATTTGACAAAGCTAAATTGAATTTACTACAAAAACGACCCAGTTTAGAGGGCTAAAAGCTAGTTAAATAGGACATTCTCAGTAATGTAGCACACATGGTCTGTTCCAGTGTGACTAGAGCTATCATTTGACACCGTTTCAATAGACAATGCAGCTTTTCTGCGATTTTTATGCACTCTCAGACAAATTTGACAAACAAAGCTAAATTGAATTTGACACAAAAACAACCCAGTTTAGAGGGCTAAAAGCTAGTTAAATAGGACATTCTCAGTAATGTAGCACACATGGTCTGTTCCAGTGTGACTAGAGCTATCATTTGACACCGTTTCAATAGACAATGGAGCTTTTCTGCGATTTTTATGCACCCCCAGACAAATTTGACAAAGCTAAATTGAATTTACTACAAAAACGACCCAGTTTAGAGGGCTAAAAGCTAGTTAAATAGGACATTCTCAGTAATGTAGCACACATGGTCTGTTCCAGTGTGACTAGAGCTATCATTTGACACCGTTTCAATAGACAATGCAGCTTTTCTGCGATTTTTATGCACTCTCAGACAAATTTGACAAACAAAGCTAAATTGAATTTGACACAAAAACAACCCAGTTTAGAGGGCTAAAAGCTAGTTAAATAGGACATTCTCAGTAATGTAGCACACATGGTCTGTTCCAGTGTGACTAGAGCTATCATTTGACACCGTTTCAATAGACAATGGAGCTTTTCTGCGATTTTTATGCACCCTCAGACAAATTTGACAAACAAAGCTAAATTGAATTTGATACAAAAACGACCCAGTTTAGAGGGCTAAAAGCTAGTTAAATAGGACATTCTCAGTAATGTAGCACACATGGTCTATTCCAGTGTGACTAGAGCTATCATTTGACACCGTTTCAATAGACAATGGAGCTTTTCTGCGATTTTTATGCACCCCCAGACAAATTTGACAAACAAAGCTAAATTGAATTTGATACAAAAACGACCCAGTTTAGAAGGCTAAAAGCTAGTTAAATAGGACATTCTCAGTAATGTAGCACACATGGTCTGTTCCAGTGTGACTAGAGCTATCATTTGACACCGTTTCAATAGACAATGGAGCTTTTCTGCGATTTTTATGCACCCTCAGACAAATTTGACAAACAAAGCTAAATTGAATTTACTACAAAAACGACCCAGTTTAGAGGGCTAAAAGCTAGTTAAATAGGACATTCTCAGTAATGTAGCACACATGGTCTGTTCCAGTGTGACTAGAGCTATCATTTGACACCGTTTCAATAGACAATGGAGCTTTTCTAAGATTTTTTTTTATGCACCCCCAGACAAATTTGACAAACTAAGCTAAATTGAATTTGACACAAAAACAACCCAGTTTAGAGGGCTAAAAGCTAGTTAAATAGGACATTCTCAGTAATGTAGCACACATGGTCTGTTCCAGTGTGACTAGAGCTATCATTTGACACCGTTTCAATAGACAATGGAGCTTTTCTGCGATTTTTATGCACCCCCAGACAAATTTGACAAAGCTAAATTGAATTTACTACAAAAACGACCCAGTTTAGAGGGCTAAAAGCTAGTTAAATAGGACATTCTCAGTAATGTAGCACACATGGTCTGTTCCAGTGTAACTAGAGCTATCATTTGACACCGTTTCAATAGACAATGCAGCTTTTCTGCGATTTTTATGCACTCTCAGACAAATTTGACAAACAAAGCTAAATTGAATTTGACACAAAAACAACCCAGTTTAGAGGGCTAAAAGCTAGTTAAATAGGACATTCTCAGTAATGTAGCACACATGGTCTGTTCCAGTGTGACTAGAGCTATCATTTGACACCGTTTCAATAGACAATGGAGCTTTTCTGCGATTTTTATGCACCCTCAGACAAATTTGACAAACAAAGCTAATTTGAATTTGATACAAAAACGACCCAGTTTAGAGGGCTAAAATCTAGTTAAATAGGACATTCTCAGTAATGTAGCACACGTGGTCTGTTCCAGTGTGACTAGAGCTATCATTTGACACCGTTTCAATAGACAATGGAGCTTTTCTGCGATTTTTATGCACCCTCAGACAAATTTGACAAACAAAGCTAAATTGAATTTGATACAAAAACGACCCAGTTTAGAGGGCTAAAAGCTAGTTAAATAGGACATTCTCAGTAATGTAGCACACATGGTCTGTTCCAGTGTGACTAGAGCTATCATTTGACACCGTTTCAATAGACAATGGAGCTTTTCTGCGATTTTTATGCACCCCCAGACAAATTTGACAAACAAAGCTAAATTGAATTTGATACAAAAACGACCCAGTTTAGAGGGCTAAAAGCTAGTTAAATAGGACATTCTCACTAATGTAGCACACATGGTCTGTTCCAGTGTGACTAGAGCTATCATTTGACACCGTTTTAATAGACAATGGAGCTTTTCTGCGATTTTTATGCACCCCCAGACAAATTTGACAAACAAAGCTAAATTGAATTTACTACAAAAACGACCCAGTTTAGAGGGATAAAAGCTAGTTAAATAGGACATTCTCACTAATGTAGCACACATGGTCTGTTCCAGTGTGACTAGAGCTATCATTTGACACCGTTTCAATAGACAATGGAGCTTTTCTGCGATTTTTATGCACCCTCAGACAAATTTGACAAACAAAGCTTAATTGAATTTACTACAAAAACGACCCAGTTTAGAGGGCTAAAAGCTAGTTAAATAGGACATTCTCAGTAATGTAGCACACATGGTCTGTTCCAGTGTGACTAGAGCTATCATTTGACACCGTTTCAATAGACAATGGAGCTTTTCTGCGATTTTTATGCACCCCCAGACAAATTTGACAAACAAAGCTAAATTGAATTTACTACAAAAACGACCCAGTTTAGAGGGCTAAAAGCTAGTTAAATAGGACATTCTCAGTAATGTAGCACACATGGTCTGTTCCAGTGTGACTAGAGCTATCATTTGACACCATTTCAATAGACAATGGAGCTTTTCTGCGATTTTTATGCACCCTCAGACAAATTTGACAAACAAAGCTAAATTGAATTTACTACAAAAACGACCCAGTTTAGAGGGCTAAAAGCTAGTTAAATAGGACATTCTCACTAATGTAGCACACATGGTCTGTTCCAGTGTGACTAGAGCTATCATTTGACACCGTTTCAATAGACAATGGAGCTTTTCTGCGATTTTTATGGACCCTCAGACAAATTTGACAAACAAAGCTAAATTGAATTTGATACAAAAACGACCCAGTTCAGAGGGCTAAAAGCTAGTTAAATAGGACATTCTCAGTAATGTAGCACACATGGTCTGTTCCAGTGTGACTAGAGCTATCATTTGACACCGTTTCAATAGACAATGGAGCTTTTCTGCGATTATTATGCACCCCCGACAAATTTGACAAACAAAGCTAAATTGAATTTGATACAAAAACGACCCAGTTTAGAGGGCTAAAAGCTAGTTAAATAGGACATTCTCAGGAATGTAGCACACATGGTCTGTTCCAGTGTGACTAGAGCTATCATTTGACACCGTTTCAATAGACAATGGAGCTTTTCTGCGATTTTTATGCACCCCCAGACAAATTTGACAAACAAAGCTAAATTGAATTTGATACAAAAACGACCCAGTTTAGAGGGCTAAAAGCTAGTTAAATAGGACATTCTCAGTAATGTAGCACACATGGTCTGTTCCAGTGTGACTCGAGCTATCATTTGACACCGTTTCAATAGACAATGGAGCTTTTCTGCGATTTTTATGCACCCTCAGACAAATTTGACAAACAAAGCTAAATTGAATTTGATACAAAAACGACCCAGTTTAGAGGGCTAAAAGCTAGTTAAATAGGACATTCTCAGGAATGTAGCACACATGGTCTGTTCCAGTGTGACTAGAGCTATCATTTGACACCGTTTCAATAGACAATGGAGCTTTTCTGCGATTTTTATGCACCCCCAGACAAATTTGACAAACAAAGCTAAATTGAATTTGATACAAAAACGACCCAGTTTAGAGGGCTAAAAGCTAGTTAAATAGGACATTCTCAGTAATGTAGCACACATGGTCTGTTCCAGTGTGACTCGAGCTATCATTTGACACCGTTTCAATAGACAATGGAGCTTTTCTGCGATTTTTATGCACCCTCAGACAAATTTGACAAACAAAGCTAAATTGAATTTGATACAAAAACGACCCAGTTTAGAGGGCTAAAAGCTAGTTAAATAGGACATTCTCAGTAATGTAGCACACATGGTCTGTTCCAGTGTGACTAGAGTATCATTTGACACCGTTTCAATAGACAATGGAGCTTTTCTGCGATTTTTATGCACCCCCAGACAAATTTGACAAACAAAGCTAAATTGAATTTGATACAAAAACGACCCAGTTTAGAGGGCTAAAAGCTAGTTAAATAGGACATTCTCAGTAATGTAGCACACATGGTCTGTTCCAGTGTGACTAGAGCTATCATTTGACACCGTTTCAATAGACAATGGAGCTTTTCTGCGATTTTTATGCACCCTCAGACAAATTTGACAAACAAAGCTAAATTGAATTTGATACAAAAACGACCCAGTTTAGAGGGCTAAAAGCTAGTTAAATAGGACATTCTCAGTAATGTAGCACACATGGTCTGTTCCAGTGTGACTAGAGTATCATTTGACACCGTTTCAATAGACAATGGAGCTTTTCTGCGATTTTTATGCACCCCCAGACAAATTTGACAAACAAAGCTAAATTGAATTTGATACAAAAACGACCCAGTTTAGAGGGCTAAAAGCTAGTTAAATAGGACATTCTCAGTAATGTAGCACACATGGTCTGTTCCAGTGTGACTAGAGCTATCATTTGACACCGTTTCAATAGACAATGGAGCTTTTCTGCGATTTTTATGCACCCTCAGACAAATTTGACAAACAAAGCTAAATTGAATTTGATACAAAAACGACCCAGTTTAGAGGGCTAAAAGCTAGTTAAATAGGACATTCTCAGTAATGTAGCACACATGGTCTGTTCCAGTGTGACTAGAGTATCATTTGACACCGTTTCAATAGACAATGGAGCTTTTCTGCGATTTTTATGCACCCCCAGACAAATTTGACAAACAAAGCTAAATTGAATTTGATACAAAAACTACCCAGTTTAGAGGGCTAAAAGCTAGTTAAATAGGACATTCTCAGTAATGTAGCACACATGGTCTGTTCCAGTGTGACTACAGCTATCATTTGACACCGTTTCAATAGACAATGGAGTTTTTCTGCGATTTTTATGGACCCTCAGACAAATTTGACAAACAAAGCTGAATTGAATTTGATACAAAAACGACCCAGTTTAGAGGGCTAAAAGCTAGTTAAATAGGACATTCTCAGTAATGTAGCACACATGGTCTGTTCCAGTGTGACTAGAGCTATCATTTGACACCGTTTCAATAGACAATGGAGCTTTTCTGCGATTTTTATGCACCCTCAGACAAATTTGACAAACAAAGCTAAATTGAATTTACTACAAAAACGACCCAGTTTAGAGGGCTAAAAGCTAGTTAAATAGGACATTCTCAGTAATGTAGCACACATGGTCTGTTCCAGTGTGAGTAGAGCTATCATTTGACACCGTTTCAATAGACAATGGAGCTTTTCTGCGATTTTTATGCACCCTCAGACAAATTTGACAAACAAAGCTAAATTGAATTTGATACAAAAACGACCCAGTTTAGAGGGCTAAAAGCTAGTTAAATAGGACATTCTCAGTAATGTAGCACACATGGTCTGTTCCAGTGTGACTAGAGCTATCATTTGACACCGTTTCAATAGACAATGGAGCTTTTCTGCGATTTTTATGCACCCTCAGACAAATTTGACAAACAAAGCTAAATTGAATTTGATACAAAAACGACCCAGTTTAGAGGGCTAAAAGCTAGTTAAATAGGACATTCTCAGTAATGTAGCACACATGGTCTGTTCCAGTGTGACTAGAGTATCATTTGACACCGTTTCAATAGACAATGGAGCTTTTCTGCGGTTTTTATGCACCCCCAGACAAATTTGACAAACAAAGCTAAATTGAATTTGATACAAAAACGACCCAGTTTAGAGGGCTAAAAGCTAGTTAAATAGGACATTCTCAGTAATGTAGCACACATGGTCTGTTCCAGTGTGACTAGAGCTATCATTTGACACCGTTTCAATAGACAATGGAGCTTTTCTGCGATTTTTATGCACCCCCAGACAAATTTGACAAACAAAGCTAAATTGAATTTGATACAAAAACGACCCAGTTTAGAGGGCTAAAAGCTAGTTAAATAGGACATTCTCAGTAATGTAGCACACATGGTCTGTTCCAGTGTGACTAGAGCTATCATTTGACACCGTTTCAATAGACAATGGAGCTTTTCTGCGATTTTTATGCACCCCCAGACAAATTTGACAAACAAAGCTAAATTGAATTTGATACAAAAACGACCCAGTTTAGAGGGCTAAAAGCTAGTTAAATAGGACATTCTCAGTAATGTAGCACATATGGTCTGTTCCAGTGTGACTAGAGCTATCATTTGACACCGTTACAATAGACAATGGAGCTTTTCTGCGATTTTTATGCACCCCCAGACAAATTTGACAAACAAAGCTAAATTGAATTTGATACAAAAACGACCCAGTTTAGAGGGCTAAAAGCTAGTTAAATAGGACATTCTCAGTAATGTAGCACATATGGTCTGTTCCAGTGTGACTAGAGCTATCATTTGACACCGTTTCAATAGACAATGGAGCTTTTCTGCGATTTTTATGCACCCTCAGACAAATTTGACAAACAAAGCTAAATTGAATTTACTACAAAAACGACCCAGTTTAGAGGGATAAAAGCTAGTTAAATACGACATTCTCACTAATGTAGCACACATGGTCTGTTCCAGTGTGACTAGAGCTATCATTTGACACCGTTTCAATAGACAATGGAGCTTTTCTGCGATTTTTATGCACCCTCAGACAAATTTGACAAACAAAGCTAAATTGAATTTACTACAAAAACGACCCAGTTTAGAGGGCTAAAAGCTAGTTAAATAGGACATTCTCAGTAATGTAGCACACATGGTCTGTTCCAGTGTGACTAGAGCTATCATTTGACACCGTTTCAATAGACAATGGAGCTTTTCTGCGATTTTTATGCACCCTCAGACAAATTTGACAAACAAAGCTAAATTGAATTTGATACAAAAACGACCCAGTTTAGAGGGCTAAAAGCTAGTTAAATAGGACATTCTCAGTAATGTAGCACACATGGTCTGTTCCAGTGTGACTAGAGCTATCATTTGACACCGTTTCAATAGACAATGGAGCTTTTCTGCGATTTTTATGCACCCTCAGACAAATTTGACAAACAAAGCTAAATTGAATTTACTACAAAAACGACCCAGTTTAGAGGGCTAAAAGCTAGTTAAATAGGACATTCTCAGTAATGTAGCACACATGGTCTGTTCCAGTGTGACTAGAGCAATCATTTGACACCGTTTCAATAGACAATGGAGCTTTTCTGCGATTTTTATGCACCCCCAGACAAATTTGACAAACAAAGCTAAATTGAATTTACTACAAAAACGACCCAGTTTAGAGGGCTAAAGCTAGTTAAATAGGACATTCTCAGTAATGTAGCACACATGGTCTGTTCCAGTGTGACTAGAGCTATCATTTGACACCGTTTCAATAGACAATGGAGCTTTTCTGCGATTATTTTGCACCCCCGACAAATTTGACAAACAAAGCTAAATTGAATTTACTACAAAAACGACCCAGTTTAGAGGGCTAAAAGCTAGTTAAATAGGACATTCTCAGTAATGTAGCACATATGGTCTGTTCCAGTGTGACTAGAGCTATCATTTGACACCGTTTCAATAGACAATGGAGCTTTTCTGCGATTTTTATGCACCCCCAGACAAATTTGACAAACAAAGCTAAATTGAATTTAAAACAATAACGACCCAGTTTAGAGGGCTAAAAGCTAGTTAAATAGGACATTCTCAGTAACGTAGCACACATGGTCTGTTCCAGTGTGACTAGAGCAATCATTTGACACCGTTTCAATAGACAATGGAGCTTTTCTGCGATTTTTATGCACCCTCAGACAAATTTGACAAACAAAGCTAAATTAAATTTGATACAAAAACGACCCAGTTTAGAGGGCTAAAAGCTAGTTAAATAGGACATTCTCAGTTATGTAGCACACATGGTCTGTTCCAGTGTGACTAGAGCTATCATTTGACACCGTTTCAATAGACAATGGAGCTTTTCTGCGATTTTTATGCACCCTCAGACAAATTTGACAAACAAAGCTAAATTGAATTTACTACAAAAACGACCCAGTTTAGAGGGCTAAAAGCTAGTTAAATAGGACATTCTCAGTAATGTAGCACAGATGGTCGGTTCCAGTGTGACTAGAGCTATCATTTGACACCGTTTCAATAGACAATGGAGCTTTTCTGCAATTTATATGCACCCTCAAACAAATGACAAACAAAGCTAAATTGAATTTGATACAAAAACGACCCAGTTTAGAGGGCTAAAAGCTAGTTAAATAGGACATTCTCAGTAATGTAGCACACATGGTCTGTTCCAGTGTGACTAGAGCTATCATTTGACACCGTTTCAATAGACAATGGAGCTTTTCTGCGATTTTTATGCACCCCCAGACAAATTTGACAAACAAAGCTAAATTGAATTTGATACAAAAACGACCCAGTTTAGAGGGCTAAAAGCTAGTTAAATAGGACATTCTCAGTAATGTAGCACATATGGTCTGTTCCAGTGTGACTAGAGCTATCATTTGACACCGTTTCAATAGACAATGGAGCTTTTCTGCGATTTTTATGCACCCTCAGACAAATTTGACAAACAAAGCTAAATTGAATTTGATACAAAAACGACCCAGTTTTGAGGGCTAAAAGCTAGTTAAATAGGACATTCTCAGTAATGTAGCACACATGGTCTGTTCCAGTGTGACTAGAGCAATCATTTGACACCGTTTCAATAGACAATGGAGCTTTTCTGCGATTTTTATGCACCCCCAGACAAATTTGACAAACAAAGATAAATTTAATTTACTACAAAAACGACCCAGTTTAGAGGGCTAAAAGCTAGTTAAATAGGACATTCTCAGTAATGTAGCACACATGGTCTGTTCCAGTGTGACTAGAGCTATCATTTGACACCGTTTCAATAGACAATGGAGCTTTTCTGCGATTTTTATGCACCCCCAGACAAATTTGACAAACAAAGCTAAATTGAATTTACTACAAAAACGACCCAGTTTAGAGGGCTAAAAGCTAGTTAAATAGGACATTCTCAGTAATGTAGCACACATGGTCTGTTCCAGTGTGACTAGAGCAATCATTTGACACCGTTTCAATAGACAATGGAGCTTTTCTGCGATTTTTATGCACCCCCAGACAAATTTGACAAACAAAGCTAAATTGAATATACTACAAAAACGACCCAGTTTAGAGGGCTAAAAGCTAGGTAAATAGGACATTCTCACTAATGTAACACACATGGTCTGTTCCAGTGTGACTAGAGCTATCATTTGACACCGTTTCAATAGACAATGGAGCTTTTCTGCGATTTTTATGCACCCTCAGACAAATTTGACAAACAAAGCTAAATTGAATTTACTACAAAAACGACCCAGTTTAGAGGGCTAAAAGCTAGTTAAATAGGACATTCTCAGTAATGTAGCACACATGGTCTGTTCCAGTGTGACTAGAGCAATCATTTGACACCGTTTCAATAGACAATGGAGCTTTTCTGCGATTTTTATGCACCCCCAGACAAATTTGACAAACAAAGCTAAATTGAATTTACTACAAAAACGACCCAGTTTAGAGGGCTAAAAGCTAGTTAAATAGGACATTCTCAGTAATGTAGCACACATGGTCTGTTCCAGTGTGACTAGAGCTATCATTTGACACCGTTTCAATAGACAATGGAGCTTTTCTGCGATTTTTATGCACCCTCAGACAAATTTGACAAACAAAGCTAAATTGAATTTACTACAAAAACGACCCAGTTTAGAGGGCTAAAAGCTAGTTAAATAGGACATTCTCACTAATGTAGCACACATGGTCTGTTCCAGTGTGACTAGAGCTATCATTTGACACCGTTTCAATAGACAATGGAGCTTTTCTGCGATTTTTATGGACCCTCAGACAAATTTGACAAACAAAGCTAAATTGAATTTGATACAAAAACGACCCAGTTCAGAGGGCTAAAGCTAGTTAAATAGGACATTCTCAGTAATGTAGCACACATGGTCTGTTCCAGTGTGACTAGAGCTATCATTTGACACCGTTTCAATAGACAATGGAGCTTTTCTGCGATTATTATGCACCCCCGACAAATTTGACAAACAAAGCTAAATTGAATTTACTACAAAAACGACCCAGTTTAGAGGGCTAAAAGCTAGTTAAATAGGACATTCTCAGTAATGTAGCACATATGGTCTGTTCCAGTGTGACTAGAGCTATCATTTGACACCGTTTCAATAGACAATGGAGCTTTTCTGCGATTTTTATGCACCCCCAGACAAATTTGACAAACAAAGCTAAATTGAATTTAAAACAATAACGACCCAGTTTAGAGGGCTAAAAGCTAGTTAAATAGGACATTCTCAGTAACGTAGCACACATGGTCTGTTCCAGTGTGACTAGAGCAATCATTTGACACCGTTTCAATAGACAATGGAGCTTTTCTGCTATTTTTATGCACCCTCAGACAAATTTGACAAACAAAGCTAAATTAAATTTGATACAAAAACGACCCAGTTTAGAGGGCTAAAAGCTAGTTAAATAGGACATTCTCAGTAATGTAGCACACATGGTCTGTTCCAGTGTGACTAGAGCTATCATTTGACACCGTTTCAATAGACAATGGAGCTTTTCTGCGATTTTTATGCACCCTCAGACAAATTTGACAAACAAAGCTAAATTGAATTTACTACAAAAACGACCCAGTTTAGAGGGCTAAAAGCTAGTTAAATAGGACATTCTCAGTAATGTACCACAGATGGTCTGTTCCAGTGTGACTAGAGCTATCATTTGACACCGTTTCAATAGACAATGGAGCTTTTCTGCGATTTTTATGCACCCTCAGACAAATTTGACAAACAAAGCTAAATTGAATTTGATACAAAAACGACCCAGTTTAGAGGGCCAAAAGCTAGTTAACCTGTTGGGTCTAGGGGGCAGCATTTGCACGTCTGGATAAAAAAAATGTACCCGATTTAATCTGGTTACTAATCCTACCCAGTAACTAGAATATGCATATACTTATTATATATGGATAGAAAACACTCTAAAGTTTCCAAAACTGTTTGAATGGTGTCTGTGAGTATAACAGAACTCATTTGGCAGGCAAAACCCTGAGACATTTTCTGACAGGAAGTGGATACCTGATGTGTTGTATTGACTTTAAACCTATCCCATTGAAAAACACAGGGGTTTAGGAATATTTTGGCACTTCCTATTGCTTCCACTAGATGTCACCAGCCTTTACAAAGTGTTTTGAGTCTTCTGGAGGGAGATCTGACCGAACAAGAGCCATGGAACGGTGATGTCCCATTAGACACCTGGCGCGCTACTTCATGTTGGGTACCCTCGTTCCAATACGTTATAAAAGGCTATGCATTCGTCCACCTTGAATATTATTCATGTTCTGGTTAAAAAAGGCCCTAATGATTTATGCTATACAACGTTTGACATGTTTGAACGAACGGAAATATATTTTTTCCCCTCGTTCATGACGAGAAGTCCGGCTGGCTTACATCATGTGCTAACGAGACGGAGATTTTTGGACATAAATGATGAGCTTTTTTGAACAAAACTACATTCGTTATGGACCTGTGATACCTGGAAGTGACATCTGATGAAGAGAATCAAAGGTAATGGATTATTTACATAGTATTTTCGATTTTAGATCTCCCCAACATGACGTCTAGTCTGTATCGCAACGCGTATTTTTCTGGGCACAGTGCTCAGATTATTGCAAAGTGTGATTTCCCAGTAAGGTTATTTTTAAATCTGGCAAGTTGATTGCGTTCAAAAGATGTAAATCTATAATTCTTTAAATGACAATATAATATTTTACCAATGTTTTCTAATTTTAATTATTTAATTTGTGACGCTGACTTGACTGCCGGTTATTGGAGGGAAACGATTTCCTCAACATCAATGCCATAGTAAAACGCTGTTTTTGTATATAAATATGAACTTGATAGAACTAAAAATGCATGCATTGTCTAACATAATGTCCTAGGAGTGTCATCTGATGGAGATTGTAAAAGGTTAGTGTATCATTTTAGCTGGTTTTATGGTTTTGGTGACCCTGTCTTTGACTTGACAAAACATTACACACAACTCTTGTAAATGTACTGTCCTAACATACTCTAAATTTATGCTTTCGCCGTAAAACCTTTTTGAAATCGTAAAACGTGGTTAGATTAAGGAGATGTTTATCTTTCAAATGGTGTAACATAGTTGTATTTTTGAAAAATTTGAATTTTGACATTTATTTGGATTCAAATTTGCCGCTCTTGAAATGCACCTGCTGTTGATGGAGTGCACCACGGGTGGCACGCTAGCGTCCCACCTAGCCCCAAGAGGTTAAATAGGACATTCTCAGTAATGTAGCACACATGGTCTGTTCCATTGTGACTAGAGCTATCATTTGACACCGTTTCAATAGACAATGGAGCTTTTCTGCGATTATTATGCACCCCCGACAAATTTGACAAACAAAGCTAAATTGAATTTACTACAAAAACGACCCAGTTTAGAGGGCTAAAAGCTAGTTAAATAGGACATTCTCAGTAATGTAGCACATATGGTCTGTTCCAGTGTGACTAGAGCTATCATTTGACACCGTTTCAATAGACAATGGAGCTTTTCTGCGATTTTTATGCACCCCCAGACAAATTTGACAAACAAAGCTAAATTGAATTTAAAACAATAACGACCCAGTTTAGAGGGCTAAAAGCTAGTTAAATAGGACATTCTCAGTAACGTAGCACACATGGTCTGTTCCAGTGTGACTAGAGCAATCATTTGACACCGTTTCAATAGACAATGGAGCTTTTCTGCGATTTTTATGCACCCTCAGACAAATTTGACAAACAAAGCTAAATTAAATTTGATACAAAAACGACCCAGTTTAGAGGGCTAAAAGCTAGTTAAATAGGACATTCTCAGTTATGTAGCACACATGGTCTGTTCCAGTGTGACAAGAGCTATCATTTGACACCGTTTCAATAGACAATGGAGCTTTTCTGCGATTTTTATGCACCCTCAGACAAATTTGACAAACAAAGCTAAATTGAATTTACTACAAAAACGACCCAGTTTAGAGGGCTAAAAGCTAGTTAAATAGGACATTCTCAGTAATGTAGCACAGATGGTCGGTTCCAGTGTGACTAGAGCTATCATTTGACACCGTTTCAATAGACAATGGAGCTTTTCTGCAATTTTTATGCACCCTCAAACAAATGACAAACAAAGCTAAATTGAATTTGATACAAAAACGACCCAGTTTAGAGGGCTAAAAGCTAGTTAAATAGGACATTCTCAGTAATGTAGCACACATGGTCTGTTCCAGTGTGACTAGAGCTATCATTTGACACCGTTTCAATAGACAATGGAGCTTTTCTGCGATTTTTATGCACCCCCAGACAAATTTGACAAACAAAGCTAAATTGAATTTGATACAAAAACGACCCAGTTTAGAGGGCTAAAAGCTAGTTAAATAGGACATTCTCAGTAATGTAGCACATATGGTCTGTTCCAGTGTGACTAGAGCTATCATTTGACACCGTTTCAATAGACAATGGAGCTTTTCTGCGATTTTTATGCACCCTCAGACAAATTTGACAAACAAAGCTAAATTGAATTTGATACAAAAACGACCCAGTTTTGAGGGCTAAAAGCTAGTTAAATAGGACATTCTCAGTAATGTAGCACACATGGTCTGTTCCAGTGTGACTAGAGCAATCATTTGACACCGTTTCAATAGACAATGGAGCTTTTCTGCGATTTTTATGCACCCCCAGACAAATTTGACAAACAAAGATACATTTAATTTACTACAAAAACGACCCAGTTTAGAGGGCTAAAAGCTAGTTAAATAGGACATTCTCAGTAATGTAGCACACATGGTCTGTTCCAGTGTGACTAGAGCTATCATTTGACACCGTTTCAATAGACAATGGAGCTTTTCTGCGATTTTTATGCACCCCCAGACAAATTTGACAAACAAAGCTAAATTGAATTTACTACAAAAACGACCCAGTTTAGAGGGCTAAAAGCTAGTTAAATAGGACATTCTCAGTAATGTAGCACACATGGTCTGTTCCAGTGTGACTAGAGCAATCATTTGACACCGTTTCAATAGACAATGGAGCTTTTCTGCGATTTTTATGCACCCCCAGACAAATTTGACAAACAAAGCTAAATTGAATTTACTACAAAAACGACCCAGTTTAGAGGGCTAAAAGCTAGTTAAATAGGACATTCTCAGTAATGTAGCACACATGGTCTGTTCCAGTGTGACTAGAGCTATCATTTGACACCGTTTCAATAGACAATGGAGCTTTTCTGCGATTTTTATGCACCCTCAGTCAAATTTGACAAACAAAGCTAAATTGAATTTACTACAAAAACGACCCAGTTTAGAGGGCTAAAAGCTAGTTAAATAGGACATTCTCACTAATGTAGCACACATGGTCTGTTCCAGTGTGACTAGAGCTATCATTTGACACCGTTTCAATAGACAATGGAGCTTTTCTGCGATTTTTATGGACCCTCAGACAAATTTGACAAACAAAGCTAAATTGAATTTGATACAAAAACGACCCAGTTCAGAGGGCTAAAGCTAGTTAAATAGGACATTCTCAGTAATGTAGCACACATGGTCTGTTCCAGTGTGACTAGAGCTATCATTTGACACCGTTTCAATAGACAATGGAGCTTTTCTGCGATTATTATGCACCCCCGACAAATTTGACAAACAAAGCTAAATTGAATTTACTACAAAAACGACCCAGTTTAGAGGGCTAAAAGCTAGTTAAATAGGACATTCTCAGTAATGTAGCACATATGGTCTGTTCCAGTGTGACTAGAGCTATCATTTGACACCGTTTCAATAGACAATGGAGCTTTTCTGCGATTTTTATGCACCCCCAGACAAATTTGACAAACAAAGCTAAATTGAATTTAAAACAATAACGACCCAGTTTAGAGGGCTAAAAGCTAGTTAAATAGGACATTCTCAGTAACGTAGCACACATGGTCTGTTCCAGTGTGACTAGAGCAATCATTTGACACCGTTTCAATAGACAATGGAGCTTTTCTGCGATTTTTATGCACCCTCAGACAAATTTGACAAACAAAGCTAAATTAAATTTGATACAAAAACGACCCAGTTTAGAGGGCTAAAAGCTAGTTAAATAGGACATTCTCAGTAATGTAGCACACATGGTCTGTTCCAGTGTGACTAGAGCTATCATTTGACACCGTTTCAATAGACAATGGAGCTTTTCTGCGATTTTTATGCACCCTCAGACAAATTTGACAAACAAAGCTAAATTGAATTTACTACAAAAACGACCCAGTTTAGAGGGCTAAAAGCTAGTTAAATAGGACATTCTCAGTAATGTAGCACAGATGGTCTGTTCCAGTGTGACTAGAGCTATCATTTGACACCGGTTCAATAGACAATGGAGCTTTTCTGCAATTTTTATGCACCCTCAGACAAATGACAAACAAAGCTAAATTGAATTTGATACAAAAACGACCCAGTTTAGAGGGCTAAAAGCTAGTTAACCTGTTGGGTCTAGGGGGCAGCATTTGCACGTCTGGATAAAAAAAATGTACCCGATTTAATCTGGTTACTAATCCTACCCAGTAACTAGAATATGCATATACTTATTATATATGGATAGAAAACACTCTAAAGTTTCCAAAACTGTTTGAATGGTGTCTGTGAGTATAACAGAACTCATTTGGCAGGCAAAACCCTGAGACATTTTCTGACAGGAAGTGGATACCTGATGTGTTGTATTGACTTTAAACCTATCCCATTGAAAAACACAGGGGTTTAGGAATATTTTGGCACTTCCTATTGCTTCCACTAGATGTCACCAGCCTTTACAAAGTGTTTTGAGTCTTCTGGAGGGAGATCTGACCGAACAAGAGCCATGGAACGGTGATGTCCCATTAGACACCTGGCGCGCTAGTTCATGTTGGGTACCCTCGTTCCAATACGTTATAAAAGAGTATGCATTCGTCCACCTTGAATATTATTCATGTTCTGGTTAAAAAAGGCCCTAATGATTTATGCTATACAACGTTTGACATGTTTGAACGAACGGAAATATATTTTTTCCCCTCGTTCATGACGAGAAGTCCGGCTGGCTTACATCATGTGCTAACGAGACGGAGATTTTTGGACATAAATGATGAGCTTTTTTGAACAAAACTACATTCGTTATGGACCTGTGATACCTGGAAGTGACATCTGATGAAGAGAATCAAAGGTAATGGATTATTTACATAGTATTTTCGATTTTAGATCTCCCCAACATGACGTCTAGTCTGTATCGCAACGCGTATTTTTCTGGGCGCAGTGCTCAGATTATTGCAAAGTGTGATTTCCCAGTAAGGTTATTTTTAAATCTGGCAAGTTGATTGCGTTCAAGAGATGTAAATCTATAATTCTTTAAATGACAATATAATATTTTACCAATGTTTTCTAATTTTAATTATTTAATTTCTGACGCTGACTTGACTGCCGGTTATTGGAGGGAAACGATTTCCTCAACATCAATGCCATAGTAAAACGCTGTTTTTGTATATAAATATGAACTTGATAGAACTAAAAATGCATGCATTGTCTAACATAATGTCCTAGGAGTGTCATCTGATGGAGATTGTAAAAGGTTAGTGCATCATTTTAGCTGGTTTTATGGTTTTGGTGACCCTGTCTTTGACTTGACAAAACATTACACACAACTCTTGTAAATGTACTGTCCTAACATACTCTAAATTTATGCTTTCGCCGTAAAACCTTTTTGAAATCGTAAAACGTGGTTAGATTAAGGAGATGTTTATCTTTCAAATGGTGTAACATAGTTGTATTTTTGAAAAATTTGAATTTTGACATTTATTTGGATTCAAATTTGCCGCTCTTGAAATGCACCTGCTGTTGATGGAGTGCACCACGGGTGGCACGCTAGCGTCCCACCTAGCCCCAAGAGGTTAAATAGGACATTCTCAGTAATGTAGCACACATGTGACTAGAGCTATCATTTGACACCGTTTCAATAGACAATGGAGCTTTTCTGCGATTTTTATGCACCCCCAGACAAATTTGACAAACAAAGCTAAATTGAATTTGATACAAAAACGACCCAGTTTAGAGGGCTAAAAGCTAGTTAAATAGGACATTCTCAGTAATGTAGCACATATGGTCTGTTCCAGTGTGACTAGAGCTATCATTTGACACCGTTTCAATAGACAATGGAGCTTTTCTGCGATTTTTATGCACCCTCAGACAAATTTGACAAACAAAGCTAAATTGAATTTGATACAAAAACGACCCAGTTTTGAGGGCTAAAAGCTAGTTAAATAGGACATTCTCAGTAATGTAGCACACATGGTCTGTTCCAGTGTGACTAGAGCAATCATTTGACACCGTTTCAATAGACAATGGAGCTTTTCTGCGATTTTTATGCACCCCCAGACAAATTTGACAAACAAAGATACATTTAATTTACTACAAAAACGACCCAGTTTAGAGGGCTAAAAGCTAGTTAAATAGGACATTCTCAGTAATGTAGCACACATGGTCTGTTCCAGTGTGACTAGAGCTATCATTTGACACCGTTTCAATAGACAATGGAGCTTTTCTGCGATTTTTATGCAACCCCAGACAAATTTGACAAACAAAGCTAAATTGAATTTACTACAAAAACGACCCAGTTTAGAGGGCTAAAAGCTAGTTAAATAGGACATTCTCAGTAATGTAGCACACATGGTCTGTTCCAGTGTGACTAGAGCTATCATTTGACACCGTTTCAATAGACAATAGAGCTTTTCTGCGATTTTTATGCACCCTCAGTCAAATTTGACAAACAAAGCTAAATTGAATTTGATACAAAAACGACCCAGTTTAGAGGGCCAAAAGCTAGTTAAATAGGACATTCTCAGTAATGTAGCACACATGGTCTGTTCCATTGTGACTAGAGCTATCATTTGACACCGTTTCAATAGACAATGGAGCTTTTCTGCGATTTTTATGCACCCTCAGACAAATTTGACAAACAAAGCTTAATTGAATTTGATACAAAAACGACCCAGTTTAGAGGGCTAAAAGCTAGTTAAATAGGACATTCTCAGTAATGTAGCACACATGGTCTGTTCCAGTGTGACTACTCATTTGACACCGTTTCAATAGACAATGGAGCTTTTCTGCGATTATTATGCACCCCCGACAAATTTGACAAACAAAGCTAAATTGAATTTACTACAAAAACGACCCAGTTTAGAGGGCTAAAAGCTAGTTAAATAGGACATTCTCAGTAATGTAGCACATATGGTCTGTTCCAGTGTGACTAGAGCTATCATTTGACACCGTTTCAATAGACAATGGAGCTTTTCTGCGATTTTTATGCACCCCCAGACAAATTTGACAAACAAAGCTAAATTGAATTTAAAACAATAACGACCCAGTTTAGAGGGCTAAAAGCTAGTTAAATAGGACATTCTCAGTAATGTAGCACACATGGTCTGTTCCAGTGTGACTAGAGCAATCATTTGACACCGTTTCAATAGACAATGGAGCTTTTCTGCGATTTTTATGCATCCCCAGACAAATTTGACAAACAAAGCTAAATTGAATTTACTACAAAAACGACCCAGTTTAGAGGGCTAAAATCTAGTTAACCTCTTGGGGCTAGGTGGGACGCTAGCGTGCCACCTGTGGTGCACTCCATCAACAGCAGGTGCATTTCAAGAGCGGCAAATTTGAATCCAAATAAATGTCAAAATTCAAATTTTTCAAAAATACAACTATGTTACACCATTTGAAAGATAAACATCTCCTTAATCTAACCACGTTTTACGATTTCAAAAAGGTTTTACGGCGAAAGCATAAATTTAGAGTATGTTAGGACAGTACATTTACAAGAGTTGTGTGTAATGTTTTGTCAAGTCAAAGACAGGGTCACCAAAACCATAAAACCAGCTAAAATGATACACTAACCTTTTACAATCTCCATCAGATGACACTCCTAGGACATTATGTTAGACAATGCATGCATTTTTAGTTCTATCAAGTTCATATTTATATACAAAAACAGCGTTTTACTATGGCATTGATGTTGAGGAAATCGTTTCCCTCCAATAACCGGCAGTCAAGTCAGCGTCAGAAATTAAATAATTAAAATTAGAAAACATTGGTAAAATATTATATTGTCATTTAAAGAATTATAGATTTACATCTTTTGAACGCAATCAACTTGCCAGATTTAAAAATAACCTTACTGGGAAATCACACTTTGCAATAATCTGAGCACTGTGCCCAGAAAAATACGCGTTGCGATACAGACTAGACGTCATGTTGGGGAGATCTAAAATCGAAAATACTATGTAAATAATCCATTACCTTTGATTCTCTTCATCAGATGTCACTTCCAGGTATCACAGGTCCATAACGAATGTAGTTTTGTTCAAAAAAGCTCATCATTTATGTCCAAAAATCTCCGTCTCGTTAGCACATGATGTAAGCCAGCCGGACTTCTCGTCATGAACGAGGGGAAAAAATATATTTCCGTTCGTTCAAACATGTCAAACGTTGTATAGCATAAATCATTAGGGCCTTTTTTAACCAGAACATGAATAATATTCAAGGTGGACGAATGCATAGCCTTTTATAACGTATTGGAACGAGGGTACCCAACATGAAGTAGCGCGCCAGGTGTCTAATGGGACATCACCGTTCCATGGCTCTTGTTCGGTCAGATCTCCCTCCAGAAGACTCAAAACACTTTGTAAAGGCTGGTGACATCTAGTGGAAGCAATAGGAAGTGCCAAAATATTCCTAAACCCCTGTGTTTTTCAATGGGAGAGGTTTAAAGTCAATACAACACATCAGGTATCCACTTCCTGTCAGAAAATGTCTCAGGGTTTTGCCTGCCAAATGAGTTCTGTTATACTCACAGACACCATTCAAACAGTTTTGGAAACTTTAGAGTGTTTTCTATCCATATATAATAAGTATATGCATATTCTAGTTACTGGGTAGGATTAGTAACCAGATTAAATCGGGTACATTTTTTTTATCCAGACGTGCAAATGCTGCCCCCTAGACCCAACAGGTTAAATAGGACATTCTCACTAATGTAGCACACATGGTCTGTTCCAGTGTGACTAGAGCTATCATTTGACACCGTTTCAATAGACAATGGAGCTTTTCTGCGATTTTTATGCACCCTCAGACAAATTTGACAAACAAAGCTAAATTGAATTTGATACAAAAACGACCCAGTTTAGAGGGCTAAAAGCTAGTTAAATAGGACATTGTCAGTAATGTAGCACACATGGTCTGTTCCAGTGTGACTAGAGCTATCATTTGACACCGTTTCAATAGACAATGGAGCTTTTCTGCGATTTTTATGGACCCTCAGACAAATTTGACAAACAAAGCTAAATTGAATTTGATACAAAAACGACCCAGTTCAGAGGGCTAAAAGCTAGTTAAATAGGACATTCTCAGTAATGTAGCACACATGGTCTGTTCCAGTGTGACTAGAGCTATCATTTGACACCGTTTCAATAGACAATGGAGCTTTTCTGCGATTATTATGCACCCCCGACAAATTTGACAAACAAAGCTAAATTGAATTTACTACAAAAACGACCCAGTTTAGAGGGCTAAAAGCTAGTTAAATAGGACATTCTCAGTAATGTAGCACATATGGTCTGTTCCAGTGTGACTAGAGCTATCATTTGACACCGTTTCAATAGACAATGGAGCTTTTCTGTGATTTTTATGCACCCCCAGACAAATTTGACAAACAAAGCTAAATTGAATTTAAAACAATAACGACCCAGTTTAGAGGGCTAAAAGCTAGTTAAATAGGACATTCTCAGTAACGTAGCACACATGGTCTGTTCCAGTGTGACTAGAGCAATCATTTGACACCGTTTCAATAGAAAATGGAGCTTTTCTGCGATTTTTATGCACCCTCAGACAAATTTGACAAACAAAGCTAAATTAAATTTGATACAAAAACGACCCAGTTTAGAGGGCTAAAAGCTAGTTAAATAGGACATTGTCAGTAATGTAGCACACATGGTCTGTTCCAGTGTGACTAGAGCTATCATTTGACACCGTTTCAATAGACAATGGAGCTTTTCTGCGATTTTTATGCACCCTCAGACAAATTTGACAAACAAAGCTAAATTGAATTTACTACAAAAACGACCCAGTTTAGAGGGCTAAAAGCTAGTTAAATAGGACATTCTCAGTAATGTAGCACAGATGGTCTGTTCCAGTGTGACTAGAGCTATCATTTGACACCGTTTCAATAGACAATGGAGCTTTTCTGCGATTTTTATGCACCCTCAGACAAATTTGACAAACAAAGCTAAATTGAATTTACTACAAAAACGACCCAGTTTAGAGGGCTAAAAGCTAGTTAAATAGGACATTCTCACTAATGTAGCACAGATGGTCTGTTCCAGTGTGACTAGAGCTATCATTTGACACCGTTTCAATAGACAATGGAGCTTTTCTGCGATTTTTATGGACCCTCAGACAAATTTGACAAACAAAGCTAAATTGAATTTGATACAAAAACGACCCAGTTCAGAGGGCTAAAAGCTAGTTAAATAGGACATTCTCAGTAATGTAGCACACATGGTCTGTTCCAGTGTGACTAGAGCTATCATTTGACACCGTTTCAATAGACAATGGAGCTTTTCTGCGATTATTATGCACCCCCGACAAATTTGACAAACAAAGCTAAATTGAATTTACTACAAAAACGACCCAGTTTAGAGGGCTAAAAGCTAGTTAAATAGGACATTCTCAGTAATGTAGCACATATGGTCTGTTCCAGTGTGACTAGAGCTATCATTTGACACCGTTTCAATAGACAATGGAGCTTTTCTGCGATTTTTATGCACCCCCAGACAAATTTGACAAACAAAGCTAAATTGAATTTAAAACAATAACGACCCAGTTTAGAGGGCTAAAAGCTAGTTAAATAGGACATTCTCAGTAACGTAGCACACATGGTCTGTTCCAGTGTGACTAGAGCAATCATTTGACACCGTTTCAATAGACAATGGAGCTTTTCTGCGATTTTTATGCACCCTCAGACAAATTTGACAAACAAAGCTAAATTAAATTTGATACAAAAACGACCCAGTTTAGAGGGCTAAAAGCTAGTTAAATAGGACATTCTCAGTAATGTAGCACACATGGTCTGTTCCAGTGTGACTAGAGCTATCATTTGACACCGTTTCAATAGACAATGGAGCTTTTCTGCGATTTTTATGCACCCTCAGACAAATTTGACAAACAAAGCTAAATTGAATTTGATACAAAAACGACCCAGTTTTGAGGGCTAAAAGCTAGTTAAATAGGACATTCTCAGTAATGTAGCACACATGGTCTGTTCCAGTGTGACTAGAGCAATCATTTGACACCGTTTCAATAGACAATGGAGCTTTTCTGCGATTTTTATGCACCCCCAGACAAATTTGACAAACAAAGCTAAATTGAATTTACTACAAAAACGACCCAGTTTAGAGGGCTAAAAGCTAGTTAAATAGGACATTCTCAGTAATGTAGCACACATGGTCTTTTCCAGTGTGACTAGAGCAATCATTTGACACCGTTTCAATAGACAATGGAGCTTTTCTGCGATTTTTATGCACCCCCAGACAAATTTGACAAACAAAGCTAAATTGAATATACTACAAAAACGACCCAGTTTAGAGGGCTAAAAGCTAGTTAAATAGGACATTCTCAGTAATGTAGCACACATGGTCTGTTCCAGTGTGACTAGAGCTATCATTTGACACCGTTTCAATAGACAATAGAGCTTTTCTGCGATTTTTATGCACCCTCAGTCAAATTTGACAAACAAAGCTAAATTGAATTTGATACAAAAACGACCCAGTTTAGAGGGCTAAAAGCTAGTTAAATAGGACATTCTCAGTAATGTAGCACACATGGTCTGTTCCAGTGTGACTAGAGCTATCATTTGACACCGTTTGAATAGACAATGGAGCTTTTCTGCGATTTTTATGCACCCTCAGACAAATTTGACAAACAAAGCTAAATTGAATTTGATACAAAAACGACCCAGTTTAGAGGGCTAAAAGCTAGTTAAATAGGACATTCTCAGTAATGTAGCAAACATGGTCTGTTCCATTGTGACTAGAGCTATCATTTGACACCGTTTCAATAGACAATGGAGCTTTTCTGCGATTTTTATGCACCCTCAGACAAATTTGACAAACAAAGCTTAATTGAATTTGATACAAAAACGACCCAGTTTAGAGGGCTAAAAGCTAGTTAAATAGGACATTCTCAGTAATGTAGCACACATGGTCTGTTCCAGTGTGACTACTCATTTGACACCGTTTCAATAGACAATGGAGCTTTTCTGCGATTATTATGCACCCCCGACAAATTTGACAAACAAAGCTAAATTGAATTTACTACAAAAACGACCCAGTTTAGAGGGCTAAAAGCTAGTTAAATAGGACATTCTCAGTAATGTAGCACATATGGTCTGTTCCAGTGTGACTAGAGCTATCATTTGACACCGTTTCAATAGACAATGGAGCTTTTCTGCGATTTTTATGCACCCCCAGACAAATTTGACAAACAAAGCTAAATTGAATTTAAAACAATAACGACCCAGTTTAGAGGGCTAAAAGCTAGTTAAATAGGACATTCTCAGTAATGTAGCACACATGGTCTGTTCCAGTGTGACTAGAGCAATCATTTGACACCGTTTCAATAGACAATGGAGCTTTTCTGCGATTTTTATGCACCCTCAGACAAATTTGACAAACAAAGCTAAATTAAATTTGATACAAAAACGACCCAGTTTAGAGGGCTAAAAGCTAGTTAAATAGGACATTCTCAGTAATGTAGCACACATGGTCTGTTCCAGTGTGACTAGAGCAATCATTTGACACCGTTTCAATAGACAATGGAGCTTTTCTGCGATTTTTATGCACCCCTAGACAAATTTGACAAACAAAGCTAAATTGAATTTGATACAAAAACGACCCAGTTTAGAGGGCTAAAAGCTAGTTAAATAGGACATTCTCAGTAATGTAGCACACATGGTCTGTTCCATTGTGACTAGAGCTATCATTTGACACCGTTTCAATAGACAATGGAGCTTTTCTGCGATTTTTATGCACCCTCAGACAAATTTGACAAACAAAGCTTAATTGAATTTGATACAAAAACGACCCAGTTTAGAGGGCTAAAAGCTAGTTAAATAGGACATTCTCAGTAATGTAGCACACATGGTCTGTTCCAGTGTGACTACTCATTTGACACCGTTTCAATAGACAATGGAGCTTTTCTGCGATTATTATGCACCCCCGACAAATTTGACAAACAAAGCTAAATTGAATTTACTACAAAAACGACCCAGTTTAGAGGGCTAAAAGCTAGTTAAATAGGACATTCTCAGTAATGTAGCACACATGGTCTGTTCCAGTGTGACTAGAGCTATCATTTGACACCGTTTCAATAGACAATGGAGCTTTTCATGCACCCCCAGACAAATTTGACAAACAAAGCTAAATTGAATTTACTACAAAAACGACCCAGTTTAGAGGGCTAAAAGCTAGTTAAATAGGACATTCTCAGTAATGTAGCACACATGGTCTGTTCCAGTGTGACTAGAGCTATCATTTGACACCGTTTCAATAGACAATGGAGCTTTTCTGCGATTTTTATGCACCCCCAGACAAATTTGACAAACAAAGCTAAATTGAATTTACTACAAAAACGACCCAGTTTAGAGGGCTAAAAGCTAGTTAAATAGGACATTCTCAGTAATGTAGCACACATGGTCTGTTCCAGTGTGACTAGAGCTATCATTTGACACCATTTCAATAGACAATGGAGCTTTTCTGCGATTTTTATGCACCCTCAGACAAATTTGACAAACAAAGCTAAATTGAATTTGATACAAAAACGACCCAGTTTAGAGGGCTAAAAGCTAGTTAAATAGAACATTCTCAGTAATGTAGCACACATGGTCTGTTCCAGTGTGACTAGAGCTATCATTTGACACCGTTTCAATAGACAATGGAGCTTTTCTGCGATTTTTATGCACCCCCAGACAAATTTGACAAAGCTAAATTGAATTTACTACAAAAACGAACCAGTTTAGAGGGCTAAAAGCTAGTTAAATAGAACATTCTCAGTAATGTAGCACAGATGGTCTGTTCCAGTGTGACTAGAGCTATCATTTGACACCGTTTCAATAGACAATGGAGATTTTCTGCGATTTTTATGCACCCTCAGACAAATTTGACAATCAAAGCTAAATTGAATTTGATACAAAAACGACCCAGTTTAGAGGGCTAAAAGCTAGTTAAATAGGACATTCTCAGTAATGTAGCACATATGGTCTGTTCCAGTGTGACTAGAGCTATCATTTGACACCGTTTCAATAGACAATGGAGCTTTTCTGCGATTTTTATGCACCCCCAGACAAATTTGACAAACAAAGCTAAATTGAATTTACTACAAAAACGACCCAGTTTAGAGGGCTAAAAGCTAGTTAAATAGGACATTCTCACTAATGTAGCACACATGGTCTGTTCCAGTGTGACTAGAGCAATCATTTGACACCGTTTCAATAGACAATGGAGCTTTTCTGCGATTTTTATGCACCACCAGACAAATTTGACAAACAAAGCTAAATTGAATTTACTACAAAAACGACCCAGTTTAGAGGGCTAAAAGCTAGTTAAATAGGACATTCTCAGTAATGTAGCACACATGGTCTGTTCCAGTGTGACTAGAGCTATCATTTGACACCGTTTCAATAGACAATGGAGCTTTTCTGCGATTTTTATGCACCCTCAGACAAATTTGACAAACAAAGCTTAATTGAATTTGATACAAAAACGACCCAGTTTAGAGGGCTAAAAGCTAGTTAAATAGGACATTCTCAGTAATGTAGCACACATGGTCTGTTCCAGTGTGACTACTCATTTGACACCGTTTCAATAGACAATGGAGCTTTTCTGCGATTTTTATGCACCCTCAGACAAATTTGACAAACAAAGCTAAATTGAATTTGATACAAAAACGACCCAGTTTAGAGGGCTAAAAGCAAGTTAAATAGGACATTCTCAGTAATGTAGCACACATGGTCTGTTCCAGTGTGACTAGAGCTATCATTTGACACCGTTTCAATAGACAATGGAGCTTTTCTGCGATTTTTATGCACCCCCAGACAAATTTGACAAACAAAGCTAAATTGAATTTACTACAAAAACGACCCAGTTTAGAGGGCTAAAAGCTAGTTAAATAGGACATTCTCAGTAATGTAGCACACATGGTCTGTTCCAGTGTGACTAGAGCTATCATTTGACACCGTTTCAATAGACAATGGAGCTTTTCTGCGATTTTTATGCACCCTCAGACAAATTTGACAAACAAAGCTAAATTGAATTTGATACAAAAACGACCCAGTTTAGAGGGCTAAAAGCTAGTTCAATAGGACATTCTCAGTAATGTAGCACACATGGTCTGTTTCAGTGTGACTAGAGCTATCATTTGACACCGTTTCAATAGACAATGGAGCTTTTCTGCGATTTTTATGCACCCCCAGACAAATTTGACAAACAAAGCTAAATTGAATTTACTACAAAAACGACCCAGTTTAGAGGGCTAAAAGCTAGTTAAATAGGACATTCTCAGTAATGTAGCACACATGGTCTGTTCCAGTGTGACTAGAGCTATCATTTGACACCGTTTCAATAGACAATGGAGCTTTTCTGCGATTTTTATGCAACCTCAGACAAATTTGACAAACAAAGCTAAATTGAATTTGATACAAAAACGACCCAGTTTAGAGGGCTAAAAGCTAGTTAAATAGGACATTCTCAGTAATGTAGCACACATGGTCTGTTCCAGTGTGACTAGAGCTATCATTTGACACCGTTTCAATAGACAATGGAGCTTTTCTGCGATTTTTATGCACCCTCAGACAAATTTGACAAACAAAGCTAAATTGAATTTGATACAAAAACGACCCAGTTTAGAGCGCTAAAAGCTAGTTAAATAGGACATTCTCAGTAATGTAGCACACATGGTCTGTTCCAGTGTGACTAGAGCTATCATTTGACACCGTTTCAATAGACAATGGAGCTTTTCTGCGATTTTTTATGCACCCTCAGACAAATTTGACAAACAAAGCTAAATTGAATTTGATACAAAAACGACCCAGTTTAGAGGGCTAAAAGCTAGTTAAATAGGACATTCTCAGTAATGTAGCACACATGGTCTGTTCCAGTGTGACTAGAGCTATCATTTGACACCGTTTCAATAGACAATGGAGCTTTTCTGCGATTTTTATGCACCCCCAGACAAATTTGACAAAGCTAAATTGAATTTACTACAAAAACGAACCAGTTTAGAGGGCTAAAAGCTAGTTAAATAGGACATTCTCAGTAATGTAGCACACATGGTCTGTTCCAGTGTGACTAGAGCTATCATTTGACACCGTTTCAATAGACAATGGAGCTTTTCTGCGATTTTTATGCACCCTCAGACAAATTTGACAAACAAAGCTAAATTGAATTTGATACAAAAACGACCCAATTTAGAGGGCTAAAAGCTAGTTAAATAGGACATTCTCAGTAATGTAGCACACATGGTCTGTTCCAGTGTGACTAGAGCTATCATTTGACACCGTTTCAATAGACAATGGAGCATTTCTGCGATTTTTATGCACCCTCAGACAAATTTGACAAACAAAGATAAATTGAATTTGATACAAAAACGACCCAGTTTAGAGGGCTAAAAGCTAGTTAAATAGGACATTCTCAGTAATGTAGCACACATGGTCTGTTCCAGTGTGACTAGAGCTATCATTTGACACCGTTTCAATAGACAATGGAGCTTTTCTGCGATTTTTATGCACCCCCAGACAAATTTGACAAACAAAGCTAAATTGAATTTACTACAAAAACGACCCAGTTTAGAGGGCTAAAAGCTAGTTAAATAGGACATTCTCAGTAATGTAGCACACATGGTCTGTTCCAGTGTGACTAGAGCTATCATTTGACACCATTTCAATAGACAATGGAGCTTTTCTGCGATTTTTATGCACCCTCAGACAAATTTGTAAACAAAGCTAAATTGAATTTGATACAAAAACGACCCAGTTTAGAGGGCTAAAAGCTAGTTAAATAGGACATTCTCAGTAGTGTAGCACACATGGTCTGTTCCAGTGTGACTAGAGCTATCATTTGACACCGTTTCAATAGACAATGGAGCTTTTCTGCGATTTTTATGCACCCTCAGACAAATTTGACAAACAAAGCTAAATTGAATTTGATACAAAAACGACCCAGTTTAGAGGGCTAAAAGCTAGTTAAATAGGACATTCTCAGTAATGTAGCACACATGGTCTGTTCCAGTGTGACTAGAGCTATCATTTGACACCGTTTCAATAGACAATGGAGCTTTTCTGCGATTTTTATGCACCCTCAGACAAATTTGACAAACAAAGCTAAATTGAATTTGATACAAAAACGATCCAGTTTAGAGGGCTAAAAGCTAGTTAAATAGGACATTCTCAGTAATGTAGCACACATGGTCTGTTCCAGTGTGACTAGAGCTATCATTTGACACCGTTTCAATAGACAATGGAGCTTTTCTGCGATTTTTATGCAACCTCAGACAAATTTGACAAACAAAGCTAAATTGAATTTGATACAAAAACGACCCAGTTTAGAGGGCTAAAAGCTAGTTAAATAGGACATTCTCAGTAATGTAGCACACATGTTCTGTTCCAGTGTGACTAGAGCTATCATTTGACACCGTTTCAATAGACAATGGAGCTTTTCTGCGATTTTTATGCACCCTCAGACAAATTTGACAAACAAAGCTAAATTGAATTTGATACAAAAACGACCCAGTTTAGAGGGCTAAAAGCTAGTTAAATAGGACATTCTCAGTAATGTAGCACACATGGTCTGTTCCAGTGTGACTAGAGCTATCATTTGACACCGTTTCAATAGACAATGGAGCTTTTCTGCGATTTTTATGCACCCTCAGACAAATTTGACAAACAAAGCTAAATTGAATTTACTACAAAAACGACCCAGTTTAGAGGGCTAAAAGCTAGTTAAATAGGACATTCTCAGTAATGTAGCACACATGGTCTGTTCCAGTGTGACTAGAGCTATCATTTGAACCGTTTCAATAGACAATGGAGCTTTTCTGCGATTTTTATGCACCCCCAGACAAATTTGACAAACAAAGCTAAATTGAATTTACTACAAAAACGACCCAGTTTAGAGGGCTAAAAGCTAGTTAAATAGGACATTCTCACTAATGTAGCACACATGGTCTGTTCCAGTGTGACTAGAGCTATCATTTGACACCGTTTCAATAGACAATGGAGCTTTTCTGCGATTTTTATGCACCCTCAGACAAATTTGACAAACAAAGCTAAATTGAATTTACTACAAAAACGACCCAGTTTAGAGGGCTAAAAGCTAGTTAAATAGGACATTCTCAGAAATGTAGCACACATGGTCTGTTCCAGTGTGACTAGAGCTATCATTTGACACCGTTTCAATAGACAATGGAGCTTTTCTGCGATTTTTATGCACCCTCAGACAAATTTGACAAACAAAGCTAAATTGAATTTGATACAAAAACGACCCAGTTTAGAGGGCTAAAAGCTAGTTAAATAGGACATTCTCAGTAATGTAGCACACATGGTCTGTTCCAGTGTGACTAGAGCTATCATTTGACACCGTTTCAATAGACAATGGAGCTTTTCTGCGATTTTTATGCACCCCCAGACAAATTTGACAAACAAAGCTAAATTGAATTTGATACAAAAACGACCCAGTTTAGAGGGCTAAAAGCTAGTTAAATAGGACATTCTCAGTAATGTAGCACACATGGTCTGTTCCAGTGTGACTAGAGCTATCATTTGACACCGTTTCAATAGACAATGGAGCTTTTCTGCGATTTTTATGCACCCTCAGACAAATTTGACAAACAAAGCTAAATTGAATTTGATACAAAAACGACCCAGTTTAGAGGGCTAAAAGCTAGTTAAATAGGACATACTCAGTTATATAGCACACATGGTCTGTTCCAGTGTGACTAGAGCTATCATTTGACACCGTTTCAATAGACAATGGAGCTTTTCTGCGATTTTTATGCACCCTCAGACAAATTTGACAAACAAAGCTAAATTGAATTTGATACAAAAACGACCCAGTTTAGAGGGCTAAAAGCTAGTTAAATAGGACATTTCAGTAATGTAGCACACATGGTCTGTTCCAGTGTGACTAGAGCTATCATTTGACACCGTTTCAATAGACAATGGAGCTTTTCTGCGATTTTTATGCACCCCCAGACAAATTTGACAAACAAAGCTAAATTGAATTTACTACAAAAACGACCCAGTTTAGAGGGCTAAAAGCTAGTTAAATAGGACATTCTCAGTAATGTAGCACACATGCTCTGTTCCAGTGTGACTAGAGCTATCATTTGACACCGTTTCAATAGACAATGGAGCTTTTCTGCACTCCCAGACAAATTTGACAAACAAAGCTAAATTGAATTTACTACAAAAACGACCCAGTTTAGAGGGCTAAAAGCTAGTTAAATAGGACATTCTCAGTAATGTAGCACACATGGTCTGTTCCAGTGTGACTAGAGCTATCATTTGACACCGTTTCAATAGACAATGGAGCTTTTCTGCGATTTTTATGCACCCCCAGACAAATTTGACAAACAAAGCTAAATTGAATTTGATACAAAAACGACCCAGTTTAGAGGGCTAAAAGCTAGTTAAATAGGACATTCTCAGTAATGTAGCACACATGGTCTGTTCCAGTGTGACTAGAGCTATCATTTGACACCGTTTCAATAGACAATGGAGCTTTTCTGCGATTTTTATGCACCCTCAGACAAATTTGACAAACAAAGCTAAATTGAATTTACTACAAAAACGACCCAGTTTAGAGGGCTAAAAGCTAGTTAAATAGGACATTCTCAGTAATGTAGCACACATGGTCTGTTCCAGTGTGACTAGAGCTATCATTTGAACCGTTTCAATAGACAATGGAGCTTTTCTGCGATTTTTATGCACCCCCAGACAAATTTGACAAACAAAGCTAAATTGAATTTACTACAAAAACGACCCAGTTTAGAGGGCTAAAAGCTAGTTAAATAGGACATTCTCACTAATGTAGCACACATGGTCTGTTCCAGTGTGACTAGAGCTATCATTTGACACCGTTTCAATAGACAATGGAGCTTTTCTGCGATTTTTATGCACCCTCAGACAAATTTGACAAACAAAGCTAAATTGAATTTACTACAAAAACGACCCAGTTTAGAGGGCTAAAAGCTAGTTAAATAGGACATTCTCAGAAATGTAGCACACATGGTCTGTTCCAGTGTGACTAGAGCTATCATTTGACACCGTTTCAATAGACAATGGAGCTTTTCTGCGATTTTTATGCACCCTCAGACAAATTTGACAAACAAAGCTAAATTGAATTTGATACAAAAACGACCCAGTTTAGAGGGCTAAAAGCTAGTTAAATAGGACATTCTCAGTAATGTAGCACACATGGTCTGTTCCAGTGTGACTAGAGCTATCATTTGACACCGTTTCAATAGACAATGGAGCTTTTCTGCGATTTTTATGCACCCCCAGACAAATTTGACAAACAAAGCTAAATTGAATTTGATACAAAAACGACCCAGTTTAGAGGGCTAAAAGCTAGTTAAATAGGACATTCTCAGTAATGTAGCACACATGGTCTGTTCCAGTGTGACTAGAGCTATCATTTGACACCGTTTCAATAGACAATGGAGCTTTTCTGCGATTTTTATGCACCCTCAGACAAATTTGACAAACAAAGCTAAATTGAATTTGATACAAAAACGACCCAGTTTAGAGGGCTAAAAGCTAGTTAAATAGGACATACTCAGTTATATAGCACACATGGTCTGTTCCAGTGTGACTAGAGCTATCATTTGACACCGTTTCAATAGACAATGGAGCTTTTCTGCGATTTTTATGCACCCTCAGACAAATTTGACAAACAAAGCTAAATTGAATTTGATACAAAAACGACCCAGTTTAGAGGGCTAAAAGCTAGTTAAATAGGACATTTCAGTAATGTAGCACACATGGTCTGTTCCAGTGTGACTAGAGCTATCATTTGACACCGTTTCAATAGACAATGGAGCTTTTCTGCGATTTTTATGCACCCCCAGACAAATTTGACAAACAAAGCTAAATTGAATTTACTACAAAAACGACCCAGTTTAGAGGGCTAAAAGCTAGTTAAATAGGACATTCTCAGTAATGTAGCACACATGCTCTGTTCCAGTGTGACTAGAGCTATCATTTGACACCGTTTCAATAGACAATGGAGCTTTTCTGCACTCCCAGACAAATTTGACAAACAAAGCTAAATTGAATTTACTACAAAAACGACCAGGTTTAGAGGGCTAAAAGCTAGTTAAATAGGACATTCTCAGTAATGTAGCACACATGGTCTGTTCCAGTGTGACTAGAGCTATCATTTGACACCGTTTCAATAGACAATGGAGCTTTTCTGCGATTTTTATGCACCCCCAGACAAATTTGACAAACAAAGCTAAATTGAATTTGATACAAAAACGACCCAGTTTAGAGGGCTAAAAGCTAGTTAAATAGGACATTCTCAGTAATGTAGCACACATGGTCTGTTCCAGTGTGACTAGAGCTATCATTTGACACAGTTTCAATAGACAATGGAGCTTTTCTGCGATTTTTATGCACCCCCAGACAAATTTGACAAACAGAGCTAAATTGAATTTGATACAAAAACGACCCAGTTTAGAGGGCTAAAAGCTAGTTAAATAGGACATTCTCAGTAATGTAGCACACATGGTCTGTTCCAGTGTGACTAGAGCTATCATTTGACACAGTTTCAATAGACAATGGAGCTTTTCTGCGATTTTTATGCACCCTCAGACAAATTTGACAAACAAAGCTAAATTGAATTTGATACAAAAACGACCCAGTTTAGAGGGCTAGGGGGCAGCATTTGCACGTCTGGATAAAAAAAATGTACCCGATTTAATCTGGTTACTAATCCTACCCAGTAACTAGAATATGCATATACTTATTATATATGGATAGAAAACACTCTAAAGTTTCCAAAACTGTTTGAATGGTGTCTGTGAGTATAACAGAACTCATTTGGCAGGCAAAACCCTGAGACATTTTCTGACAGGAAGTGGATACCTGATGTGTTGTATTGACTTTAAACCTCTCCCATTGAAAAACACAGGGGTTTAGGAATATTTTGGCACTTCCTATTGCTTCCACTAGATGTCACCAGCCTTTACAAAGTGTTTTGAGTCTTCTGGAGGGAGATCTGACCGAACAAGAGCCATGGAACGGTGATGTCCCATTAGACACCTGGCGCGCTACTTCATGTTGGGTACCCTCGTTCCAATACGTTATAAAAGGCTATGCATTCGTCCACCTTGAATATTATTCATGTTCTGGTTAAAAAAGGCCCTAATGATTTATGCTATACAACGTTTGACATGTTTGAACGAACGGAAATATATTTTTTCCCCTCGTTCATGACGAGAAGTCCGGCTGGCTTACATCATGTGCTAACGAGACGGAGATTTTTGGACATAAATGATGAGCTTTTTTGAACAAAACTACATTCGTTATGGACCTGTGATACCTGGAAGTGACATCTGATGAAGAGAATCAAAGGTAATGGATTATTTACATAGTATTTTCGATTTTAGATCTCCCCAACATGACGTCTAGTCTGTATCGCAACGCGTATTTTTCTGGGCACAGTGCTCAGATTATTGCAAAGTGTGATTTCCCAGTAAGGTTATTTTTAAATCTGGCAAGTTGATTGCGTTCAAAAGATGTAAATCTATAATTCTTTAAATGACAATATAATATTTTACCAATGTTTTCTAATTTTAATTATTTAATTTGTGACGCTGACTTGACTGCCGGTTATTGGAGGGAAACGATTTCCTCAACATCAATGCCATAGTAAAACGCTGTTTTTGTATATAAATATGAATTTGATAGAACTAAAAATGCATGCATTGTCTAACATAATGTCCTAGGAGTGTCATCTGATGGAGATTGTAAAAGGTTAGTGTATCATTTTAGCTGGTTTTATGGTTTTGGTGACCCTGTCTTTGACTTGACAAAACATTACACACAACTCTTGTAAATGTACTGTCCTAACATACTCTAAATTTATGCTTTCGCCGTAAAACCTTTTTGAAATCGTAAAACGTGGTTAGATTAAGGAGATGTTTATCTTTCAAATGGTGTAACATAGTTGTATTTTTGAAAAATTTGAATTTTGACATTTATTTGGATTCAAATTTGCCGCTCTTGAAATGCACCTGCTGTTGATGGAGTGCACCACAGGTGGCACGCTAGCGTCCCACCTAGCCCCAAGAGGTTAAATAGGACATTCTCAGTAATGTAGCACACATGGTCTGTTCCAGTGTGACTAGAGCTATCATTTGACACCGTTTCAATAGACAATGGAGCTTTTCTGCGATTTTTATGCACCCTCAGACAAATTTGACAAACAAAGCTAAATTGAATTTGATACAAAAACGACCCAGTTTAGAGGGCTAAAAGCTAGTTAAATAGGACATTCTCAGTAATGTAGCACACATGGTCTGTTCCAGTGTGACTAGAGCTATCATTTGACACCGTTTCAATAGACAATGGAGCTTTTCTGCGATTTTTATGCACCCTCAGACAAATTTGACAAACAAAGCTAAATTGAATTTGATACAAAAACGACCCAGTTTAGAGGGCTAAAAGCTAGTTAAATAGGACATTCTCAGTAATGTAGCACACATGGTCTGTTCCAGTGTGACTAGAGCTATCATTTGACACCGTTTCAATAGACAATGGAGCTTTTCTGCGATTTTTATGCACCCCCAGACAAATTTGACAAACAAAGCTAAATTGAATTTACTACAAAAACGACCCAGTTTAGAGGGCTAAAAGCTAGTTAAATAGGACATTCTCAGTAATGTAGCACACATGGTCTGTTCCAGTGTGACTAGAGCTATCATTTGACACAGTTTCAATAGACAATGGAGCTTTTCTGCGATTTTTATGCACCCCCAGACAAATTTGACAAACAGAGCTAAATTGAATTTGATACAAAAACGACCCAGTTTAGAGGGCTAAAAGCTAGTTAAATAGGACATTCTCAGTAATGTAGCACACATGGTCTGTTCCAGTGTGACTAGAGCTATCATTTGACACAGTTTCAATAGACAATGGAGCTTTTCTGCGATTTTTATGCACCCCCAGACAAATTTGACAAACAGAGCTAAATTGAATTTGATACAAAAACGACCCAGTTTAGAGGGCTAAAAGCTAGTTAAATAGGACATTCTCAGTAATGTAGCACACATGGTCTGTTCCAGTGTGACTAGAGCTATCATTTGACACAGTTTCAATAGACAATGGAGCTTTTCTGCGATTTTTATGCACCCTCAGACAAATTTGACAAACAAAGCTAAATTGAATTTGATACAAAAACGACCCAGTTTAGAGGGCTAAAAGCTAGTTAAATAGGACATTCTCAGTAATGTAGCACACATGGTCTGTTCCAGTGTGACTAGAGCTATCATTTGACACCGTTTCAATAGACAATGGAGCTTTTCTGCAATTTTTATGCACCCCCAGACAAATTTGACAAACAAAGCTAAATTGAATTTACTACAAAAAAGACCCAGTTTAGAGGGCTAAAAGCTAGTTAAATAGGACATTCTCAGTAATGTAGCACACATGGTCTGTTCCAGTGTGACTAGAGCTATCATTTGACACAGTTTCAATAGACAATGGAGCTTTTCTGCGATTTTTATGCACCCCCAGACAAATTTGACAAACAGAGCTAAATTGAATTTGATACAAAAACGACCCAGTTTAGAGGGCTAAAAGCTAGTTAAATAGGACATTCTCAGTAATGTAGCACACATGGTCTGTTCCAGTGTGACTAGAGCTATCATTTGACACCGTTTCAATAGAAAATGGAGCTTTTCTGCGATTTTTATGCACCCTCAGACAAATTTGACAAACAAAGCTAAATTGAATTTGATACAAAAACGACCCAGTTTAGAGGGCTAAAAGCTAGTTAAATAGGACATTCTCAGTAATGTAGCACACATGGTCTGTTCCAGTGTGACTAGAGCTATCATTTGACACCGTTTCAATAGACAATGGAGCTTTTCTGCGATTTTTCTGCACTCCCAGACAAATTTGACAAACAAAGCTAAATTGAATTTACTACAAAAACGACCAGGTTTAGAGGGCTAAAAGCTAGTTAAATAGGACATTCTCAGTAATGTAGCACACATGGTCTGTTCCAGTGTGACTAGAGCTATCATTTGACACCGTTTCAATAGACAATGGAGCATTTCTGCGATTTTTATGCACCCTCAGACAAATTTGACAAACAAAGCTAAATTGAATTTGATACAAAAACGACCCAGTTTAGAGGGCTAAAAGCTAGTTAAATAGGACATTCTCAGTAATGTAGCACACATGGTCTGTTCCAGTGTGACTAGAGCAATCATTTGACACCGTTTCAATAGACAATGGAGCTTTTTATGCACCCCCAGACAAATTTGACAAACAAAGCTAAATTGAATTTACTACAAAAACGACCCAGTTTAGAGGGCTAAAAGCTAGTTAAATAGGACATTCTCACTAATGTAGCACACATGGTCTGTTCCAGTGTGACTAGAGCTATCATTTGACACCGTTTCAATAGACAATGGAGCTTTTCTGCATTTTTTATGCACCCCCAGACAAATTTGACAAACAAAGCTAAATTGAATTTACTACAAAAACGACCCAGTTTAGAGGGCTAAAAGCTAGTTAAATAGGACATTCTCACTAATGTAGCACACATGGTCTGTTCCAGTGTGACTAGAGCTATCATTTGACACCGTTTCAATAGACAATGGAGCTTTTCTGCGATTTTTATGCACCCCCAGACAAATTTGACAAACAAAGCTAAATTGAATTTACGACAAAAACGACCCAGTATAGAGGGCTAAAAGCTAGTTAAATAGGACATTCTCAGTAATGTAGCACACATGGTCTGTTCCAGTGTGACTAGAGCAATCATTTGACACCGTTTCAATAGACAATGGAGCTTTTTATGCACCCCCAGACAAATTTGACAAACAAAGCTAAATTGAATTTACTACAAAAACGACCCAGTTTAGAGGGCTAAAAGCTAGTTAAATAGGACATTCTCACTAATGTAGCACACATGGTCTGTTCCAGTGTGACTAGAGCTATCATTTGACACCGTTTCAATAGACAATGGAGCTTTTCTGCATTTTTTATGCACCCCCAGACAAATTTGACAAACAAAGCTAAATTGAATTTACTACAAAAACGACCCAGTTTAGAGGGCTAAAAGCTAGTTAAATAGGACATTCTCAGTAATGTAGCACACATGGTCTGTTCCAGTGTGACTAGAGCAATCATTTGACACCGTTTCAATAGACAATGGAGCTTTTCTGCGATTTTTATGCACCCCCAGACAAATTTGACAAACAAAGCTAAATTGAATTTACTACAAAAACGACCCAGTTTAGAGGGCTAAAAGCTAGTTAAATAGGACATTCTCACTAATGTAGCACACATGGTCTGTTCCAGTGTGACTAGAGCTATCATTTGACACCGTTTCAATAGACAATGGAGCTTTTCTGCATTTTTTATGCACCCCCAGACAAATTTGACAAACAAAGCTAAATTGAATTTACTACAAAAACGACCCAGTTTAGAGGGCTAAAAGCTAGTTAAATAGGACATTCTCACTAATGTAGCACACATGGTCTGTTCCAGTGTGACTAGAGCTATCATTTGACACCGTTTCAATAGACAATGGAGCTTTTCTGCATTCTTTATGCACCCCCAGACAAATTTGACAAACAAAGCTAAATTGAATTTACTACAAAAACGACCCAGTTTAGAGGGCTAAAAGCTAGTTAAATTGGACATTCTCAGTAATGTAGCACACATGGTCTGTTCCAGTTTGACTAGAGCTATCATTTGACACCGTTTCAATAGACAATGGAGCTTTTCTGCGATTTTTATGCACCCCCAGACAAATTTGACAAACAAAGCTAAATTGAATTTACTACAAAAACGACCCAGTTTAGAGGGCTAAAAGCTAGTTAAATAGGACATTCTCACTAATGTAGCACACATGGTCTGTTCCAGTGTGACTAGAGCTATCATTTGACACCGTTTCAATAGACAATGGAGCTTTTCTGCATTTTTTATGCACCCCCAGACAAATTTGACAAACAAAGCTAAATTGAATTTACGACAAAAACGACCCAGTTTAGAGGGCTAAAAGCTAGTTAAATAGGACATTCTCAGTAATGTAGCACACATGGTCTATTCCAGTGTGACTAGAGCAATCATTTGACACCGTTTCAATAGACAATGGAGCTTTTTATGCACCCCCAGACAAATTTGACAAACAAAGCTAAATTGAATTTACTACAAAAACGACCCAGTTTAGAGGGCTAAAAGCTAGTTAAATAGGACATTCTCACTAATGTAGCACACATGGACTGTTCCAGTGTGACTAGAGCTATCATTTGACACCGTTTCAATAGACAATGGAGCTTTTCTGCATTTTTTATGCACCCCCAGACAAATTTGACAAACAAACCTAAATTGAATTTACTACAAAAACGACCCAGTTTAGAGGGCTAAAAGCTAGTTAAATTGGACATTCTCAGTAATGTAGCACACATGGTCTGTTCCAGTGTGACTAGAGCTATCATTTGACACCGTTTCAATAGACAATGGAGCTTTTCTGCGATTTTTATGCACCCTCAGACAAATTTGACAAACAAAGCTAAATTGAATTTGATACAAAAACGACCCAGTTTAGAGGGCTAAAAGCTAGTTAAATAGGACATTCTCACTAATGTAGCACACATGGTCTGTTCCAGTGTGACTAGAGCTATCATTTGACACCGTTTCAATAGACAATGGAGCTTTTCTGCATTTTTTATGCACCCCCAGACAAATTTGACAAACAAAGCTAAATTGAATTTACTACAAAAACGACCCAGTTTAGAGGGCTAAAAGCTAGTTAAATTGGACATTCTCAGTAATGTAGCACACATGGTCTGTTCCAGTTTGACTAGAGCTATCATTTGACACCGTTTCAATAGACAATGGAGCTTTTCTGCGATTTTTATGCACCCCCAGACAAATTTGACAAACAAAGCTAAATTGAATTTACTACAAAAACGACCCAGTTTAGAGGGCTAAAAGCTAGTTAAATAGGACATTCTCACTAATGTAGCACACATGGTCTGTTCCAGTGTGACTAGAGCTATCATTTGACACCGTTTCAATAGACAATGGAGCTTTTCTGCATTTTTTATGCACCCCCAGACAAATTTGACAAACAAAGCTAAATTGAATTTACGACAAAAACGACCCAGTTTAGAGGGCTAAAAGCTAGTTAAATAGGACATTCTCAGTAATGTAGCACACATGGTCTGTTCCAGTGTGACTAGAGCAATCATTTGACACCGTTTCAATAGACAATGGAGCTTTTCTGCGATTTTTATGCACCCCCAGACAAATTTGACAAACAAAGCTAAATTGAATTTACTACAAAAACGACCCAGTTTAGAGGGCTAAAAGCTAGTTAAATAGGACATTCTCACTAATGTAGCACACATGGTCTGTTCCAGTGTGACTAGAGCTATCATTTGACACCGTTTCAATAGACAATGGAGCTTTTCTGCATTTTTTATGCACCCCCAGACAAATTTGACAAACAAAGCTAAATTGAATTTACTACAAAAACGACCCAGTTTAGAGGGCTAAAAGCTAGTTAAATAGGACATTCTCAGTAATGTAGCACACATGGTCTGTTCCAGTGTGACTAGAGCAATCATTTGACACCGTTTCAATAGACAATGGAGCTTTTTATGCACCCCCAGACAAATTTGAAAAAACAAAGCTAAATTGAATTTACTACATAAACGACCCAGTTTAGAGGGCTAAAAGCTAGTTAAATAGGACATTCTCACTAATGTAGCACACATGGTCTGTTCCAGTGTGACTAGAGCTATCATTTGACACCGTTTCAATAGACAATGGAGCTTTTCTGCATTTTTTATGCACCCCCAGACAAATTTGACAAACAAAGCTAAATTGAATTTACTACAAAAACGACCCAGTTTAGAGGGCTAAAAGCTAGTTAAATAGGACATTCTCACTAATGTAGCACACATGGTCTGTTCCAGTGTGACTAGAGCTATCATTTGACACCGTTTCAATAGACAATGGAGCTTTTCTGCATTTTTTCTGCACCCCCAGACAAATTTGACAAACAAACCTAAATTGAATTTACTACAAAAACGACCCAGTTTAGAGGGCTAAAAGCTAGTTAAATTGGACATTCTCAGTAATGTAGCACACATGGTCTGTTCAAGTGTGACTAGAGCTATCATTTGACACCGTTTCAATAGACAATGGAGCTTTTCTGCGATTTTTATGCACCCTCAGACAAATTTGACAAACAAAGCTAAATTGAATTTGATACAAAAACGACCCAGTTTAGAGGGCTAAAAGCTAGTTAAATAGGACATTCTCACTAATGTAGCACACATGGTCTGTTCCAGTGTGACTAGAGCTATCATTTGACACCGTTTCAATAGACAATGGAGCTTTTCTGCATTTTTTATGCACCCCCAGACAAATTTGACAAACAAAGCTAAATTGAATTTACTACAAAAACGACCCAGTTTAGAGGGCTAAAAGCTAGTTAAATTGGACATTCTCAGTAATGTAGCACACATGGTCTGTTCCAGTTTGACTAGAGCTATCATTTGACACCGTTTCAATAGACAATGGAGCTTTTCTGCGATTTTTATGCACCCCCAGACAAATTTGACAAACAAAGCTAAATTGAATTTACTACAAAAACGACCCAGTTTAGAGGGCTAAAAGCTAGTTAAATAGGACATTCTCACTAATGTAGCACACATGGTCTGTTCCAGTGTGACTAGAGCTATCATTTGACACCGTTTCAATAGACAATGGAGCTTTTCTGCGATTTTTATGCACCCCCAGACAAATTTGACAAACAAAGCTAAATTGAATTTACTACAAAAACGACCCAGTTTAGAGGGCTAAAAGCTAGTTAAATAGGACATTCTCACTAATGTAGCACACATGGTCTGTTCCAGTGTGACTAGAGCTATCATTTGACACCGTTTCAATAGACAATGGAGCTTTTCTGCATTTTTTATGCACCCCCAGACAAATTTGACAAACAAAGCTAAATTGAATTTACTACAAAAACGACCCAGTTTAGAGGGCTAAAAGCTAGTTAAATAGGACATTCTCAGTAATGTAGCACACATGGTCTGTTCCAGTGTGACTAGAGCAATCATTTGACACCGTTTCAATAGACAATGGAGCTTTTTATGCACCCCCAGACAAATTTGAAAAAACAAAGCTAAATTGAATTTACTACATAAACGACCCAGTTTAGAGGGCTAAAAGCTAGTTAAATAGGACATTCTCACTAATGTAGCACACATGGTCTGTTCCAGTGTGACTAGAGCTATCATTTGACACCGTTTCAATAGACAATGGAGCTTTTCTGCATTTTTTATGCACCCCCAGACAAATTTGACAAACAAAGCTAAATTGAATTTACTACAAAAACGACCCAGTTTAGAGGGCTCAAAGCTAGTTAAATAGGACATTCTCAGTAATGTAGCACACATGGTCTGTTCCAGTGTGACTAGAGCAATCATTTGACACCGTTTCAATAGACAATGGAGCTTTTCTGCGATTTTTATGCACCCCCAGACAAATTTGACAAACAAAGCTAAATTGAATTTACTACAAAAACGACCCAGTTTAGAGGGCTAAAAGCTAGTTAAATTGGACATTCTCAGTAATGTAGCACACATGGTCTGTTCCAGTGTGACTAGAGCTACCATTTGACACCGTTTCAATAGACAATGGAGCTTTTCTGCGATTTTTATGCACCCCCAGACAAATTTGACAAACAAAGCTAAATTTTATTTACTACAAAAACGACCCAGTTTAGAGGGCTAAAAGCTAGTTAAATAGGACATTCTCGCTAATGTAGCACACATGGTCTGTTCCAGTGTGACTAGAGCTATCATTTGACACCGTTTCAATAGACAATGGAGCTTTTCTGCATTTTTTATGCACCCCCAGACAAATTTGACAAACAAAGCTAAATTGAATTTACTACAAAAACGACCCAGTTTAGAGGGCTAAAAGCTAGTTAAATAGGACATTCTCAGTAATGTAGCACACATGGTCTGTTCCAGTGTGACTAGAGCAATCATTTGACACCGTTTCAATAGACAATGGAGCTTTTCTGCGATTTTTATGCACCCCCAGACAAATTTGACAAACAAAGCTAAATTGAATTTACTACAAAAACGACCCAGTTTAGAGGGCTAAAAGCTAGTTAAATAGGACATTCTCAGTAATGTAGCACACATGGTCTGTTCCAGTGTGACTAGAGCTATCATTTGACACCGTTTCAATAGACAATGGAGCTTTTCTGCGATTTTTATGCACCCTCAGACAAATTTGACAAACAAAGCTAAATTGAATTTGATACAAAAACGACCCAGTTTAGAGGGCTAAAAGCTAGTTAAATAGGACATTCTCACTAATGTAGCACACATGGTCTGTTCCAGTGTGACTAGCGCTATCATTTGACACCGTTTCAATAGACAATGGAGCTTTTCTGCATTTTTTATGCACCCCCAGACAAATTTGACAAACAAAGATAAATTGAATTTACTACAAAAACGACCCAGTTTAGAGGGCTAAAAGCTAGTTAAATAGGACATTCTCAGTAATGTAGCACACATGGTCTGTTCCAGTGTGACTAGAGCAATCATTTGACACCGTTTCAATAGACAATGGAGCTTTTTATGCACCCCCAGACAAATTTGACAAACAAAGCTAAATTGAATTTACTACATAAACGACCCAGTTTAGAGGGCTAAAAGCTAGTTAAATAGGACATTCTCAGTAATGTAGCACACATGGTCTGTTCCAGTGTGACTAGAGCTATCATTTGACACCGTTTCAATAGACAATGGAGCTTTTCTGCATTTTTTATGCACCCCCAGACAAATTTGACAAACAAAGCTAAATTGAATTTACTACAAAAACGACCCAGTTTAGAGGGCTAAAAGCTAGTTAAATAGGACATTCTCAGTAATGTAGCACACATGGTCTGTTCCAGTGTGACTAGAGCAATCATTTGACACCGTTTCAATAGACAATGGAGCTTTTTATGCACCCCCAGACAAATTTGAAAAAACAAAGCTAAATTGAATTTACTACATAAACGACCCAGTTTAGAGGGCTAAAAGCTAGTTAAATAGGACATTCTCACTAATGTAGCACACATGGTCTGTTCCAGTGTGACTAGAGCTATCATTTGACACCGTTTCAATAGACAATGGAGCTTTTCTGCATTTTTTATGCACCCCCAGACAAATTTGACAAACAAAGCTAAATTGAATTTACTACAAAAACGACCCAGTTTAGAGGGCTAAAAGCTAGTTAAATAGGACATTCTCAGTAATGTAGCACACATGGTCTGTTCCAGTGTGACTAGAGCAATCATTTGACACCGTTTCAATAGACAATGGAGCTTTTCTGAGATTTTTATGCACCCCCAGACAAATTTGACAAACAAAGCTAAATTGAATTTACTACAAAAACGACCCAGTTTAGAGGGCTAAAAGCTAGTTAAATAGGACATTCTCACTAATGTAGCACACATGGTCTGTTCCAGTGTGACTAGAGCTATCATTTGACACCGTTTCAATAGACAATGGAGCTTTTCTGCATTTTTTATGCACCCCCAGACAAATTTGACAAACAAAGCTAAATTGAATTTACTACAAAAACGACCCAGTTTAGAGGGCTAAAAGCTAGTTAAATTGGACATTCTCAGTAATGTAGCACACATGGTCTGTTCCAGTGTGACTAGAGCTACCATTTGACACCGTTTCAATAGACAATGGAGCTTTTCTGCAATTTTTATGCACCCCCAGACAAATTTGACAAACAAAGCTAAATTGAATTTACTACAAAAACGACCCAGTTTAGAGGGCTAAAAGCTAGTTAAATAGGACATTCTCAGTAATGTAGCACACATGGTCTGTTCCAGTGTGACTAGAGCTATCATTTGACACAGTTTCAATAGACAATGGAGCTTTTCTGCGATTTTTATGCACCCCCAGACAAATTTGACAAACAGAGCTAAATTGAATTTGATACAAAAACGACCCAGTTTAGAGGGCTAAAAGCTAGTTAAATAGGACATTCTCAGTAATGTAGCACACATGGTCTGTTCCAGTGTGACTAGAGCTATCATTTGACACAGTTTCAATAGACAATGGAGCTTTTCTGCGATTTTTATGCACCCCCAGACAAATTTGACAAACAGAGCTAAATTGAATTTGATACAAAAACGACCCAGTTTAGAGGGCTAAAAGCTAGTTAAATAGGACATTCTCAGTAATGTAGCACACATGGTCTGTTCCAGTGTGACTAGAGCTATCATTTGACACAGTTTCAATAGACAATGGAGCTTTTCTGCGATTTTTATGCACCCTCAGACAAATTTGACAAACAAAGCTAAATTGAATTTGATACAAAAACGACCCAGTTTAGAGGGCTAAAAGCTAGTTAAATAGGACATTCTCAGTAATGTAGCACACATGGTCTGTTCCAGTGTGACTAGAGCTATCATTTGACACCGTTTCAATAGACAATGGAGCTTTTCTGCAATTTTTATGCACCCCCAGACAAATTTGACAAACAAAGCTAAATTGAATTTACTACAAAAAAGACCCAGTTTAGAGGGCTAAAAGCTAGTTAAATAGGACATTCTCAGTAATGTAGCACACATGGTCTGTTCCAGTGTGACTAGAGCTATCATTTGACACAGTTTCAATAGACAATGGAGCTTTTCTGCGATTTTTATGCACCCCCAGACAAATTTGACAAACAGAGCTAAATTGAATTTGATACAAAAACGACCCAGTTTAGAGGGCTAAAAGCTAGTTAAATAGGACATTCTCAGTAATGTAGCACACATGGTCTGTTCCAGTGTGACTAGAGCTATCATTTGACACCGTTTCAATAGAAAATGGAGCTTTTCTGCGATTTTTATGCACCCTCAGACAAATTTGACAAACAAAGCTAAATTGAATTTGATACAAAAACGACCCAGTTTAGAGGGCTAAAAGCTAGTTAAATAGGACATTCTCAGTAATGTAGCACACATGGTCTGTTCCAGTGTGACTAGAGCTATCATTTGACACCGTTTCAATAGACAATGGAGCTTTTCTGCGATTTTTCTGCACTCCCAGACAAATTTGACAAACAAAGCTAAATTGAATTTACTACAAAAACGACCAGGTTTAGAGGGCTAAAAGCTAGTTAAATAGGACATTCTCAGTAATGTAGCACACATGGTCTGTTCCAGTGTGACTAGAGCTATCATTTGACACCGTTTCAATAGACAATGGAGCATTTCTGCGATTTTTATGCACCCTCAGACAAATTTGACAAACAAAGCTAAATTGAATTTGATACAAAAACGACCCAGTTTAGAGGGCTAAAAGCTAGTTAAATAGGACATTCTCAGTAATGTAGCACACATGGTCTGTTCCAGTGTGACTAGAGCAATCATTTGACACCGTTTCAATAGACAATGGAGCTTTTTATGCACCCCCAGACAAATTTGACAAACAAAGCTAAATTGAATTTACTACAAAAACGACCCAGTTTAGAGGGCTAAAAGCTAGTTAAATAGGACATTCTCACTAATGTAGCACACATGGTCTGTTCCAGTGTGACTAGAGCTATCATTTGACACCGTTTCAATAGACAATGGAGCTTTTCTGCATTTTTTATGCACCCCCAGACAAATTTGACAAACAAAGCTAAATTGAATTTACTACAAAAACGACCCAGTTTAGAGGGCTAAAAGCTAGTTAAATAGGACATTCTCACTAATGTAGCACACATGGTCTGTTCCAGTGTGACTAGAGCTATCATTTGACACCGTTTCAATAGACAATGGAGCTTTTCTGCGATTTTTATGCACCCCCAGACAAATTTGACAAACAAAGCTAAATTGAATTTACGACAAAAACGACCCAGTATAGAGGGCTAAAAGCTAGTTAAATAGGACATTCTCAGTAATGTAGCACACATGGTCTGTTCCAGTGTGACTAGAGCAATCATTTGACACCGTTTCAATAGACAATGGAGCTTTTTATGCACCCCCAGACAAATTTGACAAACAAAGCTAAATTGAATTTACTACAAAAACGACCCAGTTTAGAGGGCTAAAAGCTAGTTAAATAGGACATTCTCACTAATGTAGCACACATGGTCTGTTCCAGTGTGACTAGAGCTATCATTTGACACCGTTTCAATAGACAATGGAGCTTTTCTGCATTTTTTATGCACCCCCAGACAAATTTGACAAACAAAGCTAAATTGAATTTACTACAAAAACGACCCAGTTTAGAGGGCTAAAAGCTAGTTAAATAGGACATTCTCAGTAATGTAGCACACATGGTCTGTTCCAGTGTGACTAGAGCAATCATTTGACACCGTTTCAATAGACAATGGAGCTTTTCTGCGATTTTTATGCACCCCCAGACAAATTTGACAAACAAAGCTAAATTGAATTTACTACAAAAACGACCCAGTTTAGAGGGCTAAAAGCTAGTTAAATAGGACATTCTCACTAATGTAGCACACATGGTCTGTTCCAGTGTGACTAGAGCTATCATTTGACACCGTTTCAATAGACAATGGAGCTTTTCTGCATTTTTTATGCACCCCCAGACAAATTTGACAAACAAAGCTAAATTGAATTTACTACAAAAACGACCCAGTTTAGAGGGCTAAAAGCTAGTTAAATAGGACATTCTCACTAATGTAGCACACATGGTCTGTTCCAGTGTGACTAGAGCTATCATTTGACACCGTTTCAATAGACAATGGAGCTTTTCTGCATTCTTTATGCACCCCCAGACAAATTTGACAAACAAAGCTAAATTGAATTTACTACAAAAACGACCCAGTTTAGAGGGCTAAAAGCTAGTTAAATTGGACATTCTCAGTAATGTAGCACACATGGTCTGTTCCAGTTTGACTAGAGCTATCATTTGACACCGTTTCAATAGACAATGGAGCTTTTCTGCGATTTTTATGCACCCCCAGACAAATTTGACAAACAAAGCTAAATTGAATTTACTACAAAAACGACCCAGTTTAGAGGGCTAAAAGCTAGTTAAATAGGACATTCTCACTAATGTAGCACACATGGTCTGTTCCAGTGTGACTAGAGCTATCATTTGACACCGTTTCAATAGACAATGGAGCTTTTCTGCATTTTTTATGCACCCCCAGACAAATTTGACAAACAAAGCTAAATTGAATTTACGACAAAAACGACCCAGTTTAGAGGGCTAAAAGCTAGTTAAATAGGACATTCTCAGTAATGTAGCACACATGGTCTATTCCAGTGTGACTAGAGCAATCATTTGACACCGTTTCAATAGACAATGGAGCTTTTTATGCACCCCCAGACAAATTTGACAAACAAAGCTAAATTGAATTTACTACAAAAACGACCCAGTTTAGAGGGCTAAAAGCTAGTTAAATAGGACATTCTCACTAATGTAGCACACATGGACTGTTCCAGTGTGACTAGAGCTATCATTTGACACCGTTTCAATAGACAATGGAGCTTTTCTGCATTTTTTATGCACCCCCAGACAAATTTGACAAACAAACCTAAATTGAATTTACTACAAAAACGACCCAGTTTAGAGGGCTAAAAGCTAGTTAAATTGGACATTCTCAGTAATGTAGCACACATGGTCTGTTCCAGTGTGACTAGAGCTATCATTTGACACCGTTTCAATAGACAATGGAGCTTTTCTGCGATTTTTATGCACCCTCAGACAAATTTGACAAACAAAGCTAAATTGAATTTGATACAAAAACGACCCAGTTTAGAGGGCTAAAAGCTAGTTAAATAGGACATTCTCACTAATGTAGCACACATGGTCTGTTCCAGTGTGACTAGAGCTATCATTTGACACCGTTTCAATAGACAATGGAGCTTTTCTGCATTTTTTATGCACCCCCAGACAAATTTGACAAACAAAGCTAAATTGAATTTACTACAAAAACGACCCAGTTTAGAGGGCTAAAAGCTAGTTAAATTGGACATTCTCAGTAATGTAGCACACATGGTCTGTTCCAGTTTGACTAGAGCTATCATTTGACACCGTTTCAATAGACAATGGAGCTTTTCTGCGATTTTTATGCACCCCCAGACAAATTTGACAAACAAAGCTAAATTGAATTTACTACAAAAACGACCCAGTTTAGAGGGCTAAAAGCTAGTTAAATAGGACATTCTCACTAATGTAGCACACATGGTCTGTTCCAGTGTGACTAGAGCTATCATTTGACACCGTTTCAATAGACAATGGAGCTTTTCTGCATTTTTTATGCACCCCCAGACAAATTTGACAAACAAAGCTAAATTGAATTTACGACAAAAACGACCCAGTTTAGAGGGCTAAAAGCTAGTTAAATAGGACATTCTCAGTAATGTAGCACACATGGTCTGTTCCAGTGTGACTAGAGCAATCATTTGACACCGTTTCAATAGACAATGGAGCTTTTCTGCGATTTTTATGCACCCCCAGACAAATTTGACAAACAAAGCTAAATTGAATTTACTACAAAAACGACCCAGTTTAGAGGGCTAAAAGCTAGTTAAATAGGACATTCTCACTAATGTAGCACACATGGTCTGTTCCAGTGTGACTAGAGCTATCATTTGACACCGTTTCAATAGACAATGGAGCTTTTCTGCATTTTTTATGCACCCCCAGACAAATTTGACAAACAAAGCTAAATTGAATTTACTACAAAAACGACCCAGTTTAGAGGGCTAAAAGCTAGTTAAATAGGACATTCTCAGTAATGTAGCACACATGGTCTGTTCCAGTGTGACTAGAGCAATCATTTGACACCGTTTCAATAGACAATGGAGCTTTTTATGCACCCCCAGACAAATTTGAAAAAACAAAGCTAAATTGAATTTACTACATAAACGACCCAGTTTAGAGGGCTAAAAGCTAGTTAAATAGGACATTCTCACTAATGTAGCACACATGGTCTGTTCCAGTGTGACTAGAGCTATCATTTGACACCGTTTCAATAGACAATGGAGCTTTTCTGCATTTTTTATGCACCCCCAGACAAATTTGACAAACAAAGCTAAATTGAATTTACTACAAAAACGACCCAGTTTAGAGGGCTAAAAGCTAGTTAAATAGGACATTCTCACTAATGTAGCACACATGGTCTGTTCCAGTGTGACTAGAGCTATCATTTGACACCGTTTCAATAGACAATGGAGCTTTTCTGCATTTTTTCTGCACCCCCAGACAAATTTGACAAACAAACCTAAATTGAATTTACTACAAAAACGACCCAGTTTAGAGGGCTAAAAGCTAGTTAAATTGGACATTCTCAGTAATGTAGCACACATGGTCTGTTCAAGTGTGACTAGAGCTATCATTTGACACCGTTTCAATAGACAATGGAGCTTTTCTGCGATTTTTATGCACCCTCAGACAAATTTGACAAACAAAGCTAAATTGAATTTGATACAAAAACGACCCAGTTTAGAGGGCTAAAAGCTAGTTAAATAGGACATTCTCACTAATGTAGCACACATGGTCTGTTCCAGTGTGACTAGAGCTATCATTTGACACCGTTTCAATAGACAATGGAGCTTTTCTGCATTTTTTATGCACCCCCAGACAAATTTGACAAACAAAGCTAAATTGAATTTACTACAAAAACGACCCAGTTTAGAGGGCTAAAAGCTAGTTAAATTGGACATTCTCAGTAATGTAGCACACATGGTCTGTTCCAGTTTGACTAGAGCTATCATTTGACACCGTTTCAATAGACAATGGAGCTTTTCTGCGATTTTTATGCACCCCCAGACAAATTTGACAAACAAAGCTAAATTGAATTTACTACAAAAACGACCCAGTTTAGAGGGCTAAAAGCTAGTTAAATAGGACATTCTCACTAATGTAGCACACATGGTCTGTTCCAGTGTGACTAGAGCTATCATTTGACACCGTTTCAATAGACAATGGAGCTTTTCTGCGATTTTTATGCACCCCCAGACAAATTTGACAAACAAAGCTAAATTGAATTTACTACAAAAACGACCCAGTTTAGAGGGCTAAAAGCTAGTTAAATAGGACATTCTCACTAATGTAGCACACATGGTCTGTTCCAGTGTGACTAGAGCTATCATTTGACACCGTTTCAATAGACAATGGAGCTTTTCTGCATTTTTTATGCACCCCCAGACAAATTTGACAAACAAAGCTAAATTGAATTTACTACAAAAACGACCCAGTTTAGAGGGCTAAAAGCTAGTTAAATAGGACATTCTCAGTAATGTAGCACACATGGTCTGTTCCAGTGTGACTAGAGCAATCATTTGACACCGTTTCAATAGACAATGGAGCTTTTTATGCACCCCCAGACAAATTTGAAAAAACAAAGCTAAATTGAATTTACTACATAAACGACCCAGTTTAGAGGGCTAAAAGCTAGTTAAATAGGACATTCTCACTAATGTAGCACACATGGTCTGTTCCAGTGTGACTAGAGCTATCATTTGACACCGTTTCAATAGACAATGGAGCTTTTCTGCATTTTTTATGCACCCCCAGACAAATTTGACAAACAAAGCTAAATTGAATTTACTACAAAAACGACCCAGTTTAGAGGGCTCAAAGCTAGTTAAATAGGACATTCTCAGTAATGTAGCACACATGGTCTGTTCCAGTGTGACTAGAGCAATCATTTGACACCGTTTCAATAGACAATGGAGCTTTTCTGCGATTTTTATGCACCCCCAGACAAATTTGACAAACAAAGCTAAATTGAATTTACTACAAAAACGACCCAGTTTAGAGGGCTAAAAGCTAGTTAAATTGGACATTCTCAGTAATGTAGCACACATGGTCTGTTCCAGTGTGACTAGAGCTACCATTTGACACCGTTTCAATAGACAATGGAGCTTTTCTGCGATTTTTATGCACCCCCAGACAAATTTGACAAACAAAGCTAAATTTTATTTACTACAAAAACGACCCAGTTTAGAGGGCTAAAAGCTAGTTAAATAGGACATTCTCGCTAATGTAGCACACATGGTCTGTTCCAGTGTGACTAGAGCTATCATTTGACACCGTTTCAATAGACAATGGAGCTTTTCTGCATTTTTTATGCACCCCCAGACAAATTTGACAAACAAAGCTAAATTGAATTTACTACAAAAACGACCCAGTTTAGAGGGCTAAAAGCTAGTTAAATAGGACATTCTCAGTAATGTAGCACACATGGTCTGTTCCAGTGTGACTAGAGCAATCATTTGACACCGTTTCAATAGACAATGGAGCTTTTCTGCGATTTTTATGCACCCCCAGACAAATTTGACAAACAAAGCTAAATTGAATTTACTACAAAAACGACCCAGTTTAGAGGGCTAAAAGCTAGTTAAATAGGACATTCTCAGTAATGTAGCACACATGGTCTGTTCCAGTGTGACTAGAGCTATCATTTGACACCGTTTCAATAGACAATGGAGCTTTTCTGCGATTTTTATGCACCCTCAGACAAATTTGACAAACAAAGCTAAATTGAATTTGATACAAAAACGACCCAGTTTAGAGGGCTAAAAGCTAGTTAAATAGGACATTCTCACTAATGTAGCACACATGGTCTGTTCCAGTGTGACTAGCGCTATCATTTGACACCGTTTCAATAGACAATGGAGCTTTTCTGCATTTTTTATGCACCCCCAGACAAATTTGACAAACAAAGATAAATTGAATTTACTACAAAAACGACCCAGTTTAGAGGGCTAAAAGCTAGTTAAATAGGACATTCTCAGTAATGTAGCACACATGGTCTGTTCCAGTGTGACTAGAGCAATCATTTGACACCGTTTCAATAGACAATGGAGCTTTTTATGCACCCCCAGACAAATTTGACAAACAAAGCTAAATTGAATTTACTACATAAACGACCCAGTTTAGAGGGCTAAAAGCTAGTTAAATAGGACATTCTCAGTAATGTAGCACACATGGTCTGTTCCAGTGTGACTAGAGCTATCATTTGACACCGTTTCAATAGACAATGGAGCTTTTCTGCATTTTTTATGCACCCCCAGACAAATTTGACAAACAAAGCTAAATTGAATTTACTACAAAAACGACCCAGTTTAGAGGGCTAAAAGCTAGTTAAATAGGACATTCTCAGTAATGTAGCACACATGGTCTGTTCCAGTGTGACTAGAGCAATCATTTGACACCGTTTCAATAGACAATGGAGCTTTTTATGCACCCCCAGACAAATTTGAAAAAACAAAGCTAAATTGAATTTACTACATAAACGACCCAGTTTAGAGGGCTAAAAGCTAGTTAAATAGGACATTCTCACTAATGTAGCACACATGGTCTGTTCCAGTGTGACTAGAGCTATCATTTGACACCGTTTCAATAGACAATGGAGCTTTTCTGCATTTTTTATGCACCCCCAGACAAATTTGACAAACAAAGCTAAATTGAATTTACTACAAAAACGACCCAGTTTAGAGGGCTAAAAGCTAGTTAAATAGGACATTCTCAGTAATGTAGCACACATGGTCTGTTCCAGTGTGACTAGAGCAATCATTTGACACCGTTTCAATAGACAATGGAGCTTTTCTGAGATTTTTATGCACCCCCAGACAAATTTGACAAACAAAGCTAAATTGAATTTACTACAAAAACGACCCAGTTTAGAGGGCTAAAAGCTAGTTAAATAGGACATTCTCACTAATGTAGCACACATGGTCTGTTCCAGTGTGACTAGAGCTATCATTTGACACCGTTTCAATAGACAATGGAGCTTTTCTGCATTTTTTATGCACCCCCAGACAAATTTGACAAACAAAGCTAAATTGAATTTACTACAAAAACGACCCAGTTTAGAGGGCTAAAAGCTAGTTAAATTGGACATTCTCAGTAATGTAGCACACATGGTCTGTTCCAGTGTGACTAGAGCTACCATTTGACACCGTTTCAATAGACAATGGAGCTTTTCTGCAATTTTTATGCACCCCCAGACAAATTTGACAAACAAAGCTAAATTGAATTTACTACAAAAACGACCCAGTTTAGAGGGCTAAAAGCTAGTTAAATAGGACATTCTCACTAATGTAGCACACATGGTCTGTTCCAGTGTGACTAGAGCTATCATTTGACACCGTTTCAATAGACAATGGAGCTTTTCTGCATTTTTTATGCACCCCCAGACAAATTTGACAAACAAAGCTAAATTGAATTTACTACAAAAACGACCCAGTTTAGAGGGCTAAAAGCTAGTTAAATAGGACATTCTCAGTAATGTAGCACACATGGTCTGTTCCAGTGTGACTAGAGCAATCATTTGACACCGTTTCAATAGACAATGGAGCTTTTCTGCGATTTTTATGCACCCCCAGACAAATTTGACAAACAAAGCTAAATTGAATTTACTACAAAAACGACCCAGTTTAGAGGGCTAAAAGCTAGTTAAATAGGACATTCTCAGTAATGTAGCACACATGGTCTGTTCCAGTGTGACTAGAGCTATCATTTGACACCGTTTCAATAGACAATGGAGCTTTTCTGCGATTTTTATGCACCCTCAGACAAATTTGACAAACAAAGCTAAATTGAATTTGATACAAAAACGACCCAGTTTAGAGGGCTAAAAGCTAGTTAAATAGGACATTCTCACTAATGTAGCACACATGGTCTGTTCCAGTGTGACTAGCGCTATCATTTGACACCGTTTCAATAGACAATGGAGCTTTTCTGCATTTTTTATGCACCCCCAGACAAATTTGACAAACAAAGATAAATTGAATTTACTACAAAAACGACCCAGTTTAGAGGGCTAAAAGCTAGTTAAATAGGACATTCTCAGTAATGTAGCACACATGGTCTGTTCCAGTGTGACTAGAGCAATCATTTGACACCGTTTCAATAGACAATGGAGCTTTTTATGCACCCCCAGACAAATTTGACAAACAAAGCTAAATTGAATTTACTACATAAACGACCCAGTTTAGAGGGCTAAAAGCTAGTTAAATAGGACATTCTCAGTAATGTAGCACACATGGTCTGTTCCAGTGTGACTAGAGCTATCATTTGACACCGTTTCAATAGACAATGGAGCTTTTCTGCGATTTTTCTGCACCCCCAGACAAATTTGACAAACAAAGCTAAATTGAATTTACTACAAAAACGACCCAGTTTAGAGGGCTAAAAGCTAGTTAAATAGGACATTCTCACTAATGTAGCACACATGGTCTGTTCCAGTGTGACTAGAGCTATCATTTGACACCGTTTCAATAGACAATGGAGCTTTTCTGCATTTTTTATGCACCCCCAGACAAATTTGACAAACAAAGCTAAATTGAATTTACTACAAAAACGACCCAGTTTAGAGGGCTAAAAGCTAGTTAAATAGGACATTCTCAGTAATGTAGCACACATGGTCTGTTCCAGTGTGACTAGAGCAATCATTTGACACCGTTTCAATAGACAATGGAGCTTTTCTGCGATTTTTATGCACCCCCAGACAAATTTGACAAACAAAGCTAAATTGAATTTACTACAAAAACGACCCAGTTTAGAGGGCTAAAAGCTAGTTAAATAGGACATTCTCAGTAATGTAGCACACATGGTCTGTTCCAGTGTGACTAGAGCTATAATTTGACACCGTTTCAATAGACAATGGAGCTTTTCTGCGATTTTTATGCACCCTCAGACAAATTTGACAAACAAAGCTAAATTGAATTTGATACAAAAACGACCCAGTTTAGAGGGCTAAAAGCTAGTTAAATAGGACATTCTCACTAATGTAGCACACATGGTCTGTTCCAGTGTGACTAGCGCTATCATTTGACACCGTTTCAATAGACAATGGAGCTTTTCTGCATTTTTTATGCACCCCCAGACAAATTTGACAAACAAAGATAAATTGAATTTACTACAAAAACGACCCAGTTTAGAGGGCTAAAAGCTAGTTAAATAGGACATTCTCAGTAATGTAGCACACATGGTCTGTTCCAGTGTGACTAGAGCAATCATTTGACACCGTTTCAATAGACAATGGAGCTTTTTATGCACCCCCAGACAAATTTGACAAACAAAGCTAAATTGAATTTACTACATAAACGACCCAGTTTAGAGGGCTAAAAGCTAGTTAAATAGGACATTCTCAGTAATGTAGCACACATGGTCTGTTCCAGTGTGACTAGAGCAATCATTTGACACCGTTTCAATAGACAATGGAGCTTTTTATGCACCCCCAGACAAATTTGAAAAAACAAAGCTAAATTGAATTTACTACATAAACGACCCAGTTTAGAGGGCTAAAAGCTAGTTAAATAGGACATTCTCACTAATGTAGCACACATGGTCTGTTCCAGTGTGACTAGAGCTATCATTTGACACCGTTTCAATAGACAATGGAGCTTTTCTGCATTTTTTATGCACCCCCAGACAAATTTGACAAACAAAGCTAAATTGAATTTACTACAAAAACGACCCAGTTTAGAGGGCTAAAAGCTAGTTAAATAGGACATTCTCAGTAATGTAGCACACATGGTCTGTTCCAGTGTGACTAGAGCAATCATTTGACACCGTTTCAATAGACAATGGAGCTTTTCTGAGATTTTTATGCACCCCCAGACAAATTTGACAAACAAAGCTAAATTGAATTTACTACAAAAACGACCCAGTTTAGAGGGCTAAAAGCTAGTTAAATAGGACATTCTCACTAATGTAGCACACATGGTCTGTTCCAGTGTGACTAGAGCTATCATTTGACACCGTTTCAATAGACAATGGAGCTTTTCTGCATTTTTTATGCACCCCCAGACAAATTTGACAAACAAAGCTAAATTGAATTTACTACAAAAACGACCCAGTTTAGAGGGCTAAAAGCTAATTAAATTGGACATTCTCAGTAATGTAGCACACATGGTCTGTTCCAGTGTGACTAGAGCTACCATTTGACACCGTTTCAATAGACAATGGAGCTTTTCTGCAATTTTTATGCACCCCCAGACAAATTTGACAAACAAAGCTAAATTGAATTTACTACAAAAACGACCCAGTTTAGAGGGCTAAAAGCTAGTTAAATAGGACATTCTCACTAATGTAGCACACATGGTCTGTTCCAGTGTGACTAGAGCTATCATTTGACACCGTTTCAATAGACAATGGAGCTTTTCTGCATTTTTTATGCACCCCCAGACAAATTTGACAAACAAAGCTAAATTGAATTTACTACAAAAACGACCCAGTTTAGAGGGCTCAAAGCTAGTTAAATAGGACATTCTCAGTAATGTAGCACACATGGTCTGTTCCAGTGTGACTAGAGCAATCATTTGACACCGTTTCAATAGACAATGGAGCTTTTCTGCGATTTTTATGCACCCCCAGACAAATTTGACAAACAAAGCTAAATTGAATTTACTACAAAAACGACCCAGTTTAGAGGGCTAAAAGCTAGTTAAATAGGACATTCTCACTAATGTAGCACACATGGTCTGTTCCAGTGTGACTAGAGCTATCATTTGACACCGTTTCAATAGACAATGGAGCTTTTCTGCATTTTTTATGCACCCCCAGACAAATTTGACAAACAAAGCTAAATTGAATTTACTACAAAAACGACCCAGTTTAGAGGGCTAAAAGCTAGTTAAATAGGACATTCTCAGTAATGTAGCACACATGGTCTGTTCCAGTGTGACTAGAGCAATCATTTGACACCGTTTCAATAGACAATGGAGCTTTTCTGCGATTTTTATGCACCCCCAGACAAATTTGACAAACAAAGCTAAATTGAATTTACTACAAAAACGACCCAGTTTAGAGGGCTAAAAGCTAGTTAAATAGGACATTCTCAGTAATGTAGCACACATGGTGTGTTCCAGTGTGACTAGAGCTATCATTTGACACCGTTTCAATAGACAATGGAGCTTTTCTGCGATTTTTATGCACCCTCAGACAAATTTGACAAACAAAGCTAAATTGAATTTGATACAAAAACGACCCAGTTTAGAGGGCTAAAAGCTAGTTAAATAGGACATTCTCACTAATGTAGCACACATGGTCTGTTCCAGTGTGACTAGCGCTATCATTTGACACCGTTTCAATAGACAATGGAGCTTTTCTGCATTTTTTATGCACCCCCAGACAAATTTGACAAACAAAGATAAATTGAATTTACTACAAAAACGACCCAGTTTAGAGGGCTAAAAGCTAGTTAAATAGGACATTCTCAGTAATGTAGCACACATGGTCTGTTCCAGTGTGACTAGAGCAATCATTTGACACCGTTTCAATAGACAATGGAGCTTTTTCTGCACCCCCAGACAAATTTGACAAACAAAGCTAAATTGAATTTACTACAAAAACGACCCAGTTTAGAGGGCTAAAAGCTAGTTAAATAGGACATTCTCACTAATGTAGCACACATGGTCTGTTCCAGTGTGACTAGAGCTATCATTTGACACCGTTTCAATAGACAATGGAGCTTTTCTGCGATTTTTCTGCACCCCCAGACAAATTTGACAAACAAAGCTAAATTGAATTTACTACAAAAACGACCCAGTTTAGAGGGCTAAAAGCTAGTTAAATAGGATATTCTCAGTAATGTAGCACACATGGTCTGTTCCAGTGTGACTAGAGCAATCATTTGACACCGTTTCAATAGACAATGGAGCTTTTCTGCAATTTTTATGCACCCCCAGACAAATTTGACAAACAAAGCTAAATTGAATTTACTACAAAAACGACCCAGTTTAGAGGGCTAAAAGCTAGTTAAATTGGACATTCTCAGTAATGTAGCACACATGGTCTGTTCCAGTGTGACTAGAGCTACCATTTGACACCGTTTCAATAGACAATGGAGCTTTTCTGCGATTTTTATGCACCCCCAGACAAATTTGACAAACAAAGCTAAATTGAATTTACTACAAAAACGACCCAGTTTAGAGGGCTAAAAGCTAGTTAAATAGGACATTCTCAGTAATGTAGCACACATGGTCTGTTCCAGTGTGACTAGAGCTATCATTTGACACCGTTTCAATAGACAATGGAGCTTTTCTGCATTTTTTCTGCACCCCCAGACAAATTTGACAAACAAAGCTAAATTGAATTTACTACAAAAACGACCCAGTTTAGAGGGCTAAAAGCTAGTTAAATTGGACATTCTCAGTAATGTAGCACACATGGTCTGTTCCAGTTTGACTAGAGCTATCATTTGACACTGTTTCAATAGACAATGGAGCTTTTCTGCGATTTTTATGCACCCCCAGACAAATTTGACAAAGCTAAATTGAATTTACTACAAAAACGACCCAGTTTAGAGGGCTAAAAGCTAGTTAAATAGGACATTCTCAGTAATGTAGCACACATGGTCTGTTCCAGTGTGACTAGAGCTATCATTTGACACCGTTTCAATAGACAATGGAGCTTTTCTGCGATTTTTATGCACCCTCAGACAAATTTGACAAACAAAGCTAAATTGAATTTGATACAAAAACAACCCAGTTTAGAGGGCTAAAAGCTAGTTAAATAGGACATTCTCACTAATGTAGCACACATGGTCTGTTCCAGTGTGACTAGCGCTATCATTTGACACCGTTTCAATAGACAATGGAGCTTTTCTGCATTTTTTATGCACCCCCAGACAAATTTGACAAACAAAGCTAAATTGAATTTACTACATAAACGACCCAGTTTAGAGGGCTAAAAGCTAGTTAAATAGGACATTCTCAGTAATGTAGCACACATGGTCTGTTCCAGTGTGACTAGAGCTATCATTTGACACCGTTTCAATAGACAATGGAGCTTTTCTGCGATTTTTATGCACCCCCAGACAAATTTGACAAACAAAGCTAAATTGAATTTACTACAAAAACGACCCAGTTTAGAGGGCTAAAAGCTAGTTAAATAGGACATTCTCACTAATGTAGCACACATGGTCTGTTCCAGTGTGACTAGAGCAATCATTTGACACCGTTTCAATAGACAATGGAGCTTTTTATGCACCCCCAGACAAATTTGAAAAAACAAAGCTAAATTGAATTTACTACATAAACGACCCAGTTTAGAGGGCTAAAAGCTAGTTAAATAGGACATTCTCACTAATGTAGCACACATGGTCTGTTCCAGTGTGACTAGAGCTATCATTTGACACCGTTTCAATAGACAATGGAGCTTTTCTGCTTTTTTTTATGCACCCCCAGACAAATTTGAAAAAACAAAGCTAAATTGAATTTACTACATAAACGACCCAGTTTAGAGGGCTAAAAGCTAGTTAAATAGGACATTCTCACTAATGTAGCACACATGGTCTGTTCCAGTGTGACTAGAGCTATCATTTGACACCGTTTCAATAGACAATGGAGCTTTTCTGCTTTTTTTTATGCACCCCCAGACAAATTTGACAAACAAAGCTAAATTGAATTTACTACAAAAACGACCTAGTTTAGAGGGCTAAAAGCTAGTTAAATAGGACATTCTCAGTAATGTAGCACACATGGTCTGTTCCAGTGTGACTAGAGCTATCATTTGACACCGTTTCAATAGACAATGGAGCTTTTCTGCATTTTTTATGCACCCCCAGACAAATTTGACAAACAAAGCTAAATTGAATTTACTACAAAAACGACCCAGTTTAGAGGGCTAAAAGCTAGTTAAATAGGACATTCTCAGTAATGTAGCACACATGGTCTGTTCCAGTGTGACTAGAGCAATCATTTGACACCGTTTCAATAGACAATGGAGCTTTTCTGCGATTTTTATGCACCCCCAGACAAATTTGACAAACAAAGCTAAATTGAATTTACTACAAAAACGACCCAGTTTAGAGGGCTAAAAGCTAGTTAAATAGGACATTCTCAGTAATGTAGCACACATGGTCTGTTCCAGTGTGACTAGAGCTATAATTTGACACCGTTTCAATAGACAATGGAGCTTTTCTGCGATTTTTATGCACCCTCAGACAAATTTGACAAACAAAGCTAAATTGAATTTGATACAAAAACGACCCAGTTTAGAGGGCTAAAAGCTAGTTAAATAGGACATTCTCACTAATGTAGCACACATGGTCTGTTCCAGTGTGACTAGCGCTATCATTTGACACCGTTTCAATAGACAATGGAGCTTTTCTGCATTTTTTATGCACCCCCAGACAAATTTGACAAACAAAGATAAATTGAATTTACTACAAAAACGACCCAGTTTAGAGGGCTAAAAGCTAGTTAAATAGGACATTCTCAGTAATGTAGCACACATGGTCTGTTCCAGTGTGACTAGAGCAATCATTTGACACCGTTTCAATAGACAATGGAGCTTTTTATGCACCCCCAGACAAATTTGACAAACAAAGCTAAATTGAATTTACTACATAAACGACCCAGTTTAGAGGGCTAAAAGCTAGTTAAATAGGACATTCTCAGTAATGTAGCACACATGGTCTGTTCCAGTGTGACTAGAGCAATCATTTGACACCGTTTCAATAGACAATGGAGCTTTTTATGCACCCCCAGACAAATTTGAAAAAACAAAGCTAAATTGAATTTACTACATAAACGACCCAGTTTAGAGGGCTAAAAGCTAGTTAAATAGGACATTCTCACTAATGTAGCACACATGGTCTGTTCCAGTGTGACTAGAGCTATCATTTGACACCGTTTCAATAGACAATGGAGCTTTTCTGCATTTTTTATGCACCCCCAGACAAATTTGACAAACAAAGCTAAATTGAATTTACTACAAAAACGACCCAGTTTAGAGGGCTAAAAGCTAGTTAAATAGGACATTCTCAGTAATGTAGCACACATGGTCTGTTCCAGTGTGACTAGAGCAATCATTTGACACCGTTTCAATAGACAATGGAGCTTTTCTGAGATTTTTTTGCACCCCCAGACAAATTTGACAAACAAAGCTAAATTGAATTTACTACAAAAACGACCCAGTTTAGAGGGCTAAAAGCTAGTTAAATAGGACATTCTCACTAATGTAGCACACATGGTCTGTTCCAGTGTGACTAGAGCTATCATTTGACACCGTTTCAATAGACAATGGAGCTTTTCTGCATTTTTTATGCACCCCCAGACAAATTTGACAAACAAAGCTAAATTGAATTTACTACAAAAACGACCCAGTTTAGAGGGCTAAAAGCTAGTTAAATTGGACATTCTCAGTAATGTAGCACACATGGTCTGTTCCAGTGTGACTAGAGCTACCATTTGACACCGTTTCAATAGACAATGGAGCTTTTCTGCAATTTTTATGCACCCCCAGACAAATTTGACAAACAAAGCTAAATTGAATTTACTACAAAAACGACCCAGTTTAGAGGGCTAAAAGCTAGTTAAATAGGACATTCTCACTAATGTAGCACACATGGTCTGTTCCAGTGTGACTAGCGCTATCATTTGACACCGTTTCAATAGACAATGGAGCTTTTCTGCATTTTTTATGCACCCCCAGACAAATTTGACAAACAAAGATAAATTGAATTTACTACAAAAACGACCCAGTTTAGAGGGCTAAAAGCTAGTTAAATAGGACATTCTCAGTAATGTAGCACACATGGTCTGTTCCAGTGTGACTAGAGCAATCATTTGACACCGTTTCAATAGACAATGGAGCTTTTTATGCACCCCCAGACAAATTTGACAAACAAAGCTAAATTGAATTTACTACATAAACGACCCAGTTTAGAGGGCTAAAAGCTAGTTAAATAGGACATTCTCAGTAATGTAGCACACATGGTCTGTTCCAGTGTGACTAGAGCTATCATTTGACACCGTTTCAATAGACAATGGAGCTTTTCTGCGATTTTTCTGCACCCCCAGACAAATTTGACAAACAAAGCTAAATTGAATTTACTACAAAAACGACCCAGTTTAGAGGGCTAAAAGCTAGTTAAATAGGATATTCTCAGTAATGTAGCACACATGGTCTGTTCCAGTGTGACTAGAGCAATCATTTGACACCGTTTCAATAGACAATGGAGCTTTTCTGCAATTTTTATGCACCCCCAGACAAATTTGACAAACAAAGCTAAATTGAATTTACTACAAAAACGACCCAGTTTAGAGGGCTAAAAGCTAGTTAAATTGGACATTCTCAGTAATGTAGCACACATGGTCTGTTCCAGTGTGACTAGAGCTACCATTTGACACCGTTTCAATAGACAATGGAGCTTTTCTGCGATTTTTATGCACCCCCAGACAAATTTGACAAACAAAGCTAAATTGAATTTACTACAAAAACGACCCAGTTTAGAGGGCTAAAAGCTAGTTAAATAGGACATTCTCAGTAATGTAGCACACATGGTCTGTTCCAGTGTGACTAGAGCAATCATTTGACACCGTTTCAATAGACAATGGAGCTTTTCTGCGATTTTTATGCACCCCCAGACAAATTTGACAAACAAAGCTAAATTGAATTTAATACAAAAACGACCCACTTTAGAGGGCTAAAAGCTAGTTAAATAGGACATTCTCAGTAATGTAGCACACATGGTCTGTTCCAGTGTGACTAGAGCTATCATTTGACACCGTTTCAATAGACAATGGAGCTTTTCTGCATTTTTTCTGCACCCCCAGACAAATTTGACAAACAAAGCTAAATTGAATTTACTACAAAAACGACCCAGTTTAGAGGGCTAAAAGCTAGTTAAATTGGACATTCTCAGTAATGTAGCACACATGGTCTGTTCCAGTTTGACTAGAGCTATCATTTGACACTGTTTCAATAGACAATGGAGCTTTTCTGCGATTTTTATGCACCCCCAGACAAATTTGACAAAGCTAAATTGAATTTACTACAAAAACGACCCAGTTTAGAGGGCTAAAAGCTAGTTAAATAGGACATTCTCAGTAATGTAGCACACATGGTCTGTTCCAGTGTGACTAGAGCTATCATTTGACACCGTTTCAATAGACAATGGAGCTTTTCTGCGATTTTTATGCACCCTCAGACAATTTTGACAAACAAAGCTAAATTGAATTTGATACAAAAACAACCCAGTTTAGAGGGCTAAAAGCTAGTTAAATAGGACATTCTCACTAATGTAGCACACATGGTCTGTTCCAGTGTGACTAGCGCTATCATTTGACACCGTTTCAATAGACAATGGAGCTTTTCTGCATTTTTTATGCACCCCCAGACAAATTTGACAAACAAAGCTAAATTGAATTTACTACATAAACGACCCAGTTTAGAGGGCTAAAAGCTAGTTAAATAGGACATTCTCAGTAATGTAGCACACATGGTCTGTTCCAGTGTGACTAGAGCTATCATTTGACACCGTTTCAATAGACAATGGAGCTTTTCTGCGATTTTTATGCACCCCCAGACAAATTTGACAAACAAAGCTAAATTGAATTTACTACAAAAACGACCCAGTTTAGAGGGCTAAAAGCTAGTTAAATAGGACATTCTCACTAATGTAGCACACATGGTCTGTTCCAGTGTGACTAGAGCAATCATTTGACACCGTTTCAATAGACAATGGAGCTTTTTATGCACCCCCAGACAAATTTGAAAAAACAAAGCTAAATTGAATTTACTACATAAACGACCCAGTTTAGAGGGCTAAAAGCTAGTTAAATAGGACATTCTCACTAATGTAGCACACATGGTCTGTTCCAGTGTGACTAGAGCTATCATTTGACACCGTTTCAATAGACAATGGAGCTTTTCTGCTTTTTTTTATGCACCCCCAGACAAATTTGACAAACAAAGCTAAATTGAATTTACTACAAAAACGACCTAGTTTAGAGGGCTAAAAGCTAGTTAAATAGGACATTCTCAGTAATGTAGCACACATGGTCTGTTCCAGTGTGACTAGAGATATCATTTGACACCGTTTCAATAGACAATGGAGCTTTTCTGCGATTTTTATGCACCCTCAGACAAATTTGACAAACAAAGCTAAATTGAATTTGATACAAAAACGACCCAGTTTAGAGGGCTAAAAGCTAGTTAAATAGGACATTCTCACTAATGTAGCACACATGGTCTGTTCCAGTGTGACTAGCGCTATCATTTGACACCGTTTCAATAGACAATGGAGCTTTTCTGCATTTTTTATGCACCCCCAGACAAATTTGACAAACAAAGCTAAATTGAATTTACTACAAAAACGACCCAGTTTAGAGGGCTAAAAGCTAGTTAAATAGGACATTCTCAGTAATGTAGCACACATGGTCTGTTCCAGTGTGACTAGAGCAATCATTTGACACCGTTTCAATAGACAATGGAGCTTTTTATGCACCCCCAGACAAAGTTGACAAACAAAGCTAAATTGAATTTACTACATAAACGACCCAGTTTAGAGGGCTAAAAGCTAGTTAAATAGGACATTCTCAGTAATGTAGCACACATGGTCTGTTCCAGTGTGACTAGAGCTATCATTTGACACCGTTTCAATAGACAATGGAGCTTTTCTGCGATTTTTATGCACCCCCAGACAAATTTGACAAACAAAGCTAAATTGAATTTACTACAAAAACGACCCAGTTTAGAGGGCTAAAAGCTAGTTAAATAGGACATTCTCACTAATGTAGCACACATGGTCTGTTCCAGTGTGACTAGAGCAATCATTTGACACCGTTTCAATAGAAAATGGAGCTTTTTATGCACCCCCAGACAAATTTGAAAAAACAAAGCTAAATTGAATTTACTACATAAACGACCCAGTTTAGAGGGCTAAAAGCTAGTTAAATAGGACATTCTCACTAATGTAGCACACATGGTCTGTTCCAGTGTGACTAGAGCTATCATTTGACACCGTTTCAATAGACAATGGAGCTTTTCTGCTTTTTTTTATGCACCCCCAGACAAATTTGACAAACAAAGCTAAATTGAATTTACTACAAAAACGACCTAGTTTAGAGGGCTAAAAGCTAGTTAAATAGGACATTCTCAGTAATGTAGCACACATGGTCTGTTCCAGTGTGACTAGAGATATCATTTGACACCGTTTCAATAGACAATGGAGCTTTTCTGCGATTTTTATGCACCCTCAGACAAATTTGACAAACAAAGCTAAATTGAATTTGATACAAAAACGACCCAGTTTAGAGGGCTAAAAGCTAGTTAAATAGGACATTCTCACTAATGTAGCACACATGGTCTGTTCCAGTGTGACTAGCGCTATCATTTGACACCGTTTCAATAGACAATGGAGCTTTTCTGCATTTTTTATGCACCCCCAGACAAATTTGACAAACAAAGCTAAATTGAATTTACTACAAAAACGACCCAGTTTAGAGGGCTAAAAGCTAGTTAAATAGGACATTCTCAGTAATGTAGCACACATGGTCTGTTCCAGTGTGACTAGAGCAATCATTTGACACCGTTTCAATAGACAATGGAGCTTTTTATGCACCCCCAGACAAAGTTGACAAACAAAGCTAAATTGAATTTACTACATAAACGACCCAGTTTAGAGGGCTAAAAGCTAGTTAAATAGGACATTCTCAGTAATGTAGCACACATGGTCTGTTCCAGTGTGACTAGAGCTATCATTTGACACCGTTTCAATAGACAATGGAGCTTTTCTGCGATTTTTATGCACCCCCAGACAAATTTGACAAACAAAGCTAAATTGAATTTACTACAAAAACGACCCAGTTTAGAGGGCTAAAAGCTAGTTAAATAGGACATTCTCACTAATGTAGCACACATGGTCTGTTCCAGTGTGACTAGAGCAATCATTTGACACCGTTTCAATAGACAATGGAGCTTTTCTGCAATTTTTATGCACCCCCAGACAAATTTGACAAACAAAGCTAAATTGAATTTACTACAAAAACGACCCACTTTAGAGGGCTAAAAGCTAGTTAAATAGGACATTCTCACTAATGTAGCACACATGGTCTGTTCCAGTGTGACTAGAGCTATCATTTGACACCGTTTCAATAGACAATGGAGCTTTTCTGCATTTTTTCTGCACCCCCAGACAAATTTGACAAACAAAGCTAAATTGAATTTACTACAAAAACGACCCAGTTTAGAGGGCTAAAAGCTAGTTAAATTGGACATTCTCAGTAATGTAGCACACATGGTCTGTTCCAGTTTGACTAGAGCTATCATTTGACACTGTTTCAATAGACAATGGAGCTTTTCTGCACCCCCAGACAAATTTGACAAAGCTAAATTGAATTTACTACAAAAACGACCCAGTTTAGAGGGCTAAAAGCTAGTTAAATAGGACATTCTCAGTAATGTAGCACACATGGTCTGTTCCAGTGTGACTAGAGCTATCATTTGACACCGTTTCAATAGACAATGGAGCTTTTCTGCGATTATTATGCACCCCCGACAAATTTGACAAACAAAGCTAAATTGAATTTACTACAAAAACGACCCAGTTTAGAGGGCTAAAAGCTAGTTAAATAGGACATTCTCAGTAATGTAGCACATATGGTCTGTTCCAGTGTGACTAGAGCTATCATTTGACACCGTTTCAATAGACAATGGAGCTTTTCTGCGATTTTTATGCACCCTCAGACAAATTTGACAAACAAAGCTAAATTAAATTTGATACAAAAACGACCCAGTTTAGAGGGCTAAAAGCTAGTTAAATAGGACATTCTCAGTAATGTAGCACACATGGTCTGTTCCAGTGTGACTAGAGCTATCATTTGACACCGTTTCAATAGACAATGGAGCTTTTCTGCGATTTTTATGCACCCTCAGACAAATTTGACAAACAAAGCTAAATTGAATTTACTACAAAAACGACCCAGTTTAGAGGGCTAAAAGCTAGTTAAATAGGACATTCTCAGTAATGTAGCACACATGGTCTGTTCCAGTGTGACTAGAGCTATCATTTGACACCGTTTCAATAGACAATGGAGCTTTTCTGCGATTTTTATGCACCCTCAGACAAATTTGACAAACAAAGCTAAATTGAATGTGATACAAAAACGACCCAGTTTAGAGGGCTAAAAGCTAGTTAAATTGGACATTCTCAGTAATGTAGCACACATGGTCTGTTCCAGTTTGACTAGAGCTATCATTTGACACCGTTTCAATAGACAATGGAGCTTTTCTGCGATTTTTATGCACCCCCAGACAAATTTGACAAAGCTAAATTGAATTTACTACAAAAACGACCCAGTTTAGAGGGCTAAAAGCTAGTTAAATAGGACATTCTCAGTAATGTAGCACACATGGTCTGTTCCAGTGTGACTAGAGCTATCATTTGACACCGTTTCAATAGACAATGGAGCTTTTCTGCGATTTTTATGCACCCTCAGACAAATTTGACAAACAAAGCTAAATTGAATTTGACACAAAAACGACCCAGTTTAGAGGGCTAAAAGCTAGTTAAATAGGACATTCTCACTAATGTAGCACACATGGTCTGTTCCAGTGTGACTAGAGCTATCATTTGACACCGTTTCAATAGACAATGGAGCTTTTCTGCATTTTTTATGCACCCCCAGACAAATTTGACAAACAAAGCTAAATTGAATTTACTACAAAAACGACCCAGTTTAGAGGGCTAAAAGCTAGTTAAATAGGACATTCTCAGTAATGTAGCACACATGGTCTGTTCCAGTGTGACTAGAGCAATCATTTGACACCGTTTCAATAGACAATGGAGCTTTTTATGCACCCCCAGACAAATTTGACAAACAAAGCTAAATTGAATTTACTACATAAACGACCCAGTTTAGAGGGCTAAAAGCTAGTTAAATAGGACATTCTCAGTAATGTAGCACACATGGTCTGTTCCAGTGTGACTAGAGCTATCATTTGACACCGTTTCAATAGACAATGGAGCTTTTCTGCGATTTTTCTGCACCCCCAGACAAATTTGACAAACAAAGCTAAATTGAATTTACTACAAAAACGACCCAGTTTAGAGGGCTAAAAGCTAGTTAAATAGGGCATTCTCACTAATGTAGCACACATGGTCTGTTCCAGTGTGACTAGAGCTCTCATTTGACACCGTTTCAATAGACAATGGAGCTTTTCTGCATTTTTTCTGCACCCCCAGACAAATTTGACAAACAAAGCTAAATTGAATTTACTACAAAAACGACCCAGTTTAGAGGGCTAAAAGCTAGTTAAATAGGACATTCTCAGTAATGTAGCACACATGGTCTGTTCCAGTGTGACTAGAGCAATCATTTGACACCGTTTCAATAGACAATGGAGCTTTTCTGCATTTTTTATGCACCCCCAGACAAATTTGACAAACAAAGCTAAATTGAATTTACTACAAAAACGACCCAGTTTAGAGGGCTAAAAGCTAGTTAAATTGGACATTCTCAGTAATGTAGCACACATGGTCTGTTCCAGTTTGACTAGAGCTATCATTTGACACCGTTTCAATAGACAATGGAGCTTTTCTGCGATTTTTATGCACCCCCAGACAAATTTGACAAAGCTAAATTGAATTTACTACAAAAACGACCCAGTTTAGAGGGCTAAAAGCTAGTTAAATAGGACATTCTCAGTAATGTAGCACACATGGTCTGTTCCAGTGTGACTAGAGCAATCATTTGACACCGTTTCAATAGACAATGGAGCTTTTTATGCACCCCCAGACAAATTTGACAAACAAAGCTAAATTGAATTTACTACAAAAACGACCCAGTTTAGAGGGCTAAAAGCTAGTTAAATAGGACATTCTCACTAATGTAGCACACATGGTCTGTTCCAGTGTGACTAGAGCTATCATTTGACACCGTTTCAATAGACAATGGAGCTTTTCTGCATTTTTTATGCACCCCCAGACAAATTTGACAAACAAAGCTAAATTGAATTTACTACAAAAACTACCCAGTTTAGAGGGCTAAAAGCTAGTTAAATAGGACATTCTCAGTAATGTAGCACACATGGTCTGTTCCAGTGTGACTAGAGCAATCATTTGACACCGTTTCAATAGACAATGGAGCTTTTCTGCATTTTTTATGCACCCCCAGACAAATTTGACAAACAAAGCTAAATTGAATTTACTACAAAAACGACCCAGTTTAGAGGGCTAAAAGCTAGTTAAATTGGACATTCTCAGTAATGTAGCACACATGGTCTGTTCCAGTTTGACTAGAGCTATCATTTGACACCGTTTCAATAGACAATGGAGCTTTTCTGCGATTTTTATGCACCCCCAGACAAATTTGACAAACAAAGCTAAATTGAATTTACTACAAAAACGACCCAGTTTAGAGGGCTAAAAGCTAGTTAAATAGGACATTCTCAGTAATGTAGCACACATGGTCTGTTCCAGTGTGACTAGAGCAATCATTTGACACCGTTTCAATAGACAATGGAGCTTTTCTGCATTTTTTAAGCACCCCCAGACAAATTTGACAAACAAAGCTAAATTGAATTTACTACAAAAACGACCCAGTTTAGAGGGCTAAAAGCTAGTTAAATTGGATATTCTCAGTAATGTAGCACACATGGTCTGTTCCAGTTTGACTAGAGCTATCATTTGACACCGTTTCAATAGACAATGGAGCTTTTCTGCGATTTTTATGCACCCCCAGACAAATTTGACAAAGCTAAATTGAATTTACTACAAAAACGACCCAGTTTAGAGGGCTAAAAGCTAGTTAAATAGGACATTCTCAGTAATGTAGCACACATGGTCTGTTCCAGTGTGACTAGAGCTATCATTTGACACCGTTTCAATAGACAATGGAGCTTTTCTGCGATTTTTATGCACCCCCAGACAAATTTGACAAACAGAGCTAAATTGAATTTGATACAAAAACGACCCAGTTTAGAGGGCTAAAAGCTAGTTAAATAGGACATTCTCAGTAATGTAGCACACATGGTCTGTTCCAGTGTGACTAGAGCTATCATTTGACACCGTTTCAATAGAAAATGGAGCTTTTCTGCGATTTTTATGCACCCTCAGACAAATTTGACAAACAAAGCTAAATTGAATTTACTACAAAAACGACCCAGTTTAGAGGGCTAAAAGCTAGTTAAATAGGACATTCTCACTAATGTAGCACACATGGTCTGTTCCAGTGTGACTAGAGCTATCATTTGACACCGTTTCAATAGACAATGGAGCTTTTCTGCATTTTTTATGCACCCCATGACAAATTTGACAAACAAAGCTAAATTGAATTTACTACAAAAACGACCCAGTTTAGAGGGCTAAAAGCTAGTTAAATTGGACATTCTCAGTAATGTAGCACACATGGTCTGTTCCAGTTTGACTAGAGCTATCATTTGACACCGTTTCAATAGACAATGGAGCTTTTCTGCGATTTTTATGCACCCCCAGAAAATTTGACAAACAAAGCTAAATTGAATTTACTACAAAAACGACCCAGTTTAGAGGGCTAAAAGCTAGTTAAATTGGACATTCTCAGTAATGTAGCACACATGGTCTGTTCCAGTTTGACTAGAGCTATCATTTGACACCGTTTCAATAGACAATGGAGCTTTTCTGCGATTTTTATGCACCCCCAGACAAATTTGACAAACAAAGCTAAATTGAATTTACTACAAAAACGACCCAGTTTAGAAGGCTAAAAGCTAGTTAAATAGGACATTCTCACTAATGTAGCACACATGGTCTGTTCCAGTGTGACTAGAGCTATCATTTGACACCGTTTCAATAGACAATGGAGCTTTTCTGCATTTTTTATGCACCCCCAGACAAATTTGACAAACAAAGCTAAATTGAATTTACTACAAAAACGACCCAGTTTAGAGGGCTAAAAGCTAGTTAAATAGGACATTCTCACTAATGTAGCACACATGGTCTGTTCCAGTGTGACTAGAGCTATCATTTGACACCGTTTCAATAGACAATGGAGCTTTTCTGCATTTTTTATGCACCCTCAGACAAATTTGACAAACAAAGCTAAATTGAATTTACGACAAAAACGACCCAGTTTAGAGGGCTAAAAGCTAGTTAAATAGGACATTCTCAGTAATGTAGCACACATGGTCTGTTCCAGTGTGACTAGAGCAATCATTTGACACCGTTTCAATAGACAATGGAGCTTTTTATGCACCCCCAGACAAATTTGACAAACAAAGCTAAATTGAATTTACTACAAAAACGACCCAGTTTAGAGGGCTAAAAGCTAGTTAAATAGGACATTCTCAGTAATGTAGCACACATGGTCTGTTCCAGTGTGACTAGAGCAATCATTTGACACCGTTTCAATAGACAATGGAGCTTTTCTGCGATTTTTATGCACCCTCAGACAAATTTGACAAACAAAGCTAAATTGAATTTGATACAAAAACGACCCAGTTTAGAGGGCTAAAAGCTAGTTAAATAGGACATTCTCACTAATGTAGCACACATGGTCTGTTCCAGTGTGACTAGAGCTATCATTTGACACCGTTTCAATAGACAATGGAGCTTTTCTGCATTTTTTATGCACCCCCAGACAAATTTGACAAACAAAGCTAAATTGAATTTACTACAAAAACGACCCAGTTTAGAGGGCTAAAAGCTAGTTAAATTGGACATTCTCAGTAATGTAGCACACATGGTCTGTTCCAGTTTGACTAGAGCTATCATTTGACACCGTTTCAATAGACAATGGAGCTTTTCTGCGATTTTTATGCACCCCCAGACAAATTTGACAAACAAAGCTAAATTGAATTTACTACAAAAACGACCCAGTTTAGAGGGCTAAAAGCTAGTTAAATAGGACATTCTCACTAATGTAGCACACATGGTCTGTTCCAGTGTGACTAGAGCTATCATTTGACACCGTTTCAATAGACAATGGAGCTTTTCTGCATTTTTTATGCACCCCCAGACAAATTTGACAAACAAAGCTAAATTGAATTTACGACAAAAACGACCCAGTTTAGAGGGCTAAAAGCTAGTTAAATAGGACATTCTCAGTAATGTAGCACACATGGTCTGTTCCAGTGTGACTAGAGCAATCATTTGACACCGTTTCAATAGACAATGGAGCTTTTTATGCACCCCCAGACAAATTTGACAAACAAAGCTAAATTGAATTTACTACAAAAACGACCCAGTTTAGAGGGCTAAAAGCTAGTTAAATAGGACATTCTCAGTAATGTAGCACACATGGTCTGTTCCAGTGTGACTAGAGCTATCATTTGACACCGTTTCAATAGACAATGGAGCTTTTCTGCGATTTTTTTTATGCACCCCCAGACAAATTTGACAAACAAAGCTAAATTGAATTTACTACAAAAACGACCCAGTTTAGAGGGCTAAAAACTAGTTAAATAGGACATTCTCAGTAATGTAGCACACATGGTCTGTTCCAGTGTGACTAGAGCAATCATTTGACACCGTTTCAATAGACAATGGAGCTTTTCTGCGATTTTTATGCACCCCCAGACAAATTTGACAAACAAAGCTAAATTGAATTTACTACAAAAACGACCCAGTTTAGAGGGCTAAAAGCTAGTTAAATAGGACATTCTCACTAATGTAGCACACATGGTCTGTTCCAGTGTGACTAGAGCTATCATTTGACACCGTTTCAATAGACAATGGAGCTTTTCTGCATTTTTTATGCACCCCCAGACAAATTTGACAAACAAAGCTAAATTGAATTTACTACAAAAACGACCCAGTTTAGAGGGCTAAAAGCTAGTTAAATAGGACATTCTCACTAATGTAGCACACATGGTCTGTTCCAGTGTGACTAGAGCTATCATTTGACACCGTTTCAATAGACAATGGAGCTTTTCTGCGATTTTTATGCACCCCCAGACAAATTTGACAAACAAAGCTAAATTGAATTTACTACAAAAACGACCTAGTTTAGAGGGCTAAAAGCTAGTTAAATAGGACATTCTCAGTAATGTAGCACACATGGTCTGTTCCAGTGTGACTAGAGCTATCATTTGACACCGTTTCAATAGACAATGGAGCTTTTCTGCGGTTTTTATGCACCCTCAGACAAATTTGACAAACAAAGCTAAATTGAATTTGATACAAAAACGACCCAGTTTAGAGGGCTAAAAGCTAGTTAAATAGGACATTCTCAGTAATGTAGCACACATGGTCTGTTCCAGTGTGACTAGAGCTATCATTTGACACCGTTTCAATAGACAATGGAGCTTTTCTGCATTTTTTATGCACCCCCAGACAAATTTGACAAACAAAGCTAAATTGAATTTACTACAAAAACGACCCAGTTTAGAGGGCTAAAAGCTAGTTAAATAGGACATTCTCAGTAATGTAGCACACATGGTCTGTTCCAGTGTGACTAGAGCAATCATTTGACACCGTTTCAATAGACAATGGAGCTTTTCTGCGATTTTTATGCACCCCCAAACAAATTTGACAAACAAAGCTAAATTGAATTTACTACAAAAACGACCCAGTTTAGAGGGCTAAAAGCTAGTTAAATAGGACATTCTCAGTAATGTAGCACACATGGTCTGTTCCAGTGTGACTAGAGCAATCATTTGACACCGTTTCAATAGACAATGGAGCTTTTTATGCACCCCCAGACAAATTTGACAAACAAAGCTAAATTGAATTTACTACAAAAACGACCCAGTTTAGAGGGCTAAAAGCTAGTTAAATAGGACATTCTCACTAATGTAGCACACATGGTCTGTTCCAGTGTGACTAGAGCTATCATTTGACACCGTTTCAATAGACAATGGAGCTTTTCTGCATTTTTTATGCACCCCCAGACAAATTTGACAAACAAAGCTAAATTGAATTTACTACAAAAACGACCCAGTTTAGAGGGCTAAAAGCTAGTTAAATAGGACATTCTCACTAATGTAGCACACATGGTCTGTTCCAGTGTGACTAGAGCTATCATTTGACACCGTTTCAATAGACAATGGAGCTTTTCTGCATTTTTTATGCACCCCCAGACAAATTTGACAAACAAAGCTAAATTGAATTTACGACAAAAACGACCCAGTTTAGAGGGCTAAAAGCTAGTTAAATAGGACATTCTCAGTAATGTAGCACACATGGTCTGTTCCAGTGTGACTAGAGCAATCATTTGACACCGTTTCAATAGACAATGGAGCTTTTTATGCACCCCCAGACAAATTTGACAAACAAAGCTAAATTGAATTTACTACAAAAACGACCCAGTTTAGAGGGCTAAAAGCTAGTTAAATAGGACATTCTCACTAATGTAGCACACATGGTCTGTTCCAGTGTGACTAGAGCTATCATTTGACACCGTTTCAATAGACAATGGAGCTTTTCTGCATTTTTTATGCACCCCCAGACAAATTTGACAAACAAAGCTAAATTGAATTTACTACAAAAACGACCCAGTTTAGAGGGCTAAAAGCTAGTTAACCTGTTAGGGCTAGGGGGCAGCATTGACACGGCTGGATAAAAAACATACCCGATTTAATCTGGTTACCACTCCTACTCAGTAACTAGAATATGCATATACTTATTACATATGGATAGAAAACACCCTAAATTTTCTAAAACTGTTTGAATGGTGTCTGTGAGTATAACAGAACTCAAATGGCAGGTCAAAACCTGAGAGATTCCTTTACAGGAAGTGGCCTGTCTGACCATTTCTGGAACTTCTTTGCCATCTCTATCATTTACTAAGGATCTCTGCTCTAACGTGACACTTCCCACGTCGTCCATAGGCTCTCAGAGCCCGGGAAAAAAGAGAATGTCGTCATTCCAGCCCCAGGCTGAAACACATTATCGCCTTTCTCAAGTGGCCCATCAAGAGACACTAGCTTATGCGCGTGACCCCGACCGCCCCCGCCTTTGGGATTTTTTCCTCTGTTTGCCGAAAAGGAGATTCCCTGTCGGAATTTTATCGCTTTTCTACGAGAAAAATGACGTAAAAATTGATTTTAAACAGCGGTTGACATGCTTCGACGTACGGCAATGGAATACTTTGAATTTTATTGTCAGGAATTGCGCCAAGCGCGCGACACTTCTTTACTATTTCGGATAGTGTCTGGGACGCACGAACAAAACGCCGCTATTCGGATATAACGATGGATTATTTTGGACCAAACCAACATTTGTTATTGAAGTAGACGTCCTGGGTGTGCATTCTGACGAAGACAACAAAAGGTAATGACATTTTTATAATAGTAAATATGATTATGGTGAGTGCTAAACTTGCCGGGTGTCTAAATAGCGAGCCCGTGATGCCTGGGCTATGTACTTAGAATATTGCAAAATGTGCTTTCACCAAAAAGCTATTTTAAAATCGGACATATCGAGTGCATAGAGGAGGTCTGTATCTATAATTCTTAAAATAATTGTTATGCTTTTTGTGAACGTTTATCGTGAGTAATTTAGTAAAATGTTAACGAATTCCCCGTAAGTTTGCGGGGGGTATGCTAGTTCTGAACGTCACATGCTAATGTAAAAAGCTGGTTTTTGATATAAATATGAACTTGATTGAACAAAACATGCATGTATTGTATAACATAATGTCCTAGGGTTGTCATCTGATGAAGATCATCAAAGGTGAGTGCTGCATTTAGCTGTCTTCTGGGTTTTGGTGACATTATATGCTGGCTTGAAAAATGGGTGTCTGATTATTTCTGGCTTGGTACTCTGCTGACATAATCTAATGTTTTGCTTTCGTTGTAAAGCCTTTTTGAAATCGGACAGTGTGGTTAGATTAACGAGAGTCTTATCTTTAAATGGCTGTAAAATAGTCATATGTTTGAGAAATTGAAGTAATATGATTTTGAAGATTTTGAAAATCGCGCCACAGGATGGCAGTGGCTGTTACGTAGGTGGGACGAATTCGTCCCGCCGGTCCCATAGAGGTTAAATAGGACATTCTCAGTAATGTAGCACACATGGTCTGTTCCAGTGTGACTAGAGCAATCATTTGACACCGTTTCAATAGACAATGGAGCTTTTCTGCGATTTTTATGCACCCCCAGACAAATTTGACAAACAAAGCTAAATTGAATTTACTACAAAAACGACCCAGTTTAGAGGGCTAAAAGCTAGTTAAATAGGACATTCTCACTAATGTAGCACACATGGTCTGTTCCAGTGTGACTAGAGCAATCATTTGACACCGTTTCAATAGACAATGGAGCTTTTCTGCATTTTTTATGCACCCCCAGACAAATTTGACAAACAAACCTAAATTGAATTTACTACAAAAACGACCCAGTTTAGAGGGCTAAAAACTAGTTAAATTGGACATTCTCAGTAATGTAGCACACATGGTCTGTTCCAGTGTGACTAGAGCTATCATTTGACACCGTTTCAATAGACAATGGAGCTTTTCTGCGATTTTTATGCACCCTCAGACAAATTTGACAAACAAAGCTAAATTGAATTTGATACAAAAACGACCCAGTTTAGAGGGCTAAAAGTTAGTTAAATAGGACATTCTCACTAATGTAGCACACATGGTCTGTTCCAGTGTGACTAGAGCTATCATTTGACACCGTTTCAATAGACAATGGAGCTTTTCTGCATTTTTTATGCACCCCCAGACAAATTTGACAAACAAAGCTAAATTGAATTTACTACAAAAACGACCCAGTTTAGAGGGCTAAAAGCTAGTTAAATTGGACATTCTCAGTAATGTAGCACACATGGTCTGTTCCAGTTTGACTAGAGCTATCATTTGACACCGTTTCAATAGACAATGGAGCTTTTCTGCGATTTTTATGCACCCCCAGACAAATTTGACAAACAAAGCTAAATTGAATTTACTACAAAAACGACCCAGTTTAGAGGGCTAAAAGCTAGTTAAATAGGACATTCTCACTAATGTAGCACACATGGTCTGTTCCAGTGTGACTAGAGCTATCATTTGACACCGTTTCAATAGACAATGGAGCTTTTCTGCATTTTTTATGCACCCCCAGACAAATTTGACAAACAAAGCTAAATTGAATTTACGACAAAAACGACCCAGTTTAGAGGGCTAAAAGCTAGTTAAATAGGACATTCTCAGTAATGTAGCAGACATGGTCTGTTCCAGTGTGACTAGAGCAATCATTTGACACCGTTTCAATAGACAATGGAGCTTTTTATGCACCCCCAGACAAATTTGACAAACAAAGCTAAATTGAATTTACGACAAAAACGACCCAGTTTAGAGGGCTAAAAGCTAGTTAAATAGGACATTCTCACTAATGTAGCACACATGGTCTGTTCCAGTGTGACTAGAGCAATCATTTGACACCGTTTCAATAGACAATGGAGCTTTTTATGCACCCCCAGACAAATTTGACAAACAAAGCTAAATTGAATTTACTACAAAAACGACCCAGTTTAGAGGGCTAAAAGCTAGTTAAATAGGACATTCTCACTAATGTAGCACACATGGTCTGTTCTAGTGTGACTAGAGCTATCATTTGACACCGTTTCAATAGACAATGGAGCTTTTCTGCATTTTTTATGCACCCCCAGACAAATTTGACAAACAAAGCTAAATTGAATTTACTACAAAAACGACCCAGTTTAGAGGGCTAAAAGCTAGTTAAATAGGACATTCTCACTAATGTAGCACACATGGTCTGTTCCAGTGTGACTAGAGCAATCATTTGACACCGTTTCAATAGACAATGTAGCTTTTTATGCACCCCCAGACAAATTTGACAAACAAAGCTAAATTGAATTTACTACAAAAACGACCCAGTTTAGAGGGCTAAAAGCTAGTTAAATAGGACATTCTCACTAATGTAGCACACATGGTCTGTTCCAGTGTGACTAGAGCTATCATTTGACACCGTTTCAATAGACAATGGAGCTTTTCTGCGATTTTTATGCACCCCCAGACAAATTTGACAAACAAAGCTAAATTGAATTTACTACAAAAACGACCCAGTTTAGAGGGCTAAAAGCTAGTTAACCTGTTGGGTCTAGGGGGCAGCATTTGCACGTCTGGATAAAAAAATGTACCCGATTTAATCTGGTTACTAATCCTACCCAGTAACTAGAATATGCATATACTTATTATATATGGATAGAAAACACTCTAAAGTTTCCAAAACTGTTTGAATGGTGTCTGTGAGTATAACAGAACTCATTTGGCAGGCAAAACCCTGAGACATTTTCTGACAGGAAGTGGATACCTGATGTGTTGTATTGACTTTAAACCTATCCCATTGAAAAACACAGGGGTTTAGGAATATTTTGGCACTTCCTATTGCTTCCACTAGATGTCACCAGCCTTTACAAAGTGTTTTGAGTCTTCTGGAGGGAGATCTGACCGAACAAGAGCCATGGAACGATGATGTCCCATTAGACACCTGGCGCGCGAGTTCATGTTGGGTACCCTCGTTCCAATACGTTATAAAAGAGTATGCATTCGTCCACCTTGAATATTATTCATGTTCTGGTTAAAAAAGGCCCTAATGATTTATGCTATACAACGTTTGACATGTTTGAACGAACGGAAATATATTTTTTCCCCTCGTTCATGACGAGAAGTCCGGCTGGCTTACATCATGTGCTAACGAGACGGAGATTTTTGGACATAAATGATGAGCTTTTTTGAACAAAACTACATTCGTTATGGACCTGTGATACCTGGAAGTGACATCTGATGAAGAGAATCAAAGGTAATGGATTATTTACATAGTATTTTCGATTTTAGATCTCCCCAACATGACGTCTAGTCTGTATCGCAACGCGTATTTTTCTGGGCGCAGTGCTCAGATTATTGCAAAGTGTGATTTCCCAGTAAGGTTATTTTTAAATCTGGCAAGTTGATTGCGTTCAAGAGATGTAAATCTATAATTCTTTAAATGACAATATAATATTTTAACAATGTTTTCTAATTTTAATTATTTAATTTCTGACGCTGACTTGACTGCCGGTTATTGGAGGGAAACGATTTCCTCAACATCAATGCCATAGTAAAACGCTGTTTTTGGATATAAAAATGAACTTGATAGAACTAAAAATGCATGCATTGTCTAACATAATGTCCTAGGAGTGTCATCTGATGGAGATTGTAAAAGGTTAGTGCATCATTTTAGCTGGTTTTATGGTTTTGGTGACCCTGTCTTTGACTTGACAAACATTACACACAACTCTTGTAAATGTACTGTCCTAACATACTCTAAATTTATGCTTTCGCCGTAAAACCTTTTTGAAATCGTAAAACGTGGTTAGATTAAGGAGATGTTTATCTTTCAAATGGTGTAACATAGTTGTATTTTTGAAAAATTTGAATTTTGACATTTATTTGGATTCAAATTTGCCGCTCTTGAAATGCACCTGCTGTTGATGGAGTGCACCACGGGTGGCACGCTAGCGTCCCACCTAGCCCCAAGAGGTTAAATAGGACATTCTCACTAATGTAGCACACATGGTCTGTTCCAGTGTGACTAGAGCTATCATTTGACACCGTTTCAATAGACAATGGAGCTTTTCTGCATTTTTTCTGCACCCCCAGACAAATTTGACAAACAAAGCTAAATTGAATTTACTACAAAAACGACCCAGTTTAGAGGGCTAAAAGCTAGTTAAATTGGACATTCTCAGTAATGTAGCACACATGGTCTGTTCCAGTTTGACTAGAGCTATCATTTGACACTGTTTCAATAGACAATGGAGCTTTTCTGCGATTTTTATGCACCCCCAGACAAATTTGACAAAGCTAAATTGAATTTACTACAAAAACGACCCAGTTTAGAGGGCTAAAAGCTAGTTAAATAGGACATTCTCAGTAATGTAGCACACATGGTCTGTTCCAGTGTGACTAGAGCTATCATTTGACACCGTTTCAATAGACAATGGAGCTTTTCTGCGATTTTTATGCACCCTCAGACAAATTTGACAAACAAAGCTAAATTGAATTTGATACAAAAACGACCCAGTTTAGAGGGCTAAAAGCTAGTTAAATAGGACATTCTCACTAATGTAGCACACATGGTCTGTTCCAGTGTGACTAGAGCTATCATTGACACCGTTTCAATAGACAATGGAGCTTTTCTGCATTTTTTATGCACCCCCAGACAAATTTGACAAACAAAGCTAAATTGAATTTACGACAAAAACGACCCAGTTTAGAGGGCTAAAAGCTAGTTAAATAGGACATTCTCAGTAATGTAGCACATATGGTCTGTTCCAGTGTGACTAGAGCAATCATTTGACACCGTTTCAATAGACAATGGAGCTTTTCTGCGATTTTTATGCACCCCCAGACAAATTTGACAAACAAAGCTAAATTGAATTTACTACAAAAACGACCCAGTTTAGAGGGCTAAAAGCTAGTTAAATAGGACATTCTCACTAATGTAGCACACATGGTCTGTTCCAGTGTGACTAGAGCAATCATTTGACACCGTTTCAATAGACAATGGAGCTTTTCTGCATTTTTTCTGCACCCCCAGACAAATTTGACAAACAAAGCTAAATTGAATTTACTACAAAAACGACCCAGTTTAGAGGGCTAAAAGCTAGTTAAATTGGACATTCTCAGTAATGTAGCACACATGGTCTGTTCCAGTTTGACTAGAGCTATCATTTGACACTGTTTCAATAGACAATGGAGCTTTTCTGCGATTTTTATGCACCCCCAGACAAATTTGACAAAGCTAAATTGAATTTACTACAAAAACGACCCAGTTTAGAGGGCTAAAAGCTAGTTAAATAGGACATTCTCAGTAATGTAGCACACATGGTCTGTTCCAGTGTGACTAGAGCTATCATTTGACACCGTTTCAATAGACAATGGAGCTTTTCTGCGATTTTTATGCACCCTCAGACAAATTTGACAAACAAAGCTAAATTGAATTTGATACAAAAACGACCCAGTTTAGAGGGCTAAAAGCTAGTTAAATAGGACATTCTCACTAATGTAGCACACATGGTCTGTTCCAGTGTGACTAGCGCTATCATTTGACACCGTTTCAATAGACAATGGAGCTTTTCTGCATTTTTTATGCACCCCCAGACAAATTTGACAAACAAAGCTAAATTGAATTTACTACAAAAACGACCCAGTTTAGAGGGCTAAAAGCTAGTTAAATAGGACATTCTCAGTAATGTAGCACACATGGTCTGTTCCAGTGTGACTAGAGCAATCATTTGACACCGTTTCAATAGACAATGGAGCTTTTTATGCACCCCCAGACAAATTTGAAAAAACAAAGCTAAATTGAATTTACTACATAAACGACCCAGTTTAGAGGGCTAAAAGCTAGTTAAATAGGACATTCTCACTAATGTAGCACACATGGTCTGTTCCAGTGTGACTAGAGCTATCATTTGACACCGTTTCAATAGACAATGGAGCTTTTCTGCGATTTTTATGCACCCCCAGACAAATTTGACAAACAAAGCTAAATTGAATTTACTACAAAAACGACCTAGTTTAGAGGGCTAAAAGCTAGTTAAATAGGACATTCTCAGTAATGTAGCACACATGGTCTGTTCCAGTCTGACTAGAGATATCATTTGACACCGTTTCAATAGACAATGGAGCTTTTCTGCGATTTTTATGCACCCCCAGACAAATTTGACAAACAAAGCTAAATTGAATTTGATACAAAAACGACCCAGTTTAGAGGGCTAAAAGCTAGTTAAATAGGACATTCTCAGTAATGTAGCACACATGGTCTGTTCCAGTGTGACTAGAGCTATCATTTGACACCGTTTCAATAGACAATGGAGCTTTTCTGCGATTTTTATGCACCCCAGACAAATTTGACAAACAAAGCTAAATTGAATTTACTACAAAAACGACCCAGTTTAGAGGGCTAAAAGCTAGTTAAATTGGACATTCTCAGTAATGTAGCACACATGGTCTGTTCCAGTTTGACTAGAGCTATCATTTGACACCGTTTCAATAGACAATGGAGCTTTTCTGCGATTTTTATGCACCCCCAGACAAATTTTACAAAGCTAAATTGAATTTACTACAAAAACGACACAGTTTAGAGGGCTAAAAGCTAGTTAAATAGGACATTCTCAGTAATGTAGCACACATGGTCTGTTCCAGTGTGACTAGAGCTATCATTTGACACCGTTTCAATAGACAATGGAGCTTTTCTGCGATTTTTATGCACCCTCAGACAAATTTGACAAACAAAGCTAAATTGAATTTGACACAAAAACGACCCAGTTTAGAGGGCTAAAAGCTAGTTAAATAGGACATTCTCACTAATGTAGCACACATGGTCTGTTCCAGTGTGACTAGAGCTATCATTTGACACCGTTTCAATAGACAATGGAGCTTTTCTGCATTTTTTATGCACCCCCAGACAAATTTGACAAACAAAGCTAAATTGAATTTACTACAAAAACGACCCAGTTTAGAGGGCTAAAAGCTAGTTAAATAGGACATTCTCAGTAATGTAGCACACATGGTCTGTTCCAGTGTGACTAGAGCAATCATTTGACACCGTTTCAATAGACAATGGAGCTTTTTATGCACCCCCAGACAAATTTGACAAAAAAAGCTAAATTGAATTTACTACATAAACGACCCAGTTTAGAGGGCTAAAAGCTAGTTAAATAGGACATTCTCAGTAATGTAGCACACATGGTCTGTTCCAGTGTGACTAGAGCTATCATTTGACACCGTTTCAATAGACAATGGAGCTTTTCTGCGATTTTTATGCACCCCCAGACAAATTTGACAAACAAAGCTAAATTGAATTTACTACAAAAACGACCCAGTTTAGAGGGCTAAAAGCTAGTTAAATAGGACATTCTCACTAATGTAGCACACATGGTCTGTTCCAGTGTGACTAGAGCTATCATTTGACACCGTTTCAATAGACAATGGAGCTTTTCTGCGATTTTTATGCACCCCCAGACAAATTTGACAAACAAAGCTAAATTGAATTTACTACAAAAACGACCTAGTTTAGAGGGCTAAAAGCTAGTTAAATAGGACATTCTCAGTAATGTAGCACACATGGTCTGTTCCAGTGTGACTAGAGCTATCATTTGACACCGTTTCAATAGACAATGGAGCTTTTCTGCGATTTTTATGCACCCCCAGACAAATTTGACAAACAAAGCTAAATTGAATTTGATACAAAAACGACCCAGTTTAGAGGGCTAAAAGCTAGTTAAATAGGACATTCTCAGTAATGTAGCACACATGGTCTGTTCCAGTGTGACTAGAGCTATCATTTGACACCGTTTCAATAGACAATGGAGCTTTTCTGCGATTTTTATGCACCCCAGACAAATTTGACAAACAAAGCTAAATTGAATTTACTACAAAAACGACCCAGTTTAGAGGGCTAAAAGCTAGTTAAATTGGACATTCTCAGTAATGTAGCACACATGGTCTGTTCCAGTTTGACTAGAGCTATCATTTGACACCGTTTCAATAGACAATGGAGCTTTTCTGCGATTTTTATGCACCCCCAGACAAATTTGACAAAGCTAAATTGAATTTACTACAAAAACGACACAGTTTAGAGGGCTAAAAGCTAGTTAAATAGGACATTCTCAGTAATGTAGCACACATGGTCTGTTCCAGTGTGACTAGAGCTATCATTTGACACCGTTTCAATAGACAATGGAGCTTTTCTGCGATTTTTATGCACCCTCAGACAAATTTGACAAACAAAGCTAAATTGAATTTGACACAAAAACGACCCAGTTTAGAGGGCTAAAAGCTAGTTAACCTGTTGGGTCTAGGGGGCAGCATTTGCACGTCTGGATAAAAAAAATGTACCCGATTTAATCTGGTTACTAATCCTACCCAGTAACTAGAATATGCATATACTTATTATATATGGATAGAAAACACTCTAAAGTTTCCAAAACTGTTTGAATGGTGTCTGTGAGTATAACAGAACTCATTTGGCAGGCAAAACCCTGAGACATTTTCTGACAGGAAGTGGATACCTGATGTGTTGTATTGAGTTTAAACCTCTCCCATTGAAAAACACAGGGGTTTAGGAATATTTTGGCACTTCCTATTGCTTCCACTAGATGTCACCAGCCTTTACAAAGTGTTTTGAGTCTTCTGGAGGGAGATCTGACCGAACAAGAGCCATGGAACGGTGATGTCCCATTAGACACCTGGCGCGCTACTTCATGTTGGGTACCCTCGTTCCAATACGTTATAAAAGGCTATGCATTCGTCCACCTTGAATATTATTCATGTTCTGGTTAAAAAAGGCCCTAATGATTTATGCTATACAACGTTTGACATGTTTGAACGAACGGAAATATATTTTTTCCCCTCGTTCATGACGAGAAGTCCGGCTGGCTTACATCATGTGCTAACGAGACGGAGATTTTTGGACATAAATGATGAGCTTTTTTGAACAAAACTACATTCGTTATGGACCTGTGGTACCTGGAAGTGACATCTGATGAAGAGAATCAAAGGTAATGGATTATTTACATAGTATTTTCGATTTTAGATCTCCCCAACATGACGTCTAGTCTGTATCGCAACGCGTATTTTTCTGGGCACAGTGCTCAGATTATTGCAAAGTGTGATTTCCCAGTAAGGTTATTTTTAAATCTGGCAAGTTGATTGCGTTCAAAAGATGTAAATCTATAATTCTTTAAATGACAATATAATATTTTACCAATGTTTTCTAATTTTAATTATTTAATTTCTGACGCTGACTTGACTGCCGGTTATTGGAGGGAAACGATTTCCTCAACATCAATGCCATAGTAAAACGCTGTTTTTGTATATAAATATGAACTTGATAGAACTAAAAATGCATGCATTGTCTAACATAATGTCCTAGGAGTGTCATCTGATGGAGATTGTAAAAGGTTAGTGTATCATTTTAGCTGGTTTTATGGTTTTGGTGACCCTGTCTTTGACTTGACAAAACATTACACACAACTCTTGTAAATGTACTGTCCTAACATACTCTAAATTTATGCTTTCGCCGTAAAACCTTTTTGAAATCGTAAAACGTGGTTAGATTAAGGAGATGTTTATCTTTCAAATGGTGTAACATAGTTGTATTTTTGAAAAATTTGAATTTTGACATTTATTTGGATTCAAATTTGCCGCTCTTGAAATGCACCTGCTGTTGATGGAGTGCACCACAGGTGGCACGCTAGCGTCCCACCTAGCCCCAAGAGGTTAAATAGGACATTCTCACTAATGTAGCACACATGGTCTGTTCCAGTGTGACTAGAGCTATCATTTGACACCGTTTCAATAGACAATGGAGCTTTTCTGCATTTTTTTATGCACCCCCAGACAAATTTGACAAACAAAGCTAAATTGAATTTACTACAAAAACGACCCAGTTTAGAGGGCTAAAAGCTAGTTAAATAGGACATTCTCAGTAATGTAGCACACATGGTCTGTTCCAATGTGACTAGAGCAATCATTTGACACCGTTTCAATAGACAATGGAGCTTTTTATGCACCCCCAGACAAATTTGACAAACAAAGCTAAATTGAATTTACTACATAAACGACCCAGTTTAGAGGGCTAAAGCTAGTTAAATAGCACATTCTCAGTAATGTAGCACACATGGTCTGTTCCAGTGTGACTAGAGCTATCATTTGACACCGTTTCAATAGACAATGGAGCTTTTCTGCGATTTTTATGCACCCCCAGACAAATTTGACAAACAAAGCTAAATTGAATTTACTACAAAAACGACCCAGTTTAGAGGGCTAAAAGCTAGTTAAATAGGACATTCTCACTAATGTAGCACACATGGTCTGTTCCAGTGTGACTAGAGCTATCATTTGAAACCGTTTCAATAGACAATGGAGCTTTTCTGCATTTTTTCTGCACCCCCAGACAAATTTGACAAACAAAGCTAAATTGAATTTACTACAAAAACGACCCAGTTTAGAGGGCTAAAAGCTAGTTAAATTGGACATTCTCAGTAATGTAGCACACATGGTCTGTTCCAGTTTGACTAGAGCTATCATTTGACACTGTTTCAATAGACAATGGAGCTTTTCTGCGATTTTTATGCACCCCCAGACAAATTTGACAAAGCTAAATTGAATTTACTACAAAAACGATTCAGTTTAGAGGGCTAAAAGCTAGTTAAATAGGACATTCTCAGTAATGTAGCACACATGGTCTGTTCCAGTGTGACTAGAGCTATCATTTGACACCGTTTCAATAGACAATGGAGCTTTTCTGCGATTTTTATGCACCCTCAGACAAATTTGACAAACAAAGCTAAATTGAATTTGATACAAAAACGACCCAGTTTAGAGGACTAAAAGCTAGTTAAATAGGACATTCTCACTAATGTAGCACACATGGTCTGTTCCAGTGTGACTAGCGCTATCATTTGACACCGTTTCAATAGACAATGGAGCTTTTCTGCATTTTTTTATGCACCCCCAGACAAATTTGACAAACAAAGCTAAATTGAATTTACTACAAAAACGACCCAGTTTAGAGGGCTAAAAGCTAGTTAAATAGGACATTCTCAGTAATGTAGCACACATGGTCTGTTCCAGTGTGACTAGAGCAATCATTTGACACCGTTTCAATAGACAATGGAGCTTTTCTGCGATTTTTATGCACCCCCAGACAAATTTGACAAACAAAGCTAAATTGAATTTACTACAAAAACGACCCAGTTTAGAGGGCTAAAAGCTAGTTAAATAGGACATTCTCACTAATGTAGCACACATGGTCTGTTCCAGTGTGACTAGAGCAATCATTTGACACCGTTTCAATAGACAATGGAGCTTTTCTGCATTTTTTCTGCACCCCCAGACAAATTTGACAAACAAAGCTAAATTGAATTTACTACAAAAACGCCCAGTTTAGAGGGCTAAAAGCTAGTTAAATTGGACATTCTCAGTAATGTAGCACACATGGTCTGTTCCAGTTTGACTAGAGCTATCATTTGACACTGTTTCAATAGACAATGGAGCTTTTCTGCGATTTTTATGCACCCCCAGACAAATTTGACAAAGCTAAATTGAATTTACTACAAAAACGACCCAGTTTAGAGGGCTAAAAGCTAGTTAAATAGGACATTCTCAGTAATGTAGCACACATGGTCTGTTCCAGTGTGACTAGAGCTATCATTTGACACCGTTTCAATAGACAATGGAGCTTTTCTGCGATTTTTATGCACCCTCAGACAAATTTGACAAACAAAGCTAAATTGAATTTGATACAAAAACGACCCAGTTTAGAGGGCTAAAAGCTAGTTAAATAGGACATTCTCACTAATGTAGCACACATGGTCTGTTCCAGTGTGACTAGCGCTATCATTTGACACCGTTTCAATAGACAATGGAGCTTTTCTGCATTTTTTATGCACCCCCAGACAAATTTGACAAACAAAGCTAAATTGAATTTACTACAAAAACGACCCAGTTTAGAGGGCTAAAAGCTAGTTAAATAGGACATTCTCAGTAATGTAGCACACATGGTCTGTTCCAGTGTGACTAGAGCAATCATTTGACACCGTTTCAATAGACAATGGAGCTTTTTATGCACCCCCAGACAAATTTGACAAAAAAAGCTAAATTGAATTTACTACATAAACGACCCAGTTTAGAGGGCTAAAAGCTAGTTAAATAGGACATTCTCAGTAATGTAGCACACATGGTCTGTTCCAGTGTGACTAGAGCTATCATTTGACACCGTTTCAATAGACAATGGAGCTTTTCTGCGATTTTTATGCACCCCCAGACAAATTTGACAAACAAAGCTAAATTGAATTTACTACAAAAACGACCCAGTTTAGAGGGCTAAAAGCTAGTTAAATAGGACATTCTCAGTAATGTAGCACACATGGTCTGTTCCAGTGTGACTAGAGATATCATTTGACACCGTTTCAATAGACAATGGAGCTTTTTATGCACCCCCAGACAAATTTGAAAAAACAAAGCTAAATGGAATTTACTACATAAACGACCCAGTTTAGAGGGCTAAAAGCTAGTTAAATAGGACATTCTCACTAATGTAGCACACATGGTCTGTTCCAGTGTGACTAGAGCTATCATTTGACACCGTGACAATGGAGCTTTTCTGCGATTTTTATGCACCCCCAGACAAATTTGACAAACAAAGCTAAATTGAATTTACTACAAAAACGACCCAGTTTAGAGGGCTAAAAGCTAGTTAAATAGGACATTCTCAGTAATGTAGCACACATGGTCTGTTCCAGTGTGACTAGAGCTATCATTTGACACCGTTTCAATAGACAATGGAGCTTTTCTGCGATTTTTATGCACCCTCAGACAAATTTGACAAACAAAGCTAAATTGAATTTGATACAAAAACGACCCAGTTTAGAGGGCTAAAAGCTAGTTAAATAGGACATTCTCACTAATGTAGCACACATGGTCTGTTCCAGTGTGACTAGCGCTATCATTTGACACCGTTTCAATAGACAATGGAGCTTTTCTGCATTTTTTTATGCACCCCCAGACAAATTTGACAAACAAAGCTAAATTGAATTTACTACAAAAACGACCCAGTTTAGAGGGCTAAAAGCTAGTTAAATAGGACATTCTCAGTAATGTAGCACACATGGTCTGTTCCAGTGTGACTAGAGCAATCATTTGACACCGTTTCAATAGACAATGGAGCTTTTTATGCACCCCCAGACAAATTTGACAAAAAAAGCTAAATTGAATTTACTACATAAACGACCCAGTTTAGAGGGCTAAAAGCTAGTTAAATAGGACATTCTCAGTAATGTAGCACACATGGTCTGTTCCAGTGTGACTAGAGCTATCATTTGACACCGTTTCAATAGACAATGGAGCTTTTCTGCGATTTTTATGCACCCCCAGACAAATTTGACAAACAAAGCTAAATTGAATTTACTACAAAAACGACCCAGTTTAGAGGGCTAAAAGCTAGTTAAATAGGACATTCTCACTAATGTAGCACACATGGTCTGTTCCAGTGTGACTAGAGCAATCATTTGACACCGTTTCAAGAGACAATGGAGCTTTTTATGCACCCCCAGACAAATTTGAAAAAACAAAGCTAAATTGAATTTACTACATAAACGACCCAGTTTAGAGGGCTAAAAGCTAGTTAAATAGGACATTCTCAGTAATGTAGCACACATGGTCTGTTCCAGTGTGACTAGAGATATCATTTGACACCGTTTCAATAGACAATGGAGCTTTTCTGCGATTTTTATGCACCCCCAGACAAATTTGACAAACAAAGCTAAATTGAATTTGATACAAAAACGACCCAGTTTAGAGGGCTAAAAGCTAGTTAAATAGGACATTCTCAGTAATGTAGCACACATGGTCTGTTCCAGTGTGACTAGAGCTATCATTTGACACCGTTTCAATAGACAATGGAGCTTTTCTGCGATTTTTATGCACCCCAGACAAATTTGACAAACAAAGCTAAATTGAATTTACTACAAAAACGACCCAGTTTAGAGGGCTAAAAGCTAGTTAAATTGGACATTCTCAGTAATGTAGCACACATGGTCTGTTCCAGTTTGACTAGAGCTATCATTTGACACCGTTTCAATAGACAATGGAGCTTTTCTGCGATTTTTATGCACCCCCAGACAAATTTGACAAAGCTAAATTGAATTTACTACAAAAACGACACAGTTTAGAGGGCTAAAAGCTAGTTAAATAGGACATTCTCAGTAATGTAGCACACATGGTCTGTTCCAGTGTGACTAGAGCAATCATTTGACACCGTTTCAATAGACAATGGAGCTTTTTATGCACCCCCAGACAAATTTGACAAAAAAAGCTAAATTGAATTTACTACATAAACGACCCAGTTTAGAGGGCTAAAAGCTAGTTAAATAGGACATTCTCAGTAATGTAGCACACATGGTCTGTTCCAGTGTGACTAGAGCTATCATTTGACACCGTTTCAATAGACAATGGAGCTTTTCTGCGATTTTTATGCACCCCCAGACAAATTTGACAAACAAAGCTAAATTGAATTTACTACAAAAACGACCTAGTTTAACCTGTTGGGTCTAGGGGGCAGCATTTGCACGTCTGGATAAAAAAAATGTACCCGATTTAATCTGGTTACTAATCCTACCCAGTAACTAGAATATGCATATACTTATTATATATGGATAGAAAACACTCTAAAGTTTCCAAAACTGTTTGAATGGTGTCTGTGAGTATAACAGAACTCATTTGGCAGGCAAAACCCTGAGACATTTTCTGACAGGAAGTGGATACCTGATGTGTTGTATTGATTTTAAACCTATCCCATTGAAAAACACAGGGGTTTAGGAATATTTTGGCACTTCCTATTGCTTCCACTAGATGTCACCAGCCTTTACAAAGTGTTTTGAGTCTTCTGGAGGGAGATCTGACCGAACAAGAGCCATGGAACGGTGATGTCCCATTAGACACCTGGCGCGCTACTTCATGTTGGGTACCCTCGTTCCAATACGTTATAAAAGGCTATGCATTCGTCCACCTTGAATATTATTCATGTTCTGGTTAAAAAAGGCCCTAATGATTTATGCTATACAACGTTTGACATGTTTGAACGAACGGAAATATATTTTTTCCCCTCGTTCATGACGAGAAGTCCGGCTGGCTTACATCATGTGCTAACGAGACGGAGATTTTTGGACATAAATGATGAGCTTTTTTGAACAAAACTACATTCGTTATGGACCTGTGATACCTGGAAGTGACATCTGATGAAGAGAATCAAAGGTAATGGATTATTTACATAGTATTTTCGATTTTAGATCTCCCCAACATGACGTCTAGTCTGTATCGCAACGCGTATTTTTCTGGGCACAGTGCTCAGATTATTGCAAAGTGTGATTTCCCAGTAAGGTTATTTTTAAATCTGGCAAGTTGATTGCGTTCAAAAGATGTAAATCTATAATTCTTTAAATGACAATATAATATTTTACCAATGTTTTCTAATTTTAATTATTTAATTTGTGACGCTGACTTGACTGCCGGTTATTGGAGGGAAACGATTTCCTCAACATCAATGCCATAGTAAAACGCTGTTTTTGTATATAAATATGAACTTGATAGAACTAAAAATGCATGCATTGTCTAACATAATGTCCTAGGAGTGTCATCTGATGGAGATTGTAAAAGGTTAGTGTATCATTTTAGCTGGTTTTATGGTTTTGGTGACCCTGTCTTTGACTTGACAAAACATTACACACAACTCTTGTAAATGTACTGTCCTAACATACTCTAAATTTATGCTTTCGCCGTAAAACCTTTTTGAAATCGTAAAACGTGGTTAGATTAAGGAGATGTTTATCTTTCAAATGGTGTAACATAGTTGTATTTTTGAAAAATTTGAATTTTGACATTTATTTGGATTCAAATTTGCCGCTCTTGAAATGCACCTGCTGTTGATGGAGTGCACCACAGGTGGCACGCTAGCGTCCCACCTAGCCCCAAGAGGTTAGAGGGCTAAAAGCTAGTTAAATAGGACATTCTCAGTAATGTAGCACACATGGTCTGTTCCAGTGTGACTAGAGATATCATTTGACACCGTTTCAATAGACAATGGAGCTTTTCTGCGATTTTTATGCACCCCCAGACAAATTTGACAAACAAAGCTAAATTGAATTTGATACAAAAACGACCCAGTTTAGAGGGCTAAAAGCTAGTTAAATAGGACATTCTCAGTAATGTAGCACACATGGTCTGTTCCAGTGTGACTAGAGCTATCATTTGACACCGTTTCAATAGACAATGGAGCTTTTCTGCGATTTTTATGCACCCCAGACAAATTTGACAAACAAAGCTAAATTGAATTTACTACAAAAACGACCCAGTTTAGAGGGCTAAAAGCTAGTTAAATTGGACATTCTCAGTAATGTAGCACACATGGTCTGTTCCAGTTTGACTAGAGCTATCATTTGACACCGTTTCAATAGACAATGGAGCTTTTCTGCGATTTTTATGCAACCCCAGACAAATTTGACAAAGCTAAATTGAATTTACTACAAAAACGACACAGTTTAGAGGGCTAAAAGCTAGTTAAATAGGACATTCTCAGTAATGTAGCACACACGGTCTGTTCCAGTGTGACTAGAGCTATCATTTGACACCGTTTCAATAGACAATGGAGCTTTTCTGCGATTTTTATGCACCCTCAGACAAATTTGACAAACAAAGCTAAATTGAATTTGACACAAAAACGACCCAGTTTAGAGGGCTAAAAGCTAGTTAAATAGGACATTCTCACTAATGTAGCACACATGGTCTGTTCCAGTGTGACTAGAGCTATCATTTGACACCGTTTCAATAGACAATGGAGCTTTTCTGCATTTTTTTATGCACCCCCAGACAAATTTGACAAACAAAGCTAAATTGAATTTACTACAAAAAGGACCCAGTTTAGAGGGCTAAAAGCTAGTTAAATAGGACATTCTCAGTAATGTAGCACACATGGTCTGTTCCAATGTGACTAGAGCAATCATTTGACACCGTTTCAATAGACAATGGAGCTTTTTATGCACCCCCAGACAAATTTGACAAACAAAGCTAAATTGAATTTACTACATAAACGACCCAGTTTAGAGGGCTAAAAGCTAGTTAAATAGGACATTCTCAGTAATGTAGCACACATGGTCTGTTCCAGTGTGACTAGAGCTATCATTTGACACCGTTTCAATAGACAATGGAGCTTTTCTGCGATTTTTATGCACCCCCAGACAAATTTGACAAACAAAGCTAAATTGAATTTACTACAAAAACGACCCAGTTTAGAGGGCTAAAAGCTAGTTAAATAGGACATTCTCACTAATGTAGCACACATGGTCTGTTCCAGTGTGACTAGAGCAATCATTTGACACCGTTTCAAGAGACAATGGAGCTTTTTATGCACCCCCAGACAAATTTGAAAAAACAAAGCTAAATTGAATTTACTACATAAACGACCCAGTTTAGAGGGCTAAAAGCTAGTTAAATAGGACATTCTCAGTAATGTAGCACACATGGTCTGTTCCAGTGTGACTAGAGATATCATTTGACACCGTTTCAATAGACAATGGAGCTTTTCTGCGATTTTTATGCACCCCCAGACAAATTTGACAAACAAAGCTAAATTGAATTTGATACAAAAACGACCCAGTTTAGAGGGCTAAAAGCTAGTTAAATAGGACATTCTCAGTAATGTAGCACACATGGTCTGTTCCAGTGTGACTAGAGCTATCATTTGACACCGTTTCAATAGACAATGGAGCTTTTCTGCGATTTTTATGCACCCCAGACAAATTTGACAAACAAAGCTAAATTGAATTTACTACAAAAACGACCCAGTTTAGAGGGCTAAAAGCTAGTTAAATTGGACATTCTCAGTAATGTAGCACACATGGTCTGTTCCAGTTTGACTAGAGCTATCATTTGACACCGTTTCAATAGACAATGGAGCTTTTCTGCGATTTTTATGCACCCCCAGACAAATTTGACAAAGCTAAATTGAATTTACTACAAAAACGACACAGTTTAGAGGGCTAAAAGCTAGTTAAATAGGACATTCTCAGTAATGTAGCACACATGGTCTGTTCCAGTGTGACTAGAGCTATCATTTGACACCGTTTCAATAGACAATGGAGCTTTTCTGCGATTTTTATGCACCCTCAGACAAATTTGACAAACAAAGCTAAATTGAATTTGACACAAAAACGACCCAGTTTAGAGGGCTAAAAGCTAGTTAAATAGGACATTCTCACTAATGTAGCACACATGGTCTGTTCCAGTGTGACTAGAGCTATCATTTGACACCGTTTCAATAGACAATGGAGCTTTTCTGCATTTTTTTATGCACCCCCAGACAAATTTGACAAACAAAGCTAAATTGAATTTACTACAAAAACGACCCAGTTTAGAGGGCTAAAAGCTAGTTAAATAGGACATTCTCAGTAATGTAGCACACATGGTCTGTTCCAATGTGACTAGAGCAATCATTTGACACCGTTTCAATAGACAATGGAGCTTTTTATGCACCCCCAGACAAATTTGACAAACAAAGCTAAATTGAATTTACTACATAAACGACCCAGTTTAGAGGGCTAAAAGCTAGTTAAATAGGACATTCTCAGTAATGTAGCACACATGGTCTGTTCCAGTGTGACTAGAGCTATCATTTGACACCGTTTCAATAGACAATGGAGCTTTTCTGCGATTTTTATGCACCCCCAGACAAATTTGACAAACAAAGCTAAATTGAATTTACTACAAAAACGACCCAGTTTAGAGGGCTAAAAGCTAGTTAAATAGGACATTCTCACTAATGTAGCACACATGGTCTGTTCCAGTGTGACTAGAGCTATCATTTGACACCGTTTCAATAGACAATGGAGCTTTTCTGCATTTTTTATGCACCCCCAGACAAATTTGACAAACAAAGCTAAATTGAATTTACTACAAAAACGACCCAGTTTAGAGGGCTAAAAGCTAGTTAAATAGGACATTCTCAGTAATGTAGCACACATGGTCTGTTCCAGTGTGACTAGAGCAATCATTTGACACCGTTTCAATAGACAATGGAGCTTTTTATGCACCCCCAGACAAATTTGAAAAAACAAAGCTAAATTGAATTTACTACATAAACGACCCAGTTTAGAGGGCTAAAAGCTAGTTAAATAGGACATTCTCACTAATGTAGCACACATGGTCTGTTCCAGTGTGACTAGAGCTATCATTTGACACCGTTTCAATAGACAATGGAGCTTTTCTGCGATTGTTATGCACCCTCAGACAAATTTGACAAAGCTAAATTGAATTTGATACAAAAACGACCGAGTTTAGAGGGCTAAAAGCTAGTTAAATAGGACATTCTCAGTAATGTAGCACACATGGTCTGTTCCAGTGTGACTAGAGCTATCATTTGACACCGTTTCAATAGACAATGGAGCTTTTCTGCGATTTTTATGCACCCCCAGACAAATTTGACAAACAAAGCTAAATTGAATTTACTACAAAAACGACCCAGTTTAGAGGGCTAAAAGCTAGTTAAATAGGACATTCTCAGTAATGTAGCACACATGGTCTGTTCCAGTGTGACTAGAGCAATCATTTGACACCGTTTCAATAGACAATGGAGCTTTTCTGCATTTTTTATGCACCCCCAGACAAATTTGACAAACAAAGCTAAATTGAATTTACTACAAAAACGACCCAGTTTAGAGGGCTAAAAGCTAGTTAAATAGGACATTCTCAGTAATGTAGCACACATGGTCTGTTCCAGTGTGACTAGAGCTATCATTTGACACCGTTTCAATAGACAATGGAGCTTTTCTGCATTTTTTATGCACCCCCAGACAAATTTGACAAACAAAGCTAAATTGAATTTACTACAAAAACGACCCAGTTTAGAGGGCTAAAAGCTAGTTAAATAGGACATTCTCAGTAATGTAGCACACATGGTCTGTTCCAGTGTGACTAGAGCAATCATTTGACACCGTTTCAATAGACAATGGAGCTTTTTATGCACCCCCAGACAAATTTGACAAACAAAGCTAAATTGAATTTACTACAAAAACGACCCAGTTTAGAGGGCTAAAAGCTAGTTAAATAGGACATTCTCACTAATGTAGCACACATGGTCTGTTCCAGTGTGACTAGAGCTATCATTTGACACCGTTTCAATAGACAATGGAGCTTTTCTGCATTTTTTATGCACCCCCAGACAAATTTGACAAACAAAGCTAAATTGAATTTACTACAAAAACGACCCAGTTTAGAGGGCTAAAAGCTAGTTAAATAGGACATTCTCAGTAATGTAGCACACATGGTCTGTTCCAGTGTGACTAGAGCAATCATTTGACACCGTTTCAATAGACAATGGAGCTTTTTATGCACCCCCAGACAAATTTGACAAACAAAGCTAAATTGAATTTACTACAAAAACGACCCAGTTTAGAGGGCTAAAAGCTAGTTAAATAGGACATTCTCAGTAATGTAGCACACATGGTCTGTTCCAGTGTGACTAGAGCAATCATTTGACACCGTTTCAATAGACAATGGAGCTTTTCTGCATTTTTTATGCACCCCCAGACAAATTTGACAAACAAAGCTAAATTGAATTTACTACAAAAACGACCCAGTTTAGAGGGCTAAAAGCTAGTTAAATTGGACATTCTCAGTAATGTAGCACACATGGTCTGTTCCAGTTTGACTAGAGCTATCATTTTACACCGTTTCAATAGACAATGGAGCTTTTCTGCGATTTTTATGTACCCCCAGACAAATTTGACAAACAAATCTAAATTGAATTTACTACAAAAACGACCCAGTTTAGAGGGCTAAAAGCTAGTTAAATAGGACATTCTCAGTAATGTAGCACACATGGTCTGTTCCAGTGTGACTAGAGCAATCATTTGACACCGTTTCAATAGACAATGGAGCTTTTCTGCATTTTTTATGCACCCCCAGACAAATTTGACAAACAAAGCTAAATTGAATTTACTACAAAAACGACCCAGTTTAGAGGGCTAAAAGCTAGTTAAATTGGACATTCTCAGTAATGTAGCACACATGGTCTGTTCCAGTTTGACTAGAGCTATCATTTGACACCGTTTCAATAGACAATGGAGCTTTTCTGCGATTTTTATGCACCCCCAGACAAATTTGACAAATCTAAATTGAATTTACTACAAAAACGACCCAGTTTAGAGGGCTAAAAGCTAGTTAAATAGGACATTCTCACTAATGTAGCACACATGGTCTGTTCCAGTGTGACTAGAGCTATCATTTGACACCGTTTCAATAGACAATGGAGCTTTTCTGCATTTTTTATGCACCCCCAGACAAATTTGACAAACAAAGCTAAATTGAATTTACTACAAAAACGACCCAGTTTAGAGGGCTAAAAGCTAGTTAAATAGGACATTCTCAGTAATGTAGCACACATGGTCTGTTCCAGTGTGACTAGAGCAATCATTTGACACCGTTTCAATAGACAATGGAGCTTTTTATGCACCCCCAGACAAATTTGACAAACAAAGCTAAATTGAATTTACTACAAAAACGACCCAGTTTAGAGGGCTAAAAGCTAGTTAAATAGGACATTCTCAGTAATGTAGCACACATGGTCTGTTCCAGTGTGACTAGAGCAATCATTTGACACCGTTTCAATAGACAATGGAGCTTTTCTGCATTTTTTATGCACCCCCAGACAAATTTGACAAACAAAGCTAAATTGAATTTACTACAAAAACGACCCAGTTTAGAGGGCTAAAAGCTAGTTAAATAGGACATTCTCAGTAATGTAGCACACATGGTCTGTTCCAGTGTGACTAGAGCTATCATTTGACACCGTTTCAATAGACAATGGAGCTTTTCTGCATTTTTTATGCATCCCCAGACAAATTTGACAAACAAAGCTAAATTGAATTTACTACAAAAACGACCCAGTTTAGAGGGCTAAAAGCTAGTTAAATAGGACATTCTCAGTAATGTAGCACACATGGTCTGTTCCAGTGTGACTAGAGCAATCATTTGACACCGTTTCAATAGACAATGGAGCTTTTTATGCACCCCCAGACAAATTTGACAAACAAAGCTAAATTGAATTTACTACAAAAACGACCCAGTTTAGAGGGCTAAAAGCTAGTTAAATAGGACATTCTCACTAATGTAGCACACATGGTCTGTTCCAGTGTGACTAGAGCTATCATTTGACACCGTTTCAATAGACAATGGAGCTTTTCTGCATTTTTTATGCACCCCCAGACAAATTTGACAAACAAAGCTAAATTGAATTTACTACAAAAACGACCCAGTTTAGAGGGCTAAAAGCTAGTTAAATAGGACATTCTCAGTAATGTAGCACACATGGTCTGTTCCAGTGTGACTAGAGCAATCATTTGACACCGTTTCAATAGACAATGGAGCTTTTTATGCACCCCCAGACAAATTTGACAAACAAAGCTAAATTGAATTTACTACAAAAACGACCCAGTTTAGAGGGCTAAAAGCTAGTTAAATTGGACATTCTCAGTAATGTAGCACACATGGTCTGTTCCAGTTTGACTAGAGCTATCATTTGACACCGTTTCAATAGACAATGGAGCTTTTCTGCGATTTTTATGCACCCCCAGACAAATTTGACAAAGCTAAATTGAATTTACTACAAAAACGACCCAGTTTAGAGGGCTAAAAGCTAGTTAAATAGGACATTCTCAGTAATGTAGCACACATGGTCTGTTCCAGTGTGACTAGAGCAATCATTTGACACCGTTTCAATAGACAATGGAGCTTTTCTGCATTTTTTATGCACCCCCAGACAAATTTGACAAACAAAGCTAAATTGAATTTACTACAAAAACGACCCAGTTTAGAGGGCTAAAAGCTAGTTAAATAGGACATTCTCAGCAATGTAGCACACATGGTCTGTTCCAGTGTGACTAGAGCTATCATTTGACACCGTTTCAATAGACAATGGAGCTTTTCTGCATTTTTTATGCACCCCCAGACAAATTTGACAAACAAAGCTAAATTGAATTTACTACAAAAACGACCCAGTTTAGAGGGCTAAAAGCTAGTTAAATAGGACATTCTCAGTAATGTAGCACACATGGTCTGTTCCAGTGTGACTAGAGCAATCATTTGACACCGTTTCAATAGACAATGGAGCTTTTCTGCATTTTTTATGCACCCCCAGACAAATTTGACAAACAAAGCTAAATTGAATTTACTACAAAAACGACCCAGTTTAGAGGGCTAAAAGCTAGTTAAATTGGACATTCTCAGTAATGTAGCACACATGGTCTGTTCCAGTTTGACTAGAGCTATCATTTTACACCGTTTCAATAGACAATGGAGCTTTTCTGCGATTTTTATGTACCCCCAGACAAATTTGACAAACAAATCTAAATTGAATTTACTACAAAAACGACCCAGTTTAGAGGGCTAAAAGCTAGTTAAATAGGACATTCTCAGTAATGTAGCACACATGGTCTGTTCCAGTGTGACTAGAGCAATCATTTGACACCGTTTCAATAGACAATGGAGCTTTTCTGCATTTTTTATGCACCCCCAGACAAATTTGACAAACAAAGCTAAATTGAATTTACTACAAAAACGACCCAGTTTAGAGGGCTAAAAGCTAGTTAAATTGGACATTCTCAGTAATGTAGCACACATGGTCTGTTCCAGTTTGACTAGAGCTATCATTTGACACCGTTTCAATAGACAATGGAGCTTTTCTGCGATTTTTATGCACCCCCAGACAAATTTGACAAAGCTAAATTGAATTTACTACAAAAACGACCCAGTTTAGAGGGCTAAAAGCTAGTTAAATAGGACATTCTCAGTAATGTAGCACACATGGTCTGTTCCAGTGTGACTAGAGCAATCATTTGACACCGTTTCAATAGACAATGGAGCTTTTCTGCGATTTTTATGCACCCCCAGACAAATTTGACAAATCTAAATTGAATTTACTACAAAAACGACCCAGTTTAGAGGGCTAAAAGCTAGTTAAATTGGACATTCTCAGTAATGTAGCACACATGGTCTGTTCCAGTGTGACTAGAGCTATCATTTGACACCGTTTCAATAGACAATGGAGCTTTTCTGCGATTTTTATGCACCCCCAGACAAATTTGACAAACAAAGCAAAATTGAATTTGATACAAAAACAACCCAGTTTAGAGGGCTAAAAGCTAGTTAAATAGGACATTCTGAGTAATGTAGCACACATGGTCTGTTCCAGTGTGACTAGAGCTATCATTTGACACCGTTTCAATAGACAATGGAGCTTTTCTGCGATTTTTATGCACCCCCAGACAAATTTGACAAACAGAGCTAAATTGAATTTGATACAAAAACGACCCAGTTTAGAGGGCTAAAAGCTAGTTAAATAGGACATTCTCAGTAATGTAGCACACATGGTCTGTTCCAGTGTGACTAGAGCTATCATTTGACACAGTTTCAATAGACAATGGAGCTTTTCTGCGATTTTTATGCACCCCCAGACAAATTTGACAAACAGAGCTAAATTGAATTTGATACAAAAACGACCCAGTTGAGAGGGCTAAAAGCTAGTTAAATAGGACATTCTCAGTAATGTAGCACACATGGTCTGTTCCAGTGTGACTAGAGCTATCATTTGACACAGTTTCAATAGACAATGGAGCTTTTCTGCGATTTTTATGCACCCCCAGACAAATTTGACAAACAGAGCTAAATTGAATTTGATACAAAAACGACCCAGTTTAGAGGGCTAAAAGCTAGTTAAATAGGACATTCTCAGTAATGTAGCACACATGGTCTGTTCCAGTGTGACTAGAGCTATCATTTGACACCGTTTCAATAGAAAATGGAGCTTTTCTGCGATTTTTATGCACCCTCAGACAAATTTGACAAACAAAGCTAAATTGAATTTGATACAAAAACGACCCAGTTTAGAGGGCTAAAAGCTAGTTAAATAGGACATTCTCAGTAATGTAGCACACATGGTCTGTTCCAGTTTGACTAGAGCTATCATTTGACACCGTTTCAATAGACAATGGAGCTTTTCTGCGATTTTTATGCACCCCCAGACAAATTTGACAAAGCTAAATTGAATTTACTACAAAAACGACCCAGTTTAGAGGGCTAAAAGCTAGTTAAATAGGACATTCTCAGTAATGTAGCACACATGGTCTGTTCCAGTGTGACTAGAGCTATCATTTGACACCGTTTCAATAGACAATGGAGCTTTTCTGCGATTTTTATGCACCCTCAGACAAATTTGACAAACAAAGCTAAATTGAATTTGATACAAAAACAACCCAGTTTAGAGGGCTAAAAGCTAGTTAAATAGGACATTCTCAGTAATGTAGCACACATGGTCTGTTCCAGTGTGACTAGAGCAATCATTTGACACCGTTTCAATAGACAATGGAGCTTTTTATGCACCCCCAGACAAATTTGACAAACAAAGCTAAATTGAATTTACTACAAAAACGACCCAGTTTAGAGGGCTAAAAGCTAGTTAAATAGGACATTCTCACTAATGTAGCACACATGGTCTGTTCCAGTGTGACTAGAGCTATCATTTGACACCGTTTCAATAGACAATGGAGCTTTTCTGCATTTTTTATGCACCCCCAGACAAATTTGACAAACAAAGCTAAATTGAATTTACTACAAAAACGACCCAGTTTAGAGGGCTAAAAGCTAGTTAAATAGGACATTCTCAGTAATGTAGCACACATGGTCTGTTCCAGTGTGACTAGAGCTATCATTTGACACCGTTTCAATAGAAAATGGAGCTTTTCTGCGATTTTTATGCACCCTCAGACAAATTTGACAAACAAAGCTAAATTGAATTTGATACAAAAACGACCCAGTTTAGAGGGCTAAAAGCTAGTTAAATAGGACATTCTCAGTAATGTAGCACACATGGTCTGTTCCAGTTTGACTAGAGCTATCATTTGACACCGTTTCAATAGACAATGGAGCTTTTCTGCGATTTTTATGCACCCCCAGACAAATTTGACAAAGCTAAATTGAATTTACTACAAAAACGACCCAGTTTAGAGGGCTAAAAGCTAGTTAAATAGGACATTCTCAGTAATGTAGCACACATGGTCTGTTCCAGTGTGACTAGAGCTATCATTTGACACCGTTTCAATAGACAATGGAGCTTTTCTGCGATTTTTATGCACCCTCAGACAAATTTGACAAACAAAGCTAAATTGAATTTGATACAAAAACAACCCAGTTTAGAGGGCTAAAAGCTAGTTAAATAGGACATTCTCAGTAATGTAGCACACATGGTCTGTTCCAGTGTGACTAGAGCAATCATTTGACACCGTTTCAATAGACAATGGAGCTTTTTATGCACCCCCAGACAAATTTGACAAACAAAGCTAAATTGAATTTACTACAAAAACGACCCAGTTTAGAGGGCTAAAAGCTAGTTAAATAGGACATTCTCACTAATGTAGCACACATGGTCTGTTCCAGTGTGACTAGAGCTATCATTTGACACCGTTTCAATAGACAATGGAGCTTTTCTGCATTTTTTATGCACCCCCAGACAAATTTGACAAACAAAGCTAAATTGAATTTACTACAAAAACGACCCAGTTTAGAGGGCTAAAAGCTAGTTAAATAGGACATTCTCAGTAATGTAGCACACATGGTCTGTTCCAGTGTGACTAGAGCAATCATTTGACACCGTTTCAATAGACAATGGAGCTTTTTATGCACCCCCAGACAAATTTGACAAACAAAGCTAAATTGAATTTACTACAAAAACGACCCAGTTTAGAGGGCTAAAAGCTAGTTAAATAGGACATTCTCACTAATGTAGCACACATGGTCTGTTCCAGTGTGACTAGAGCTATCATTTGACACCGTTTCAATAGACAATGGAGCTTTTCTGCATTTTTTATGCACCCCCAGACAAATTTGACAAACAAAGCTAAATTGAATTTACTACAAAAACGACCCAGTTTAGAGGGCTAAAAGCTAGTTAAATAGGACATTCTCAGTAATGTAGCACACATGGTCTGTTCCAGTGTGACTAGAGCAATCATTTGACACCGTTTCAATAGACAATGGAGCTTTTCTGCATTTTTTATGCACCCCCAGACAAATTTGACAAAGCTAAATTGAATTTACTACAAAAACGACCCAGTTTAGAGGGCTAAAAGCTAGTTAAATAGGACATTCTCAGTAATGTAGCACACATGGTCTGTTCCAGTGTGACTAGAGCTATCATTTGACACCGTTTCAATAGACAATGGAGCTTTTCTGCATTTTTTATGCAACCCCAGACAAATTTGACAAACAAAGCTAAATTGAATTTACTACAAAAACGACCCAGTTTAGAGGGCTAAAAGCTAGTTAAATAGGACATTCTCAGTAATGTAGCACACATGGTCTGTTCCAGTGTGACTAGAGCAATCATTTGACACCGTTTCAATAGACAATGGAGCTTTTTATGCACCCCCAGACAAATTTGACAAACAAAGCTAAATTGAATTTACTACAAAAACGACCCAGTTTAGAGGGCTAAAAGCTAGTTAAATAGGACATTCTCAGTAATGTAGCACACATGGTCTTTTCCAGTGTGACTAGAGCAATCATTTGACACCGTTTCAATAGACAATGGAGCTTTTTATGCACCCCCAGACAAATTTGACAAACAAAGCTAAATTGAATTTACTACAAAAACGACCCAGTTTAGAGGGCTAAAAGCTAGTTAAATAGGACATTCTCAGTAATGTAGCACACATGGTCTGTTCCAGTGTGACTAGAGCTATCATTTGACACCGTTTCAATAGACAATGGAGCTTTTCTGCGATTTTTATGCACCCTCAGACAAATTTGACAAACAAAGCAAAATTGAATTTGATACAAAAACAACCCAGTTTAGAGGGCTAAAAGCTAGTTAAATAGGACATTCTCAGTAATGTAGCACACATGGTCTGTTCCAGTGTGACTAGAGCTATCATTTGACACCGTTTCAATAGACAATGGAGCTTTTCTGCGATTTTTATGCACCCCCAGACAAATTTGACAAACAGAGCTAAATTGAATTTGATACAAAAACGACCCAGTTTAGAGGGCTAAAAGCTAGTTAAATAGGACATTCTCAGTAATGTAGCACACATGGTCTGTTCCAGTGTGACTAGAGCTATCATTTGACACAGTTTCAATAGACAATGGAGCTTTTTATGCACCCCCAGACAAATTTGACAAACAAAGCTAAATTGAATTTACTACAAAAACGACCCAGTTTAGAGGGCTAAAAGCTAGTTAAATAGGACATTCTCAGTAATGTAGCACACATGGTCTGTTCCAGTGTGACTAGAGCTATCATTTGACACCGTTTCAATAGACAATGGAGCTTTTCTGCGATTTTTATGCACCCTCAGACAAATTTGACAAACAAAGCAAAATTGAATTTGATACAAAAACAACCCAGTTTAGAGGGCTAAAAGCTAGTTAAATAGGACATTCTCAGTAATGTAGCACACATGGTCTGTTCCAGTGTGACTAGAGCTATCATTTGACACAGTTTCAATAGACAATGGAGCTTTTCTGCGATTTTTATGCACCCCCAGACAAATTTGACAAACAGAGCTAAATTGAATTTGATACAAAAACGACCCAGTTTAGAGGGCTAAAAGCTAGTTAAATAGGACATTCTCAGTAATGTAGCACACATGGTCTGTTCCAGTGTGACTAGAGCTATCATTTGACACCGTTTCAATAGAAAATGGAGCTTTTCTGCAATTTTTATGCACCCTCAGACAAATTTGACAAACAAAGCTAAATTGAATTTGATACAAAAACGACCCAGTTTAGAGGGCTAAAAGCTAGTTAAATAGGACATTCTCAGTAATGTAGCACACATGGTCTGTTCCAGTTTGACTAGAGCTATCATTTGACACCGTTTCAATAGACAATGGAGCTTTTCTGCGATTTTTATGCACCCCCAGACAAATTTGACAAAGCTAAATTGAATTTACTACAAAAACGACCCAGTTTAGAGGGCTAAAAGCTAGTTAAATAGGACATTCTCAGTAATGTAGCACACATGGTCTGTTCCAGTGTGACTAGAGCTATCATTTGACACCGTTTCAATAGACAATGGAGCTTTTCTGCGATTTTTATGCACCCCCAGACAAATTTGACAAAGCTAAATTGAATTTACTACAAAAACGACCCAGTTTAGAGGGCTAAAAGCTAGTTAAATAGGACATTCTCAGTAATGTAGCACACATGGTCTGTTCCAGTGTGACTAGAGCTATCATTTGACACCGTTTCAATAGACAATGGAGCTTTTCTGCGATTTTTATGCACCCCCAGACAAATTTGACAAACAGAGCTAAATTGAATTTGATACAAAAACGACCCAGTTTAGAGGGCTAAAAGCTAGTTAAATAGGACATTCTCAGTAATGTAGCACACATGGTCTGTTCCAGTGTGACTAGAGCTATCATTTGACACCGTTTCAATAGAAAATGGAGCTTTTCTGCAATTTTTATGCACCCTCAGACAAATTTGACAAACAAAGCTAAATTGAATTTGATACAAAAACGACCCAGTTTAGAGGGCTAAAAGCTAGTTAAATAGGACATTCTCAGTAATGTAGCACACATGGTCTGTTCCAGTTTGACTAGAGCTATCATTTGACACCGTTTCAATAGACAATGGAGCTTTTCTGCGATTTTTATGCACCCCCAGACAAATTTGACAAAGCTAAATTGAATTTACTACAAAAACGACCCAGTTTAGAGGGCTAAAAGCTAGTTAAATAGGACATTCTCAGTAATGTAGCACACATGGTCTGTTCCAGTTTGACTAGAGCTATCATTTGACACCGTTTCAATAGACAATGGAGCTTTTCTGCGATTTTTATGCACCCCCAGACAAATTTGACAAAGCTAAATTGAATTTACTACAAAAACGACCCAGTTTAGAGGGCTAAAAGCTAGTTAAATAGGACATTCTCAGTAATGTAGCACACATGGTCTGTTCCAGTGTGACTAGAGCTATCATTTGACACCGTTTCAATAGACAATGGAGCTTTTCTGCGATTTTTATGCACCCTCAGACAAATTTGACAAACAAAGCTAAATTGAATTTGATACAAAAACAACCCAGTTTAGAGGGCTAAAAGCTAGTTAAATAGGACATTCTCAGTAATGTAGCACACATGGTCTGTTCCAGTGTGACTAGAGCAATCATTTGACACCGTTTCAATAGACAATGGAGCTTTTTATGCACCCCCAGACAAATTTGACAAACAAAGCTAAATTGAATTTACTACAAAAACGACCCAGTTTAGAGGGCTAAAAGCTAGTTAAATAGGACATTCTCACTAATGTAGCACACATGGTCTGTTCCAGTGTGACTAGAGCTATCATTTGACACCGTTTCAATAGACAATGGAGCTTTTCTGCATTTTTTATGCACCCCCAGACAAATTTGACAAACAAAGCTAAATTGAATTTACTACAAAAACGACCCAGTTTAGAGGGCTAAAAGCTAGTTAAATAGGACATTCTCAGTAATGTAGCACACATGGTCTGTTCCAGTGTGACTAGAGCAATCATTTGACACCGTTTCAATAGACAATGGAGCTTTTTATGCACCCCCAGACAAATTTGACAAACAAAGCTAAATTGAATTTACTACAAAAACGACCCAGTTTAGAGGGCTAAAAGCTAGTTAAATAGGACATTCTCACTAATGTAGCACACATGGTCTGTTCCAGTGTGACTAGAGCTATCATTTGACACCGTTTCAATAGACAATGGAGCTTTTCTGCATTTTTTATGCACCCCCAGACAAATTTGACAAACAAAGCTAAATTGAATTTACTACAAAAACGACCCAGTTTAGAGGGCTAAAAGCTAGTTAAATAGGACATTCTCAGTAATGTAGCACACATGGTCTGTTCCAGTGTGACTAGAGCAATCATTTGACACCGTTTCAATAGACAATGGAGCTTTTCTGCATTTTTTATGCACCCCCAGACAAATTTGACAAAGCTAAATTGAATTTACTACAAAAACGACCCAGTTTAGAGGGCTAAAAGCTAGTTAAATAGGACATTCTCAGTAATGTAGCACACATGGTCTGTTCCAGTGTGACTAGAGCTATCATTTGACACCGTTTCAATAGACAATGGAGCTTTTCTGCATTTTTTATGCAACCCCAGACAAATTTGACAAACAAAGCTAAATTGAATTTACTACAAAAGAGACCCAGTTTAGAGGGCTAAAAGCTAGTTAAATTGGACATTCTCAGTAATGTAGCACACATGGTCTGTTCCAGTTTGACTAGAGCTATCATTTGACACCGTTTCAATAGACAATGGAGCTTTTCTGCGATTTTTATGCACCCCCAGACAAATTTGACAAAGCTAAATTGAATTTACTACAAAAACGACCCAGTTTAGAGGGCTAAAAGCTAGTTAAATAGGACATTCTCACTAATGTAGCACACATGGTCTGTTCCAGTGTGACTAGAGCTATCATTTGACACCGTTTCAATAGACAATGGAGCTTTTCTGCATTTTTTATGCACCCCCAGACAAATTTGACAAACAAAGCTAAATTGAATTTACTACAAAAACGACCCAGTTTAGAGGGCTAAAAGCTAGTTAAATAGGACATTCTCAGTAATGTAGCACACATGGTCTGTTCCAGTGTGACTAGAGCAATCATTTGACACCGTTTCAATAGACAATGGAGCTTTTTATGCACCCCCAGACAAATTTGACAAACAAAGCTAAATTGAATTTACTACAAAAACGACCCAGTTTAGAGGGCTAAAAGCTAGTTAAATAGGACATTCTCAGTAATGTAGCACACATGGTCTTTTCCAGTGTGACTAGAGCAATCATTTGACACCGTTTCAATAGACAATGGAGCTTTTTATGCACCCCCAGACAAATTTGACAAACAAAGCTAAATTGAATTTACTACAAAAACGACCCAGTTTAGAGGGCTAAAAGCTAGTTAAATAGGACATTCTCAGTAATGTAGCACACATGGTCTGTTCCAGTGTGACTAGAGCTATCATTTGACACCGTTTCAATAGACAATGGAGCTTTTCTGCGATTTTTATGCACCCTCAGACAAATTTGACAAACAAAGCAAAATTGAATTTGATACAAAAACAACCCAGTTTAGAGGGCTAAAAGCTAGTTAAATAGGACATTCTCAGTAATGTAGCACACATGGTCTGTTCCAGTGTGACTAGAGCTATCATTTGACACAGTTTCAATAGAAAATGGAGCTTTTCTGCGATTTTTATGCACCCCCAGACAAATTTGACAAACAGAGCTAAATTGAATTTGATACAAAAACGACCCAGTTTAGAGGGCTAAAAGCTAGTTAAATAGGACATTCTCAGTAATGTAGCACACATGGTCTGTTCCAGTGTGACTAGAGCTATCATTTGACACCGTTTCAATAGAAAATGGAGCTTTTCTGCAATTTTTATGCACCCTCAGACAAATTTGACAAACAAAGCTAAATTGAATTTGATACAAAAACGACCCAGTTTAGAGGGCTAAAAGCTAGTTAAATAGGACATTCTCAGTAATGTAGCACACATGGTCTGTTCCAGTTTGACTAGAGCTATCATTTGACACCGTTTCAATAGACAATGGAGCTTTTCTGCGATTTTTATGCACCCCCAGACAAATTTGACAAAGCTAAATTGAATTTACTACAAAAACGACCCAGTTTAGAGGGCTAAAAGCTAGTTAAATAGGACATTCTCAGTAATGTAGCACACATGGTCTGTTCCAGTGTGACTAGAGCTATCATTTGACACCGTTTCAATAGACAATGGAGCTTTTCTGCGATTTTTATGCACCCTCAGACAAATTTGACAAACAAAGCTAAATTGAATTTGATACAAAAACAACCCAGTTTAGAGGGCTAAAAGCTAGTTAAATAGGACATTCTCAGTAATGTAGCACACATGGTCTGTTCCAGTGTGACTAGAGCAATCATTTGACACCGTTTCAATAGACAATGGAGCTTTTTATGCACCCCCAGACAAATTTGACAAACAAAGCTAAATTGAATTTACTACAAAAACGACCCAGTTTAGAGGGCTAAAAGCTAGTTAAATAGGACATTCTCACTAATGTAGCACACATGGTCTGTTCCAGTGTGACTAGAGCTATCATTTGACACCGTTTCAATAGACAATGGAGCTTTTCTGCATTTTTTATGCACCCCCAGACAAATTTGACAAACAAAGCTAAATTGAATTTACTACAAAAACGACCCAGTTTAGAGGGCTAAAAGCTAGTTAAATAGGACATTCTCAGTAATGTAGCACACATGGTCTGTTCCAGTGTGACTAGAGCAATCATTTGACACCGTTTCAATAGACAATGGAGCTTTTTATGCACCCTCAGACAAATTTGACAAACAAAGCTAAATTGAATTTACTACAAAAACGACCCAGTTTAGAGGGCTAAAAGCTAGTTAAATAGGACATTCTCACTAATGTAGCACACATGGTCTGTTCCAGTGTGACTAGAGCTATCATTTGACACCGTTTCAATAGACAATGGAGCTTTTCTGCATTTTTTATGCACCCCCAGACAAATTTGACAAACAAAGCTAAATTGAATTTACTACAAAAACGACCCAGTTTAGAGGGCTAAAAGCTAGTTAAATAGGACATTCTCAGTAATGTAGCACACATGGTCTGTTCCAGTGTGACTAGAGCAATCATTTGACACCGTTTCAATAGACAATGGAGCTTTTCTGCATTTTTTATGCACCCCCAGACAAATTTGACAAACAAAGCTAAATTGAATTTACTACAAAAACGACCCAGTTTAGAGGGCTAAAAGCTAGTTAAATAGGACATTCTCAGCAATGTAGCACACATGGTCTGTTCCAGTGTGACTAGAGCTATCATTTGACACCGTTTCAATAGACAATGGAGCTTTTCTGCGATTTTTATGCACCCCCAGACAAATTTGACAAACAGAGCTAAATTGAATTTGATACAAAAATGACCCAGTTTAGAGGGCTAAAAGCTAGTTAAATAGGACATTCTCAGTAATGTAGCACACATGGTCTGTTCCAGTGTGACTAGAGCTATCATTTGACACCGTTTCAATAGAAAATGGAGCTTTTCTGCAATTTTTATGCACCCTCAGACAAATTTGACAAACAAAGCTAAATTGAATTTGATACAAAAACGACCCAGTTTAGAGGGCTAAAAGCTAGTTAAATAGGACATTCTCAGTAATGTAGCACACATGGTCTGTTCCAGTTTGACTAGAGCTATCATTTGACACCGTTTCAATAGACAATGGAGCTTTTCTGCGATTTTTATGCACCCCCAGACAAATTTGACAAAGCTAAATTGAATTTACTACAAAAACGACCCAGTTTAGAGGGCTAAAAGCTAGTTAAATAGGACATTCTCAGTAATGTAGCACACATGGTCTGTTCCAGTGTGACTAGAGCTATCATTTGACACCGTTTCAATAGACAATGGAGCTTTTCTGCGATTTTTATGCACCCTCAGACAAATTTGACAAACAAAGCTAAATTGAATTTGATACAAAAACAACCCAGTTTAGAGGGCTAAAAGCTAGTTAAATAGGACATTCTCAGTAATGTAGCACACATGGTCTGTTCCAGTGTGACTAGAGCAATCATTTGACACCGTTTCAATAGACAATGGAGCTTTTTATGCACCCCCAGACAAATTTGACAAACAAAGCTAAATTGAATTTACTACAAAAACGACCCAGTTTAGAGGGCTAAAAGCTAGTTAAATAGGACATTCTCAGTAATGTAGCACACATGGTCTGTTCCAGTGTGACTAGAGCAATCATTTGACACCGTTTCAATAGACAATGGAGCTTTTCTGCATTTTTTATGCACCCCCAGACAAATTTGACAAACAAAGCTAAATTGAATTTACTACAAAAACGACCCAGTTTAGAGGGCTAAAAGCTAGTTAAATAGGACATTCTCAGCAATGTAGCACACATGGTCTGTTCCAGTGTGACTAGAGCTATCATTTGACACCGTTTCAATAGACAATGGAGCTTTTCTGCGATTTTTATGCACCCCCAGACAAATTTGACAAACAGAGCTAAATTGAATTTGATACAAAAACGACCCAGTTTAGAGGGCTAAAAGCTAGTTAAATAGGACATTCTCAGTAATGTAGCACACATGGTCTGTTCCAGTGTGACTAGAGCTATCATTTGACACAGTTTCAATAGACAATGGAGCTTTTCTGCGATTTTTATGCACCCCCAGACAAATTTGACAAACAGAGCTAAATTGAATTTGATACAAAAACGACCCAGTTGAGAGGGCTAAAAGCTAGTTAAATAGGACATTCTCAGTAATGTAGCACACATGGTCTGTTCCAGTGTGACTAGAGCTATCATTTGACACAGTTTCAATAGACAATGGAGCTTTTCTGCGATTTTTATGCTCCCCCAGACAAATTTGACAAACAGAGCTAAATTGAATTTGATACAAAAACGACCCAGTTTAGAGGGCTAAAAGCTAGTTAAATAGGACATTCTCAGTAATGTAGCACACATGGTCTGTTCCAGTGTGACTAGAGCTATCATTTGACACCGTTTCAATAGAAAATGGAGCTTTTCTGCAATTTTTATGCACCCTCAGACAAATTTGACAAACAAAGCTAAATTGAATTTGATACAAAAACGACCCAGTTTAGAGGGCTAAAAGCTAGTTAAATAGGACATTCTCAGTAATGTAGCACACATGGTCTGTTCCAGTTTGACTAGAGCTATCATTTGACACCGTTTCAATAGACAATGGAGCTTTTCTGCGATTTTTATGCACCCCCAGACAAATTTGACAAAGCTAAATTGAATTTACTACAAAAACGACCCAGTTTAGAGGGCTAAAAGCTAGTTAAATAGGACATTCTCAGTAATGTAGCACACATGGTCTGTTCCAGTGTGACTAGAGCTATCATTTGACACCGTTTCAATAGACAATGGAGCTTTTCTGCGATTTTTATGCACCCTCAGACAAATTTGACAAACAAAGCTAAATTGAATTTGATACAAAAACAACCCAGTTTAGAGGGCTAAAAGCTAGTTAAATAGGACATTCTCAGTAATGTAGCACACATGGTCTGTTCCAGTGTGACTAGAGCAATCATTTGACACCGTTTCAATAGACAATGGAGCTTTTCTGCGATTTTTATGCACCCTCAGACAAATTTGACAAACAAAGCTAAATTGAATTTGATACAAAAACAACCCAGTTTAGAGGGCTAAAAGCTAGTTAAATAGGACATTCTCAGTAATGTAGCACACATGGTCTGTTCCAGTGTGACTAGAGCAATCATTTGACACCGTTTCAATAGACAATGGAGCTTTTTATGCACCCCCAGACAAATTTGACAAACAAAGCTAAATTGAATTTACTACAAAAACGACCCAGTTTAGAGGGCTAAAAGCTAGTTAAATAGGACATTCTCAGTAATGTAGCACACATGGTCTGTTCCAGTGTGACTAGAGCTATCATATGACACCGTTTCAATAGACAATGTAGCTTTTCTGCATTTTTTATGCACCCCCAGACAAATTTGACAAACAAAGCTAAATTTAATTTACTACAAAAACGACCCAGTTTAGAGGGCTAAAAGCTAGTTAAATAGGACATTCTCAGTAATGTAGCACACATGGTCTGTTCCAGTGTGACTAGAGCAATCATTTGACACCGTTTCAATAGACAATGGAGCTTTTTATGCACCCTCAGACAAATTTGACAAACAAAGCTAAATTGAATTTACTACAAAAACGACCCAGTTTAGAGGGCTAAAAGCTAGTTAAATAGGACATTCTCACTAATGTAGCACACATGGTCTGTTCCAGTGTGACTAGAGCTATCATTTGACACCGTTTCAATAGACAATGGAGCTTTTCTGCATTTTTTTATGCACCCCCAGACAAATTTGACAAACAAAGCTAAATTGAATTTACTACAAAAACGACCCAGTTTAGAGGGCTAAAAGCTAGTTAAATAGGACATTCTCAGTAATGTAGCACACATGGTCTGTTCCAGTGTGACTAGAGCAATCATTTGACACCGTTTCAATAGACAATGGAGCTTTTCTGCATTTTTTATGCACCCCCAGACAAATTTGACAAACAAAGCTAAATTGAATTTACTACAAAAACGACCCAGTTTAGAGGGCTAAAAGCTAGTTAAATAGGACATTCTCAGCAATGTAGCACACATGGTCTGTTCCAGTGTGACTAGAGCTATCATTTGACACCGTTTCAATAGACAATGGAGCTTTTCTCCATTTTTTATGCACCCCCAGACAAATTTGACAAACAAAGCTAAATTGAATTTACTACAAAAACGACCCAGTTTAGAGGGCTAAAAGCTAGTTAAATAGGACATTCTCAGTAATGTAGCACACATGGTCTGTTCCAGTGTGACTAGAGCAATCATTTGACACCGTTTCAATAGACAATGGAGCTTTTCTGCATTTTTTATGCACCCCCAGACAAATTTGACAAACAAAGCTAAATTGAATTTACTACAAAAACGACCCAGTTTAGAGGGCTAAAAGCTAGTTAAATTGGACATTCTCAGTAATGTAGCACACATGGTCTGTTCCAGTTTGACTAGAGCTATCATTTTACACCGTTTCAATAGACAATGGAGCTTTTCTGCGATTTTTATGTACCCCCAGACAAATTTGACAAACAAAGCTAAATTGAATTTACTACAAAAACGACCCAGTTTAGAGGGCTAAAAGCTAGTTAAATAGGACATTCTCAGCAATGTAGCACACATGGTCTGTTCCAGTGTGACTAGAGCTATCATTTGACACCGTTTCAATAGACAATGGAGCTTTTCTCCATTTTTTATGCACCCCCAGACAAATTTGACAAACAAAGCTAAATTGAATTTACTACAAAAACGACCCAGTTTAGAGGGCTAAAAGCTAGTTAAATAGGACATTCTCAGTAATGTAGCACACATGGTCTGTTCCAGTGTGACTAGAGCAATCATTTGACACCGTTTCAATAGACAATGGAGCTTTTTATGCACCCTCAGACAAATTTGACAAACAAAGCTAAATTGAATTTACTACAAAAACGACCCAGTTTAGAGGGCTAAAAGCTAGTTAAATAGGACATTCTCACTAATGTAGCACACATGGTCTGTTCCAGTGTGACTAGAGCTATCATTTGACACCGTTTCAATAGACAATGGAGCTTTTCTGCATTTTTTTATGCACCCCCAGACAAATTTGACAAACAAAGCTAAATTGAATTTACTACAAAAACGACCCAGTTTAGAGGGCTAAAAGCTAGTTAAATAGGACATTCTCAGTAATGTAGCACACATGGTCTGTTCCAGTGTGACTAGAGCAATCATTTGACACCGTTTCAATAGACAATGGAGCTTTTCTGCATTTTTTATGCACCCCCAGACAAATTTGACAAACAAAGCTAAATTGAATTTACTACAAAAACGACCCAGTTTAGAGGGCTAAAAGCTAGTTAAATAGGACATTCTCAGCAATGTAGCACACATGGTCTGTTCCAGTGTGACTAGAGCTATCATTTGACACCGTTTCAATAGACAATGGAGCTTTTCTCCATTTTTTATGCACCCCCAGACAAATTTGACAAACAAAGCTAAATTGAATTTACTACAAAAACGACCCAGTTTAGAGGGCTAAAAGCTAGTTAAATAGGACATTCTCAGTAATGTAGCACACATGGTCTGTTCCAGTGTGACTAGAGCAATCATTTGACACCGTTTCAATAGACAATGGAGCTTTTCTGCATTTTTTATGCACCCCCAGACAAATTTGACAAACAAAGCTAAATTGAATTTACTACAAAAACGACCCAGTTTAGAGGGCTAAAAGCTAGTTAAATTGGACATTCTCAGTAATGTAGCACACATGGTCTGTTCCAGTTTGACTAGAGCTATCATTTTACACCGTTTCAATAGACAATGGAGCTTTTCTGCGATTTTTATGTACCCCCAGACAAATTTGACAAACAAAGCTAAATTGAATTTACTACAAAAACGACCCAGTTTAGAGGGCTAAAAGCTAGTTAAATAGGACATTCTCAGTAATGTAGCACACATGGTCTGTTCCAGTGTGACTAGAGCAATCATTTGACACCGTTTCAATAGACAATGGAGCTTTTCTGCATTTTTTATGCACCCCCAGACAAATTTGACAAACAAAGCTAAATTGAATTTACTACAAAAACGACCCAGTTTAGAGGGCTAAAAGCTAGTTAAATTGGACATTCTCAGTAATGTAGCACACATGGTCTGTTCCAGTTTGACTAGAGCTATCATTTGACACCGTTTCAATAGACAATGGAGCTTTTCTGCGATTTTTATGCACCCCCAGACAAATTTGACAAAGCTAAATTGAATTTACTACAAAAACGACCCAGTTTAGAGGGCTAAAAGCTAGTTAAATAGGACATTCTCAGTAATGTAGCACACATGGTCTGTTCCAGTGTGACTAGAGCTATCATTTGACACCGTTTCAATAGACAATGGAGCTTTTCTGCGATTTTTATGCACCCTCAGACAAATTTGACAAACAAAGCTAAATTGAATTTGATACAAAAACAACCCAGTTTAGAGGGCTAAAAGCTAGTTAAATAGGACATTCTCAGTAATGTAGCACACATGGTCTGTTCCAGTGTGACTAGAGCAATCATTTGACACCGTTTCAATAGACAATGGAGCTTTTTATGCACCCCCAGACAAATTTGACAAACAAAGCTAAATTGAATTTACTACAAAAACGACCCAGTTTAGAGGGCTAAAAGCTAGTTAAATAGGACATTCTCACTAATGTAGCACACATGGTCTGTTCCAGTGTGACTAGAGCTATCATTTGACACCGTTTCAATAGACAATGGAGCTTTTCTGCATTTTTTATGCACCCCCAGACAAATTTGACAAACAAAGCTAAATTGAATTTACTACAAAAACGACCCAGTTTAGAGGGCTAAAAGCTAGTTAAATAGGACATTCTCAGTAATGTAGCACACATGGTCTGTTCCAGTGTGACTAGAGCAATCATTTGACACCGTTTCAATAGACAATGGAGCTTTTTATGCACCCTCAGACAAATTTGACAAACAAAGCTAAATTGAATTTACTACAAAAACGACCCAGTTTAAAGGGCTAAAAGCTAGTTAAATAGGACATTCTCAGTAATGTAGCACACATGGTCTGTTCCAGTGTGACTAGAGCTATCATTTGACACCGTTTCAATAGACAATGGAGCTTTTCTGCGATTTTTATGCACCCTCAGACAAATTTGACAAACAAAGCTAAATTGAATTTGATACAAAAACAACCCAGTTTAGAGGGCTAAAAGCTAGTTAAATAGGACATTCTCAGTAATGTAGCACACATGGTCTGTTCCAGTGTGACTAGAGCAATCATTTGACACCGTTTCAATAGACAATGGAGCTTTTTATGCACCCCCAGACAAATTTGACAAACAAAGCTAAATTGAATTTACTACAAAAACGACCCAGTTTAGAGGGCTAAAAGCTAGTTAAATAGGACATTCTCAGTAATGTAGCACACATGGTCTGTTCCAGTGTGACTAGAGCTATCATTTGACACCGTTTCAATAGACAATGGAGCTTTTCTGCATTTTTTATGCACCCCCAGACAAATTTGACAAACAAAGCTAAATTGAATTTACTACAAAAACGACCCAGTTTAGAGGGCTAAAAGCTAGTTAAATAGGACATTCTCAGTAATGTAGCACACATGGTCTGTTCCAGTGTGACTAGAGCAATCATTTGACACCGTTTCAATAGACAATGGAGCTTTTTATGCACCCTCAGACAAATTTGACAAACAAAGCTAAATTGAATTTACTACAAAAACGACCCAGTTTAGAGGGCTAAAAGCTAGTTAAATAGGACATTCTCACTAATGTAGCACACATGGTCTGTTCCAGTGTGACTAGAGCTATCATTTGACACCGTTTCAATAGACAATGGAGCTTTTCTGCATTTTTTTATGCACCCCCAGACAAATTTGACAAACAAAGCTAAATTGAATTTACTACAAAAACGACCCAGTTTAGAGGGCTAAAAGCTAGTTAAATAGGACATTCTCAGTAATGTAGCACACATGGTCTGTTCCAGTGTGACTAGAGCAATCATTTGACACCGTTTCAATAGACAATGGAGCTTTTCTGCATTTTTTATGCACCCCCAGACAAATTTGACAAACAAAGCTAAATTGAATTTACTACAAAAACGACCCAGTTTAGAGGGCTAAAAGCTAGTTAAATAGGACATTCTCAGCAATGTAGCACACATGGTCTGTTCCAGTGTGACTAGAGCTATCATTTGACACCGTTTCAATAGACAATGGAGCTTTTCTCCATTTTTTATGCACCCCCAGACAAATTTGACAAACAAAGCTAAATTGAATTTACTACAAAAACGACCCAGTTTAGAGGGCTAAAAGCTAGTTAAATAGGACATTCTCAGTAATGTAGCACACATGGTCTGTTCCAGTGTGACTAGAGCAATCATTTGACACCGTTTCAATAGACAATGGAGCTTTTTATGCACCCTCAGACAAATTTGACAAACAAAGCTAAATTGAATTTACTACAAAAACGACCCAGTTTAGAGGGCTAAAAGCTAGTTAAATAGGACATTCTCACTAATGTAGCACACATGGTCTGTTCCAGTGTGACTAGAGCTATCATTTGACACCGTTTCAATAGACAATGGAGCTTTTCTGCATTTTTTTATGCACCCCCAGACAAATTTGACAAACAAAGCTAAATTGAATTTACTACAAAAACGACCCAGTTTAGAGGGCTAAAAGCTAGTTAAATAGGACATTCTCAGTAATGTAGCACACATGGTCTGTTCCAGTGTGACTAGAGCAATCATTTGACACCGTTTCAATAGACAATGGAGCTTTTCTGCATTTTTTATGCACCCCCAGACAAATTTGACAAACAAAGCTAAATTGAATTTACTACAAAAACGACCCAGTTTAGAGGGCTAAAAGCTAGTTAAATAGGACATTCTCAGCAATGTAGCACACATGGTCTGTTCCAGTGTGACTAGAGCTATCATTTGACACCGTTTCAATAGACAATGGAGCTTTTCTCCATTTTTTATGCACCCCCAGACAAATTTGACAAACAAAGCTAAATTGAATTTACTACAAAAACGACCCAGTTTAGAGGGCTAAAAGCTAGTTAAATAGGACATTCTCAGTAATGTAGCACACATGGTCTGTTCCAGTGTGACTAGAGCAATCATTTGACACCGTTTCAATAGACAATGGAGCTTTTCTGCATTTTTTATGCACCCCCAGACAAATTTGACAAACAAAGCTAAATTGAATTTACTACAAAAACGACCCAGTTTAGAGGGCTAAAAGCTAGTTAAATTGGACATTCTCAGTAATGTAGCACACATGGTCTGTTCCAGTTTGACTAGAGCTATCATTTTACACCGTTTCAATAGACAATGGAGCTTTTCTGCGATTTTTATGTACCCCCAGACAAATTTGACAAACAAAGCTAAATTGAATTTACTACAAAAACGACCCAGTTTAGAGGGCTAAAAGCTAGTTAAATAGGACATTCTCAGTAATGTAGCACACATGGTCTGTTCCAGTGTGACTAGAGCAATCATTTGACACCGTTTCAATAGACAATGGAGCTTTTCTGCATTTTTTATGCACCCCCAGACAAATTTGACAAACAAAGCTAAATTGAATTTACTACAAAAACGACCCAGTTTAGAGGGCTAAAAGCTAGTTAAATTGGACATTCTCAGTAATGTAGCACACATGGTCTGTTCCAGTTTGACTAGAGCTATCATTTGACACCGTTTCAATAGACAATGGAGCTTTTCTGCGATTTTTATGCACCCCCAGACAAATTTGACAAAGCTAAATTGAATTTACTACAAAAACGACCCAGTTTAGAGGGCTAAAAGCTAGTTAAATAGGACATTCTCAGTAATGTAGCACACATGGTCTGTTCCAGTGTGACTAGAGCTATCATTTGACACCGTTTCAATAGACAATGGAGCTTTTCTGCGATTTTTATGCACCCTCAGACAAATTTGACAAACAAAGCTAAATTGAATTTGATACAAAAACAACCCAGTTTAGAGGGCTAAAAGCTAGTTAAATAGGACATTCTCAGTAATGTAGCACACATGGTCTGTTCCAGTGTGACTAGAGCAATCATTTGACACCGTTTCAATAGACAATGGAGCTTTTTATGCACCCCCAGACAAATTTGACAAACAAAGCTAAATTGAATTTACTACAAAAACGACCCAGTTTAGAGGGCTAAAAGCTAGTTAAATAGGACATTCTCACTAATGTAGCACACATGGTCTGTTCCAGTGTGACTAGAGCTATCATTTGACACCGTTTCAATAGACAATGGAGCTTTTCTGCATTTTTTATGCACCCCCAGACAAATTTGACAAACAAAGCTAAATTGAATTTACTACAAAAACGACCCAGTTTAGAGGGCTAAAAGCTAGTTAAATAGGACATTCTCAGTAATGTAGCACACATGGTCTGTTCCAGTGTGACTAGAGCAATCATTTGACACCGTTTCAATAGACAATGGAGCTTTTTATGCACCCTCAGACAAATTTGACAAACAAAGCTAAATTGAATTTACTACAAAAACGACCCAGTTTAAAGGGCTAAAAGCTAGTTAAATAGGACATTCTCAGTAATGTAGCACACATGGTCTGTTCCAGTGTGACTAGAGCTATCATTTGACACCGTTTCAATAGACAATGGAGCTTTTCTGCGATTTTTATGCACCCTCAGACAAATTTGACAAACAAAGCTAAATTGAATTTGATACAAAAACAACCCAGTTTAGAGGGCTAAAAGCTAGTTAAATAGGACATTCTCAGTAATGTAGCACACATGGTCTGTTCCAGTGTGACTAGAGCAATCATTTGACACCGTTTCAATAGACAATGGAGCTTTTTATGCACCCCCAGACAAATTTGACAAACAAAGCTAAATTGAATTTACTACAAAAACGACCCAGTTTAGAGGGCTAAAAGCTAGTTAAATAGGACATTCTCAGTAATGTAGCACACATGGTCTGTTCCAGTGTGACTAGAGCTATCATTTGACACCGTTTCAATAGACAATGGAGCTTTTCTGCATTTTTTATGCACCCCCAGACAAATTTGACAAACAAAGCTAAATTGAATTTACTACAAAAACGACCCAGTTTAGAGGGCTAAAAGCTAGTTAAATAGGACATTCTCAGTAATGTAGCACACATGGTCTGTTCCAGTGTGACTAGAGCAATCATTTGACACCGTTTCAATAGACAATGGAGCTTTTTATGCACCCTCAGACAAATTTGACAAACAAAGCTAAATTGAATTTACTACAAAAACGACCCAGTTTAGAGGGCTAAAAGCTAGTTAAATAGGACATTCTCACTAATGTAGCACACATGGTCTGTTCCAGTGTGACTAGAGCTATCATTTGACACCGTTTCAATAGACAATGGAGCTTTTCTGCATTTTTTTATGCACCCCCAGACAAATTTGACAAACAAAGCTAAATTGAATTTACTACAAAAACGACCCAGTTTAGAGGGCTAAAAGCTAGTTAAATAGGACATTCTCAGTAATGTAGCACACATGGTCTGTTCCAGTGTGACTAGAGCAATCATTTGACACCGTTTCAATAGACAATGGAGCTTTTCTGCATTTTTTATGCACCCCCAGACAAATTTGACAAACAAAGCTAAATTGAATTTACTACAAAAACGACCCAGTTTAGAGGGCTAAAAGCTAGTTAAATAGGACATTCTCAGCAATGTAGCACACATGGTCTGTTCCAGTGTGACTAGAGCTATCATTTGACACCGTTTCAATAGACAATGGAGCTTTTCTGCATTTTTTATGCACCCCCAGACAAATTTGACAAACAAAGCTAAATTGAATTTACTACAAAAACGACCCAGTTTAGAGGGCTAAAAGCTAGTTAAATAGGACATTCTCAGTAATGTAGCACACATGGTCTGTTCCAGTGTGACTAGAGCAATCATTTGACACCGTTTCAATAGACAATGGAGCTTTTCTGCATTTTTTATGCACCCCCAGACAAATTTGACAAACAAAGCTAAATTGAATTTACTACAAAAACGACCCAGTTTAGAGGGCTAAAAGCTAGTTAAATTGGACATTCTCAGTAATGTAGCACACATGGTCTGTTCCAGTTTGACTAGAGCTATCATTTTACACCGTTTCAATAGACAATGGAGCTTTTCTGCGATTTTTATGTACCCCCAGACAAATTTGACAAACAAAGCTAAATTGAATTTACTACAAAAACGACCCAGTTTAGAGGGCTAAAAGCTAGTTAAATAGGACATTCTCAGTAATGTAGCACACATGGTCTGTTCCAGTGTGACTAGAGCAATCATTTGACACCGTTTCAATAGACAATGGAGCTTTTTATGCACCCCCAGACAAATTTGACAAACAAAGCTAAATTGAATTTACTACAAAAACGACCCAGTTTAGAGGGCTAAAAGCTAGTTAAATAGGACATTCTCAGTAATGTAGCACACATGGTCTGTTCCAGTGTGACTAGAGCTATCATTTGACACCGTTTCAATAGACAATGGAGCTTTTCTGCATTTTTTATGCACCCCCAGACAAATTTGACAAACAAAGCTAAATTGAATTTACTACAAAAACGACCCAGTTTAGAGGGCTAAAAGCTAGTTAAATAGGACATTCTCAGTAATGTAGCACACATGGTCTGTTCCAGTGTGACTAGAGCAATCATTTGACACCGTTTCAATAGACAATGGAGCTTTTTATGCACCCTCAGACAAATTTGACAAACAAAGCTAAATTGAATTTACTACAAAAACGACCCAGTTTAGAGGGCTAAAAGCTAGTTAAATAGGACATTCTCACTAATGTAGCACACATGGTCTGTTCCAGTGTGACTAGAGCTATCATTTGACACCGTTTCAATAGACAATGGAGCTTTTCTGCATTTTTTTATGCACCCCCAGACAAATTTGACAAACAAAGCTAAATTGAATTTACTACAAAAACGACCCAGTTTAGAGGGCTAAAAGCTAGTTAAATAGGACATTCTCAGTAATGTAGCACACATGGTCTGTTCCAGTGTGACTAGAGCAATCATTTGACACCGTTTCAATAGACAATGGAGCTTTTCTGCATTTTTTATGCACCCCCAGACAAATTTGACAAACAAAGCTAAATTGAATTTACTACAAAAACGACCCAGTTTAGAGGGCTAAAAGCTAGTTAAATAGGACATTCTCAGCAATGTAGCACACATGGTCTGTTCCAGTGTGACTAGAGCTATCATTTGACACCGTTTCAATAGACAATGGAGCTTTTCTCCATTTTTTATGCACCCCCAGACAAATTTGACAAACAAAGCTAAATTGAATTTACTACAAAAACGACCCAGTTTAGAGGGCTAAAAGCTAGTTAAATAGGACATTCTCAGTAATGTAGCACACATGGTCTGTTCCAGTGTGACTAGAGCAATCATTTGACACCGTTTCAATAGACAATGGAGCTTTTCTGCATTTTTTATGCACCCCCAGACAAATTTGACAAACAAAGCTAAATTGAATTTACTACAAAAACGACCCAGTTTAGAGGGCTAAAAGCTAGTTAAATTGGACATTCTCAGTAATGTAGCACACATGGTCTGTTCCAGTTTGACTAGAGCTATCATTTTACACCGTTTCAATAGACAATGGAGCTTTTCTGCGATTTTTATGTACCCCCAGACAAATTTGACAAACAAAGCTAAATTGAATTTACTACAAAAACGACCCAGTTTAGAGGGCTAAAAGCTAGTTAAATAGGACATTCTCAGTAATGTAGCACACATGGTCTGTTCCAGTGTGACTAGAGCAATCATTTGACACCGTTTCAATAGACAATGGAGCTTTTCTGCATTTTTTATGCACCCCCAGACAAATTTGACAAACAAAGCTAAATTGAATTTACTACAAAAACGACCCAGTTTAGAGGGCTAAAAGCTAGTTAAATTGGACATTCTCAGTAATGTAGCACACATGGTCTGTTCCAGTTTGACTAGAGCTATCATTTGACACCGTTTCAATAGACAATGGAGCTTTTCTGCGATTTTTATGCACCCCCAGACAAATTTGACAAAGCTAAATTGAATTTACTACAAAAACGACCCAGTTTAGAGGGCTAAAAGCTAGTTAAATAGGACATTCTCAGTAATGTAGCACACATGGTCTGTTCCAGTGTGACTAGAGCTATCATTTGACACCGTTTCAATAGACAATGGAGCTTTTCTGCGATTTTTATGCACCCTCAGACAAATTTGACAAACAAAGCTAAATTGAATTTGATACAAAAACAACCCAGTTTAGAGGGCTAAAAGCTAGTTAAATAGGACATTCTCAGTAATGTAGCACACATGGTCTGTTCCAGTGTGACTAGAGCAATCATTTGACACCGTTTCAATAGACAATGGAGCTTTTTATGCACCCCCAGACAAATTTGACAAACAAAGCTAAATTGAATTTACTACAAAAACGACCCAGTTTAGAGGGCTAAAAGCTAGTTAAATAGGACATTCTCACTAATGTAGCACACATGGTCTGTTCCAGTGTGACTAGAGCTATCATTTGACACCGTTTCAATAGACAATGGAGCTTTTCTGCATTTTTTATGCACCCCCAGACAAATTTGACAAACAAAGCTAAATTGAATTTACTACAAAAACGACCCAGTTTAGAGGGCTAAAAGCTAGTTAAATAGGACATTCTCAGTAATGTAGCACACATGGTCTGTTCCAGTGTGACTAGAGCAATCATTTGACACCGTTTCAATAGACAATGGAGCTTTTTATGCACCCTCAGACAAATTTGACAAACAAAGCTAAATTGAATTTACTACAAAAACGACCCAGTTTAAAGGGCTAAAAGCTAGTTAAATAGGACATTCTCAGTAATGTAGCACACATGGTCTGTTCCAGTGTGACTAGAGCTATCATTTGACACCGTTTCAATAGACAATGGAGCTTTTCTGCGATTTTTATGCACCCTCAGACAAATTTGACAAACAAAGCTAAATTGAATTTGATACAAAAACAACCCAGTTTAGAGGGCTAAAAGCTAGTTAAATAGGACATTCTCAGTAATGTAGCACACATGGTCTGTTCCAGTGTGACTAGAGCAATCATTTGACACCGTTTCAATAGACAATGGAGCTTTTTATGCACCCCCAGACAAATTTGACAAACAAAGCTAAATTGAATTTACTACAAAAACGACCCAGTTTAGAGGGCTAAAAGCTAGTTAAATAGGACATTCTCACTAATGTAGCACACATGGTCTGTTCCAGTGTGACTAGAGCTATCATTTGACACCGTTTCAATAGACAATGGAGCTTTTCTGCATTTTTTATGCACCCCCAGACAAATTTGACAAACAAAGCTAAATTGAATTTACTACAAAAACGACCCAGTTTAGAGGGCTAAAAGCTAGTTAAATAGGACATTCTCAGTAATGTAGCACACATGGTCTGTTCCAGTGTGACTAGAGCAATCATTTGACACCGTTTCAATAGACAATGGAGCTTTTTATGCACCCTCAGACAAATTTGACAAACAAAGCTAAATTGAATTTACTACAAAAACGACCCAGTTTAGAGGGCTAAAAGCTAGTTAAATAGGACATTCTCACTAATGTAGCACACATGGTCTGTTCCAGTGTGACTAGAGCTATCATTTGACACCGTTTCAATAGACAATGGAGCTTTTCTGCATTTTTTATGCACCCCCAGACAAATTTGACAAACAAAGCTCAATTGAATTTACTACAAAAACGACCCAGTTTAGAGGGCTAAAAGCTAGTTAAATAGGACATTCTCAGTAATGTAGCACACATGGTCTGTTCCAGTGTGACTAGAGCAATCATTTGACACCGTTTCAATAGACAATGGAGCTTTTCTGCATTTTTTATGCACCCCCAGACAAATTTGACAAACAAAGCTAAATTGAATTTACTACAAAAACGACCCAGTTTAGAGGGCTAAAAGCTAGTTAAATAGGACATTCTCAGCAATGTAGCACACATGGTCTGTTCCAGTGTGACTAGAGCTATCATTTGACACCGTTTCAATAGACAATGGAGCTTTTCTGCATTTTTTATGCACCCCCAGACAAATTTGACAAACAAAGCTAAATTGAATTTACTACAAAAACGACCCAGTTTAGAGGGCTAAAAGCTAGTTAAATAGGACATTCTCAGTAATGTAGCACACATGGTCTGTTCCAGTGTGACTAGAGCAATCATTTGACACCGTTTCAATAGACAATGGAGCTTTTCTGCATTTTTTATGCACCCCCAGACAAATTTGACAAACAAAGCTAAATTGAATTTACTACAAAAACGACCCAGTTTAGAGGGCTAAAAGCTAGTTAAATTGGACATTCTCAGTAATGTAGCACACATGGTCTGTTCCAGTTTGACTAGAGCTATCATTTTACACCGTTTCAATAGACAATGGAGCTTTTCTGCGATTTTTATGTACCCCCAGACAAATTTGACAAACAAAGCTAAATTGAATTTACTACAAAAACGACCCAGTTTAGAGGGCTAAAAGCTAGTTAAATAGGACATTCTCAGTAATGTAGCACACATGGTCTGTTCCAGTGTGACTAGAGCAATCATTTGACACCGTTTCAATAGACAATGGAGCTTTTCTGCATTTTTTATGCACCCCCAGACAAATTTGACAAACAAAGCTAAATTGAATTTACTACAAAAACGACCCAGTTTAGAGGGCTAAAAGCTAGTTAAATTGGACATTCTCAGTAATGTAGCACACATGGTCTGTTCCAGTTTGACTAGAGCTATCATTTGACACCGTTTCAATAGACAATGGAGCTTTTCTGCGATTTTTATGCACCCCCAGACAAATTTGACAAAGCTAAATTGAATTTACTACAAAAACGACCCAGTTTAGAGGGCTAAAAGCTAGTTAAATAGGACATTCTCAGTAATGTAGCACACATGGTCTGTTCCAGTGTGACTAGAGCTATCATTTGACACCGTTTCAATAGACAATGGAGCTTTTCTGCATTTTTTATGCAACCCCAGACAAATTTGACAAACAAAGCTAAATTGAATTTACTACAAAAACGACCCAGTTTAGAGGGCTAAAAGCTAGTTAAATTGGACATTCTCAGTAATGTAGCACACATGGTCTGTTCCAGTTTGACTAGAGCTATCATTTGACACCGTTTCAATAGACAATGGAGCTTTTTATGCACCCCCAGACAAATTTGACAAACAAAGCTAAATTGAATTTACTACAAAAACGACCCAGTTTAGAGGGCTAAAAGCTAGTTAAATAGGACATTCTCAGTAATGTAGCACACATGGTCTGTTCCAGTGTGACTAGAGCTATCATTTGACACCGTTTCAATAGACAATGGAGCTTTTCTGCGATTTTTATGCACCCTCAGACAAATTTGACAAACAAAGCAAAATTGAATTTGATACAAAAACAACCCAGTTTAGAGGGCTAAAAGCTAGTTAAATAGGACATTCTCAGTAATGTAGCACACATGGTCTGTTCCAGTGTGACTAGAGCTATCATTTGACACCGTTTCAATAGACAATGGAGCTTTTCTGCGATTTTTATGCACCCCCAGACAAATTTGACAAACAGAGCTAAATTGAATTTGATACAAAAACGACCCAGTTTAGAGGGCTAAAAGCTAGTTAAATAGGACATTCTCAGTAATGTAGCACACATGGTCTGTTCCAGTGTGACTAGAGCTATCATTTGACACAGTTTCAATAGACAATGGAGCTTTTCTGCGATTTTTATGCACCCCCAGACAAATTTGACAAACAGAGCTAAATTGAATTTGATACAAAAACGACCCAGTTGAGAGGGCTAAAAGCTAGTTAAATAGGACATTCTCAGTAATGTAGCACACATGGTCTGTTCCAGTGTGACTAGAGCTATCATTTGACACAGTTTCAATAGACAATGGAGCTTTTCTGCGATTTTTATGCACCCCCAGACAAATTTGACAAACAGAGCTAAATTGAATTTGATACAAAAACGACCCAGTTTAGAGGGCTAAAAGCTAGTTAAATAGGACATTCTCAGTAATGTAGCACACATGGTCTGTTCCAGTGTGACTAGAGCTATCATTTGACACCGTTTCAATAGAAAATGGAGCTTTTCTGCGATTTTTATGCACCCTCAGACAAATTTGACAAACAAAGCTAAATTGAATTTGATACAAAAACGACCCAGTTTAGAGGGCTAAAAGCTAGTTAAATAGGACATTCTCAGTAATGTAGCACACATGGTCTGTTCCAGTTTGACTAGAGCTATCATTTGACACCGTTTCAATAGACAATGGAGCTTTTCTGCGATTTTTATGCACCCCCAGACAAATTTGACAAGGCTAAATTGAATTTACTACAAAAACGACCCAGTTTAGAAGGCTAAAAGCTAGTTAAATAGGACATTCTCAGTAATGTAGCACACATGGTCTGTTCCAGTGTGACTAGAGCTATCATTTGACACCGTTTCAATAGACAATGGAGCTTTTCTGCGATTTTTATGCACCCTCAGACAAATTTGACAAACAAAGCTAAATTGAATTTGATACAAAAACAACCCAGTTTAGAGGGCTAAAAGCTAGTTAAATAGGACATTTTCAGTAATGTAGCACACATGGTCTGTTCCAGTGTGACTAGAGCTATCATTTGACACCGTTTCAATAGACAATGGAGCTTTTCTGCATTTTTTATGCACCCCCAGACAAATTTGACAAACAAAGCTAAATTGAATTTACTACAAAAACGACCCAGTTTAGAGGGCTAAAAGCTAGTTAAATTGGACATTCTCAGTAATGTAGCACACATGGTCTGTTCCAGTGTGACTAGAGCAATCATTTGACACCGTTTCAATAGACAATGGAGCTTTTCTGCGATTTTTATGCACCCCCAGACAAATTTGACAAACAGAGCTAAATTGAATTTGATACAAAAACGACCCAGTTTAGAGGGCTAAAAGCTAGTTAAATAGGACATTCTCAGTAATGTAGCACACATGGTCTGTTCCAGTGTGACTAGAGCTATCATTTGACACCGTTTCAATAGAAAATTGAGCTTTTCTGCGATTTTTATGCACCCCCAGACAAATTTGACAAACAAAGCTAAATTGAATTTACTACAAAAACGACCCAGTTTAGAGGGCTAAAAGCTAGTTAAATAGGACATTCTCATTAATGTAGCACACATGGTCTGTTCCAGTGTGACTAGAGCTATCATTTGACACAGTTTCAATAGACAATGGAGCTTTTCTGCGATTTTTATGCACCCCCAGACAAATTTGACAAACAGAGCTAAATTGAATTTGATACAAAAACGACCCAGTTTAGAGGGCTAAAAGCTAGTTAAATAGGACATTCTCAGTAATGTAGCACACATGGTCTGTTCCAGTGTGACTAGAGCTATCATTTGACACAGTTTCAATAGACAATGGAGCTTTTCTGCGATTTTTATGCACCCCCAGACAAATTTGACAAACAGAGCTAAATTGAATTTGATACAAAAACGACCCAGTTTAGAGGGCTAAAAGCTAGTTAAATAGGACATTCTCAGTAATGTAGCACACATGGTCTGTTCCAGTGTGACTAGAGCTATCATTTGACACCGTTTCAATAGACAATGGAGCTTTTCTGCGATTTTTATGCACCCCCAGACAAATTTGACAAACAGAGCTAAATTGAATTTGATACAAAAACGACCCAGTTTAGAGGGCTAAAAGCTAGTTAAATAGGACATTCTCAGTAATGTAGCACACATGGTCTGTTCCAGTTTGACTAGAGCTGTCATTTGACACCGTTTCAATAGACAATGGAGCTTTTCTGCGATTTTTATGCACCCCCAGACAAATTTGACAAACAAAGCTAAATTGAATTTACTACAAAAACGACCCAGTTTAGAGGGCTAAAAGCTAGTTAAATAGGACATTCTCATTAATGTAGCACACATGGTCTGTTCCAGTGTGACTAGAGCTATCATTTGACACAGTTTCAATAGACAATGGAGCTTTTCTGCGATTTTTATGCACCCCCAGACAAATTTGACAAACAGAGCTAAATTGAATTTGATACAAAAACGACCCAGTTTAGAGGGCTAAAAGCTAGTTAAATAGGACATTCTCAGTAATGTAGCACACATGGTCTGTTCCAGTGTGACTAGAGCTATCATTTGACACCGTTTCAATAGACAATGGAGCTTTTCTGCGATTTTTATGCACCCCCAGACAAATTTGACAAAGCTAAATTGAATTTACTACAAAAACGACCCAGTTTAGAGGGCTAAAAGCTAGTTAAATAGGACATTCTCAGTAATGTAGCACACATGGTCTGTTCCAGTGTGACTAGAGCTATCATTTGACACCGTTTCAATAGACAATGGAGCTTTTCTGCGATTTTTATGCACCCTCAGACAAATTTGACAAACAAAGCTAAATTGAATTTGATACAAAAACAACCCAGTTTAGAGGGCTAAAAGCTAGTTAAATAGGACATTTTCAGTAATGTAGCACACATGGTCTGTTCCAGTGTGACTAGAGCTATCATTTGACACCGTTTCAATAGACAATGGAGCTTTTCTGCATTTTTTATGCACCCCCAGACAAATTTGACAAACAAAGCTAAATTGAATTTACTACAAAAACGACCCAGTTTAGAGGGCTAAAAGCTAGTTAAATTGGACATTCTCAGTAATGTAGCACACATGGTCTGTTCCAGTTTGACTAGAGCTATCATTTGACACCGTTTCAATAGACAATGGAGCTTTTCTGCGATTTTTATGCACCCCCAGACAAATTTGACAAAGCTAAATTGAATTTACTACAAAAACGACCCAGTTTAGAGGGCTAAAAGCTAGTTAAATAGGACATTCTCAGTAATGTAGCACACATGGTCTGTTCCAGTGTGACTAGAGCTATCATTTGACACCGTTTCAATAGACAATGGAGCTTTTCTGCGATTTTTATGCACCCCCAGACAAATTTGACAAACAAAGCTAAATTGAATTTACTACAAAAACGACCCAGTTTAGAGGGCTAAAAGCTAGTTAAATAGGACATTCTCATTAATGTAGCACACATGGTCTGTTCCAGTGTGACTAGAGCTATCATTTGACACAGTTTCAATAGACAATGGAGCTTTTCTGCGATTTTTATGCACCCCCAGACAAATTTGACAAACAGAGCTAAATTGAATTTGATACAAAAACGACCCAGTTTAGAGGGCTAAAAGCTAGTTAAATAGGACATTCTCAGTAATGTAGCACACATGGTCTGTTCCAGTGTGACTAGAGCTATCATTTGACACAGTTTCAATAGACAATGGAGCTTTTCTGCGATTTTTATGCACCCCCAGACAAATTTGACAAACAGAGCTAAATTGAATTTGATACAAAAACGACCCAGTTTAGAGGGCTAAAAGCTAGTTAAATAGGACATTCTCAGTAATGTAGCACACATGGTCTGTTCCAGTGTGACTAGAGCTATCATTTGACACAGTTTCAATAGACAATGGAGCTTTTCTGCGATTTTTATGCACCCCCAGACAAATTTGACACAAAAACGACCCAGTTTAGAGGGCTAAAAGCTAGTTAAATAGGACATTCTCAGTAATGTAGCACACATGGTCTGTTCCAGTGTGACTAGAGCTATCATTTGACACCGTTTCAATAGAAAATGGAGCTTTTCTGCGATTTTTATGCACCCTCAGACAAATTTGACAAACAAAGCTAAATTGAATTTGATACAAAAACGACCCAGTTTAGAGGGCTAAAAGCTAGTTAAATAGGACATTCTCAGTAATGTAGCACACATGGTCTGTTCCAGTGTGACTAGAGGTATCATTTGACACCGTTTCAATAGACAATGGAGCTTTTCTGCGATTTTTATGCACCCCCAGACAAATTTGACAAACAAAGCTAAATTGAATTTACTACAAAAACGACCCAGTTTAGAGGGCTAAAAGCTAGTTAAATAGGACATTCTCAGTAATGTAGCACACATGGTCTGTTCCAGTGTGACTAGAGCTATCATTTGACACCGTTTCAATAGAAAATGGAGCTTTTCTGCGATTTTTATGCACCCTCAGACAAATTTGACAAACAAAGCTAAATTGAATTTGATACAAAAACGACCCAGTTTAGAGGGCTAAAAGCTAGTTAAATAGGACATTCTCAGTAATGTAGCACACATGGTCTGTTCCAGTGTGACTAGAGGTATCATTTGACACCGTTTCAATAGACAATGGAGCTTTTCTGCGATTTTTATGCACCCCCAGACAAATTTGACAAACAAAGCTAAATTGAATTTACTACAAAAACGACCCAGTTTAGAGGGCTAAAAGCTAGTTAAATAGGACATTCTCAGTAATGTAGCACACATGGTCTGTTCCAGTGTGACTAGAGCTATCATTTGACACAGTTTCAATAGACAATGGAGCTTTTCTGCGATTTTTATGCACCCCCAGACAAATTTGACAAACAGAGCTAAATTGAATTTGATACAAAAACGACCCAGTTTAGAGGGCTAAAAGCTAGTTAAATAGGACATTCTCAGTAATGTAGCACACATGGTCTGTTCCAGTGTGACTAGAGCTATCATTTGACACCGTTTCAATAGAAAATTGAGCTTTTCTGCGATTTTTATGCACCCTCAGACAAATTTGACAAACAAAGCTAAATTGAATTTGATACAAAAACGACCCAGTTTAGAGGGCTAAAAGCTAGTTAAATAGGACATTCTCAGTAATGTAGCACACATGGTCTGTTCCAGTGTGACTAGAGGTATCATTTGACACCGTTTCAATAGACAATGGAGCTTTTCTGCGATTTTTATGCACCCCCAGACAAATTTGACAAACAAAGCTAAATTGAATTTACTACAAAAACGACCCAGTTTAGAGGGCTAAAAGCTAGTTAAATAGGACATTCTCAGTAATGTAGCACACATGGTCTGTTCCAGTGTGACTAGAGCTATCATTTGACACCGTTTCAATAGACAATGGAGCTTTTCTGCGATTTTTATGCACCCCCAGACAAATTTGACAAACAAAGCTAAATTGAATTTACTACAAAAACGACCCAGTTTAGAGGGCTAAAAGCTAGTTAAATAGGACATTCTCAGTAATGTAGCACACATGGTCTGTTCCAGTGTGACTAGAGCAATCATGTGACACCGTTTCAATAGACAATGGAGCTTTTCTGCGATTTTTATGCACCCCCAGACAAATTTGACAAAGCTAAATTGAATTTACTACAAAAACGACCCAGTTTAGAGGGCTAAAAGCTAGTTAAATAGGACATTCTCAGTAATGTAGCACACATGGTCTGTTCCAGTGTGACTAGAGCTATCATTTGACACCGTTTCAATAGACAATGGAGCTTTTCTGCGATTTTTATGCACCCTCAGACAAATTTGACAAACAAAGCTAAATTGAATTTGATACAAAAACAACCCAGTTTAGAGGGCTAAAAGCTAGTTAAATAGGACATTTTCAGTAATGTAGCACACATGGTCTGTTCCAGTGTGACTAGAGCTATCATTTGACACCGTTTCAATAGACAATGGAGCTTTTCTGCATTTTTTATGCACCCCCAGACAAATTTGACAAACAAAGCTAAATTGAATTTACTACAAAAACGACCCAGTTTAGAGGGCTAAAAGCTAGTTAAATTGGACATTCTCAGTAATGTAGCACACATGGTCTGTTCCAGTTTGACTAGAGCTATCATTTGACACCGTTTCAATAGACAATGGAGCTTTTCTGCGATTTTTATGCACCCCCAGACAAATTTGACAAAGCTAAATTGAATTTACTACAAAAACGACCCAGTTTAGAGGGCTAAAAGCTAGTTAAATAGGACATTCTCAGTAATGTAGCACACATGGTCTGTTCCAGTGTGACTAGAGCTATCATTTGACACCGTTTCAATAGACAATGGAGCTTTTCTGCGATTTTTATGCACCCCCAGACAAATTTGACAAACAAAGCTAAATTGAATTTACTACAAAAACGACCCAGTTTAGAGGGCTAAAAGCTAGTTAAATAGGACATTCTCATTAATGTAGCACACATGGTCTGTTCCAGTGTGACTAGAGCTATCATTTGACACAGTTTCAATAGACAATGGAGCTTTTCTGCGATTTTTATGCACCCCCAGACAAATTTGACAAACAGAGCTAAATTGAATTTGATACAAAAACGACCCAGTTTAGAGGGCTAAAAGCTAGTTAAATAGGACATTCTCAGTAATGTAGCACACATGGTCTGTTCCAGTGTGACTAGAGCTATCATTTGACACAGTTTCAATAGACAATGGAGCTTTTCTGCGATTTTTATGCACCCCCAGACAAATTTGACAAACAGAGCTAAATTGAATTTGATACAAAAACGACCCAGTTTAGAGGGCTAAAAGCTAGTTAAATAGGACATTCTCAGTAATGTAGCACACATGGTCTGTTCCAGTGTGACTAGAGCTATCATTTGACACAGTTTCAATAGACAATGGAGCTTTTCTGCGATTTTTATGCACCCCCAGACAAATTTGACACAAAAACGACCCAGTTTAGAGGGCTAAAAGCTAGTTAAATAGGACATTCTCAGTAATGTAGCACACATGGTCTGTTCCAGTGTGACTAGAGCTATCATTTGACACCGTTTCAATAGAAAATGGAGCTTTTCTGCGATTTTTATGCACCCTCAGACAAATTTGACAAACAAAGCTAAATTGAATTTGATACAAAAACGACCCAGTTTAGAGGGCTAAAAGCTAGTTAAATAGGACATTCTCAGTAATGTAGCACACATGGTCTGTTCCAGTGTGACTAGAGGTATCATTTGACACCGTTTCAATAGACAATGGAGCTTTTCTGCGATTTTTATGCACCCCCAGACAAATTTGACAAACAAAGCTAAATTGAATTTACTACAAAAACGACCCAGTTTAGAGGGCTAAAAGCTAGTTAAATAGGACATTCTCAGTAATGTAGCACACATGGTCTGTTCCAGTGTGACTAGAGCTATCATTTGACACCGTTTCAATAGAAAATGGAGCTTTTCTGCGATTTTTATGCACCCTCAGACAAATTTGACAAACAAAGCTAAATTGAATTTGATACAAAAACGACCCAGTTTAGAGGGCTAAAAGCTAGTTAAATAGGACATTCTCAGTAATGTAGCACACATGGTCTGTTCCAGTGTGACTAGAGGTATCATTTGACACCGTTTCAATAGACAATGGAGCTTTTCTGCGATTTTTATGCACCCCCAGACAAATTTGACAAACAAAGCTAAATTGAATTTACTACAAAAACGACCCAGTTTAGAGGGCTAAAAGCTAGTTAAATAGGACATTCTCAGTAATGTAGCACACATGGTCTGTTCCAGTGTGACTAGAGCTATCATTTGACACCGTTTCAATAGACAATGGAGCTTTTCTGCGATTTTTATGCACCCCCAGACAAATTTGACAAACAAAGCTAAATTGAATTTACTACAAAAACGACCCAGTTTAGAGGGCTAAAAGCTAGTTAAATAGGACATTCTCAGTAATGTAGCACACATGGTCTGTTCCAGTGTGACTAGAGCAATCATTTGACACCGTTTCAATAGACAATGGAGCTTTTCTGCGATTTTTATGCACCCCCAGACAAATTTGACAAACAAAGCTAAATTGAATTTACTACAAAAACGACCCAGTTTAGAGGGCTAAAAGCTAGTTAAATAGGACATTCTCAGTAATGTAGCACACATGGTCTGTTCCAGTGTGACTAGAGCTATCATTTGACACAGTTTCAATAGACAATGGAGCTTTTCTGCGATTTTTATGCACCCCCAGACAAATTTGACAAACAGAGCTAAATTGAATTTGATACAAAAACGACCCAGTTTAGAGGGCTAAAAGCTAGTTAAATAGGACATTCTCAGTAATGTAGCACACATGGTCTGTTCCAGTGTGACTAGAGCTATCATTTGACACCGTTTCAATAGAAAATTGAGCTTTTCTGCGATTTTTATGCACCCTCAGACAAATTTGACAAACAAAGCTAAATTGAATTTGATACAAAAACGACCCAGTTTAGAGGGCTAAAAGCTAGTTAAATAGGACATTCTCAGTAATGTAGCACACATGGTCTGTTCCAGTGTGACTAGAGGTATCATTTGACACCGTTTCAATAGACAATGGAGCTTTTCTGCGATTTTTATGCACCCCCAGACAAATTTGACAAACAAAGCTAAATTGAATTTACTACAAAAACGACCCAGTTTAGAGGGCTAAAAGCTAGTTAAATAGGACATTCTCAGTAATGTAGCACACATGGTCTGTTCCAGTGTGACTAGAGCTATCATTTGACACCGTTTCAATAGACAATGGAGCTTTTCTGCGATTTTTATGCACCCCCAGACAAATTTGACAAACAAAGCTAAATTGAATTTACTACAAAAACGACCCAGTTTAGAGGGCTAAAAGCTAGTTAAATAGGACATTCTCAGTAATGTAGCACACATGGTCTGTTCCAGTGTGACTAGAGCAATCATGTGACACCGTTTCAATAGACAATGGAGCTTTTCTGCGATTTTTATGCACCCCCAGACAAATTTGACAAACAAAGCTAAATTGAATTTACTACAAAAACGACCCAGTTTAGAGGGCTAAAAGCTAGTTAAATAGGACATTCTCACTAATGTAGCACACATGGTCTGTTCCAGTGTGACTAGAGCTATCATTTGACACCGTTTCAATAGACAATGGAGCTTTTCTGTATTTTTTATGCACCCCCAGACAAATTTGACAAACAAAGCTAAATTGAATTTACTACAAAAACGACCCAGTTTAGAGGGCTAAAAGCTAGTTAAATTGGACATTCTCAGTAATGTAGCACACATGGTCTGTTCCAGTTTGACTAGAGCTATCATTTGACACCGTTTCAATAGACAATGGAGCTTTTCTGCGATTTTTATGCACCCCCAGACAAATTTGACAAAGCTAAATTGAATTTACTACAAAAACGACCCAGTTTAGAGGGCTAAAAGCTAGTTAAATAGGACATTCTCAGTAATGTAGCACACATGGTCTGTTCCAGTGTGACTAGAGCTATCATTTGACACCGTTTCAATAGACAATGGAGCTTTTCTGCGATTTTTATGCACCCCCAGACAAATTTGACAAACAAAGCTAAATTGAATTTACTACAAAAACGACCCAGTTTAGAGGGCTAAAAGCTAGTTAAATAGGACATTCTCAGTAATGTAGCACACATGGTCTGTTCCAGTGTGACTAGAGCTATCATTTGACACAGTTTCAATAGACAATGGAGCTTTTCTGCGATTTTTATGCACCCCCAGACAAATTTGACAAACAGAGCTAAATTGAATTTGATACAAAAACGACCCAGTTTAGAGGGCTAAAAGCTAGTTAAATAGGACATTCTCAGTAATGTAGCACACATGGTCTGTTCCAGTGTGACTAGAGGTATCATTTGACACCGTTTCAATAGACAATGGAGCTTTTCTGCGATTTTTATGCACCCTCAGACAAATTTGACAAACAAAGCTAAATTGAATTTGATACAAAAACAACCCAGTTTAGAGGGCTAAAAGCTAGTTAAATAGGACATTCTCAGTAAAGTAGCACACATGGTCTGTTCCAGTGTGACTAGAGCTATCATTTGACACAGTTTCAATAGACAATGGAGCTTTTCTGCGATTTTTATGCACCCCCAGACAAATTTGACAAACAGAGCTAAATTGAATTTGATACAAAAACGACCCAGTTTAGAGGGCTAAAAGCTAGTTAAATAGGACATTCTCAGTAATGTAGCACACATGGTCTGTTCCAGTGTGACTAGAGCTATCATTTGACACCGTTTCAATAGACAATGGAGCTTTTCTGCGATTTTTATGCACCCCCAGACAAATTTGACAAACAAAGCTAAATTGAATTTACTACAAAAACGACCCAGTTTAGAGGGCTAAAAGCTAGTTAAATAGGACATTCTCAGTAATGTAGCACACATGGTCTGTTCCAGTGTGACTAGAGGTATCATTTGACACCGTTTCAATAGACAATGGAGCTTTTCTGCGATTTTTATGCACCCTCAGACAAATTTGACAAACAAAGCTAAATTGAATTTGATACAAAAACAACCCAGTTTAGAGGGCTAAAAGCTAGTTAAATAGGACATTCTCAGTAATGTAGCACACATGGTCTGTTCCAGTGTGACTAGAGCTATCATTTGACACCGTTTCAATAGACAATGGAGCTTTTCTGCGATTTTTATGCACCCCCAGACAAATTTGACAAACAAAGCTAAATTGAATTTACTACAAAAACGACCCAGTTTAGAGGGCTAAAAGCTAGTTAAATAGGACATTCTCAGTAATGTAGCACACATGGTCTGTTCCAGTGTGACTAGAGCTATCATTTGACACAGTTTCAATAGACAATGGAGCTTTTCTGCGATTTTTATGCACCCCCAGACAAATTTGACAAACAGAGCTAAATTGAATTTGATACAAAAACGACCCAGTTTAGAGGGCTAAAAGCTAGTTAAATAGGACATTCTCAGTAATGTAGCACACATGGTCTGTTCCAGTGTGACTAGAGCTATCATTTGACACCGTTTCAATAGACAATGGAGCTTTTCTGCGATTTTTATGCACCCCCAGACAAATTTGACAAACAAAGCTAAATTGAATTTACTACAAAAACGACCCAGTTTAGAGGGCTAAAAGCTAGTTAAATAGGACATTCTCAGTAATGTAGCACACATGGTCTGTTCCAGTGTGACTAGAGCTATCATTTGACACCGTTTCAATAGAAAATGGAGCTTTTCTGCGATTTTTATGCACCCTCAGACAAATTTGACAAACAAAGCTAAATTGAATTTGATACAAAAACGACCCAGTTTAGAGGGCTAAAAGCTAGTTAAATAGGACATTCTCAGTAATGTAGCACACATGGTCTGTTCCAGTGTGACTAGAGGTATCATTTGACACCGTTTCAATAGACAATGGAGCTTTTCTGCGATTTTTATGCACCCTCAGACAAATTTGACAAACAAAGCTAAATTGAATTTGATACAAAAACAACCCAGTTTAGAGGGCTAAAAGCTAGTTAAATAGGACATTCTCAGTAATGTAGCACACATGGTCTGTTCCAGTGTGACTAGAGCTATCATTTGACACCGTTTCAATAGACAATGGAGCTTTTCTGTATTTTTTATGCACCCCCAGACAAATTTGACAAACAAAGCTAAATTGAATTTACTACAAAAACGACCCAGTTTAGAGGGCTAAAAGCTAGTTAAATTGGACATTCTCAGTAATGTAGCACACATGGTCTGTTCCAGTTTGACTAGAGCTATCATTTGACACCGTTTCAATAGACAATGGAGCTTTTCTGCGATTTTTATGCACCCCCAGACAAATTTGACAAAGCTAAATTGAATTTACTACAAAAACGACCCAGTTTAGAGGGCTAAAAGCTAGTTAAATAGGACATTCTCAGTAATGTAGCACACATGGTCTGTTCCAGTGTGACTAGAGCTATCATTTGACACCGTTTCAATAGACAATGGAGCTTTTCTGCGATTTTTATGCACCCCCAGACAAATTTGACAAACAAAGCTAAATTGAATTTACTACAAAAACGACCCAGTTTAGAGGGCTAAAAGCTAGTTAAATAGGACATTCTCAGTAATGTAGCACACATGGTCTGTTCCAGTGTGACTAGAGCTATCATTTGACACAGTTTCAATAGACAATGGAGCTTTTCTGCGATTTTTATGCACCCCCAGACAAATTTGACAAACAGAGCTAAATTGAATTTGATACAAAAACGACCCAGTTTAGAGGGCTAAAAGCTAGTTAAATAGGACATTCTCAGTAATGTAGCACACATGGTCTGTTCCAGTGTGACTAGAGGTATCATTTGACACCGTTTCAATAGACAATGGAGCTTTTCTGCGATTTTTATGCACCCTCAGACAAATTTGACAAACAAAGCTAAATTGAATTTGATACAAAAACAACCCAGATTAGAGGGCTAAAAGCTAGTTAAATAGGACATTCTCAGTAATGTAGCACACATGGTCTGTTCCAGTGTGACTAGAGCTATCATTTGACACCGTTTCAATAGACAATGGAGCTTTTCTGCGATTTTTATGCACCCCCAGACAAATTTGACAAACAAAGCTAAATTGAATTTACTACAAAAACGACCCAGTTTAGAGGGCTAAAAGCTAGTTAAATAGGACATTCTCAGTAATGTAACACACATGGTCTGTTCCAGTGTGACTAGAGCTATCATTTGACACCGTTTCAATAGAAAATGGAGCTTTTCTGCGATTTTTATGCACCCTCAGACAAATTAGACAAACAAAGCTAAATTGAATTTGATACAAAAACGACCCAGTTTAGAGGGCTAAAAGCTAGTTAAATAGGACATTCTCAGTAATGTAGCACACATGGTCTGTTCCAGTGTGACTAGAGCTATCATTTGACACCGTTTCAATAGAAAATGGAGCTTTTCTGCGATTTTTATGCACCCTCAGACAAATTTGACAAACATAGCTAAATTGAATTTGATACAAAAACGACCCAGTTTAGAGGGCTAAAAGCTAGTTAAATAGGACATTCTCAGTAATGTAGCACACATGGTCTGTTCCAGTGTGACTAGAGCTATCATTTGACACAGTTTCAATAGACAATGGAGCTTTTCTGCGATTTTTATGCACCCCCAGACAAATTTGACACAAAAACGACCCAGTTTAGAGGGCTAAAAGCTAGTTAAATAGGACATTCTCAGTAATGTAGCACACATGGTCTGTTCCAGTGTGACTAGAGCTATCATTTGACACCGTTTCAATAGACAATGGAGCTTTTCTGCGATTTTTATGCACCCCCAGACAAATTTGACAAACAAAGCTAAATTGAATTTACTACAAAAACGACCCAGTTTAGAGGGCTAAAAGCTAGTTAAATAGGACATTCTCAGTAATGTAGCACACATGGTCTGTTCCAGTGTGACTAGAGCTATCATTTGACACCGTTTCAATAGAAAATGGAGCTTTTCTGCGATTTTTATGCACCCTCAGACAAATTTGACAAACATAGCTAAATTGAATTTGATACAAAAACGACCCAGTTTAGAGGGCTAAAAGCTAGTTAAATAGGACATTCTCAGTAATGTAGCACACATGGTCTGTTCCAGTGTGACTAGAGCTATCATTTGACACAGTTTCAATAGACAATGGAGCTTTTCTGCGATTTTTATGCACCCCCAGACAAATTTGACACAAAAACGACCCAGTTTAGAGGGCTAAAAGCTAGTTAAATAGGACATTCTCAGTAATGTAGCACACATGGTCTGTTCCAGTGTGACTAGAGCTATCATTTGACACCGTTTCAATAGACAATGGAGCTTTTCTGCGATTTTTATGCACCCCCAGACAAATTTGACAAACAAAGCTAAATTGAATTTACTACAAAAACGACCCAGTTTAGAGGGCTAAAAGCTAGTTAAATAGGACATTCTCAGTAATGTAGCACACATGGTCTGTTCCAGTGTGACTAGAGCTATCATTTGACACCGTTTCAATAGAAAATGGAGCTTTTCTGCGATTTTTATGCACCCTCAGACAAATTTGACAAACAAAGCTAAATTGAATTTGATACAAAAACGACCCAGTTTAGAGGGCTAAAAGCTAGTTAAATAGGACATTCTCAGTAATGTAGCACACATGGTCTGTTCCAGTGTGACTAGAGGTATCATTTGACACCGTTTCAATAGACAATGGAGCTTTTCTGCGATTTTTATGCACCCTCAGACAAATTTGACAAACAAAGCTAAATTGAATTTGATACAAAAACAACCCAGTTTAGAGGGCTAAAAGCTAGTTAAATAGGACATTCTCAGTAATGTAGCACACATGGTCTGTTCCAGTGTGACTAGAGCTATCATTTGACACCGTTTCAATAGACAATGGAGCTTTTCTGCGATTTTTATGCACCCCCAGACAAATTTGACAAACAGAGCTAAATTGAATTTGATACAAAAACGATCCAGTTTAGAGGGCTAAAAGCTAGTTAAATAGGACATTCTCAGTAATGTAGCACACATGGTCTGTTCCAGTGTGACTAGAGCTATCTTTTGACACCGTTTCAATAGACAATGGAGCTTTTCTGCGATTTTTCTGCACCCCCAGACAAATTTGACAAACAAAGCTAAATTGAATTTACTACAAAAACGACCCAGTTTAGAGGGCTAAAAGCTAGTTAAATAGGACATTCTCAGTAATGTAGCACACATGGTCTGTTCCAGTGTGACTAGAGCTATCATTTGACACCGTTTCAATAGACAATGGAGCTTTTCTGCGATTTTTATGCACCCCCAGACAAATTTGACAAACAAAGCTAAATTGAATTTACTACAAAAACGACCCAGTTTAGAGGGCTAAAAGCTAGTTAAATAGGACATTCTCAGTAATGTAGCACACATGGTCTGTTCCAGTGTGACTAGAGCTATCTTTTGACACCGTTTCAATAGACAATGGAGCTTTTCTGCGATTTTTATGCACCCCCAGACAAATTTGACAAACAAAGCTAAATTGAATTTACTACAAAAACGACCCAGTTAGAGGGCTAAAAGCTAGTTAAATAGGACATTCTCAGTAATGTAGCACACATGGTCTGTTCCAGTGTGACTAGAGCTATCATTTGACACAGTTTCAATAGACAATGGAGCTTTTCTGCGATTTTTATGCACCCCCAGACAAATTTGACAAACAGAGCTAAATTGAATTTGATACAAAAACGACCCAGTTTAGAGGGCTAAAAGCTAGTTAAATAGGACATTCTCAGTAATGTAACACACATGGTCTGTTCCAGTGTGACTAGAGCTATCATTTGACACCGTTTCAATAGAAAATGGAGCTTTTCTGCGATTTTTATGCACCCTCAGACAAATTTGACAAACATAGCTAAATTGAATTTGATACAAAAACGACCCAGTTTAGAGGGCTAAAAGCTAGTTAAATAGGACATTCTCAGTAATGTAGCACACATGGTCTGTTCCAGTGTGACTAGAGCTATCATTTGACACAGTTTAAATAGACAATGGAGCTTTTCTGCACCCCCAGACAAATTTGACAAACAGAGCTAAATTGAATTTGATACAACAACGATCCAGTTTAGAGGGCTAAAAGCTAGTTAAATAGGACTTTCTCAGTAATGTAGCACACATGGTCTGTTCCAGTGTGACTAGAGCTATCATTTGACACCGTTTCAATAGACAATGGAGCTTTTCTGCGATTTTTATGCACCCCCAGACAAATTTGACAAACAAAGCTAAATTGAATTTACTACAAAAACGACCCAGTTTAGAGGGCTAAAAGCTAGTTAAATAGGACATTCTCAGTAATGTAGCACACATGGTCTGTTCCAGTGTGACTAGAGCTATCATTTGACACCGTTTCAATAGACAATGGAGCTTTTCTGCGATTTTTATGCACCCTCAGACAAATTTGACAAACAAAGCTAAATTGAATTTGATACAAAAACGACCCAGTTTAGAGGGCTAAAAGCTAGTTAAATAGGACATTCTCAGTAATGTAGCACACATGGTCTGTTCCAGTGTGACTAGAGCTATCTTTTGACACCGTTTCAATAGACAATGGAGCTTTTCTGCGATTTTTATGCACCCCCAGACAAATTTGACAAAACAAAGCTAAATTGAATTTACTACAAAAACGACCCAGTTTAGAGGGCTAAAAGCTAGTTAAATAGGACATTCTCACTAATGTAGCACACATGGTCTGTTCCAGTGTGACTAGAGCTATCATTTGACACCGTTTCAATAGAAAATGGAGCTTTTCTGCGATTTTTATGCACCCTCAGACAAATTTGACAAACAAAGCTAAATTGAATTTGATACAAAAACGACCCAGTTTAGAGGGCTAAAAGCTAGTTAAATAGGACATTCTCAGTAATGTAGCACACATGGTCTGTTCCAGTGTGACTAGAGCTATCATTTGACACCGTTTCAATAGACAATGGAGCTTTTCTGCGATTTTTATGCACCCCCAGACAAATTTGACAAACAAAGCTAAATTGAATTTGATACAAAAACGACCCAGTTTAGAGGGCTAAAAGCTAGTTAAATAGGACATTCTCAGTAATGTAGCACACATGGTCTGTTCCAGTGTGACTAGAGCTATCATTTGACACAGTTTCAATAGACAATGGAGCTTTTCTGCGATTTTTATGCACCCCCAGACAAATTTGACAAACAGAGCTAAATTGAATTTGATACAAAAACGACCCAGTTTAGAGGGCTAAAAGCTAGTTAAATAGGACATTCTCAGTAATGTAGCACACATGGTCTGTTCCAGTGTGACTAGAGCTATCATTTGACACAGTTTCAATAGACAATGGAGCTTTTCTGCGATTTTTATGCACCCTCAGACAAATTTGACAAACAAAGCTAAATTGAATTTGATACAAAAACGACCCAGTTTAGAGGGCTAAAAGCTAGTTAAATAGGACATTCTCAGTAATGTAGCACACATGATCTGTTCCAGTGTGACTAGAGCTATCATTTGACACCGTTTCAATAGACAATGGAGCTTTTCTGCGATTTTTATGCACCCCCAGACAAATTTGACAAACAAAGCTAAATTGAATTTACTACAAAAACGACCCAGTTTAGAGGGCTAAAAGCTAGTTAAATAGGACATTCTCAGTAATGTAGCACACATGGTCTGTTCCAGTGTGACTAGAGCTATCATTTGACACCGTTTCAATAGACAATGGAGCTTTTCTGCGATTTTTATGCACCCCCAGACAAATTTGACAAACAAAGCTAAATTGAATTTACTACAAAAACGACCCAGTTTAGAGGGCTAAAAGCTAGTTAAATAGGACATTCTCAGTAATGTAGCACACATGGTCTGTTCCAGTGTGACTAGAGCTATCTTTTGACACCGTTTCAATAGACAATGGAGCTTTTCTGCGATTTTTATGCACCCCCAGACAAATTTGACAAACAAAGCTAAATTGAATTTACTACAAAAACGACCCAGTTTAGAGGGCTAAAAGCTAGTTAAATAGGACATTCTCAGTAATGTAGCACACATGGTCTGTTCCAGTGTGACTAGAGCTATCATTTGACACCGTTTCAATAGACAATGGAGCTTTTCTGCGATTTTTATGCACCCCCAGACAAATTTGACAAACAAAGCTAAATTGAATTTACTACAAAAACGACCCAGTTTAGAGGGCTAAAAGCTAGTTAAATAGGACATTCTCACTAATGTAGCACACATGGTCTGTTCCAGTGTGACTAGAGCTATCATTTGACACCGTTTCAATAGACAATGGAGCTTTTCTGCGATTTTTATGCACCCCCAGACAAATTTGACAAACAAAGCTAAATTGAATTTACTACAAAAACGACCCAGTTTAGAGGGCTAAAAGCTAGTTAAATAGGACATTCTCAGTAATGTAGCACACATGGTCTGTTCCAGTGTGACTAGAGCTATCTTTTGACACCGTTTCAATAGACAATGGAGCTTTTCTGCGATTTTTATGCACCCCCAGACAAATTTGACAAACAAAGCTAAATTGAATTTACTACAAAAACGACCCAGTTTAGAGGGCTAAAAGCTAGTTAAATAGGACATTCTCAGTAATGTAGCACACATGGTCTGTTCCAGTGTGACTAGAGCTATCTTTTGACACCGTTTCAATAGACAATGGAGCTTTTCTGCGATTTTTATGCACCCACAGACAAATTTGACATACAAAGCTAAATTGAATTTACTACAAAAACGACTCAGTTTAGAGGGCTAAAAGCTAGTTAAATAGGACATTCTCAGTAATGTAGCACACATGGTCTGTTCCAGTGTGACTAGAGCTATCATTTGACACCGTTTCAATAGACAATGGAGCTTTTCTGCGATTTTTATGCACCCCCAGACAAATTTGACAAACAAAGCTAAATTGAATTTACTACAAAAACGACCCAGTTTAGAGGGCTAAAAGCTAGTTAAATAGGACATTCTCAGTAATGTAGCACACATGGTCTGTTCCAGTGTGACTAGAGCTATCTTTTGACACCGTTTCAATAGACAATGGAGCTTTTCTGCGATTTTTATGCACCCCCAGACAAATTTGACAAACAAAGCTAAATTGAATTTACTACAAAAACGACCCAGTTTAGAGGGCTAAAAGCTAGTTAAATAGGACATTCTCAGTAATGTAGCACACATGGTCTGTTCCAGTGTGACTAGAGCTATCATTTGACACCGTTTCAATAGACAATGGAGCTTTTCTGCGATTTTTATGCACCCCCAGACAAATTTGACAAACAAAGCTAAATTGAATTTACTACAAAAACGACCCAGTTTAGAGGGCTAAAAGCTAGTTAAATAGGACATTCTCAGTAATGTAGCACACATGGTCTGTTCCAGTGTGACTAGAGCTATCATTTGACACCGTTTCAATAGACAATGGAGCTTTTCTGCGATTTTTATGCACCCCCAGACAAATTTGACAAACAAAGCTAAATTGAATTTACTACAAAAACGACCCAGTTTAGAGGGCTAAAAGCTAGTTAAATAGGACATTCTCAGTAATGTAGCACACATGGTCTGTTCCAGTGTGACTAGAGCTATCATTTGACACCGTTTCAATAGACAATGGAGCTTGTCTGCGATTTTTATGCACCCCCAGACAAATTTGACAAACAAAGCTAAATTGAATTTACTACAAAAACGACCCAGTTTAGAGGGCTAAAAGCTAGTTAAATAGGACATTCTCAGTAATGTAGCACACATGGTCTGTTCCAGTGTGACTAGAGCTATCTTTTGACACCGTTTCAATAGACAATGGAGCTTTTCTGCGATTTTTATGCACCCCCAGACAAATTTGACAAACATAGCTAAATTGAATTTACTACAAAAACGACCCAGTTTAGAGGGCTAAAAGCTAGTTAAATAGGACATTCTCAGTAATGTAGCACACATGGTCTGTTCCAGTGTGACTAGAGCTATCTTTTGACACCGTTTCAATAGACAATGGAGCTTTTCTGCGATTTTTATGCACCCACAGACAAATTTGACATACAAAGCTAAATTGAATTTACTACAAAAACGACTCAGTTTAGAGGGCTAAAAGCTAGTTAAATAGGACATTCTCAGTAATGTAGCACATATGGTCTGTTCCAGTGTGACTAGAGCTATCATTTGACACCGTTTCAATAGACAATGGAGCTTTTCTGCGATTTTTATGCACCCCCAGACAAATTTGACAAACAAAGCTAAATTGAATTTACTACAAAAACGACCCAGTTTAGAGGGCTAAAAGCTAGTTAAATAGGACATTCTCACTAATGTAGCACACATGGTCTGTTCCAGTGTGACTAGAGCTATCATTTGACACCGTTTCAATAGACAATGGAGCTTTTCTGCGATTTTTATGCACCCCCAGACAAATTTGACAAACAAAGCTAAATTGAATTTACTACAAAAACGACCCAGTTTAGAGGGCTAAAAGCTAGTTAAATAGGACATTCTCAGTAATGTAGCACACATGGTCTGTTCCAGTGTGACTAGAGCTATCATTTGACACCGTTTCAATAGACAATGGAGCTTTTCTGCGATTTTTATGCACCCTCAGACAAATTTGACAAACAAAGCTAAATTGAATTTGATACAAAAACAACCCAGTTTAGAGGGCTAAAAGCTAGTTAAATAGGACATTCTCAGTAATGTAGCACACATGGTCTGTTCCAGTGTGACTAGAGCTATCATTTGACACCGTTTCAATAGAAAATGGAGCTTTTCTGCGATTTTTATGCACCCTCAGACAAATTTGACAAACAAAGCTAAATTGAATTTGATACAAAAACGACCCAGTTTAGAGGGCTAAAAGCTAGTTAAATAGGACATTCTCAGTAATGTAGCACACATGGTCTGTTCCAGTGTGACTAGAGCTATCATTTGACACCGTTTCAATAGACAATGGAGCTTTTCTGCGATTTTTATGCACCCCCAGACAAATTTGACAAACAAAGCTAAATTGAATTTGATACAAAAACGACCCAGTTTAGAGGGCTAAAAGCTAGTTAAATAGCACATTCTCAGTAATGTAGCACACATGGTCTGTTCCAGTGTGACTAGAGCTATCATTTGACACAGTTTCAATAGACAATGGAGCTTTTCTGCGATTTTTATGCACCCACAGACAAATTTGACATACAAAGCTAAATTGAATTTACTACAAAAACGACTCAGTTTAGAGGGCTAAAAGCTAGTTAAATAGGACATTCTCAGTAATGTAGCACACATGGTCTGTTCCAGTGTGACTAGAGCTATCATTTGACACCGTTTCAATAGACAATGGAGCTTTTCTGCGATTTTTATGCACCCCCAGACAAATTTGACAAACAAAGCTAAATTGAATTTACTACAAAAACGACCCAGTTTAGAGGGCTAAAAGCTAGTTAAATAGGACATTCTCACTAATGTAGCACACATGGTCTGTTCCAGTGTGACTAGAGCTATCATTTGACACCGTTTCAATAGACAATGGAGCTTTTCTGCGATTTTTATGCACCCCCAGACAAATTTGACAAACAAAGCTAAATTGAATTTACTACAAAAACGACCCAGTTTAGAGGGCTAAAAGCTAGTTAAATAGGACATTCTCAGTAATGTAGCACACATGGTCTGTTCCAGTGTGACTAGAGCTATCATTTGACACAGTTTCAATAGACAATGGAGCTTTTCTGCAATTTTTATGCACCCTCAGACAAATTTGACAAACAAAGCTAAATTGAATTTGATACAAAAACGACCCAGTTTAGAGGGCTAAAAGCTAGTTAAATAGCACATTCTCAGTAATGTAGCACACATGGTCTGTTCCAGTGTGACTAGAGCTATCATTTGACACAGTTTCAATAGACAATGGAGCTTTTCTGCGATTTTTATGCACCCCCAGACAAATTTGACAAACAGAGCTAAATTGAATTTGATACAAAAACGACCCAGTTTAGAGGGCTAAAAGCTAGTTAAATAGGACATTCTCAGTAATGTAGCACACATGGTCTGTTCCAGTGTGACTAGAGCTATCATTTGACACAGTTTCAATAGACAATGGAGCTTTTCTGCGATTTTTATGCACCCTCAGACAAATTTGACAAACAAAGCTAAATTGAATTTGATACAAAAACGACCCAGTTTAGAGGGCTAAAAGCTAGTTAAATAGGACATTCTCAGTAATGTAGCACACATGATCTGTTCCAGTGTGACTAGAGCTATCATTTGACACCGTTTCAATAGACAATGGAGCTTTTCTGCGATTTTTATGCACCCCCAGACAAATTTGACAAACAAAGCTAAATTGAATTTACTACAAAAACGACCCAGTTTAGAGGGCTAAAAGCTAGTTAAATAGGACATTCTCAGTAATGTAGCACACATGGTCTGTTCCAGTGTGACTAGAGCTATCATTTGACACAGTTTCAATAGACAATGGAGCTTTTCTGCGATTTTTATGCACCCTCAGACAAATTTGACAAACAAAGCTAAATTGAATTTGATACAAAAACGACCCAGTTTAGAGGGCTAAAAGCTAGTTAAATAGGACATTCTCAGTAATGTAGCACACATGATCTGTTCCAGTGTGACTAGAGCTATCATTTGACACCGTTTCAATAGACAATGGAGCTTTTCTGCGATTTTTATGCACCCCCAGACAAATTTGACAAACAAAGCTAAATTGAATTTACTACAAAAACGACCCAGTTTAGAGGGCTAAAAGCTAGTTAAATAGGACATTCTCAGTAATGTAGCACACATGGTCTGTTCCAGTGTGACTAGAGCTATCATTTGACACAGTTTCAATAGACAATGGAGCTTTTCTGCGATTTTTATGCACCCCCAGACAAATTTGACAAACAGAGCTAAATTGAATTTGATACAAAAACGACCCAGTTTAGAGGGCTAAAAGCTAGTTAAATAGGACATTCTCAGTAATGTAACACACATGGTCTGTTCCAGTGTGACTAGAGCTATCATTTGACACCGTTTCAATAGAAAATGGAGCTTTTCTGCGATTTTTATGCACCCTCAGACAAATTTGACAAACATAGCTAAATTGAATTTGATACAAAAACGACCCAGTTTAGAGGGCTAAAAGCTAGTTAAATAGGACATTCTCAGTAATGTAGCACACATGGTCTGTTCCAGTGTGACTAGAGCTATCATTTGACACAGTTTCAATAGACAATGGAGCTTTTCTGCGATTTTTATGCACCCCCAGACAAATTTGACAAACAGAGCTAAATTGAATTTGATACAAAAAAGATCCAGTTTAGAGGGCTAAAAGCTAGTTAAATAGGACATTCTCAGTAATGTAGCACACATGGTCTGTTCCAGTGTGACTAGAGCTATCTTTTGACACCGTTTCAATAGACAATGGAGCTTTTCTGCGATTTTTATGCACCCCCAGACAAATTTGACAAACAAAGCTAAATTGAATTTACTACAAAAACGACCCAGTTTAGAGGGCTAAAAGCTAGTTAAATAGGACATTCTCAGTAATGTAGCACACATGGTCTGTTCCAGTGTGACTAGAGCTATCTTTTGACACCGTTTCAATAGACAATGGAGCTTTTCTGCGATTTTTATGCACCCACAGACAAATTTGACATACAAAGCTAAATTGAATTTACTACAAAAACGACTCAGTTTAGAGGGCTAAAAGCTAGTTAAATAGGACATTCTCAGTAATGTAGCACACATGGTCTGTTCCAGTGTGACTAGAGCTATCATTTGACACCGTTTCAATAGACAATGGAGCTTTTCTGCGATTTTTATGCACCCCCAGACAAATTTGACAAACAAAGCTAAATTGAATTTACTACAAAAACGACCCAGTTTAGAGGGCTAAAAGCTAGTTAAATAGGACATTCTCAGTAATGTAGCACACATGGTCTGTTCCAGTGTGACTAGAGCTATCATTTGACACCGTTTCAATAGACAATGGAGCTTTTCTGCGATTTTTATGCACCCCCAGACAAATTTGACAAACAAAGCTAAATTGAATTTACTACAAAAACGACCCAGTTTAGAGGGCTAAAAGCTAGTTAAATAGGACATTCTCAGTAATGTAGCACACATGGTCTGTTCCAGTGTGACTAGAGCTATCATTTGACACCGTTTCAATAGACAATGGAGCTTTTCTGCGATTTTTATGCACCCCCAGACAAATTTGACAAACAAAGCTAAATTGAATTTACTACAAAAACGACCCAGTTTAGAGGGCTAAAAGCTAGTTAAATAGGACATTCTCAGTAATGTTGCACACATGGTCTGTTCCAGTGTGACTAGAGCTATCATTTGACACCGTTTCAATAGACAATGGAGCTTTTCTGCGATTTTTTATGCACCCCCAGACAAATTTGACAAACAAAGCTAAATTGAATTTACTACAAAAACGACCCAGTTTAGAGGGCTAAAAGCTAGTTAAATAGGACATTCTCAGTAATGTAGCACACATGGTCTGTTCCAGTGTGACTAGAGCTATCTTTTGACACCGTTTCAATAGACAATGGAGCTTTTCTGCGATTTTTATGCACCCACAGACAAATTTGACATACAAAGCTAAATTGAATTTACTACAAAAACGACTCAGTTTAGAGGGCTAAAAGCTAGTTAAATAGGACATTCTCAGTAATGTAGCACACATGGTCTGTTCCAGTGTGACTAGAGCTATCATTTGACACCGTTTCAATAGACAATGGAGCTTTTCTGCGATTTTTATGCACCCCCAGACAAATTTGACAAACAAAGCTAAATTGAATTTACTACAAAAACGACCCAGTTTAGAGGGCTAAAAGCTAGTTAAATAGGACATTCTCAGTAATGTAGCACACATGGTCTGTTCCAGTGTGACTAGAGCTATCTTTTGACACCGTTTCAATAGACAATGGAGCTTTTCTGCGATTTTTATGCACCCCCAGACAAATTTGACAAACAAAGCTAAATTGAATTTACTACAAAAACGACCCAGTTTAGAGGGCTAAAAGCTAGTTAAATAGGACATTCTCAGTAATGTAGCACACATGGTCTGTTCCAGTGTGACTAGAGCTATCATTTGACACCGTTTCAATAGACAATGGAGCTTTTCTGCGATTTTTATGCACCCCCAGACAAATTTGACAAACAAAGCTAAATTGAATTTACTACAAAAACGACCCAGTTTAGAGGGCTAAAAGCTAGTTAAATAGGACATTCTCAGTAATGTAGCACACATGGTCTGTTCCAGTGTGACTAGAGCTATCATTTGACACCGTTTCAATAGACAATGGAGCTTTTCTGCGATTTTTATGCACCCCCAGACAAATTTGACAAACAAAGCTAAATTGAATTTACTACAAAAACGACCCAGTTTAGAGGGCTAAAAGCTAGTTAAATAGGACATTCTCAGTAATGTAGCACACATGGTCTGTTCCAGTGTGACTAGAGCTATCATTTGACACCGTTTCAATAGAAAATGGAGCTTTTCTGCGATTTTTATGCACCCTCAGACAAATTTGACAAACAAAGCTAAATTGAATTTACTACAAAAACGACCCAGTTTAGAGGGCTAAAAGCTAGTTAAATAGGACATTCTCAGTAATGTTGCACACATGGTCTGTTCCAGTGTGACTAGAGCTATCATTTGACACCGTTTCAATAGACAATGGAGCTTTTCTGCGATTTTTTATGCACCCCCAGACAAATTTGACAAACAAAGCTAAATTGAATTTACTACAAAAACGACCCAGTTTAGAGGGCTAAAAGCTAGTTAAATAGGACATTCTCAGTAATGTAGCACACATGGTCTGTTCCAGTGTGACTAGAGCTATCTTTTGACACCGTTTCAATAGACAATGGAGCTTTTCTGCGATTTTTATGCACCCACAGACAAATTTGACATACAAAGCTAAATTGAATTTACTACAAAAACGACTCAGTTTAGAGGGCTAAAAGCTAGTTAAATAGGACATTCTCAGTAATGTAGCACACATGGTCTGTTCCAGTGTGACTAGAGCTATCATTTGACACCGTTTCAATAGACAATGGAGCTTTTCTGCGATTTTTATGCACCCCCAGACAAATTTGACAAACAAAGCTAAATTGAATTTACTACAAAAACGACCCAGTTTAGAGGGCTAAAAGCTAGTTAAATAGGACATTCTCAGTAATGTAGCACACATGGTCTGTTCCAGTGTGACTAGAGCTATCTTTTGACACCGTTTCAATAGACAATGGAGCTTTTCTGCGATTTTTATGCACCCCCAGACAAATTTGACAAACAAAGCTAAATTGAATTTACTACAAAAACGACCCAGTTTAGAGGGCTAAAAGCTAGTTAAATAGGACATTCTCACTAATGTAGAACACATGGTCTGTTCCAGTGTGACTAGAGCAATCATTTGACACCGTTTCAATAGACAATGGAGCTTTTCTGCGATTTTTATGCACCCCCAGACAAATTTGACAAACAAAGCTAAATTGAATTTACTACAAAAACGACCCAGTTTAGAGGGCTAAAAGCTAGTTAAATAGGACATTCTCAGTAATGTAGCACACATGGTCTGTTCCAGTGTGACTAGAGCTATCATTTGACACCGTTTCAATAGACAATGGAGCTTTTCTGCGATTTTTATGCACCCACAGACAAATTTGACAAACAAAGCTAAATTGAATTTACTACAAAAACGACCCAGTTTAGAGGGCTAAAAGCTAGTTAAATAGGACATTCTCAGTAATGTAGCACACATGGTCTGTTCCAGTGTGACTAGAGCTATCATTTGACACCGTTTCAATAGACAATGGAGCTTGTCTGCGATTTTTATGCACCCCCAGACAAATTTGACAAACAAAGCTAAATTGAATTTACTACAAAAACGACCCAGTTTAGAGGGCTAAAAGCTAGTTAAATAGGACATTCTCAGTAATGTAGCACACATGGTCTGTTCCAGTGTGACTAGAGCTATCTTTTGACACCGTTTCAATAGACAATGGAGCTTGTCTGCGATTTTTATGCACCCCCAGACAAATTTGACAAAGCTAAATTGAATTTACTACAAAAACGACCCAGTTTAGAGGGCTAAAAGCTAGTTAAATAGGACATTCTCAGTAATGTAGCACACATGGTCTGTTCCAGTGTGACTAGAGCTATCTTTTGACACCGTTTCAATAGACAATGGAGCTTTTCTGCGATTTTTATGCACCCCCAGACAAATTTGACAAACAAAGCTAAATTGAATTTACTACAAAAACGACCCAGTTTAGAGGGCTAAAAGCTAGTTAAATAGGACATTCTCAGTAATGTAGCACACATGGTCTGTTCCAGTGTGACTAGAGCTATCATTTGACACCGTTTCAATAGACAATGGAGCTTTTCTGCGATTTTTCAGCACCCCCAGACAAATTTGACAAACAAAGCTAAATTGAATTTACTACAAAAACGACCCAGTTTAGAGGGCTAAAAGCTAGTTAAATAGGACATTCTCAGTAATGTAGCACACATGGTCTGTTCCAGTGTGACTAGAGCTATCATTTGACACCGTTTCAATAGACAATGGAGCTTTTCTGCGATTTTTATGCACCCCCAGACAAATTTGACAAACAAAGCTAAATTGAATTTACTACAAAAACGACCCAGTTTAGAGGGCTAAAAGCTAGTTAAATAGGACATTCTCAGTAATGTAGCACACATGGTCTGTTCCAGTGGGACTAGAGCTATCTTTTGACACCGTTTCAATAGACAATGGAGCTTTTCTGCGATTTTTATGCACCCCCAGACAAATTTGACAAACAAAGCTAAATTGAATTTACTACAAAAACGACCCAGTTTAGAGGGCTAAAAGCTAGTTAAATAGGACATTCTCAGTAATGTAGCACACATGGTCTGTTCCAGTGTGACTAGAGCTATCATTTGACACCGTTTCAATAGACAATGGAGCTTTTCTGCGATTTTTCAGCACCCCCAGACAAATTTGACAAACAAAGCTAAATTGAATTTACTACAAAAACGACCCAGTTTAGAGGGCTAAAAGCTAGTTAAATAGGACATTCTCAGTAATGTAGCACACATGGTCTGTTCCAGTGTGACTAGAGCTATCATTTGACACCGTTTCAATGGAGCTTTTCTGCGATTTTTATGCACCCACAGACAAATTTGACAAACAAAGCTAAATTGAATTTACTACAAAAACGACCCAGTTTAGAGGGCTAAAAGCTAGTTAAATAGGACATTCTCAGTAATGTAGCACACATGGTCTGTTCCAGTGTGACTAGAGCTATCTTTTGACACCGTTTCAATAGACAATGGAGCTTTTCTGCGATTTTTATGCACCCCCAGACAAATTTGACAAACAAAGCTAAATTGAATTTACTACAAAAACGACCCAGTTTAGAGGTCTAAAAGCTAGTTAAATAGGACATTCTCAGTAATGTAGCACACATGGTCTGTTCCAGTGTGACTAGAGCTATCATTTGACACCGTTTCAATAGAAAATGGAGCTTTTCTGCGATTTTTATGCACCCTCAGACAAATTTGACAAACAAAGCTAAATTGAATTTACTACAAAAACGACCCAGTTTAGAGGGCTAAAAGCTAGTTAAATAGGACATTCTCAGTAATGTAGCACACATGGTCTGTTCCAGTGTGACTAGAGCTATCATTTGACACCGTTTCAATAGACAATGGAGCTTTTCTGCACCCTCAGACAAATTTGACAAACAAAGCTAAATTGAATTTGATACAAAAACAACCCAGTTTAGAGGGCTGAAAGCTAGTTAAATAGGACATTCTCAGTAATGTAGCACACATGGTCTGTTCCAGTGTGACTAGAGCTATCTTTTGACACCGTTTCAATAGACAATGGAGCTTTTCTGCGATTTTTATGCACCCCCAGACAAATTTGACAAACAAAGCTAAATTGAATTTACTACAAAAACGACCCAGTTTAGAGGGCTAAAAGCTAGTTAAATAGGACATTCTCAGTAATGTAGCACACATGGTCTGTTCCAGTGTGACTAGAGCTATCATTTGACACCGTTTCAATAGACAATGGAGCTTGTCTGCGATTTTTATGCACCCCCAGACAAATTTGACAAACGAAGCTAAATTGAATTTACTACAAAAACGACCCAGTTTAGAGGGCTAAAAGCTAGTTAAATAGGACATTCTCAGTAATGTAGCACACATGGTCTGTTCCAGTGTGACTAGAGCTATCTTTTGACACCGTTTCAATAGACAATGGAGCTTTTCTGCGATTTTATGCACCCCCAGACAAATTTGACAAACAAAGCTAAATTGAATTTACTACAAAAACGACCCAGTTTAGAGGGCTAAAAGCTAGTTAAATAGGACATTCTCAGTAATGTAGAACACATGGTCTGTTCCAGTGTGACTAGAGCTATCATTTGACACCGTTTCAATAGAAAATGGAGCTTTTCTGCGATTTTTATGCACCCTCAGACAAATTTGACAAACAAAGCTAAATTGAATTTACTACAAAAACGACCCAGTTTAGAGGGCTAAAAGCTAGTTAAATAGGACATTCTCAGTAATGTAGCACACATGGTCTGTTCCAGTGTGACTAGAGCTATCGTTTGACACCGTTTCAATAGACAATGGAGCTTTTCTGCGATTTTTATGCACCCTCAGACAAATTTGACAAACAAAGCTAAATTGAATTTGATACAAAAACGACTCAGTTTAGAGGGCTAAAAGCTAGTTAAATAGGACATTCTCAGTAATGTAGCACACATGGTCTGTTCCAGTGTGACTAGAGCTATCATTTGACACCGTTTCAATAGACAATGGAGCTTTTCTGCGATTTTTATGCACCCTCAGACAAATTTGACAAACAAAGCTAAATTGAATTTGATACAAAAACAACCCAGTTTAGAGGGCTGAAAGCTAGTTAAATAGGACATTCTCAGTAATGTAGCACACATGGTCTGTTCCAGTGTGACTAGAGCTATCATTTGACACCGTTTCAATAGACAATGGAGCTTTTCTGCGATTTTTATGCACCCCCAGACAAATTTGACAAACAAAGCTAAATTGAATTTACTACAAAAACGACCCAGTTTAGAGGGCTAAAAGCTAGTTAAATAGGACATTCTCAGTAATGTAGCACACATGGTCTGTTCCAGTGTGACTAGAGCTATCGTTTGACACCGTTTCAATAGACAATGGAGCTTTTCTGCGATTTTTATGCACCCTCAGACAAATTTGACAAACAAAGCTAAATTGAATTTGATACAAAAACGACCCAGTTTAGAGGGCTAAAAGCTAGTTAAATAGGACATTCTCAGTAATGTAGCACACATGGTCTGTTCCAGTGTGACTAGAGCTATCATTTGACACCGTTTCAATAGACAATGGAGCTTTTCTGCGATTTTTATGCACCCACAGACAAATTTGACAAACAAAGCTAAATTGAATTTGATACAAAAACGACCCAGTTTAGAGGGCTAAAAGCTAGTTAAATAGGACATTCTCACTAATGTAGCACACATGGTCTGTTCCAGTGTGACTAGAGCTATCATTTGACACCGTTTCAATAGACAATGGAGCTTTTCTGCGATTTTTATGCACCCCCAGACAAATTTGACAAACAAAGCTAAATTGAATTTACTACAAAAACGACCCAGTTTAGAGGGCTAAAAGCTAGTTAAATAGGACATTCTCAGTAATGTAGCACACATGGTCTGTTCCAGTGTGACTAGAGCTATCATTTGACACCGTTTCAATAGACAATGGAGCTTTTCTGCGATTTTTCAGCACCCCCAGACAAATTTGACAAACAAAGCTAAATTGAATTTACTACAAAAACGACCCAGTTTAGAGGGCTAAAAGCTAGTTAAATAGGACATTCTCAGTAATGTAGCACACATGGTCTGTTCCAGTGTGACTAGAGCTATCATTTGACACCGTTTCAATAGACAATGGAGCTTTTCTGCGATTTTTATGCACCCACAGACAAATTTGACAAACAAAGCTAAATTGAATTTACTACAAAAACGACCCAGTTTAGAGGTCTAAAAGCTAGTTAAATAGGACTTTCTCAGTAATGTAGCACACATGGTCTGTTCCAGTGTGACTAGAGCTATCATTTGACACCGTTTCAATAGAAAATGGAGCTTTTCTGCGATTTTTATGCACCATCAGACAAAGTTGACAAACAAAGCTAAATTGAATTTGATACAAAAACGACCCAGTTTAGAGGGCTAAAAGCTAGTGAAATAGGACATTCTCAGTAATGTAGCACACATGGTCTGTTCCAGTGTGACTAGAGCTATCATTTGACACCGTTTCAATAGACAATGGAGCTTTTCTGCGATTTTTATGCACCCCCAGACAAATTTGACAAACAAAGCTAAATTGAATTTACTACAAAAACGACCCAGTTTAGAGGGCTAAAAGCTAGTTAAATAGGACATTCTCAGTAATGTAGCACACATGGTCTGTTCCAGTGTGACTAGAGCTATCTTTTGACACCGTTTCAATAGACAATGGAGCTTTTCTGCGATTTTTATGCACCCCCAGACAAATTTGACAAACAAACCTAAATTGAATTTACTACAAAAACGACCCAGTTTAGAGGGCTAAAAGCTAGTTAAATAGGACATTCTCAGTAATGTAGCACACATGGTCTGTTCCAGTGTGACTAGAGCTATCTTTTGACACCGTTTCAATAGACAATGGAGCTTGTCTGCGATTTTTATGCACCCCCAGACAAATTTGACAAAGCTAAATTGAATTTACTACAAAAACGACCCAGTTTAGAGGGCTAAAAGCTAGTTAAATAGGACATTCTCAGTAATGTAGCACACATGGTCTGTTCCAGTGTGACTAGAGCTATCTTTTGACACCGTTTCAATAGACAATGGAGCTTTTCTGCGATTTTTATGCACCCCCAGACAAATTTGACAAACAAAGCTAAATTGAATTTACTACAAAAACGACCCAGTTTAGAGGGCTAAAAGCTAGTTAAATAGGACATTCTCAGTAATGTAGCACACATGGTCTGTTCCAGTGTGACTAGAGCTATCATTTGACACCGTTTCAATAGACAATGGAGCTTTTCTGCGATTTTTCAGCACCCCCAGACAAATTTGACAAACAAAGCTAAATTGAATTTACTACAAAAACGACCCAGTTTAGAGGGCTAAAAGCTAGTTAAATAGGACATTCTCAGTAATGTAGCACACATGGTCTGTTCCAGTGTGACTAGAGCTATCATTTGACACCGTTTCAATAGACAATGGAGCTTTTCTGCGATTTTTATGCACCCCCAGACAAATTTGACAAACAAAGCTAAATTGAATTTACTACAAAAACGACCCAGTTTAGAGGGCTAAAAGCTAGTTAAATAGGACATTCTCAGTAATGTAGCACACATGGTCTGTTCCAGTGGGACTAGAGCTATCTTTTGACACCGTTTCAATAGACAATGGAGCTTTTCTGCGATTTTTATGCACCCCCAGACAAATTTGACAAACAAAGCTAAATTGAATTTACTACAAAAACGACCCAGTTTAGAGGGCTAAAAGCTAGTTAAATAGGACATTCTCAGTAATGTAGCACACATGGTCTGTTCCAGTGTGACTAGAGCTATCATTTGACACCGTTTCAATAGACAATGGAGCTTTTCTGCGATTTTTCAGCACCCCCAGACAAATTTGACAAACAAAGCTAAATTGAATTTACTACAAAAACGACCCAGTTTAGAGGGCTAAAAGCTAGTTAAATAGGACATTCTCAGTAATGTAGCACACATGGTCTGTTCCAGTGTGACTAGAGCTATCATTTGACACCGTTTCAATGGAGCTTTTCTGCGATTTTTATGCACCCACAGACAAATTTGACAAACAAAGCTAAATTGAATTTACTACAAAAACGACCCAGTTTAGAGGGCTAAAAGCTAGTTAAATAGGACATTCTCAGTAATGTAGCACACATGGTCTGTTCCAGTGTGACTAGAGCTATCTTTTGACACCGTTTCAATAGACAATGGAGCTTTTCTGCGATTTTTATGCACCCCCAGACAAATTTGACAAACAAAGCTAAATTGAATTTACTACAAAAACGACCCAGTTTAGAGGTCTAAAAGCTAGTTAAATAGGACATTCTCAGTAATGTAGCACACATGGTCTGTTCCAGTGTGACTAGAGCTATCATTTGACACCGTTTCAATAGAAAATGGAGCTTTTCTGCGATTTTTATGCACCCTCAGACAAATTTGACAAACAAAGCTAAATTGAATTTACTACAAAAACGACCCAGTTTAGAGGGCTAAAAGCTAGTTAAATAGGACATTCTCAGTAATGTAGCACACATGGTCTGTTCCAGTGTGACTAGAGCTATCATTTGACACCGTTTCAATAGACAATGGAGCTTTTCTGCACCCTCAGACAAATTTGACAAACAAAGCTAAATTGAATTTGATACAAAAACAACCCAGTTTAGAGGGCTGAAAGCTAGTTAAATAGGACATTCTCAGTAATGTAGCACACATGGTCTGTTCCAGTGTGACTAGAGCTATCTTTTGACACCGTTTCAATAGACAATGGAGCTTTTCTGCGATTTTTATGCACCCCCAGACAAATTTGACAAACAAAGCTAAATTGAATTTACTACAAAAACGACCCAGTTTAGAGGGCTAAAAGCTAGTTAAATAGGACATTCTCAGTAATGTAGCACACATGGTCTGTTCCAGTGTGACTAGAGCTATCATTTGACACCGTTTCAATAGACAATGGAGCTTGTCTGCGATTTTTATGCACCCCCAGACAAATTTGACAAACGAAGCTAAATTGAATTTACTACAAAAACGACCCAGTTTAGAGGGCTAAAAGCTAGTTAAATAGGACATTCTCAGTAATGTAGCACACATGGTCTGTTCCAGTGTGACTAGAGCTATCTTTTGACACCGTTTCAATAGACAATGGAGCTTTTCTGCGATTTTATGCACCCCCAGACAAATTTGACAAACAAAGCTAAATTGAATTTACTACAAAAACGACCCAGTTTAGAGGGCTAAAAGCTAGTTAAATAGGACATTCTCAGTAATGTAGAACACATGGTCTGTTCCAGTGTGACTAGAGCTATCATTTGACACCGTTTCAATAGAAAATGGAGCTTTTCTGCGATTTTTAGGCACCCTCAGACAAATTTGACAAACAAAGCTAAATTGAATTTACTACAAAAACGACCCAGTTTAGAGGGCTAAAAGCTAGTTAAATAGGACATTCTCAGTAATGTAGCACACATGGTCTGTTCCAGTGTGACTAGAGCTATCGTTTGACACCGTTTCAATAGACAATGGAGCTTTTCTGCGATTTTTATGCACCCTCAGACAAATTTGACAAACAAAGCTAAATTGAATTTGATACAAAAACGACCCAGTTTAGAGGGCTAAAAGCTAGTTAAATAGGACATTCTCAGTAATGTAGCACACATGGTCTGTTCCAGTGTGACTAGAGCTATCATTTGACACCGTTTCAATAGACAATGGAGCTTTTCTGCGATTTTTATGCACCCTCAGACAAATTTGACAAACAAAGCTAAATTGAATTTGATACAAAAACAACCCAGTTTAGAGGGCTGAAAGCTAGTTAAATAGGACATTCTCAGTAATGTAGCACACATGGTCTGTTCCAGTGTGACTAGAGCTATCATTTGACACCGTTTCAATAGACAATGGAGCTTTTCTGCGATTTTTATGCACCCCCAGACAAATTTGACAAACAAAGCTAAATTGAATTTACTACAAAAACGACCCAGTTTAGAGGGCTAAAAGCTAGTTAAATAGGACATTCTCAGTAATGTAGCACACATGGTCTGTTCCAGTGTGACTAGAGCTATCGTTTGACACCGTTTCAATAGACAATGGAGCTTTTCTGCGATTTTTATGCACCCTCAGACAAATTTGACAAACAAAGCTAAATTGAATTTGATACAAAAACGACCCAGTTTAGAGGGCTAAAAGCTAGTTAAATAGGACATTCTCAGTAATGTAGCACACATGGTCTGTTCCAGTGTGACTAGAGCTATCATTTGACACCGTTTCAATAGACAATGGAGCTTTTCTGCGATTTTTATGCACCCACAGACAAATTTGACAAACAAAGCTAAATTGAATTTGATACAAAAACGACCCAGTTTAGAGGGCTAAAAGCTAGTTAAATAGGACATTCTCACTAATGTAGCACACATGGTCTGTTCCAGTGTGACTAGAGCTATCATTTGACACCGTTTCAATAGACAATGGAGCTTTTCTGCGATTTTTATGCACCCCCAGACAAATTTGACAAACAAAGCTAAATTGAATTTACTACAAAAACGACCCAGTTTAGAGGGCTAAAAGCTAGTTAAATAGGACATTCTCAGTAATGTAGCACACATGGTCTGTTCCAGTGTGACTAGAGCTATCATTTGACACCGTTTCAATAGACAATGGAGCTTTTCTGCGATTTTTCAGCACCCCCAGACAAATTTGACAAACAAAGCTAAATTGAATTTACTACAAAAACGACCCAGTTTAGAGGGCTAAAAGCTAGTTAAATAGGACATTCTCAGTAATGTAGCACACATGGTCTGTTCCAGTGTGACTAGAGCTATCATTTGACACCGTTTCAATAGACAATGGAGCTTTTCTGCGATTTTTATGCACCCACAGACAAATTTGACAAACAAAGCTAAATTGAATTTACTACAAAAACGACCCAGTTTAGAGGTCTAAAAGCTAGTTAAATAGGACTTTCTCAGTAATGTAGCACACATGGTCTGTTCCAGTGTGACTAGAGCTATCATTTGACACCGTTTCAATAGAAAATGGAGCTTTTCTGCGATTTTTATGCACCATCAGACAAAGTTGACAAACAAAGCTAAATTGAATTTGATACAAAAACGACCCAGTTTAGAGGGCTAAAAGCTAGTGAAATAGGACATTCTCAGTAATGTAGCACACATGGTCTGTTCCAGTGTGACTAGAGCTATCATTTGACACCGTTTCAATAGACAATGGAGCTTTTCTGCGATTTTTATGCACCCCCAGACAAATTTGACAAACAAAGCTAAATTGAATTTACTACAAAAACGACCCAGTTTAGAGGGCTAAAAGCTAGTTAAATAGGACATTCTCAGTAATGTAGCACACATGGTCTGTTCCAGTGTGACTAGAGCTATCTTTTGACACCGTTTCAATAGACAATGGAGCTTTTCTGCGATTTTTATGCACCCCCAGACAAATTTGACAAACAAACCTAAATTGAATTTACTACAAAAACGACCCAGTTTAGAGGGCTAAAAGCTAGTTAAATAGGACATTCTCAGTAATGTAGCACACATGGTCTGTTCCAGTGTGACTAGAGCTATCATTTGACACCGTTTCAATAGACAATGGAGCTTTTCTGCGATTTTTATGCACCCCCAGACAAATTTGACAAACAAAGCTAAATTGAATTTACTACAAAAACGACCCAGTTTAGAGGGCTAAAAGCTAGTTAAATAGGACATTCTCAGTAATGTAGCACACATGGTCTGTTCCAGTGTGACTAGAGCTATCTTTTGACACCGTTTCAATAGACAATGGAGCTTTTCTGCGATTTTTATCCACCCCCAGACAAATTTGACAAACAAAGCTAAATTGAATTTACTACAAAAACGACCCAGTTTAGAGGTCTAAAAGCTAGTTAAATAGGACATTCTCAGTAATGTAGCACACATGGTCTGTTCCAGTGTGACTAGAACTATCATTTGAGACCGTTTCAATAGAAAATGGAGCTTTTCTGCGATTTTTATGCACCCTCAGACAAAGTTGACAAACAAAGCTAAATTGAATTTGATACAAAAACGACCCAGTTTAGAGGGCTAAAAGCTAGTGAAATAGGACATTCTCAGTAATGTAGCACACATGGTCTGTTCCAGTGTGACTAGAGCTATCATTTGACACCGTTTCAATAGACAATGGAGCTTTTCTGCGATTTTTATGCACCCCCAGACAAATTTGACAAACAAAGCTAAATTGAATTTACTACAAAAACGACCCAGTTTAGAGGGCTAAAAGCTAGTTAAATAGGACATTCTCAGTAATGTAGCACACATGGTCTGTTCCAGTGTGACTAGAGCTATCTTTTGACACCGTTTCAATAGACAATGGAGCTTTTCTGCGATTTTATGCACCCCCAGACAAATTTGACAAACAAAGCTAAATTGAATTTACTACAAAAACGACCCAGTTTAGAGGGCTAAAAGCTAGTTAAATAGGACATTCTCAGTAATGTAGAACACATGGTCTGTTCCAGTGTGACTAGAGCTATCATTTGACACCGTTTCAATAGAAAATGGAGCTTTTCTGCGATTTTTAGGCACCCTCAGACAAATTTGACAAACAAAGCTAAATTGAATTTACTACAAAAACGACCCAGTTTAGAGGGCTAAAAGCTAGTTAAATAGGACATTCTCAGTAATGTAGCACACATGGTCTGTTCCAGTGTGACTAGAGCTATCGTTTGACACCGTTTCAATAGACAATGGAGCTTTTCTGCGATTTTTATGCACCCTCAGACAAATTTGACAAACAAAGCTAAATTGAATTTGATACAAAAACGACCCAGTTTAGAGGGCTAAAAGCTAGTTAAATAGGACATTCTCAGTAATGTAGCACACATGGTCTGTTCCAGTGTGACTAGAGCTATCATTTGACACCGTTTCAATAGACAATGGAGCTTTTCTGCGATTTTTATGCACCCTCAGACAAATTTGACAAACAAAGCTAAATTGAATTTGATACAAAAACAACCCAGTTTAGAGGGCTGAAAGCTAGTTAAATAGGACATTCTCAGTAATGTAGCACACATGGTCTGTTCCAGTGTGACTAGAGCTATCATTTGACACCGTTTCAATAGACAATGGAGCTTTTCTGCGATTTTTATGCACCCCCAGACAAATTTGACAAACAAAGCTAAATTGAATTTACTACAAAAACGACCCAGTTTAGAGGGCTAAAAGCTAGTTAAATAGGACATTCTCAGTAATGTAGCACACATGGTCTGTTCCAGTGTGACTAGAGCTATCGTTTGACACCGTTTCAATAGACAATGGAGCTTTTCTGCGATTTTTATGCACCCTCAGACAAATTTGACAAACAAAGCTAAATTGAATTTGATACAAAAACGACCCAGTTTAGAGGGCTAAAAGCTAGTTAAATAGGACATTCTCAGTAATGTAGCACACATGGTCTGTTCCAGTGTGACTAGAGCTATCATTTGACACCGTTTCAATAGACAATGGAGCTTTTCTGCGATTTTTATGCACCCACAGACAAATTTGACAAACAAAGCTAAATTGAATTTGATACAAAAACGACCCAGTTTAGAGGGCTAAAAGCTAGTTAAATAGGACATTCTCACTAATGTAGCACACATGGTCTGTTCCAGTGTGACTAGAGCTATCATTTGACACCGTTTCAATAGACAATGGAGCTTTTCTGCGATTTTTATGCACCCCCAGACAAATTTGACAAACAAAGCTAAATTGAATTTACTACAAAAACGACCCAGTTTAGAGGGCTAAAAGCTAGTTAAATAGGACATTCTCAGTAATGTAGCACACATGGTCTGTTCCAGTGTGACTAGAGCTATCATTTGACACCGTTTCAATAGACAATGGAGCTTTTCTGCGATTTTTCAGCACCCCCAGACAAATTTGACAAACAAAGCTAAATTGAATTTACTACAAAAACGACCCAGTTTAGAGGGCTAAAAGCTAGTTAAATAGGACATTCTCAGTAATGTAGCACACATGGTCTGTTCCAGTGTGACTAGAGCTATCATTTGACACCGTTTCAATAGACAATGGAGCTTTTCTGCGATTTTTATGCACCCACAGACAAATTTGACAAACAAAGCTAAATTGAATTTACTACAAAAACGACCCAGTTTAGAGGTCTAAAAGCTAGTTAAATAGGACTTTCTCAGTAATGTAGCACACATGGTCTGTTCCAGTGTGACTAGAGCTATCATTTGACACCGTTTCAATAGAAAATGGAGCTTTTCTGCGATTTTTATGCACCATCAGACAAAGTTGACAAACAAAGCTAAATTGAATTTGATACAAAAACGACCCAGTTTAGAGGGCTAAAAGCTAGTGAAATAGGACATTCTCAGTAATGTAGCACACATGGTCTGTTCCAGTGTGACTAGAGCTATCATTTGACACCGTTTCAATAGACAATGGAGCTTTTCTGCGATTTTTATGCACCCCCAGACAAATTTGACAAACAAAGCTAAATTGAATTTACTACAAAAACGACCCAGTTTAGAGGGCTAAAAGCTAGTTAAATAGGACATTCTCAGTAATGTAGCACACATGGTCTGTTCCAGTGTGACTAGAGCTATCTTTTGATACCGTTTCAATAGACAATGGAGCTTTTCTGCGATTTTTATGCACCCCCAGACAAATTTGACAAACAAACCTAAATTGAATTTACTACAAAAACGACCCAGTTTAGAGGGCTAAAAGCTAGTTAAATAGGACATTCTCAGTAATGTAGCACACATGGTCTGTTCCAGTGTGACTAGAGCTATCATTTGACACCGTTTCAATAGACAATGGAGCTTTTCTGCGATTTTTATGCACCCCCAGACAAATTTGACAAACAAAGCTAAATTGAATTTACTACAAAAACGACCCAGTTTAGAGGGCTAAAAGCTAGTTAAATAGGACATTCTCAGTAATGTAGCACACATGGTCTGTTCCAGTGTGACTAGAGCTATCTTTTGACACCGTTTCAATAGACAATGGAGCTTTTCTGCGATTTTTATCCACCCCCAGACAAATTTGACAAACAAAGCTAAATTGAATTTACTACAAAAACGACCCAGTTTAGAGGTCTAAAAGCTAGTTAAATAGGACATTCTCAGTAATGTAGCACACATGGTCTGTTCCAGTGTGACTAGAACTATCATTTGAGACCGTTTCAATAGAAAATGGAGCTTTTCTGCGATTTTTATGCACCCTCAGACAAAGTTGACAAACAAAGCTAAATTGAATTTGATACAAAAACGACCCAGTTTAGAGGGCTAAAAGCTAGTGAAATAGGACATTCTCAGTAATGTAGCACACATGGTCTGTTCCAGTGTGACTAGAGCTATCATTTGACACCGTTTCAATAGACAATGGAGCTTTTCTGCGATTTTTATGCACCCCCAGACAAATTTGACAAACAAAGCTAAATTGAATTTACTACAAAAACGACCCAGTTTAGAGGGCTAAAAGCTAGTTAAATAGGACATTCTCAGTAATGTAGCACACATGGTCTGTTCCAGTGTGACTAGAGCTATCTTTTGACACCGTTTCAATAGACAATGGAGCTTTTCTGCGATTTTTATGCACCCCCAGACAAATTTGACAAACAAAGCTAAATTGAATTTACTACAAAAACGACCCAGTTTAGAGGGCTAAAAGCTAGTTAAATAGGACATTCTCAGTAATGTAGCACACATGGTGTGTTCCAGTGTGACTAGAGCTATCATTTGACACCGTTTCAATAGACAATGGAGCTTGTCTGCGATTTTTATGCACCCCCAGACAAATTTGACAAACAAAGCTAAATTGAATTTACTACAAAAACGACCCAGTTTAGAGGGCTAAAAGCTAGTTAACCTGTTAGGGCTAGGGGGCAGCATTGACACGGCTGGATAAAAAACATACCGATTTAATCTGGTTACCACTCCTACTCAGTAACTAGAATATGCATATACTTATTACATATGGATAGAAAACACCCTAAATTTTCTAAAACTGTTTGAATGGTGTCTGTGAGTATAACAGAACTCAAATGGCAGGTCAAAACCTGAGAGATTCCTTTACAGGAAGTGGCCTGTCTGACCATTTCTGGAACTTCTTTGCCATCTCTATCATTTACTAAGGATCTCTGCTCTAACGTGACACTTCCCACGTCGTCCATAGGCTCTCAGAGCCCGGGAAAAAAGAGAATGTCGTCATTCCAGCCCCAGGCTGAAACACATTATCGCCTTTCTCAAGTGGCCCATCAAGAGACACTAGCTTATGCGCGTGACCCCGACCGCCCCCGCCTTTGGGATTTTTTCCTCTGTTTGCCGAAAAGGAGATTCCCTGTCGGAATATTATCGCTTTTCTACGAGAAAAATGACGTAAAAATTGATTTTAAACAGCGGTTGACATGCTTCGACGTACGGCAATGGAATACTTTGAATTTTATTGTCAGGAATTGCGCCAAGCGCGCGACACTTCTTTACTATTTCGGATAGTGTCTGGAACGCACGAACAAAACGCCGCTATTCGGATATAACGATGGATTATTTTGGACCAAACCAACATTTGTTATTGAAGTAGACGTCCTGGGTGTGCATTCTGACGAAGACAACAAAAGGTAATGACATTTTTATAATAGTAAATATGATTATGGTGAGTGCTAAACTTGCCGGGTGTCTAAATAGCGAGCCCGTGATGCCTGGGCTATGTACTTAGAATATTGCAAAATGTGCTTTCACCAAAAAGCTATTTTAAAATCGGACATATCGAGTGCATAGAGGAGGTCTGTATCTATAATTCTTAAAATAATTGTTATGCTTTTTGTGAACGTTTATCGTGAGTAATTTAGTAAAATGTTAGCGAATTCCCCGTAAGTTTGCGGGGGGTATGCTAGTTCTGAACGTCACATGCTAATGTAAAAAGCTGGTTTTTGATATAAATATGAACTTGATTGAACAAAACATGCATGTATTGTATAACATAATGTCCTAGGGTTGTCATCTGATGAAGATCATCAAAGGTGAGTGCTGCATTTAGCTGTCTTCTGGGTTTTGGTGACATTATATGCTGGCTTGAAAAATGGGTGTCTGATTATTTCTGGCTTGGTACTCTGCTGACATAATCTAATGTTTTGCTTTCGTTGTAAAGCCTTTTTGAAATCGGACAGTGTGGTTAGATTAACCTCTTGGGGCTAGGTGGGACGCTAGCGTGCCACCTGTGGTGCACTCCATCAACAGCAGGTGCATTTCAAGAGCGGCAAATTTGAATCCAAATAAATGTCAAAATTCAAATTTTTCAAAAATACAACTATGTTACACCATTTGAAAGATAAACATCTCCTTAATCTAACCACGTTTTACGATTTCAAAAAGGTTTTACGGCGAAAGCATAAATTTAGAGTATGTTAGGACAGTACATTTACAAGAGTTGTGTGTAATGTTTTGTCAAGTCAAAGACAGGGTCACCAAAACCATAAAACCAGCTAAAATGATACACTAACCTTTTACAATCTCCATCAGATGACACTCCTAGGACATTATGTTAGACAATGCATGCATTTTTAGTTCTATCAAGTTCATATTTATATACAAAAACAGCGTTTTACTATGGCATTGATGTTGAGGAAATCGTTTCCCTCCAATAACCGGCAGTCAAGTCAGCGTCACAAATTAAATAATTAAAATTAGAAAACATTGGTAAAATATTATATTGTCATTTAAAGAATTATAGATTTACATCTTTTGAACGCAATCAACTTGCCAGATTTAAAAATAACCTTACTGGGAAATCACACTTTGCAATAATCTGAGCACTGTGCCCAGAAAAATACGCGTTGCGATACAGACTAGACGTCATGTTGGGGAGATCTAAAATCGAAAATACTATGTAAATAATCCATTACCTTTGATTCTCTTCATCAGATGTCACTTCCAGGTATCACAGGTCCATAACGAATGTAGTTTTGTTCAACAAAGCTCATCATTTATGTCCAAAAATCTCCGTCTCGTTAGCACATGATGTAAGCCAGCCGGACTTCTCGTCATGAACGAGGGGAAAAAATATATTTCCGTTCGTTCAAACATGTCAAACGTTGTATAGCATAAATCATTAGGGCCTTTTTTAACCAGAACATGAATAATATTCAAGGTGGACGAATGCATAGCCTTTTATAACGTATTGGAACGAGGGTACCCAACATGAAGTAGCGCGCCAGGTGTCTAATGGGACATCACCGTTCCATGGCTCTTGTTCGGTCAGATCTCCCTCCAGAAGACTCAAAACACTTTGTAAAGGCTGGTGACATCTAGTGGAAGCAATAGGAAGTGCCAAAATATTCCTAAACCCCTGTGTTTTTCAATGGGATAGGTTTAAAATCAATACAACACATCAGGTATCCACTTCCTGTCAGAAAATGTCTCAGGGTTTTGCCTGCCAAATGAGTTCTGTTATACTCACAGACACCATTCAAACAGTTTTGGAAACTTTAGAGTGTTTTCTATCCATATATAATAAGTATATGCATATTCTAGTTACTGGGTAGGATTAGTAACCAGATTAAATCGGGTACATTTTTTTTATCCAGACGTGCAAATGCTGCCCCCTAGACCCAACAGGTTAACGAGAGTCTTATCTTTAAATGGCTGTAAAATAGTCATATGTTTGAGAAATTGAAGTAATAGGATTTTGAAAATCGCGCCACAGGCTGGCAGTGGCTGTTACGTAGGTGGGACGAATTCGTCCCGCCGGTCCCATAGAGGTTAAATAGGACATTCTCAGTAATGTAGCACACATGGTCTGTTCCAGTGTGACTAGAGCTATCATTTGACACCGTTTCAATAGAAAATGGAGCTTTTCTGCGATTTTTATGCACCCTCAGACAAATTTGACAAACAAAGCTAAATTGAATTTGATACAAAAACGACCCAGTTTAGAGGGCTAAAAGCTAGTTAAATAGGACATTCTCAGTAATGTAGCACACATGGTCTGTTCCAGTGTGACTAGAGCTATCATTTGACACCGTTTCAATAGACAATGGAGCTTTTCTGCGATTTTTATGCACCCCCAGACAAATTTGACAAACAAAGCTAAATTGAATTTACTACAAAAACGACCCAGTTTAGAGGGCTAAAAGCTAGTTAAATAGGACATTCTCAGTAATGTAGCACACATGGTCTGTTCCAGTGTGACTAGAGCTATCTTTTGACACCGTTTCAATAGACAATGGAGCTTTTCTGCGATTTTTATGCACCCCCAGACAAATTTGACAAACAAAGCTAAATTGAATTTACTACAAAAACGACCCAGTTTAGAGGGCTAAAAGCTAGTTAAATAGGACATTCTCAGTAATGTAGCACACATGGTCTGTTCCAGTGTGACTAGAGCTATCTTTTGACACCGTTTCAATAGACAATGGAGCTTGTCTGCGATTTTTATGCACCCCCAGACAAATTTGACAAACAAAGCTAAATTGAATTTACTACAAAAACGACCCAGTTTAGAGGGCTAAAAGCTAGTTAAATAGGACATTCTCAGTAATGTAGCACACATGGTCTGTTCCAGTGTGACTAGAGCTATCATTTGACACCGTTTCAATAGACAATGGAGCTTTTCTGCGATTTTTATGCACCCCCAGACAAATTTGACAAACAAAGCTAAATTGAATTTACTACAAAAACGACCCAGTTTAGAGGGCTAAAAGCTAGTTAAATAGGACATTCTCAGTAATGTAGCACACATGGTCTGTTCCAGTGTGACTAGAGCTATCTTTTGACACCGTTTCAATAGACAATGGAGCTTGTCTGCGATTTTTATGCACCCCCAGACAAATTTGACAAACAAAGCTAAATTGAATTTACTACAAAAACGACCCAGTTTAGAGGGCTAAAAGCTAGTTAAATAGGACATTCTCAGTAATGTAGCACACATGGTCTGTTCCAGTGTGACTAGAGCTATCATTTGACACCGTTTCAATAGACAATGGAGCTTTTCTGCGATTTTTATGCACCCCCTGACAAATTTGACAAACAAAGCTAAATTGAATTTACTACAAAAACGACCCAGTTTAGAGGGCTAAAAGCTAGTTAAATAGGACATTCTCAGTAATGTAGCACACATGGTCTGTTCCAGTGTGACTAGAGCTATCATTTGACACCGTTTCAATAGACAATGGAGCTTGTCTGCGATTTTTATGCACCCCCAGACAAATTTGACAAACAAAGCTAAATTGAATTTACTACAAAAACGACCCAGTTTAGAGGGCTAAAAGCTAGTTAAATAGGACATTCTCAGTAATGTAGCACACATGGTCTGTTCCAGTGTGACTAGAGCTATCTTTTGACACCGTTTCAATAGACAATGGAGCTTTTCTGCGATTTTTATGCACCCCCAGACAAATTTGACAAACAAAGCTAAATTGAATTTACTACAAAAACGACCCAGTTTAGAGGGCTAAAAGCTAGTTAACCTGTTAGGGCTAGGGGGCAGCATTGACACGGCTGGATAAAAAACATACCCGATTTAATCTGGTTACCACTCCTACTCAGTAACTAGAATATGCATATACTTATTACATATGGATAGAAAACACCCTAAATTTTCTAAAACTGTTTGAATGGTGTCTGTGAGTATAACAGAACTCAAATGGCAGGTCAAAACCTGAGAGATTCCTTTACAGGAAGTGGCCTGTCTGACCATTTCTGGAACTTCTTTGCCATCTCTATCATTTACTAAGGATCTCTGCTCTAACGTGACACTTCCCACGTCTTCCATAGGCTCTCATAGCCCGGGAAAAAAGAGAATGTCGTCATTCCAGCCCCAGGCTGAAACACATTATCGCCTTTCTCAAGTGGCCCATCAAGAGACACTAGCTTATGCGCGTGACCCCGACCGCCCCCGCCTTTGGGATTTTTTCCTCTGTTTGCCGAAAAGGAGATTCCCTGTCGGAATATTATCGCTTTTCTACGAGAAAAATGACGTAAAAATTGATTTTAAACAGCGGTTGACATGCTTCGACGTACGGCAATGGAATACTTTGAATTTTATTGTCAGGAATTGCGCCAAGCGCGCGACACTTCTTTACTATTTCGGATAGTGTCTGGAACGCACGAACAAAACGCCGCTATTCGGATATAACGATGGATTATTTTGGACCAAACCAACATTTGTTATTGAAGTAGACGTCCTGGGTGTGCATTCTGACGAAGACAACAAAAGGTAATGACATTTTTATAATAGTAAATATGATTATGGTGAGTGCTAAACTTGCCGGGTGTCTAAATAGCGAGCCCGTGATGCCTGGGCTATGTACTTAGAATATTGCAAAATGTGCTTTCACCAAAAAGCTATTTTAAAATCGGATATATCGAGTGCATAGAGGAGGTCTGTATCTATAATTCTTAAAATAATTGTTATGCTTTTTGTGAACGTTTATCGTGAGTAATTTAGTAAAATGTTAGCGAATTCCCCGTAAGTTTGCAGGGGGTATGCTAGTTCTGAACGTCACATGCTAATGTAAAAAGCTGGTTTTTGATATAAATATGAACTTGATTGAACAAAACATGCATGTATTGTATAACATAATGTCCTAGGGTTGTCATCTGATGAAGATCATCAAAGGTGAGTGCTGCATTTAGCTGTCTTCTGGGTTTTGGTGACATTATATGCTGGCTTGAAAAATGGGTGTCTGATTATTTCTGGCTTGGTACTCTGCTGACATAATCTAATGTTTTGCTTTCGTTGTAAAGCCTTTTTGAAATCGGACAGTGTGGTTAGATTAACGAGAGTCTTATCTTTAAATGGCTGTAAAATAGTCATATGTTTGAGAAATTGAAGTAATAGGATTTTGAAGATTTTGAAAATCGCGCCACAGGCTGGCAGTGGATGTTACGTAGGTGGGACGAATTCGTCCCGCCGGTCCCATAGAGGTTAAATAGGACATTCTCAGTAATGTAGCACACATGGTCTGTTCCAGTGTGACTAGAGCTATCTTTTGACACCGTTTCAATAGACAATGGAGCTTTTCTGCGATTTTTATGCACCCCCAGACAAATTTGACAAACAAAGCTAAATTGAATTTACTACAAAAACGACCCAGTTTAGAGGGCTAAAAGCTAGTTAAATAGGACATTCTCAGTAATGTAGCACACATGGTCTGTTCCAGTGTGACTAGAGCTATCATTTGACACCGTTTCAATAGACAATGGAGCTTTTCTGCGATTTTTATGCACCCCCAGACAAATTTGACAAAGCTAAATTGAATTTACTACAAAAACGACCCAGTTTAGAGGTCTAAAAGCTAGTTAAATAGGACATTCTCAGTAATGTAGCACACATGGTCTGTTCCAGTGTGACTAGAGCTATCATTTGACACAGTTTCAATAGAAAATGGAGCTTTTCTGCGATTTTTATGCACCCTCAGACAAATTTGACAAACAAAGCTAAATTGAATTTGATACAAAAACGACCCAGTTTAGAGGGCTAAAAGCTAGTTAAATAGGACATTCTCAGTAATGTAGCACACATGGTCTGTTCCAGTGTGACTAGAGCTATCTTTTGACACCGTTTCAATAGACAATGGAGCTTTTCTGCGATTTTTATGCACCCCCAGACAAATTTGACAAACAAAGCTAAATTGAATTTACTACAAAAACGACCCAGTTTAGAGGGCTAAAAGCTAGTTAAATAGGACATTCTCAGTAATGTAGCACACATGGTCTGTTCCAGTGTGACTAGAGCTATCATTTGACACCGTTTCAATAGACAATGGAGCTTTTCTGCGATTTTTATGCACCCCCAGACAAATTTGACAAACAAAGCTAAATTGAATTTACTATAAAAACGACCCAGTTTAGAGGGCTAAAAGCTAGTTAAATAGGACATTCTCACTAATGTAGCACACATGGTCTGTTCCAGTGTGACTAGAGCTATCATTTGACACCGTTTCAATAGACAATGGAGCTTTTCTGCGATTTTTATGCACCCCCAGACAAATTTGACAAAGCTAAATTGAATTTACTACAAAAACGACCCAGTTTAGAGGTCTAAAAGCTAGTTAAATAGGACATTCTCAGTAATGTAGCACACATGGTCTGTTCCAGTGTGACTAGAGCTATCATTTGACACCGTTTCAATAGAAAATGGAGCTTTTCTGCGATTTTTATGCACCCTCAGACAAATTTGACAAACAAAGCTAAATTGAATTTGATACAAAAACGACCCAGTTTAGAGGGCTAAAAGCTAGTTAAATAGGACATTCTCAGTAATGTAGCACACATGGTCTGTTCCAGTGTGACTAGAGCTATCATTTGACACCGTTTCAATAGACAATGGAGCTTTTCTGCGATTTTTATGCACCCCCAGACAAATTTGACAAACAAAGCTAAATTGAATTTACTATAAAAACGACCCAGTTTAGAGGGCTAAAAGCTAGTTAAATAGGACATTCTCACTAATGTAGCACACATGGTCTGTTCCAGTGTGACTAGAGCTATCATTTGACACCGTTTCAATAGACAATGGAGCTTTTCTGCGATTTTTATGCACCCCCAGACAAATTTGACAAACAAAGCTAAATTGAATTTACTACAAAAACGACCCAGTTTAGAGGGCTAAAAGCTAGTTAAATAGGACATTCTCAGTAATGTAGCACACATGGTCTGTTCCAGTGTGACTAGAGCTATCATTTGACACCGTTTCAATAGACAATGGAGCTTTTCTGCGATTTTTATGCACCCCCAGACAAATTTGACAAAGCTAAATTGAATTTACTACAAAAACGACCCAGTTTAGAGGTCTAAAAGCTAGTTAAATAGGACATTCTCAGTAATGTAGCACACATGGTCTGTTCCAGTGTGACTAGAGCTATCATTTGACACAGTTTCAATAGAAAATTGAGCTTTTCTGCGATTTTTATGCACCCTCAGACAAATTTGACAAACAAAGCTAAATTGAATTTGATACAAAAACGACCCAGTTTAGAGGGCTAAAAGCTAGTTAAATAGGACATTCTCAGTAATGTAGCACACATGGTCTGTTCCAGTGTGACTAGAGCTATCTTTTGACACCGTTTCAATAGACAATGGAGCTTTTCTGCGATTTTTATGCACCCCCAGACAAATTTGACAAACAAAGCTAAATTGAATTTACTACAAAAACGACCCAGTTTAGAGGGCTAAAAGCTAGTTAAATAGGACATTCTCAGTAATGTAGCACACATGGTCTGTTCCAGTGTGACTAGAGCTATCATTTGACACCGTTTCAATAGACAATGGAGCTTTTCTGCGATTTTTATGCACCCCCAGACAAATTTGACAAACAAAGCTAAATTGAATTTACTATAAAAACGACCCAGTTTAGAGGGCTAAAAGCTAGTTAAATAGGACATTCTCACTAATGTAGCACACATGGTCTGTTCCAGTGTGACTAGAGCTATCATTTGACACCGTTTCAATAGACAATGGAGCTTTTCTGCGATTTTTATGCACCCCCAGACAAATTTGACAAAGCTAAATTGAATTTACTACAAAAACGACCCAGTTTAGAGGTCTAAAAGCTAGTTAAATAGGACATTCTCAGTAATGTAGCACACATGGTCTGTTCCAGTGTGACTAGAGCTATCATTTGACACCGTTTCAATAGAAAATGGAGCTTTTCTGCGATTTTTATGCACCCACAGACAAATTTGACAAACAAAGCTAAATTGAATTTACTACAAAAACGACCCAGTTTAGAGGGCTAAAAGCTAGTTAAATAGGACATTCGCAGTAATGTAGCACACATGGTCTGTTCCAGTGTGACTAGAGCTATCATTTGACACCGTTTCAATAGACAATGGAGCTTTTCTGCGATTTTTATGCACCCCCAGACAAATTTGACAAACAAAGCTAAATTGAATTTACTACAAAAACGACCCAGTTTAGAGGGCTAAAAGCTAGTTAAATAGGACATTCTCAGTAATGTAGCACACATGGTCTGTTCCAGTGTGACTAGAGCTATCATTTGACACCGTTTCAATAGACAATGGAGCTTTTCTGCGATTTTTATGCACCCCCAGACAAATTTGACAAAGCTAAATTGAATTTACTACAAAAACGACCCAGTTTAGAGGGCTAAAAGCTAGTTAAATAGGACATTCTCACTAATGTAGCACACATGGTCTGTTCCAGTGTGACTAGAGCTATCTTTTGACACCGTTTCAATAGACAATGGAGCTTTTCTGCGATTTTTATGCACCCCCAGACAAATTTGACATACAAAGCTAAATTGAATTTACTACAAAAACGACCCAGTTTAGAGGGCTAAAAGCTAGTTAAACAGGACATTCTCAGTAATGTAGCACACATGGTCTGTTCCAGTGTGACTAGAGCTATCATTTGACACCGTTTCAATAGACAATGGAGCTTTTCTGCGATTTTTATGCACCCCCAGACAAATTTGACAAACAAAGCTAAATTGAATTTACTACAAAAACGACCCAGTTTAGAGGGCTAAAAGCTAGTTAAATAGGACATTCTCAGTAATGTAGCACACATGGTCTGTTCCAGTGTGACTAGAGCTATCTTTTGACACCGTTTCAATAGACAATGGAGCTTTTCTGCGATTTTTATGCACCCCCAGACAAATTTGACAAACAAAGCTAAATTGAATTTACTACAAAAACGACCCAGTTTAGAGGGCTAAAAGCTAGTTAAATAGGATATTCTCAGTAATGTAGCACACATGGTCTGTTCCAGTGTGACTAGAGCTATCTTTTGACACCGTTTCAATAGACAATGGAGCTTTTCTGCGATTTTTATGCACCCCCAGACAAATTTGACAAACAAAGCTAAATTGAATTTACTACAAAAACGACCCAGTTTACAGGTCTAAAAGCTAGTTAAATAGGACATTCTCAGTAATGTAGCACACATGGTCTGTTCCAGTGTGACTAGAGCTATCATTTGACACCGTTTCAATAGACAATGGAGCTTTTCTGCGATTTTTATGCACCCTAAACAAATTTGACAAACAAAGCTAAATTGAATTTGATACAAAAACGACCCAGTTTAGAGGGCTAAAAGCTAGTTAAATAGGACATTCTCAGTAATGTAGCACACATGGTCTGTTCCAGTGTGACTAGAGCTATCATTTGACACCGTTTCAATAGACAATGGAGCTTTTCTGCGATTTTTATGCACCCCCAGACAAATTTGACAAACAAAGCTAAATTGAATTTACTACAAAAACGACCCAGTTTAGAGGGCTAAAAGCTAGTTAAATAGGACATTCTCAGTAATGTAGCACACATGGTCTGTTCCAGTGTGACTAGAGCTATCATTTGACACCGTTTCAATAGACAATGGAGCTTTTCTGCGATTTTTATGCACCCCCAGACAAATTTGACAAACAAAGCTAAATTGAATTTGATACAAAAACGACCCAGTTTAGAGAGCTAAAAGCTAGTTAAATAGGACATTCTCAGTAATGTAGCACACATGGTCTGTTCCAGTGTGACTAGAGCTATCATTTGACACCGTTTCAATAGAAAATGGAGCTTTTCTGCGATTTTTATGCACCCTCAGACAAATTTGACAAACAAAGCTAAATTGAATTTGATACAAAAACGACCCAGTTTAGAGGGCTAAAAGCTAGTTAAATAGGACATTCTCAGTAATGTAGCACACATGGTCTGTTCCAGTGTGACTAGAGCTATCATTTGACACCGTTTCAATAGACAATGGAGCTTTTCTGCGATTTTTATGCACCCCCAGACAAATTTGACAAACAAAGCTAAATTGAATTTACTACAAAAACGACCCAGTTTAGAGGGCTAAAAGCTAGTTAAATAGGACATTCTCAGTAATGTAGCACACATGGTCTGTTCCAGTGTGACTAGAGCTATCATTTGACACCGTTTCAATAGAAAATGGAGCTTTTCTGCGATTTTTATGCACCCTCAGACAAATTTGACAAACAAAGCTAAATTGAATTTGATACAAAAACGACCCAGTTTAGAGGGCTAAAAGCTAGTTAAACAGGACATTCTCAGTAATGTAGCACACATGGTCTGTTCCAGTGTGACTAGAGCTATCATTTGACACCGTTTCAATAGACAATGGAGCTTTTCTGCGATTTTTATGCACCCCCAGACAAATTTGACAAACAAAGCTAAATTGAATTTACTACAAAAACGACCCAGTTTAGAGGGCTAAAAGCTAGTTAAATAGGACATTCTCAGTAATGTAGCACACATGGTCTGTTCCAGTGTGACTAGAGCTATCTTTTGACACCGTTTCAATAGACAATGGAGCTTTTCTGCGATTTTTATGCACCCCCAGACAAATTTGACAAACAAAGCTAAATTGAATTTACTACAAAAACGACCCAGTTTAGAGGGCTAAAAGCTAGTTAAATAGGACATTCTCAGTAATGTAGCACACATGGTCTGTTCCAGTGTGACTAGAGCTATCATTTGACACCGTTTCAATAGACAATGGAGCTTTTCTGCGATTTTTATGCACCCCCAGACAAATTTGACAAACAAAGCTAAATTGAATTTACTACAAAAACGACCCAGTTTAGAGGGCTAAAAGCTAGTTAAATAGGATATTCTCAGTAATGTAGCACACATGGTCTGTTCCAGTGTGACTAGAGCTATCTTTTGACACCGTTTCAATAGACAATGGAGCTTTTCTGCGATTTTTATGCACCCCCAGACAAATTTGACAAACAAAGCTAAATTGAATTTACTACAAAAACGACCCAGTTTACAGGTCTAAAAGCTAGTTAAATAGAACATTCTCAGTAATGTAGCACACATGGTCTGTTCCAGTGTGACTAGAGCTATCATTTGACACCGTTTCAATAGACAATGGAGCTTTTCTGCGATTTTTATGCACCCTAAACAAATTTGACAAACAAAGCTAAATTGAATTTGATACAAAAACGACCCAGTTTAGAGGGCTAAAAGCTAGTTAAATAGGACATTCTCAGTAATGTAGCACACATGGTCTGTTCCAGTGTGACTAGAGCTATCATTTGACACCGTTTCAATAGACAATGGAGCTTTTCTGCGATTTTTATGCACCCCCAGACAAATTTGACAAACAAAGCTAAATTGAATTTACTACAAAAACGACCCAGTTTAGAGGGCTAAAAGCTAGTTAAATAGGATATTCTCAGTAATGTAGCACACATGGTCTGTTCCAGTGTGACTAGAGCTATCTTTTGACACCGTTTCAATAGACAATGGAGCTTTTCTGCGATTTTTATGCACCCCCAGACAAATTTGACAAACAAAGCTAAATTGAATTTACTACAAAAACGACCCAGTTTACAGGTCTAAAAGCTAGTTAAATAGGACATTCTCAGTAATGTAGCACACATGGTCTGTTCCAGTGTGACTAGAGCTATCATTTGACACCGTTTCAATAGACAATGGAGCTTTTCTGCGATTTTTATGCACCCTAAACAAATTTGACAAACAAAGCTAAATTGAATTTGATACAAAAACGACCCAGTTTAGAGGGCTAAAAGCTAGTTAAATAGGACATTCTCAGTAATGTAGCACACATGGTCTGTTCCAGTGTGACTAGAGCTATCATTTGACACCGTTTCAATAGACAATGGAGCTTTTCTGCGATTTTTATGCACCCCCAGACAAATTTGACAAACAAAGCTAAATTGAATTTACTACAAAAACGACCCAGTTTAGAGGGCTAAAAGCTAGTTAAATAGGACATTCTCAGTAATGTAGCACACATGGTCTGTTCCAGTGTGACTAGAGCTATCATTTGACACCGTTTCAATAGACAATGGAGCTTTTCTGCGATTTTTATGCACCCCCAGACAAATTTGACAAACAAAGCTAAATTGAATTTGATACAAAAACGACCCAGTTTAGAGAGCTAAAAGCTAGTTAAATAGGACATTCTCAGTAATGTAGCACACATGGTCTGTTCCAGTGTGACTAGAGCTATCATTTGACACCGTTTCAATAGAAAATGGAGCTTTTCTGCGATTTTTATGCACCCTCAGACAAATTTGACAAACAAAGCTAAATTGAATTTGATACAAAAACGACCCAGTTTAGAGGGCTAAAAGCTAGTTAAATAGGACATTCTCAGTAATGTAGCACACATGGTCTGTTCCAGTGTGACTAGAGCTATCATTTGACACCGTTTCAATAGACAATGGAGCTTTTCTGCGATTTTTATGCACCCCCAGACAAATTTGACAAACAAAGCTAAATTGAATTTACTACAAAAACGACCCAGTTTAGAGGGCTAAAAGCTAGTTAAATAGGACATTCTCAGTAATGTAGCACACATGGTCTGTTCCAGTGTGACTAGAGCTATCATTTGACACCGTTTCAATAGAAAATGGAGCTTTTCTGCGATTTTTATGCACCCTCAGACAAATTTGACAAACAAAGCTAAATTGAATTTGATACAAAAACGACCCAGTTTAGAGGGCTAAAAGCTAGTTAAACAGGACATTCTCAGTAATGTAGCACACATGGTCTGTTCCAGTGTGACTAGAGCTATCATTTGACACCGTTTCAATAGACAATGGAGCTTTTCTGCGATTTTTATGCACCCCCAGACAAATTTGACAAACAAAGCTAAATTGAATTTACTACAAAAACGACCCAGTTTAGAGGGCTAAAAGCTAGTTAAATAGGACATTCTCAGTAATGTAGCACACATGGTCTGTTCCAGTGTGACTAGAGCTATCTTTTGACACCGTTTCAATAGACAATGGAGCTTTTCTGCGATTTTTATGCACCCCCAGACAAATTTGACAAACAAAGCTAAATTGAATTTACTACAAAAACGACCCAGTTTAGAGGGCTAAAAGCTAGTTAAATAGGACATTCTCAGTAATGTAGCACACATGGTCTGTTCCAGTGTGACTAGAGCTATCATTTGACACCGTTTCAATAGACAATGGAGCTTTTCTGCGATTTTTATGCACCCCCAGACAAATTTGACAAACAAAGCTAAATTGAATTTACTACAAAAACGACCCAGTTTAGAGGGCTAAAAGCTAGTTAAATAGGATATTCTCAGTAATGTAGCACACATGGTCTGTTCCAGTGTGACTAGAGCTATCTTTTGACACCGTTTCAATAGACAATGGAGCTTTTCTGCGATTTTTATGCACCCCCAGACAAATTTGACAAACAAAGCTAAATTGAATTTACTACAAAAACGACCCAGTTTACAGGTCTAAAAGCTAGTTAAATAGGACATTCTCAGTAATGTAGCACACATGGTCTGTTCCAGTGTGACTAGAGCTATCATTTGACACCGTTTCAATAGACAATGGAGCTTTTCTGCGATTTTTATGCACCCTAAACAAATTTGACAAACAAAGCTAAATTGAATTTGATACAAAAACGACCCAGTTTAGAGGGCTAAAAGCTAGTTAAATAGGACATTCTCAGTAATGTAGCACACATGGTCTGTTCCAGTGTGACTAGAGCTATCATTTGACACCGTTTCAATAGACAATGGAGCTTTTCTGCGATTTTTATGCACCCCCAGACAAATTTGACAAACAAAGCTAAATTGAATTTACTACAAAAACGACCCAGTTTAGAGGGCTAAAAGCTAGTTAAATAGGACATTCTCAGTAATGTAGCACACATGGTCTGTTCCAGTGTGACTAGAGCTATCATTTGACACCGTTTCAATAGACAATGGAGCTTTTCTGCGATTTTTATGCACCCCCAGACAAATTTGACAAACAAAGCTAAATTGAATTTGATACAAAAACGACCCAGTTTAGAGAGCTAAAAGCTAGTTAAATAGGACATTCTCAGTAATGTAGCACACATGGTCTGTTCCAGTGTGACTAGAGCTATCATTTGACACCGTTTCAATAGACAATGGAGCTTTTCTGCGATTTTTATGCACCTTCAGACAAATTTGACAAACAAAGCTAAATTGAATTTGATACAAAAACGACCCAGTTTAGAGGGCTAAAAGCTAGTTAAATAGGACATTCTCAGTAATGTAGCACACATGGTCTGTTCCAGTGTGAATAGAGCTATCATTTGACACCGTTTCAATAGACAATGGAGCTTTTCTGCGATTTTTATGCACCCCCAGACAAATTTGACAAACAAAGCTAAATTGAATTTAATACAAAAACGACCCAGTTTAGAGGGCTAAAAGCTAGTTAAATAGGACATTCTCAGTAATGTAGCACACATGGTCTGTTCCAGTGTGACTAGAGCTATCATTTGACACCGTGTCAATAGACAATGGAGCTTTTCTGCGATTTTTATGCACCCCCAGACAAATTTGACAAACAAAGCTAAATTGAATTTACTACAAAAACGACCCAGTTTAGAGGGCTAAAAGCTAGTTAAATAGGACATTCTCAGTAATGTAGCACACATGGTCTGTTCCAGTGTGACTAGAGCTATCATTTGACACCGTTTCAATAGACAATGGAGCTTTTCTGCGATTTTTATGCACCCCCAGACAAATTTGACAAACAAAGCTAAATTGAATTTGATACAAAAACGACCCAGTTTAGAGAGCTAAAAGCTAGTTAAATAGGACATTCTCAGTAATGTAGCACACATGGTCTGTTCCAGTGTGACTAGAGCTATCATTTGACACCGTTTCAATAGAAAATGGAGCTTTTCTGCGATTTTTATGCACCCTCAGACAAATTTGACAAACAAAGCTAAATTGAATTTGATACAAAAACGACCCAGTTTAGAGGGCTAAAAGCTAGTTAAATAGGACATTCTCAGTAATGTAGCACACATGGTCTGTTCCAGTGTGACTAGAGCTATCATTTGACACCGTTTCAATAGAAAATGGAGCTTTTCTGCGATTTTTATGCACCCTCAGACAAATTTGACAAACAAAGCTAAATTGAATTTGATACAAAAACGACCCAGTTTAGAGGGCTAAAAGCTAGTTAAATAGGACATTCTCAGTAATGTAGCACACATGGTCTGTTCCAGTGTGACTAGAGCTATCATTTGACACCGTTTCAATAGACAATGGAGCTTTTCTGCGATTTTTATGCACCCGCAGACAAATTTGACAAACAAAGCTAAATTGAATTTACTACAAAAACGACCCAGTTTAGAGGGCTAAAAGCTAGTTAAATAGGACATTCTCAGTAATGTAGCACACATGGTCTGTTCCAGTGTGACTAGAGCTATCATTTGACACCGTTTCAATAGACAATGGAGCTTTTCTGCGATTTTTATGCACCCTCAGACAAATTTGACAAACAAAGCTACATTGAATTTGATACAAAAACGACCCAGTTTAGAGGGCTAAAAGCTAGTTAAATAGGACATTCTCAGTAATGTAGCACACATGGTCTGTTCCAGTGTGACTAGAGCTATCATTTGACACCGTTTCAATAGACAATGGAGCTTTTCTGCGATTTTTATGCACCCCCAGACAAATTTGACAAACAAAGCTAAATTGAATTTACTACAAAAACGACCCAGTTTAGAGGTCTAAAAGCTAGTTAAATAGGACATTCTCAGTAATGTAGCACACATGGTCTGTTCCAGTGTGACTAGAGCTATCATTTGACACCGTTTCAATAGACAATGGAGCTTTTCTGCGATTTTTATGCACCCTCAGACAAATTTGACAAACAAAGCTAAATTGAATTTGATACAAAAACGACCCAGTTTAGAGGGCTAAAAGCTAGTTAAATAGGACATTCTCAGTAATGTAGCACACATGGTCTGTTCCAGTGTGACTAGAGCTATCATTTGACACCGTTTCAATAGACAATGGAGCTTTTCTGCGATTTTTATGCACCCCCAGACAAATTTGACAAACAAAGCTAAATTGAATTTACTACAAAAACGACCCAGTTTAGAGGGCTAAAAGCTAGTTAAATAGGACATTCTCAGTAATGTAGCACACATGGTCTTTTCAAGTGTGACTAGAGCAATCATTTGACACCGTTTCAATAGACAATGGAGCTTTTCTGCGATTTTTATGCACCCCCAGACAAATTTGACAAACAAAGCTAAATTGAATTTACTACAAAAACGACCCAGTTTAGAGGGCTAAAAGCTAGTTAAATAGGACATTCTCACTAATGTAGCACACATGGTCTGTTCCAGTGTGACTAGAGCTATCATTTGACACCGTTTCAATAGACAATGGAGCTTTTCTGCGATTTTTATGCACCCTCAGACAAATTTGACAAACAAAGCTAAATTGAATTTGATACAAAAACGACCCAGTTTAGAGGGCTAAAAGCTAGTTAAATAGGACATTCTCAGTAATGTAGCACACATGGTCTGTTCCAGTGTGACTAGAGCTATCATTTGACACCGTTTCAATAGACAATGGAGCTTTTCTGCGATTTTTATGCACCCTCAGACAAATTTGACAAACAAAGCTAAATTGAATTTGATACAAAAACGACCCAGTTTAGAGGGCTAAAAGCTAGTTAAATAGGACATTCTCAGTAATGTAGCACACATGGTCTGTTCCAGTGTGACTAGAGCTATCATTTGACACCGTTTCAATAGACAATGGAGCTTTTCTGCGATTTTTATGCACCCCCAGACAAATTTGACAAACAAAGCTAAATTGAATTTACTACAAAAACGACCCAGTTTAGAGGGCTAAAAGCTAGTTAAATAGGACATTCTCAGTAATGTAGCACACATGGTCTGTTCCAGTGTGACTAGAGCTATCATTTGACACCGTTTCAATAGACAATGGAGCTTTTCTGCGATTTTTATGCACCCCCAGACAAATTTGACAAACAAAGCTAAATTGAATTTACTACAAAAACGACCCAGTTTAGAGGTCTAAAAGCTAGTTAAATAGGACATTCTCAGTAATGTAGCACACATGGTCTGTTCCAGTGTGACTAGAGCTATCATTTGACACCGTTTCAATAGACAATGGAGCTTTTCTGCGATTTTTATGCACCCCCAGACAAATTTGACAAACAAAGCTAAATTGAATTTACTACAAAAACGACCCAGTTTAGAGGTCTAAAAGCTAGTTAAATAGGACATTCTCAGTAATGTAGCACACATGGTCTGTTCCAGTGTGACTAGAGCTATCATTTGACACCGTTTCAATAGACAATGGAGCTTTTCTGTGATTTTTATGCACCCTCAGACAAATTTGACAAACAAAGCTAAATTGAATTTGATACAAAAACGACCCAGTTTAGAGGGCTAAAAGCTAGTTAAATAGGACATTCTCACTAATGCAGCACACATGGTCTGTTCCAGTGTGACTAGAGCTATCATTTGACACCGTTTCAATAGACAATGGAGCTTTTCTGCGATTTTTATGCACCCCCAGACAAATTTGACAAACAAAGCTAAATTGAATTTACTACAAAAACGACCCAGTTTAGAGGGCTAAAAGCTAGTTAAATAGGACATTCTCAGTAATGTAGCACACATGGTCTGTTCCAGTGTGACTAGAGCTATCATTTGACACCGTTTCAATAGACAATGGAGCTTTTCTGCGATTTTTATGCACCCTCAGACAAATTTGACAAACAAAGCTAAATTGAATTTGATACAAAAACGACCCAGTTTAGAGGGCTAAAAGCTAGTTAAATAGGACATTCTCAGTAATGTAGCACACATGGTCTGTTCCAGTGTGACTAGAGCTATCATTTGACACCGTTTCAATAGACAATGGAGCTTTTCTGCGATTTTTATGCACCCGCAGACAAATTTGACAAACAAAGCTAAATTGAATTTACTACAAAAACGACCCAGTTTAGAGGGCTAAAAGCTAGTTAAATAGGACATTCTCAGTAATGTAGCACACATGGTCTGTTCCAGTGTGACTAGAGCTATCATTTGACACCGTTTCAATAGACAATGGAGCTTTTCTGCGATTTTTATGCACCCCCAGACAAATTTGACAAACAAAGCTAAATTGAATTTACTACAAAAACGACCCAGTTTAGAGGGCTAAAAGCTAGTTAAATAGGACATTCTCACTAATGTAGCACACATGGTCTGTTCCAGTGTGACTAGAGCTATCATTTGACACCGTTTCAATAGACAATGGAGCTTTTCTGCGATTTTTATGCACCCCCAGACAAATTTGACAAACAAAGCTAAATTGAATTTACTACAAAAACGACCCAGTTTAGAGGGCTAAAAGCTAGTTAAATAGGACATTCTCAGTAATGTAGCACACATGGTCTGTTCCAGTCTGACTAGAGCTATCATTTGACACCGTTTCAATAGAAAATGGAGCTTTTCTGCGATTTTTATGCACCCTCAGACAAATTTGACAAACAAAGCTAAATTGAATTTGATACAAAAACGACCCAGTTTAGAGGGCTAAAAGCTAGTTAAATAGGACATTCTCAGTAATGTAGCACACATGGTCTGTTCCAGTGTGACTAGAGCTATCATTTGACACCGTTTCAATAGACAATGGAGCTTTTCTGCGATTTTTATGCACCCGCAGACAAATTTGACAAACAAAGCTAAATTGAATTTACTACAAAAACGACCCAGTTTAGAGGGCTAAAAGCTAGTTAAATAGGACATTCTCAGTAATGTAGCACACATGGTCTGTTCCAGTGTGACTAGAGCTATCATTTGACACCGTTTCAATAGACAATGGAGCTTTTCTGCGATTTTTATGCACCCCCAGACAAATTTGACAAACAAAGCTAAATTGAATTTACTACAAAAACGACCCAGTTTAGAGGTCTAAAAGCTAGTTAAATAGGACATTCTCAGTAATGTAGCACACATGGTCTGTTCCAGTGTGACTAGAGCTATCATTTGACACCGTTTCAATAGACAATGGAGCTTTTCTGCGATTTTTATGCACCCTCAGACAAATTTGACAAACAAAGCTAAATTGAATTTGATACAAAAACGACCCAGTTTAGAGGGCTAAAAGCTAGTTAAATAGGACATTCTCAGTAATGTAGCACACATGGTCTGTTCCAGTGTGACTAGAGCTATCATTTGACACCGTTTCAATAGACAATGGAGCTTTTCTGCGATTTTTATGCACCTTCAGACAAATTTGACAAACAAAGCTAAATTGAATTTGATACAAAAACGACCCAGTTTAGAGGGCTAAAAGCTAGTTAAATAGGACATTCTCAATAATGTAGCACACATGGTCTGTTCCAGTGTGAATAGAGCTATCATTTGACACCGTTTCAATAGACAATGGAGCTTTTCTGCGATTTTTATGCACCCCAAGACAAATTTGACAAACAAAGCTAAATTGAATTTAATACAAAAACGACCCAGTTTAGAGGGCTAAAAGCTAGTTAAATAGGACATTCTCAGTAATGTAGAACACATGGTCTGTTCCAGTGTGACTAGAGCTATCATTTGACACCGTTTCAATAGACAATGGAGCTTTTCTGCGATTTTTATGCACCCTCAGACAAATTTGACAAACAAAGCTAAATTGAATTTGATACAAAAACGACCCAGTTTAGAGGGCTAAAAGCTAGTTAAATAGGACATTCTCAGTAATGTAGCACACATGGTCTGTTCCAGTGTGACTAGAGCTATCATTTGACACCGTTTCAATAGACAATGGAGCTTTTCTGCGATTTTTATGCACCCTCAGACAAATTTGACAAACAAAGCTAAATTGAATTTGATACAAAAACGACCCAGTTTAGAGGGCTAAAAGCTAGTTAAATAGGACATTCTCAGTAATGTAGCACACATGGTCTGTTCCAGTGTGACTAGAGCTATCATTTGACACCGTTTCAATAGAAAATGGAGCTTTTCTGCGATTTTTATGCACCCTCAGACAAATTTGACAAACAAAGCTAAATTGAATTTGATACAAAAACGACCCAGTTTAGAGGGCTAAAAGCTAGTTAAATAGGACATTCTCAGTAATGTAGCACACATGGTCTGTTCCAGTGTGACTAGAGCTATCATTTGACACCGTTTCAATAGACAATGGAGCTTTTCTGCGATTTTTATGCACCCCCAGACAAATTTGACAAACAAAGCTAAATTGAATTTACTACAAAAACGACCCAGTTTAGAGGTCTAAAAGCTAGTTAAATAGGACATTCTCAGTAATGTAGCACACATGGTCTGTTCCAGTGTGACTAGAGCTATCATTTGACACCGTTTCAATAGACAATGGAGCTTTTCTGTGATTTTTATGCACCCTCAGACAAATTTGACAAACAAAGCTAAATTGAATTTGATACAAAAACGACCCAGTTTAGAGGGCTAAAAGCTAGTTAAATAGGACATTCTCACTAATGCAGCACACATGGTCTGTTCCAGTGTGACTAGAGCTATCATTTGACACCGTTTCAATAGACAATGGAGCTTTTCTGCGATTTTTATGCACCCCCAGACAAATTTGACAAACAAAGCTAAATTGAATTTACTACAAAAACGACCCAGTTTAGAGGGCTAAAAGCTAGTTAAATAGGACATTCTCAGTAATGTAGCACACATGGTCTGTTCCAGTGTGACTAGAGCTATCATTTGACACCGTTTCAATAGACAATGGAGCTTTTCTGCGATTTTTATGCACCCGCAGACAAATTTGACAAACAAAGCTAAATTGAATTTACTACAAAAACGACCCAGTTTAGAGGGCTAAAAGCTAGTTAAATAGGACATTCTCAGTAATGTAGCACACATGGTCTGTTCCAGTGTGACTAGAGCTATCATTTGACACCGTTTCAATAGACAATGGAGCTTTTCTGCGATTTTTATGCACCCCCAGACAAATTTGACAAACAAAGCTAAATTGAATTTACTACAAAAACGACCCAGTTTAGAGGGCTAAAAGCTAGTTAAATAGGACATTCTCACTAATGTAGCACACATGGTCTGTTCCAGTGTGACTAGAGCTATCATTTGACACCGTTTCAATAGACAATGGAGCTTTTCTGCGATTTTTATGCACCCCCAGACAAATTTGACAAACAAAGCTAAATTGAATTTACTACAAAAACGACCCAGTTTAGAGGGCTAAAAGCTAGTTAAATAGGACATTCTCAGTAATGTAGCACACATGGTCTGTTCCAGTCTGACTAGAGCTATCATTTGACACCGTTTCAATAGAAAATGGAGCTTTTCTGCGATTTTTATGCACCCTCAGACAAATTTGACAAACAAAGCTAAATTGAATTTGATACAAAAACGACCCAGTTTAGAGGGCTAAAAGCTAGTTAAATAGGACATTCTCAGTAATGTAGCACACATGGTCTGTTCCAGTGTGACTAGAGCTATCATTTGACACCGTTTCAATAGACAATGGAGCTTTTCTGCGATTTTTATGCACCCGCAGACAAATTTGACAAACAAAGCTAAATTGAATTTACTACAAAAACGACCCAGTTTAGAGGGCTAAAAGCTAGTTAAATAGGACATTCTCAGTAATGTAGCACACATGGTCTGTTCCAGTGTGACTAGAGCTATCATTTGACACCGTTTCAATAGACAATGGAGCTTTTCTGCGATTTTTATGCACCCCCAGACAAATTTGACAAACAAAGCTAAATTGAATTTACTACAAAAACGACCCAGTTTAGAGGTCTAAAAGCTAGTTAAATAGGACATTCTCAGTAATGTAGCACACATGGTCTGTTCCAGTGTGACTAGAGCTATCATTTGACACCGTTTCAATAGACAATGGAGCTTTTCTGCGATTTTTATGCACCCTCAGACAAATTTGACAAACAAAGCTAAATTGAATTTGATACAAAAACGACCCAGTTTAGAGGGCTAAAAGCTAGTTAAATAGGACATTCTCAGTAATGTAGCACACATGGTCTGTTCCAGTGTGACTAGAGCTATCATTTGACACCGTTTCAATAGACAATGGAGCTTTTCTGCGATTTTTATGCACCTTCAGACAAATTTGACAAACAAAGCTAAATTGAATTTGATACAAAAACGACCCAGTTTAGAGGGCTAAAAGCTAGTTAAATAGGACATTCTCAATAATGTAGCACACATGGTCTGTTCCAGTGTGAATAGAGCTATCATTTGACACCGTTTCAATAGACAATGGAGCTTTTCTGCGATTTTTATGCACCCCCCAGACAAATTTGACAAACAAAGCTAAATTGAATTTAATACAAAAACGACCCAGTTTAGAGGGCTAAAAGCTAGTTAAATAGGACATTCTCAGTAATGTAGAACACATGGTCTGTTCCAGTGTGACTAGAGCTATCATTTGACACCGTTTCAATAGACAATGGAGCTTTTCTGCGATTTTTATGCACCCCCAGACAAATTTGACAAACAAAGCTAAATTGAATTTACTACAAAAACGACCCAGTTTAGAAGGCTAAAAGCTAGTTAAATAGGACATTCTCAGTAATGTAGCACACATGGTCTGTTCCAGTGTGACTAGAGCTATCATTTGACACCGTTTCAATAGAAAATGGAGCTTTTCTGCGATTTTTATGCACCCTCAGACAAATTTGACAAACAAAGCTAAATTGAATTTGATACAAAAACGACCCAGTTTAGAGGGCTAAAAGCTAGTTAAATAGGACATTCTCAGTAATGTAGCACACATGGTCTGTTCCAGTGTGACTAGAGCTATCATTTGACACCGTTTCAATAGACAATGGAGCTTTTCTGCGATTTTTATGCACCCGCAGACAAATTTGACAAACAAAGCTAAATTGAATTTACTACAAAAACGACCCAGTTTAGAGGTCTAAAAGCTAGTTAAATAGGACATTCTCAGTAATGTAGCACACATGGTCTGTTCCAGTGTGACTAGAGCTATCATTTGACACCGTTTCAATAGACAATGGAGCTTTTCTGCGATTTTTATGCACCCTCAGACAAATTTGACAAACAAAGCTAAATTGAATTTGATACAAAAACGACCCAGTTTAGAGGGCTAAAAGCTAGTTAAATAGGACATTCTCAGTAATGTAGCACACATGGTCTGTTCCAGTGTGAATAGAGCTATCATTTGACACCGTTTCAATAGACAATGGAGCTTTTCTGCGATTTTTATGCACCCCCAGACAAATTTGACAAACAAAGCTAAATTGAATTTACTACAAAAACGACCCAGTTTAGAGGGCTAAAAGCTAGTTAAATAGGACATTCTCAGTAATGTAGCACACATGGTCTGTTCCAGTGTGACTAGAGCTATCATTTGACACCGTGTCAATAGACAATGGAGCTTTTCTGCGATTTTTATGCACCCCCAGACAAATTTGACAAACAAAGCTAAATTGAATTTACTACAAAAACGACCCAGTTTAGAGGGCTAAAAGCTAGTTAAATAGGACATTCTCACTAATGTAGCACACATGGTCTGTTCCAGTGTGACTAGAGCTATCATTTGACACCGTTTCAATAGACAATGGAGCTTTTCTGCGATTTTTATGCACCCCCAGACAAATTTGACAAACAAAGCGAAATTGAACTTACTACAAAAACGACCCAGTTTAGAGGGCTAAAAGCTAGTTAAATAGGACATTCTCACTAATGTAGAACACATGGTCTGTTCCAGTGTGACTAGAGCTATCATTTGACACCGTTTCAATAGACAATGGAGCTTTTCTGCGATTTTTTTTATGCACCCCCAGACAAATTTGACAAACAAAGCTAAATTGAATTTACTACAAAAACGACCCAGTTTAGAGGTCTAAAAGCTAGTTAAATAGGACATTCTCAGTAATGTAGCACACATGGTCTGTTCCAGTGTGACTAGAGCTATCATTTGACACCGTTTCAATAGACAATGGAGCTTTTCTGCGATTTTTATGCACCCTCAGACAAATTTGACAAACAAAGCTAAATTGAATTTGATACAAAAACGACCCAGTTTAGAGGGCTAAAAGCTAGTTAAATAGGACATTCTCAGTAATGTAGCACACATGGTCTGTTCCAGTGTGACTAGAGCTATCATTTGACACCGTTTCAATAGACAATGGAGCTTTTCTGCGATTTTTATGCACCCCCAGACAAATTTGACAAACAAAGCTAAATTGAATTTACTACAAAAACGACCCAGTTTAGAGGGCTAAAAGCTAGTTAAATAGGACATTCTCAGTAATGTAGCACACATGGTCTGTTCCAGTGTGACTAGAGCTATCATTTGACACCGTTTCAATAGACAATGGAGCTTTTCTGCGATTTTTATGCACCCCCAGACAAATTTGACAAACAAAGCTAAATTGAATTTACTACAAAAACGACCCAGTTTAGAGGGCTAAAAGCTAGTTAAATAGGACATTCTCACTAATGTAGCACACATGGTCTGTTCCAGTGTGACTAGAGCTATCATTTGACACCGTTTCAATAGACAATGGAGCTTTTCTGCGATTTTTATGCACCCTCAGACAAATTTGACAAACAAAGCTAAATTGAATTTGATACAAAAACGACCCAGTTTAGAGGGCTAAAAGCTAGTTAAATAGGACATTCTCAGTAATGTAGCACACATGGTCTGTTCCAGTGTGACTAGAGCTATCATTTGACACCGTTTCAATAGACAATGGAGCTTTTCTGCGATTTTTATGCACCCTCAGACAAATTTGACAAACAAAGCTAAATTGAATTTGATACAAAAACGACCCAGTTTAGAGGGCTAAAAGCTAGTTAAATAGGACATTCTCAGTAATGTAGCACACATGGTCTGTTCCAGTGTGACTAGAGCTATCATTTGACACCGTTTCAATAGACAATGGAGCTTTTCTGCGATTTTTATGCACCCCCAGACAAATTTGACAAACAAAGCTAAATTGAATTTACTACAAAAACGACCCAGTTTAGAGGGCTAAAAGCTAGTTAAATAGGACATTCTCAGTAATGTAGCACACATGGTCTTTTCCAGTGTGACTAGAGCAATCATTTGACACCGTTTCAATAGACAATGGAGCTTTTCTGCGATTTTTATGCACCCCCAGACAAATTTGACAAACAAAGCTAAATTGAATTTACTACAAAAACGACCCAGTTTAGAGGGCTAAAAGCTAGTTAAATAGGACATTCTCACTAATGTAGCACACATGGTCTGTTCCAGTGTGACTAGAGCTATCATTTGACACCGTTTCAATAGACAATGGAGCTTTTATGCGATTTTTATGCACCCTCAGACAAATTTGACAAACAAAGCTAAATTGAGTTTGATACAAAAACGACCCAGTTTAGAGGGCTAAAAGCTAGTTAAATAGGACATTCTCACTAATGTAGCACACATGGTCTGTTCCAGTGTGACTAGAGCTATCATTTGTCACCGTTTCAATAGACAATGGAGCTTTTCTGCGATTTTTATGCACCCTCAGACAAATTTGACAAACAAAGCTAAATTGAATTTGATACAAAAACGACCCAGTTTAGAGGGCTAAAAGCTAGTTAAATAGGACATTCTCAGTAATGTAGCACACATGGTCTGTTCCAGTGTGACTAGAGCTATCATTTGACACCGTTTCAATAGACAATGGAGCTTTTCTGCGATTTTTATGCACCCTCAGACAAATTTGACAAACAAAGCTAAATTGAATTTGATACAAAAACAACCCAGTTTAGAGGGCTAAAAGCTAGTTAAATAGGACATTCTCAGTAATGTAGCACACATGGTCTGTTCCAGTGTGACTAGAGCTATCATTTGACACCGTTTCAATAGACAATGGAGCTTTTCTGCGATTTTTATGCACCCCCAGACAAATTTGACAAACAAAGCTAAATTGAATTTACTACAAAAACGACCCAGTTTAGAGGGCTAAAAGCTAGTTAAATAGGACATTCTCAGTAATGTAGCACACATGGTCTGTTCCAGTGTGACTAGAGCTATCATTTGACACCGTTTCAATAGACAATGGAGCTTTTCTGCGATTTTTATGCACCCCCAGACAAATTTGACAAACAAAGCTAAATTGAATTTACTACAAAAACGACCCAGTTTAGAGGGCTAAAAGCTAGTTAAATAGGACATTCTCACTAATGTAGCACACATGGTCTGTTCCAGTGTGACTAGAGCTATCATTTGACACCGTTTCAATAGACAATGGAGCTTTTCTGCGATTTTTATGCACCCACAGACAAATTTGACAAACAAAGCGAAATTGAATTTACTACAAAAACGACCCAGTTTAGAGGGCTAAAAGCTAGTTAAATAGGACATTCTCACTAATGTAGCACACATGGTCTGTTCCAGTGTGACTAGAGCTATCATTTGACACCGTTTCAATAGAAAATGGAGCTTTTCTGCGATTTTTATGCACCCTCAGACAAATTTGACAAACAAAGCTAAATTGAATTTGATACAAAAACGACCCAGTTTAGAGGGCTAAAAGCTAGTTAAATAGGACATTCTCACTAATGTAGCACACATGGTCTGTTCCAGTGTGACTAGAGCTATCATTTGACACCGTTTCAATAGACAATGGAGCTTTTCTGCGATTTTTATGCACCCCTAGACAAATTTGACAAACAAAGCGAAATTGAATTTACTACAAAAACGACCCAGTTTAGAGGGCTAAAAGCTAGTTAAATAGGACATTCTCACTAATGTAGCACACATGGTCTGTTCCAGTGTGACTAGAGCTATCATTTGACACCGTTTCAATAGACAATGGAGCTTTTATGCGATTTTTATGCACCCTCAGACAAATTTGACAAACAAAGCTAAATTGAGTTTGATACAAAAACGACCCAGTTTAGAGGGCTAAAAGCTAGTTAAATAGGACATTCTCACTAATGTAGCACACATGGTCTGTTCCAGTGTGACTAGAGCTATCATTTGTCACCGTTTCAATAGACAATGGAGCTTTTCTGCGATTTTTATGCACCCTCAGACAAATTTGACAAACAAAGCTAAATTGAATTTGATACAAAAACGACCCAGTTTAGAGGGCTAAAAGCTAGTTAAATAGGACATTCTCAGTAATGTAGCACACATGGTCTGTTCCAGTGTGACTAGAGCTATCATTTGACACCGTTTCAATAGACAATGGAGCTTTTCTGCGATTTTTATGCACCCTCAGACAAATTTGACAAACAAAGCTAAATTGAATTTGATACAAAAACAACCCAGTTTAGAGGGCTAAAAGCTAGTTAAATAGGACATTCTCAGTAATGTAGCACACATGGTCTGTTCCAGTGTGACTAGAGCTATCATTTGACACCGTTTCAATAGACAATGGAGCTTTTCTGCGATTTTTATGCACCCCCAGACAAATTTGACAAACAAAGCTAAATTGAATTTACTACAAAAACGACCCAGTTTAGAGGGCTAAAAGCTAGTTAAATAGGACATTCTCAGTAATGTAGCACACATGGTCTTTTCCAGTGTGACTAGAGCAATCATTTGACACCGTTTCAATAGACAATGGAGCTTTTCTGCGATTTTTATGCACCCCCAGACAAATTTGACAAACAAAGCTAAATTGAATTTACTACAAAAACGACCCAGTTTAGAGGGCTAAAAGCTAGTTAAATAGGACATTCTCAGTAATGTAGCACACATGGTCTGTTCCAGTGTGACTAGAGCTATCATTTGACACCGTTTCAATAGACAATGGAGCTTTTCTGCGATTTTTATGCACCCCCAGACAAATTTGACAAACAAAGCTAAATTGAATTTACTACAAAAACGACCCAGTTTAGAGGGCTAAAAGCTAGTTAAATAGGACATTCTCACTAATGTAGCACACATGGTCTGTTCCAGTGTGACTAGAGCTATCATTTGACACCGTTTCAATAGACAATGGAGCTTTTCTGCGATTTTTATGCACCCACAGACAAATTTGACAAACAAAGCGAAATTGAATTTACTACAAAAACGACCCAGTTTAGAGGGCTAAAAGCTAGTTAAATAGGACATTCTCACTAATGTAGCACACATGGTCTGTTCCAGTGTGACTAGAGCTATCATTTGACACCGTTTCAATAGAAAATGGAGCTTTTCTGCGATTTTTATGCACCCTCAGACAAATTTGACAAACAAAGCTAAATTGAATTTGATACAAAAACGACCCAGTTTAGAGGGCTAAAAGCTAGTTAAATAGGACATTCTCACTAATGTAGCACACATGGTCTGTTCCAGTGTGACTAGAGCTATCATTTGACACCGTTTCAATAGACAATGGAGCTTTTCTGCGATTTTTATGCACCCCTAGACAAATTTGACAAACAAAGCGAAATTGAATTTACTACAAAAACGACCCAGTTTAGAGGGCTAAAAGCTAGTTAAATAGGACATTCTCACTAATGTAGAACACATGGTCTGTTCCAGTGTGACTAGAGCAATCATTTGACACCGTTTCAATAGACAATGGAGCTTTTCTGCGATTTGTATGCACCCCCAGACAAATTTGACAAACAAAGCTAAATTGAATTTACTACAAAAACGACCCAGTTTAGAGGGCTAAAAGCTAGTTAAATAGGACATTCTCACTAATGTAGCACACATGGTCTGTTCCAGTGTGACTAGAGCTATCATTTGACACCGTTTCAATAGACAATGGAGCTTTTCTGCGATTTTTATGCACCCTCAGACAAATTTGACAAACAAAGCTAAATTGAATTTGATACAAAAACGACCCAGTTTAGAGGGCTAAAAGCTAGTTAAATAGGACATTCTCAGTAATGTAGCACACATGGTCTGTTCCAGTGTGACTAGAGCTATCATTTGACACCGTTTCAATAGACAATGGAGCTTTTCTGCGATTTTTATGCACCCTCAGACAAATTTGACAAACAAAGCTAAATTGAATTTGATACAAAAACGACCCAGTTTAGAGGGCTAAAAGCTAGTTAAATAGGACATTCTCAGTAATGTAGCACACATGGTCTGTTCCAGTGTGACTAGAGCTATCATTTGACACCGTTTCAATAGACAATGGAGCTTTTCTGCGATTTTTATGCACCCCCAGACAAATTTGACAAACAAAGCTAAATTGAATTTACTACAAAAACGACCCAGTTTAGAGGGCTAAAAGCTAGTTAAATAGGACATTCTCAGTAATGTAGCACACATGGTCTTTTCCAGTGTGACTAGAGCAATCATTTGACACCGTTTCAATAGACAATGGAGCTTTTCTGCGATTTTTATGCACCCCCAGACAAATTTGACAAACAAAGCTAAATTGAATTTACTACAAAAACGACCCAGTTTAGAGGGCTAAAAGCTAGTTAAATAGGACATTCTCACTAATGTAGCACACATGGTCTGTTCCAGTGTGACTAGAGCTATCATTTGACACCGTTTCAATAGACAATGGAGCTTTTATGCGATTTTTATGCACCCTCAGACAAATTTGACAAACAAAGCTAAATTGAGTTTGATACAAAAACGACCCAGTTTAGAGGGCTAAAAGCTAGTTAAATAGGACATTCTCACTAATGTAGCACACATGGTCTGTTCCAGTGTGACTAGAGCTATCATTTGTCACCGTTTCAATAGACAATGGAGCTTTTCTGCGATTTTTATGCACCCTCAGACAAATTTGACAAACAAAGCTAAATTGAATTTGATACAAAAACGACCCAGTTTAGAGGGCTAAAAGCTAGTTAAATAGGACATTCTCAGTAATGTAGCACACATGGTCTGTTCCAGTGTGACTAGAGCTATCATTTGACACCGTTTCAATAGACAATGGAGCTTTTCTGCGATTTTTATGCACCCTCAGACAAATTTGACAAACAAAGCTAAATTGAATTTGATACAAAAACAACCCAGTTTAGAGGGCTAAAAGCTAGTTAAATAGGACATTCTCAGTAATGTAGCACACATGGTCTGTTCCAGTGTGACTAGAGCTATCATTTGACACCGTTTCAATAGACAATGGAGCTTTTCTGCGATTTTTATGCACCCCCAGACAAATTTGACTAACAAAGCTAAATTGAATTTACTACAAAAACGACCCAGTTTAGAGGGCTAAAAGCTAGTTAAATAGGACATTCTCAGTAATGTAGCACACATGGTCTTTTCCAGTGTGACTAGAGCAATCATTTGACACCGTTTCAATAGACAATGGAGCTTTTCTGCGATTTTTATGCACCCCCAGACAAATTTGACAAACAAAGCTAAATTGAATTTACTACAAAAACGACCCAGTTTAGAGGGCTAAAAGCTAGTTAAATAGGACATTCTCACTAATGTAGCACACATGGTCTGTTCCAGTGTGACTAGAGCTATCATTTGACACCGTTTCAATAGACAATGGAGCTTTTATGCGATTTTTATGCACCCTCAGACAAATTTGACAAACAAAGCTAAATTGAGTTTGATACAAAAACGACCCAGTTTAGAGGGCTAAAAGCTAGTTAAATAGGACATTCTCACTAATGTAGCACACATGGTCTGTTCCAGTGTGACTAGAGCTATCATTTGACACCGTTTCAATAGACAATGGAGCTTTTCTGCGATTTTTATGCACCCTCAGACAAATTTGACAAACAAAGCTAAATTGAATTTGATACAAAAACGACCCAGTTTAGAGGGCTAAAAGCTAGTTAAATAGGACATTCTCAGTAATGTAGCACACATGGTCTGTTCCAGTGTGACTAGAGCTATCATTTGACACCGTTTCAATAGACAATGGAGCTTTTCTGCGATTTTTATGCACCCTCAGACAAATTTGACAAACAAAGCTAAATTGAATTAACTGCAAAAACAAGCCAATTTTAGAGGGCGAAAAGCTAGTTAAATAGGACATTCTCAGTGATGTAGCACAAATGGTCTGATACAGTGTGACTAGAGCTATCATTTGACAACGTTTCAATAGACTGCCAATAGACTAACCCTAACCCTAACGCTAACCCCAACCCTAACCCAAACCCCACGCCTAACCTTAACCTCTTGGGGCTAGGTGGGACGCTAGCGTGCCACCCGTGGTGCACTCCATCAACAGCAGGTGCATTTCAAGAGCGGCAAATTTGAATCCAAATAAATGTCAAAATTCAAATTTTTCAAAAATACAACTATTTTACACCATTTGAAAGATAAACATCTCCTTAATCTAACCACGTTTTACGATTTCAAAAAGGTTTTACGGCGAAAGCATAAATTTAGAGTATGTTAGGACAGTACATTTACAAGAGTTGTGTGTAATGTTTTGTCAAGTCAAAGACAGGGTCACCAAAACCATAAAACCAGCTAAAATGATGCACTAACCTTTTACAATCTCCATCAGATGACACTCCTAGGACATTATGTTAGACAATGCATGCATTTTTAGTTCTATCAAGTTCATATTTATATCCAAAAACAGCGTTTTACTATGGCATTGATGTTGAGGAAATCGTTTCCCTCCAATAACCGGCAGTCAAGTCAGCGTCACAAATTAAATAATTAAAATTAGAAAACATTGGTAAAATATTATATTGTCATTTAAAGAATTATAGATTTACATCTTTTGAACGCAATCAACTTGCCAGATTTAAAAATAACCTTACTGGGAAATCACACTTTGCAATAATCTGAGCACTGCGCCCAGAAAAATACGCGTTGCGATACAGACTAGACGTCATGTTGGGGAGATCTAAAATCGAAAATACTATGTAAATAATCCATTACCTTTGATTCTCTTCATCAGATGTCACTTCCAGGTATCACAGGTCCATAACGAATGTAGTTTTGTTCAAAAAAGCTCATCATTTATGTCCAAAAATCTCCGTCTCGTTAGCACATGATGTAAGCCAGCCGGACTTCTCGTCATGAACGAGGGGAAAAAATATATTTCCGTTCGTTCAAACATGTCAAACGTTGTATAGCATAAATCATTAGGGCCTTTTTTAACCAGAACATGAATAATATTCAAGGTGGACGAATGCATACTCTTTTATAACGTATTGGAACGAGGGTACCCAACATGAACTAGCGCGCCAGGTGTCTAATGGGCCATCATCGTTCCATGGCTCTTGTTCGGTCAGATCTCCCTCCAGAAGACTCAAAACACTTTGTAAAGGCTGGTGACATCTAGTGGAAGCAATAGGAAGTGCCAAAATATTCCTAAACCCCTGTGTTTTTCAATGGGATAGGTTTAAAGTCAATACAACACATCAGGTATCCACTTCCTGTCAGAAAATGTCTCAGGGTTTTGCCTGCCAAATGAGTTCTGTTATACTCACAGACACCATTCAAACAGTTTTAGAAACTTTAGAGTGTTTTCTATCCATATATAATAAGTATATGCATATTCTAGTTACTGGGTAGGATTAGTAACCAGATTAAATCGGGTAAATTTTTTTTATCCAGACGTGCAAATGCTGCCCCCTAGCCCCAACAGGTTAACCTCTCCCCAAACCCCACGCCTAACCTTAACCTCTCCCCAAACCCCACGCCTAACCTTAACCTCTCCCCAAACCCCACGCCTAACCTTAACCTCTCCCCAAACCCCACGCCTAACCTTAATGCTCACCATTACCCTAACCAGGGTTCTCATCCCAACTTAACCCCTATCTCCCTCCCTCACCCTAATCCTGACCCCCTTCTGGGGAGTGATCTGCACCAATCACTAAACCGCAACACTTCCTCTGTCTCTTCTCCTTTGTCATCAATACCCAATCAACAGACAATTATCATCCCCCAAGTAACCACATTTTCACATAGAATCAGATCCCTACATCAATCAATCACACACAACTTCTCTACAGTTCAGCACACTTACATACCACTTAAACCATACAGAGTAATTTCAGCATTCAGAAAAAACAAAAATTGAAAGGACCTCCTCACCACAGCTAGATTCAGTAGTAAGCCACCACAAGACCCCAAATCTCACAATTTCCATTTTCAACAGAAAGTTCATTACAAACACACACAGCCATACATCAGCACCAGTACAACAATCTTATTCACTGAACACACATAACGCTATTTATATCATTACATGCACACTCTGCAATAAACAATACATTGGAGAAACCAAACACACTATAGAAACCAGACTCAAACAACAACTGTACAACATCAAAAGGGCACACTTACAAACGACACTAATAACCCACTTCCAGGATCACCCCATCACTCACCTCACCATATCAGGGTTACAGTCATATATAGGCTGGACCTGTGGGCAGCGAAAGAGGGCAGAACGGGAGTGGATCCAGCACCTACAGACAATAACGCCAAATGGCCTGAACGAGAGGTTTTAGAAAATGGGTTTTAATAGACAGGAAAATGGATGCAGAAGAACATGGTTTTATTTATATTCTATATATTTATATATTTATGTTTTGTTCGGTTTTAGTTTGGTACCTTCCCCTTTTTTTTAGGTCTTTCCATTCTTTTAACAGAATAAAACAATAAAACCAACTAAATGCACAATATTGCTTTTATGTTCATATTTAACAACACTGGTTGAATTAATCTCACCACATCAGCTCCTCCTCACACAGAAAAAGGCATTTTAGAACTCATTTTAGTCTATTTATGATCTTAGGAGGACATCTACAGGCAATTTTAAGTACTACACCTAAATATAATATCATCAGAAGGAGAGGGATGAACAGGAGATGGGCCTGTGCACCGTAAAACAAGCTAGTTGATATGAAACACAATTATATTCAAAACCTAACCCTAATCTAATGTTTTGCTTTCGTTGTAAAGCCTTTTTGAAATTGGACAGTGTGGTTAGATAAAGGAGAGTCTTATCTTTAAAATGCTGTGAAATAGTCATATGTTTGAAAAATTGAAGTTTTTGTATTTTAGAGGAGTTTGTATTTCGCGCCATGCCCATCATTGGATATTGGAGCAGGTGTTCCGCTAGCGGAACGTCTAGATGTAAGAGGTTAAAGTCACCCAGAACTGTGAGACACCTCTCACAGTTCTGGGTGACGTTAACCTCCCCTCGTCTACCTTTGGAGAGTTCATCAATGAGCTTGACGCCTTGATAAGTTCCTTTCCTGAGGATGGCTCACCAGCCATCCTCAGGAAAGGAACTTATCAAGGCGTCAAGCTCATTGATGAACTCTCCAAGGGAACCTGGAGGGCGATAAATGATAAGGATGTTAAGCTTGAAAGAGCTGGTAACTGTGACAGCATGGAATTCAAAGGAGGCGATAGACAGATGGGTCAGGGGAGAAAGAGAGAATGTCCACTTAGCAGAGATGAGGATCCCAGTGCCACCACCCCGCTGACCAGTGCGAGAACACGTGGGCAGACGAGGAGAGAGCAGTAGGAGTAGCAGTGTTACCTGTGGTAATCCATGTTTCCGTCAGCGCCAAGTCGAGGGACTGGAGGGTAGCATAGGCTGAGATGAACTCTGCCTTGTTGGCCGCAGACCGGCAGTTCCAGAGGCTGCCGGAGACCTGGAACTCCACGTGGGTCGTGCACGCTGGGACCACCAGGTTAGAGTGGCAGCGGCCACGCGGTGTGAAGCGTCTGTATGGCCTGTGCAGAGGGGAGAACAGGGATAGACAGACACAGTGAAATAGTGAATAGTGAAATAGTCATAGTGAAATAGTCATATGTTTGAAAAATTGAATTTTTTGTATTTTTGAGTAATTTGTCATTCGCGCCACGCCTATCATTGGAGCAGGTGTTCCGCTAGCGGAACGTCTAGATATAAGAGGTTAAGGTAGAGACTTCATATTCAGGATTCTGTTTATGCCTACCCCAAAGACAACGTGTGTCGAGTATACGCTTCCTGTGACAACCGGAAGTGCCTTAAATAGGGGTAAGAGTAGCTGTTTTGAAGGGTTAGAAAAGTCACATCTTTCCAAAACTTCATATGTTTGACTAGGTAACCCTCATGAAAAGTCATTTTTCCCATCAGATGTCAAAGAAAAGCTCTCACACACAAACAAACACACACACACACACACACACACTCACACACACAGCAAGGATGGAGTGACAGAGTGCGGTGCTTAAAGACACACAGAGCCTGCAAATGGCATTACCATTATCTTTAGGCTGAGACGAGTTCAACGAGATGCCCCGCTTGACCGTAGCTTGCTCGGTCTGAGGGCAATGACCGTGAGAAAAACTAGGCCCAAATGAAGCCTGCCCCAAAATGTCGAGTGCTTTTGGGTGACAGTGAGAGAACCGTTAGGGTTAGAAGCACAATTCAACCTCAGGAGCATTCCTGAGGTCCTCTCGATCTGTGCAAGCCTAACCTTGACCCTGTGGCATTAACCCTTCATAGTTTAAAGAAGGTGTTTAGATCAAACAGTGTGCAATGACTTCTCTCCCCATAGGAATACATTGACTATTCTCCTAAATTCAACCTGAAGTCTATGTGGGTTATGAATGCCTTATGAACCTGTCTTCTATAACAATCCATCAGGCTACTGTGAGGTCTACCTGTGTCGATTCTAAGCTTCCTGGAGCAACCGGAAGTTGTTAAAATCACCCTAAAGCTATTGTAATATAACCAACCTGCAGAATGTGAAAATCACGCAACTCAACCCTGTGTCATTCAGTCAATTCTTAAGGTAGAAGGCGGTAAAAAGCTGAATCGTGGCTTTGCAGGCTCTGGCTGAAAAAAAGTAGCGCGTTTGGGTAGTGGCTGGTTACAGTACTGTGAGACTCAGGCGCGTGCCCGCAACCACAGAAAACACTACACACTAGAGTCTACTTCAAACCAACAGACACACATGCTTTACTCCATAAACACAGTTACCATCCTAAACATACATTTAAGGGAATAATAAAATCACAAATCATACGGTTCTACAGGATATCATCTTGCAAGCAAGACCTGGATTATGCAATAAATACACTATTCAATGCAATCAGAAGAAGAGGATATTCAAAACGATTTTTAAGAACCATTAAAAAAACAACACATTGGCAGTCCTCTCTCCCATTCATCCAACCCTCACAGACCACATCAAACCATCCACCTCTCTTAATCTCATTCTTTTAACAGAATAAAACAATAAAACCAACTAAATGCACAATATTGCTTTTATGTTCATATTTAACAACACTGGTTGAATTAATCTCACCACATCAGCTCCTGTACTGTCACACAGAAAAAGGCATTTTAGAACTCATTTTAGTCTATTTATGATCTTAGGAGGACATCTACAGGCAATTTTAAGTACTACACCTAAATATAATAACATCATCAGAAGGAGAGGGATGAACAGGAGATAGGCCTGTGCACCGTAAAACAAGCTAGTTGATATGAAACACAATTATATTCAAAACCTAACCCTTGCCCGTGCCATCCCTGGTTTATCCTTCTACAGGTGTAGTACTGCCTCCAGGTGCTGGCTTCTGCTCCTTGTGCGGCGTGTTGCGCCTCAGCTGCCCACGGGTCATTCACGTTCGCACCCACCGGGAGAGCAATAGCGCTTGTGAATTACCGCAATATATAACATTGAATCACTCTTCTTTCCCCCAACACTGTTATCATTATTATCTTTTATTTCTTTGATTTGTCTCATTGTACTAGAGGAATAGCATGGTATTCATATACAGAACCACATACAACAACTAAGAAATACAAAAGTACAGAATAATAGAAAATGTAATAGAACTGAACAGAATAACAATATAGGGACAGAATAGGGAGGGAAAGTTAGGGAAGTAAAGTATCAGAGAGGGAAATACGGGGGAAAATGGGGGACTATCAGGACAAAGGATATTTAATGGATAGAAAGTATGGCTGGGGATATTGCCAGGTTAATTTATAACAAAGTCTGGAAACTGAACTGAAAAGCAAATAGAAGAAAGAGGAGTTTAACATATATAAGCCCACGTAATGCCATCACTCTCCCGCCTTTGAGTGTCTATTTGGGTGTCTGATAAATTGAACCAATAGGGTAACAGAAAGATAGAAACGCCCAGATTGGGAGCAGTGATTGGGTGTTTCCCTCCTAATTGCTCCCATTTTAAAAGGTACGGGGTTCTCAGTCGAGGAAAAGATCCCTCTGAAGAAGCAGAAAATTCTGCGAAACGTCAGGGTTTTTGAAACAGGACTTCACAGTGGATTTTAACATTGCTTGGTTTTTAATCATCTTTTGATTTTAACTAATAATATTAAAAGTTACGTTTTAGAGTTAAGATGTGGAGGGGTAAGGGGGAGCTCATTGCCTAAAGTGCATAGACACTTGGGGAAACAATCGTGACTTTAACCTCTGGAACGAGATCTTTTAACAGGATTGGACTCACAAAGAACAACGGATTACAGCCCCAGCCCTTGAACGCAGGAACGCTAAGAAACAATCGGTAACCTCATCTCCATCTCCATATCGCAATAACCCGGCTTACAAAGAACACGGCGAAAGGAAAACGGATCACAGCTCCAGCCCTGGAACGCCAAGACACAATCGGCAACCTCATCGCCACCTTCATATTTCAATAACCCGGTCAACAAAATAACAAAGTGGTAAGGACTGGTCCTGAGCAGCACACAACGTCCCGTGCTGTTCAGGCCTTCACATCTTCTATTCTAAATATAGTATTATCCTGCTTTTTTGATTTACACTGTCCGGTTCTCCACCACATGGAAGTGGTGGAGAAGGCACTTAAAAATCATGTATTCCCTACTGGTATGATGAGACAGGTGCATCGTGTCACCAACTTTATTAAACCATCTTCACCCACAGACTACACCACAATAAAATTATCACAGAACACACACCAGTGGATGCAAAACAACATGTACATACTACAGACACATTACCAGTCAGTCACCCACACCATTAACCTCTTGGGGCTAGGTGGGACGCTAGCGTGCCACCCGTGGTGCACTCCATCAACAGCAGGTGCATTTCAAGAGCGGCAAATTTGAATCCAAATAAATGTCAAAATTCAAATTTTTCAAAAATACAACTATTTTACACCATTTGAAAGATAAACATCTCCTTAATCTAACCACGTTTTACGATTTCAAAAAGGTTTTATGGCGAAAGCATAAATTTAGAGTATGTTAGGACAGTACATTTACAAGAGTTGTGTGTAATGTTTTGTCAAGTCAAAGACAGGGTCACCAAAACCATAAAACCAGCTAAAATGATGCACTAACCTTTTACAATCTCCATCAGATGACACTCCTAGGACATTATGTTAGACAATGCATGCATTTTTAGTTCTATCAAGTTCATATTTATATCCAAAAACAGCGTTTTACTATGGCATTGATGTTGAGGAAATCGTTTCCCTCCAATAACCGGCAGTCAAGTCAGCGTAACAAATTAAATAATTAAAATTAGAAAACATTGGTAAAATATTATAGATTTACATCTCTTGAACGCAATCAACTTGCCAGATTTAAAAATAACCTTACTGGGAAATCACACTTTGCAATAATCTGAGCACTGCGCCCAGAAAAATACGCGTTGCGATACAGACTAGACGTCATGTTGGGGAGATCTAAAATCGAAAATACTATGTAAATAATCCATTACCTTTGATTCTCTTCATCAGATGTCACTTCCAGGTATCACAGGTCCATAACGAATGTAGTTTTGTTCAAAAAAGCTCATCATTTATGTCCAAAAATCTCCGTCTCGTTAGCACATGATGTAAGCCAGCCGGACTTCTCGTCATGAACGAGGGGAAAAAATATATTTCCGTTCGTTCAAACATGTCAAACGTTGTATAGCATAAATCATTAGGGCCTTTTTTAACCAGAACATGAATAATATTCAAGGTGGACGAATGCATACTCTTTTATAACGTATTGGAACGAGGGTACCCAACATGAACTCGCGCGCCAGGTGTCTAATGGGACATCATCGTTCCATGGCTCTTGTTCGGTCAGATCTCCCTCCAGAAGACTCAAAACACTTTGTAAAGGCTGGTGACATCTAGTGGAAGCAATAGGAAGTGCCAAAATATTCCTAAACCCCTGTGTTTTTCAATGGGATAGGTTTAAAGTCAATACAACACATCAGGTATCCACTTCCTGTCAGAAAATGTCTCAGGGTTTTGCCTGCCAAATGAGTTCTGTTATACTCACAGACACCATTCAAACAGTTTTGGAAACTTTAGAGTGTTTTCTATCCATATATAATAAGTATATGCATATTCTAGTTACTGGGTAGGATTAGTAACCAGATTAAATCGGGTACATTTTTTTTATCCAGACATGCAAAGCTGCCCCCTGCCCCGGTTAAACAACAAATAAACACACCCAACACTTTGGCACTGACAATCGCAATAGGCTGGGCACATAAGAGGTACAAACATAAACTGACACCCACCACCATCACTAGAGTGGAAACCATTTTGGAACTCCCTCAGGCCTCTTCCTCTCCCCAACTAACAACTATACGGACAAACACAATACGAGACCAACCACATACACTTCCAGCAATAGAACACACCCCACTACAAATTTCCCCACCAACGATACCAACTCCAACCCCAGTGCCCCCTCTCTCCTCAACAGAGGAATTTCCACCTTTATCAAAGCCTCGCCCCCTGCCAAAAAGACAACCATCATACTTACGGACACTATCACTGGGAAAACAACCGACCCTGAGTGAAACCTATAACCTTCGCATACAGACTCTTTCAAAAACACATCTCCACTCCCTACCCTCAACATCCACTTTCACTGATTCTTCCCTTTCCAATCAAAAAGGAGAGGTAAGAATAGCAACCCCTATAACTGAAGAGGAGAAATGGAAAAGCCCAGTGGGTCCCCCTACTCCCAAAGCAGCCACTCCTATCATAGCCCAGGTTCACCACACAGTCAACAGTCAAACAGAAACCAAAGCAGCCACTCCTATCATAGCCCAGGTTCACCACACAGTCAACAGTCAAACAGAAACCAAAGCAGCCACTCTTATCATAGCCCAGGTTCACCACACAGCCAACAGTCAAACAGAAACCAGTACACCTACAGTCACACCTATTAAACAAAACACAAACTGCAAAAAAGTACAGGGTAATGTATCAATACTATTAAGAGACATAATTACATCTGCTCCTCTTTCACCCATAGGAGGCGCCAGGCAAGGGGTACAGACAAGGAGAGGGCAATTCAAGGGGAGTATGATGATGATCAAAGGGCAAGACAATGGGCAACACCCCAAAGCTCCCAGATCCGAACCCCCACAAACAACTAATATCGTTGTGCCTCTGCCTGTCCAGGACCCCTGTACGACTGGCGCCTCAAAATACCCACCATCATCCCCACCACAACCCCATCTTCAATCCCAACCACAGCCCAAACCCACACACCCTCCCCAAAAACCCTTCTATCACAAAGCTAGGCCGAATTATAAGGTGACAGATTGGAACATTGAAGGACACACACCAATACTCATCATAGGAGACTCAAACCTCAACCGGATCCCACCATTCAATAACCCCAACATCCAAGTCGACAGTTATCCAGGGGCAACATTCTATCATTTCACAAAGGTACTGGAGAAAACCCCCATACATACAGACACGGCGACTGTTGTTATCTCGGTGGGTTTGAACAACAAGGATCACGACCCATTCCAAACATCATTAAAACAGTTGTCAGGTATGCACAAGGAGGCAAAGAAAACATTTCCAAACGCAACAATATACATTCCTGTCATCAGCCATTCACCTCTTCTTACTTCACAGCAGAAGAGAAACCTTAAGCTCATCAATGCTTATATTACCACTAACTTCCCAACCCTATTAGAGATTCCACAAGATACATTTCATACAACAACAGATCTCATACACTGGACATCCACCACAGCAGACCTCATCTTTCAACACTGGTGCAGACAGTTAAATTTACATTAACCACAAGCCACAGTCTGGATAGAAATAATCTTTCTTTCAATCTCTCTCCTTCCCTAATAACCGGTGCAGATCCTCCACCAGGGGGAGCAGTGGACCAGTCAACATCTAATATCATGAATCTTTCCAAATCCTTCATACCCACAGCAGCACAGGTAAAGCTCCTGGAGAGAGGGTTGACATTCATCCCTCGCCCAAACAAATTTGATTGGGAGGAACTTCAAAGGGACACTCACAAATATCATAGAAGACTTAAACTGTTGGACTACTTTGACTATAACACAGACGACAACCACCAACCATTTACCTTACCATCTACCTGGGAACCTAAAACCTCCCAGATAGATGGTAGAATCAGGAGATTAATCAGAACAGACAAGAACACACTTCACAACCACCAGATTCACACGGATAGGGAGGATAACCTCACACACGTAGAAAGACAGGCAATACAACAACTTAAAAATAACCCACACATAATCATCAAACCAGCAGATAAAGGTTCAAAAATAGTAATATTGGATAAACATCAATACATGTATGAAGCCAACAGACAGCTATCCAACACCAAACATTATAAACCAATAGAAAATAGTATACAACCACAGACACAGACACAGTTAAGGACAATAATAAAAAGACTCTACGACCAACACTACATCACAGCAAAACAACGGGACTTTCTCTATGGCACAGATACTCCACGACCTAGACTATTCTACTTACTGTTAAAAGTACACAAGGAACCAGGGACATGGACAATTCCCTTTGAAGTTCCTCCTGGCAGACCGATTGTGTCAGACTGCAATAGTGAATCCTATAACATTTCACAATACATAGATCATTATATTAACCCTCTCTCCACCAGGCACCCCAGCTTTCTCAGGGACACTTATCACTTCATGGAGAGGATTGGACCCATAGTTGTTCCCTCCAACACACACATATTCACCATAGATATTGATAGCCTGTATACTAATATAAATACAGCAACAGGAATACAAGCAATTAGAAATATCTTTAAGAGATACCCAGACAACACTAGACCGGACACAGAAATATTACAACTATTAGAAATCAGCCTGACTAGCAATGACTTTTTATTCAACGATCACTATTACCTGCAGGTGGAGGGAACAGCTATGGGCAAAAAATTCGCACCTGCTTACGCCAACATATACATGGCTGAATGGGAGAGAGAGGCACTGGCCAAGTGTCCATATCAACCCACTTTTTATTACCGGTTTTTAGACGACATAATAGGAGCCTGGCCCCACGACATCCAATTATTCACAGACTTTATGAACATTCTCAACAGCCATCATTCATCAATTAAGGTTAAATACACAATTCATCCGCAAGAAGTCAACTTCTTAGACACAACAGTGTTTTTCAGTAATAACAATCAACCACAGAAAACACTACACACTAGAGTCTACTTCAAACCAACAGACACACATGCTTTACTCCATAAACACAGTTACCATCCTAAACATACATTTAAGGGAATAATAAAATCACAAATCATACGGTTCTACAGGATATCATCTTGCAAGCAAGACCTGGATTATGCAATAAATACACTATTCAATGCAATCAGAAGAAGAGGATATTCAAAACGATTTTTAAGAACCATTAAAAAAAAAACACATTGGCAGTCCTCTCTCCCATTCATCCAACCCTCACAGACCACATCAAACCATCCACCTCTCTTAATCTCATTCTTTTAACAGAATAAAACAATAAAACCAACTAAATGCACAATATTGCTTTTATGTTCATATTTAACAACACTGGTTGAATTAATCTCACCACATCAGCTCCTGTACTGTCACACAGAAAAAGGCATTTTAGAACTCATTTTAGTCTATTTATGATCTTAGGAGGACATCTACAGGCAATTTTAAGTACTACACCTAAATATAATAACATCATCAGAAGGAGAGGGATGAACAGGAGATAGGCCTGTGCACCGTAAAACAAGCTAGTTGATATGAAACACAATTATATTCAAAACCTAACCCTTGCCCGTGCCATCCCTGGTTTATCCTTCTACAGGTGTAGTACTGCCTCCAGGTGCTGGCTTCTGCTCCTTGTGCGGCGTGTTGCGCCTCAGCTGCCCACGGGTCATTCACGTTCGCACCCACCGGGAGAGCAATAGCGCTTGTGAATTACCGCAATATATAACATTGAATCACTCTTCTTTCCCCCAACACTGTTATCATTATTATCTTTTATTTCTTTGATTTGTCTCATTGTACTAGAGGAATAGCATGGTATTCATATACAGAACCACATACAACAACTAAGAAATACAAAAGTACAGAATAATAGAAAATGTAATAGAACTGAACAGAATAACAATTTAGGGACAGAATAGGGAGGGAAAGTTAGGGAAGTAAAGTATCAGAGAGGGAAATACGGGGGAAAATGGGGGACTATCAGGACAAAGGATATTTAATGGATAGAAAGTATGGCTGGGGATATTGCCAGGTTAATTTATAACAAAGTCTGGAAACTGAACTGAAAAGCAAATAGAAGAAAGAGGAGTTTAACATATATAAGCCCACGTAATGCCATCACTCTCCCGCCTTTGAGTGTCTATTTGGGTGTCTGATAAATTGAACCAATAGGGTAACAGAAAGATAGAAACGCCCAGATTTGGGAGCAGTGGTTGGGTGTTTCCCTCCTAATTGCTCCCATTTTAAAAGGTACGGGGTTCTCAGTCGAGGAAAAGATCCCTCTGAAGAAGCAGAAAATTCTGCGAAACGTCAGGGTTTTTGAAACAGGACTTCACAGTGGATTTTAACATTGCTTGGTTTTTAATCATCTTTTGATTTTAACTAATAATATTAAAAGTTACGTTTTAGAGTTAAGATGTGGAGGGGTAAGGGGGAGCTCATTGCCTAAAGTGCATAGACACTTGGGGAAACAATCGTGACTTTAACCTCTGGAACGAGATCTTTTAACAGGATTGGACTCACAAAGAACAACGGATTACAGCCCCAGCCCTTGAACGCAGGAACGCTAAGAAACAATCGGTAACCTCATCTCCATCTCCATATCGCAATAACCCGGCTTACAAAGAACACGGCGAAAGGAAAACGGATCACAGCTCCAGCCCTGGAACGCCAAGACACAATCGGCAACCTCATCGCCACCTTCATATTTCAATAACCCGGTCAACAAAATAACAAAGTGGTAAGGACTGGTCCTGAGCAGCACACAACGTCCCGTGCTGTTCAGGCCTTCACATCTTCTATTCTAAATATAGTATTATCCTGCTTTTTTGATTTACACTGTCCGGTTCTCCACCACATGGAAGTGGTGGAGAAGGCACTTAAAAATCATGTATTCCCTACTGGTATGATGAGACAGGTGCATCGTGTCACCAACTTTATTAAACCATCTTCACCCACAGACTACACCACAATAAAATTATCACAGAACACACACCAGTGGATGCAAAACAACATGTACATACTACAGACACATTACCAGTCAGTCACCCACACCATTAACCTCTTGGGGCTAGGTGGGACGCTAGCGTGCCACCCGTGGTGCACTCCATCAACAGCAGGTGCATTTCAAGAGCGGCAAATTTGAATCCAAATAAATGTCAAAATTCAAATTTTTCAAAAATACAACTATTTTACACCATTTGAAAGATAAACATCTCCTTAATCTAACCACGTTTTACGATTTCAAAAAGGTTTTACGGCGAAAGCATAAATTTAGAGTATGTTAGGACAGTACATTTACAAGAGTTGTGTGTAATGTTTTGTCAAGTCAAAGACAGGGTCACCAAAACCATAAAACCAGCTAAAATGATGCACTAACCTTTTACAATCTCCATCAGATGACACTCCTAGGACATTATGTTAGACAATGCATGCATTTTTAGTTCTATCAAGTTCATATTTATATCCAAAAACAGCGTTTTACTATGGCATTGATGTTGAGGAAATCGTTTCCCTCCAATAACCGGCAGTCAAGTCAGCGTAACAAATTAAATAATTAAAATTAGAAAACATTGGTAAAATATTATATTGTCATTTAAAGAATTATAGATTTACATCTCTTGAACGCAATCAACTTGCCAGATTTAAAAATAACCTTACTGGGAAATCACACTTTGCAATAATCTGAGCACTGCGCCCAGAAAAATACGCGTTGCGATACAGACTAGACGTCATGTTGGGGAGATCTAAAATCGAAAATACTATGTAAATAATCCATTACCTTTGATTCTCTTCATCAGATGTCACTTCCAGGTATCACAGGTCCATAACGAATGTAGTTTTGTTCAAAAAAGCTCATCATTTATGTCCAAAAATCTCCGTCTCGTTAGCACATGATGTAAGCCAGCCGGACTTCTCGTCATGAACGAGGGGAAAAAATATATTTCCGTTCGTTCAAACATGTCAAACGTTGTATAGCATAAATCATTAGGGCCTTTTTTAACCAGAACATGAATAATATTCAAGGTGGACGAATGCATACTCTTTTATAACGTATTGGAACGAGGGTACCCAACATGAACTCGCGCGCCAGGTGTCTAATGGGACATCATCGTTCCATGGCTCTTGTTCGGTCAGATCTCCCTCCAGAAGACTCAAAACACTTTGTAAAGGCTGGTGACATCTAGTGGAAGCAATAGGAAGTGCCAAAATATTCCTAAACCCCTGTGTTTTTCAATGGGATAGGTTTAAAGTCAATACAACACATCAGGTATCCACTTCCTGTCAGAAAATGTCTCAGGGTTTTGCCTGCCAAATGAGTTCTGTTATACTCACAGACACCATTCAAACAGTTTTGGAAACTTTAGAGTGTTTTCTATCCATATATAATAAGTATATGCATATTCTAGTTACTGGGTAGGATTAGTAACCAGATTAAATCGGGTACATTTTTTTTATCCAGACATGCAAATGCTGCCCCCTAGACCCAACAGGTTAAACAACAAATAAACACACCCAACACTTTGGCACTGACAATCGCAATAGGCTGGGCACATAAGAGGTACAAACATAAACTGACACCCACCACCATCACTAGAGTGGAAACCATTTTGGAACTCCCTCAGGCCTCTTCCTCTCCCCAACTAACAACTATACGGACAAACACAATACGAGACCAACCACATACACTTCCAGCAATAGAACACACCCCACTACAAATTTCCCCACCAACGATACCAACTCCAACCCCAGTGCCCCCTCTCTCCTCAACAGAGGAATTTCCACCTTTATCAAAGCCTCGCCCCCTGCCAAAAAGACAACCATCATACTTACGGACACTATCACTGGGAAAACAACCGACCCTGAGTGAAACCTATAACCTTCGCATACAGACTCTTTCAAAAACACATCTCCACTCCCTACCCTCAACATCCACTTTCACTGATTCTTCCCTTTCCAATCAAAAAGGAGAGGTAAGAATAGCAACCCCTATAACTGAAGAGGAGAAATGGAAAAGCCCAGTGGGTCCCCCTACTCCCAAAGCAGCCACTCCTATCATAGCCCAGGTTCACCACACAGTCAACAGTCAAACAGAAACCAAAGCAGCCACTCCTATCATAGCCCAGGTTCACCACACAGTCAACAGTCAAACAGAAACCAAAGCAGCCACTCTTATCATAGCCCAGGTTCACCACACAGCCAACAGTCAAACAGAAACCAGTACACCTACAGTCACACCTATTAAACAAAACACAAACTGCAAAAAAGTACAGGGTAATGTATCAATACTATTAAGAGACATAATTACATCTGCTCCTCTTTCACCCATAGGAGGCGCCAGGCAAGGGGTACAGACAAGGAGAGGGCAATTCAAGGGGAGTATGATGATGATCAAAGGGCAAGACAATGGGCAACACCCCAAAGCTCCCAGATCCGAACCCCCACAAACAACTAATATCGTTGTGCCTCTGCCTGTCCAGGACCCCTGTACGACTGGCGCCTCAAAATACCCACCATCATCCCCACCACAACCCCATCTTCAATCCCAACCACAGCCCAAACCCACACACCCTCCCCAAAAACCCTTCTATCACAAAGCTAGGCCGAATTATAAGGTGACAGATTGGAACATTGAAGGACACACACCAATACTCATCATAGGAGACTCAAACCTCAACCGGATCCCACCATTCAATAACCCCAACATCCAAGTCGACAGTTATCCAGGGGCAACATTCTATCATTTCACAAAGGTACTGGAGAAAACCCCCATACATACAGACACGGCGACTGTTGTTATCTCGGTGGGTTTGAACAACAAGGATCACGACCCATTCCAAACATCATTAAAACAGTTGTCAGGTATGCACAAGGAGGCAAAGAAAACATTTCCAAACGCAACAATATACATTCCTGTCATCAGCCATTCACCTCTTCTTACTTCACAGCAGAAGAGAAACCTTAAGCTCATCAATGCTTATATTACCACTAACTTCCCAACCCTATTAGAGATTCCACAAGATACATTTCATACAACAACAGATCTCATACACTGGACATCCACCACAGCAGACCTCATCTTTCAACACTGGTGCAGACAGTTAAATTTACATTAACCACAAGCCACAGTCTGGATAGAAATAATCTTTCTTTCAATCTCTCTCCTTCCCTAATAACCGGTGCAGATCCTCCACCAGGGGGAGCAGTGGACCAGTCAACATCTAATATCATGAATCTTTCCAAATCCTTCATACCCACAGCAGCACAGGTAAAGCTCCTGGAGAGAGGGTTGACATTCATCCCTCGCCCAAACAAATTTGATTGGGAGGAACTTCAAAGGGACACTCACAAATATCATAGAAGACTTAAACTGTTGGACTACTTTGACTATAACACAGACGACAACCACCAACCATTTACCTTACCATCTACCTGGGAACCTAAAACCTCCCAGATAGATGGTAGAATCAGGAGATTAATCAGAACAGACAAGAACACACTTCACAACCACCAGATTCACACGGATAGGGAGGATAACCTCACACACGTAGAAAGACAGGCAATACAACAACTTAAAAATAACCCACACATAATCATCAAACCAGCAGATAAAGGTTCAAAAATAGTAATATTGGATAAACATCAATACATGTATGAAGCCAACAGACAGCTATCCAACACCAAACATTATAAACCAATAGAAAATAGTATACAACCACAGACACAGACACAGTTAAGGACAATAATAAAAAGACTCTACGACCAACACTACATCACAGCAAAACAACGGGACTTTCTCTATGGCACAGATACTCCACGACCTAGACTATTCTACTTACTGTTAAAAGTACACAAGGAACCAGGGACATGGACAATTCCCTTTGAAGTTCCTCCTGGCAGACCGATTGTGTCAGACTGCAATAGTGAATCCTATAACATTTCACAATACATAGATCATTATATTAACCCTCTCTCCACCAGGCACCCCAGCTTTCTCAGGGACACTTATCACTTCATGGAGAGGATTGGACCCATAGTTGTTCCCTCCAACACACACATATTCACCATAGATATTGATAGCCTGTATACTAATATAAATACAGCAACAGGAATACAAGCAATTAGAAATATCTTTAAGAGATACCCAGACAACACTAGACCGGACACAGAAATATTACAACTATTAGAAATCAGCCTGACTAGCAATGACTTTTTATTCAACGATCACTATTACCTGCAGGTGGAGGGAACAGCTATGGGCAAAAAATTCGCACCTGCTTACGCCAACATATACATGGCTGAATGGGAGAGAGAGGCACTGGCCAAGTGTCCATATCAACCCACTTTTTATTACCGGTTTTTAGACGACATAATAGGAGCCTGGCCCCACGACATCCAATTATTCACAGACTTTATGAACATTCTCAACAGCCATCATTCATCAATTAAGGTTAAATACACAATTCATCCGCAAGAAGTCAACTTCTTAGACACAACAGTGTTTTTCAGTAATAACAATCAACCACAGAAAACACTACACACTAGAGTCTACTTCAAACCAACAGACACACATGCTTTACTCCATAAACACAGTTACCATCCTAAACATACATTTAAGGGAATAATAAAATCACAAATCATACGGTTCTACAGGATATCATCTTGCAAGCAAGACCTGGATTATGCAATAAATACACTATTCAATGCAATCAGAAGAAGAGGATATTCAAAACGATTTTTAAGAACCATTAAAAAAAAAACACATTGGCAGTCCTCTCTCCCATTCATCCAACCCTCACAGACCACATCAAACCATCCACCTCTCTTAATCTCATTCTTTTAACAGAATAAAACAATAAAACCAACTAAATGCACAATATTGCTTTTATGTTCATATTTAACAACACTGGTTGAATTAATCTCACCACATCAGCTCCTGTACTGTCACACAGAAAAAGGCATTTTAGAACTCATTTTAGTCTATTTATGATCTTAGGAGGACATCTACAGGCAATTTTAAGTACTACACCTAAATATAATAACATCATCAGAAGGAGAGGGATGAACAGGAGATAGGCCTGTGCACCGTAAAACAAGCTAGTTGATATGAAACACAATTATATTCAAAACCTAACCCTTGCCCGTGCCATCCCTGGTTTATCCTTCTACAGGTGTAGTACTGCCTCCAGGTGCTGGCTTCTGCTCCTTGTGCGGCGTGTTGCGCCTCAGCTGCCCACGGGTCATTCACGTTCGCACCCACCGGGAGAGCAATAGCGCTTGTGAATTACCGCAATATATAACATTGAATCACTCTTCTTTCCCCCAACACTGTTATCATTATTATCTTTTATTTCTTTGATTTGTCTCATTGTACTAGAGGAATAGCATGGTATTCATATACAGAACCACATACAACAACTAAGAAATACAAAAGTACAGAATAATAGAAAATGTAATAGAACTGAACAGAATAACAATATAGGGACAGAATAGGGAGGGAAAGTTAGGGAAGTAAAGTATCAGAGAGGGAAATACGGGGGAAAATGGGGGACTATCAGGACAAAGGATATTTAATGGATAGAAAGTATGGCTGGGGATATTGCCAGGTTAATTTATAACAAAGTCTGGAAACTGAACTGAAAAGCAAATAGAAGAAAGAGGAGTTTAACATATATAAGCCCACGTAATGCCATCACTCTCCCGCCTTTGAGTGTCTATTTGGGTGTCTGATAAATTGAACCAATAGGGTAACAGAAAGATAGAAACGCCCAGATTGGGAGCAGTGATTGGGTGTTTCCCTCCTAATTGCTCCCATTTTAAAAGGTACGGGGTTCTCAGTCGAGGAAAAGATCCCTCTGAAGAAGCAGAAAATTCTGCGAAACGTCAGGGTTTTTGAAACAGGACTTCACAGTGGATTTTAACATTGCTTGGTTTTTAATCATCTTTTGATTTTAACTAATAATATTAAAAGTTACGTTTTAGAGTTAAGATGTGGAGGGGTAAGGGGGAGCTCATTGCCTAAAGTGCATAGACACTTGGGGAAACAATCGTGACTTTAACCTCTGGAACGAGATCTTTTAACAGGATTGGACTCACAAAGAACAACGGATTACAGCCCCAGCCCTTGAACGCAGGAACGCTAAGAAACAATCGGTAACCTCATCTCCATCTCCATATCGCAATAACCCGGCTTACAAAGAACACGGCGAAAGGAAAACGGATCACAGCTCCAGCCCTGGAACGCCAAGACACAATCGGCAACCTCATCGCCACCTTCATATTTCAATAACCCGGTCAACAAAATAACAAAGTGGTAAGGACTGGTCCTGAGCAGCACACAACGTCCCGTGCTGTTCAGGCCTTCACATCTTCTATTCTAAATATAGTATTATCCTGCTTTTTTGATTTACACTGTCCGGTTCTCCACCACATGGAAGTGGTGGAGAAGGCACTTAAAAATCATGTATTCCCTACTGGTATGATGAGACAGGTGCATCGTGTCACCAACTTTATTAAACCATCTTCACCCACAGACTACACCACAATAAAATTATCACAGAACACACACCAGTGGATGCAAAACAACATGTACATACTACAGACACATTACCAGTCAGTCACCCACACCATTAACCTCTTGGGGCTAGGTGGGACGCTAGCGTGCCACCCGTGGTGCACTCCATCAACAGCAGGTGCATTTCAAGAGCGGCAAATTTGAATCCAAATAAATGTCAAAATTCAAATTTTTCAAAAATACAACTATTTTACACCATTTGAAAGATAAACATCTCCTTAATCTAACCACGTTTTACGATTTCAAAAAGGTTTTATGGCGAAAGCATAAATTTAGAGTATGTTAGGACAGTACATTTACAAGAGTTGTGTGTAATGTTTTGTCAAGTCAAAGACAGGGTCACCAAAACCATAAAACCAGCTAAAATGATGCACTAACCTTTTACAATCTCCATCAGATGACACTCCTAGGACATTATGTTAGACAATGCATGCATTTTTAGTTCTATCAAGTTCATATTTATATCCAAAAACAGCGTTTTACTATGGCATTGATGTTGAGGAAATCGTTTCCCTCCAATAACCGGCAGTCAAGTCAGCGTCACAAATTAAATAATTAAAATTAGAAAACATTGGTAAAATATTATAGATTTACATCTCTTGAACGCAATCAACTTGCCAGATTTAAAAATAACCTTACTGGGAAATCACACTTTGCAATAATCTGAGCACTGCGCCCAGAAAAATACGCGTTGCGATACAGACTAGACGTCATGTTGGGGAGATCTAAAATCGAAAATACTATGTAAATAATCCATTACCTTTGATTCTCTTCATCAGATGTCACTTCCAGGTATCACAGGTCCATAACGAATGTAGTTTTGTTCAAAAAAGCTCATCATTTATGTCCAAAAATCTCCGTCTCGTTAGCACATGATGTAAGCCAGCCGGACTTCTCGTCATGAACGAGGGGAAAAAATATATTTCCGTTCGTTCAAACATGTCAAACGTTGTATAGCATAAATCATTAGGGCCTTTTTTAACCAGAACATGAATAATATTCAAGGTGGACGAATGCATACTCTTTTATAACGTATTGGAACGAGGGTACCCAACATGAACTCGCGCGCCAGGTGTCTAATGGGACATCATCGTTCCATGGCTCTTGTTCGGTCAGATCTCCCTCCAGAAGACTCAAAACACTTTGTAAAGGCTGGTGACATCTAGTGGAAGCAATAGGAAGTGCCAAAATATTCCTAAACCCCTGTGTTTTTCAATGGGATAGGTTTAAAGTCAATACAACACATCAGGTATCCACTTCCTGTCAGAAAATGTCTCAGGGTTTTGCCTGCCAAATGAGTTCTGTTATACTCACAGACACCATTCAAACAGTTTTGGAAACTTTAGAGTGTTTTCTATCCATATATAATAAGTATATGCATATTCTAGTTACTGGGTAGGATTAGTAACCAGATTAAATCGGGTACATTTTTTTTATCCAGACATGCAAATGCTGGTTAAACAACAAATAAACACACCCAACACTTTGGCACTGACAATCGCAATAGGCTGGGCACATAAGAGGTACAAACATAAACTGACACCCACCACCATCACTAGAGTGGAAACCATTTTGGAACTCCCTCAGGCCTCTTCCTCTCCCCAACTAACAACTATACGGACAAACACAATACGAGACCAACCACATACACTTCCAGCAATAGAACACACCCCACTACAAATTTCCCCACCAACGATACCAACTCCAACCCCAGTGCCCCCTCTCTCCTCAACAGAGGAATTTCCACCTTTATCAAAGCCTCGCCCCCTGCCAAAAAGACAACCATCATACTTACGGACACTATCACTGGGAAAACAACCGACCCTGAGTGAAACCTATAACCTTCGCATACAGACTCTTTCAAAAACACATCTCCACTCCCTACCCTCAACATCCACTTTCACTGATTCTTCCCTTTCCAATCAAAAAGGAGAGGTAAGAATAGCAACCCCTATAACTGAAGAGGAGAAATGGAAAAGCCCAGTGGGTCCCCCTACTCCCAAAGCAGCCACTCCTATCATAGCCCAGGTTCACCACACAGTCAACAGTCAAACAGAAACCAAAGCAGCCACTCCTATCATAGCCCAGGTTCACCACACAGTCAACAGTCAAACAGAAACCAAAGCAGCCACTCTTATCATAGCCCAGGTTCACCACACAGCCAACAGTCAAACAGAAACCAGTACACCTACAGTCACACCTATTAAACAAAACACAAACTGCAAAAAAGTACAGGGTAATGTATCAATACTATTAAGAGACATAATTACATCTGCTCCTCTTTCACCCATAGGAGGCGCCAGGCAAGGGGTACAGACAAGGAGAGGGCAATTCAAGGGGAGTATGATGATGATCAAAGGGCAAGACAATGGGCAACACCCCAAAGCTCCCAGATCCGAACCCCCACAAACAACTAATATCGTTGTGCCTCTGCCTGTCCAGGACCCCTGTACGACTGGCGCCTCAAAATACCCACCATCATCCCCACCACAACCCCATCTTCAATCCCAACCACAGCCCAAACCCACACACCCTCCCCAAAAACCCTTCTATCACAAAGCTAGGCCGAATTATAAGGTGACAGATTGGAACATTGAAGGACACACACCAATACTCATCATAGGAGACTCAAACCTCAACCGGATCCCACCATTCAATAACCCCAACATCCAAGTCGACAGTTATCCAGGGGCAACATTCTATCATTTCACAAAGGTACTGGAGAAAACCCCCATACATACAGACACGGCGACTGTTGTTATCTCGGTGGGTTTGAACAACAAGGATCACGACCCATTCCAAACATCATTAAAACAGTTGTCAGGTATGCACAAGGAGGCAAAGAAAACATTTCCAAACGCAACAATATACATTCCTGTCATCAGCCATTCACCTCTTCTTACTTCACAGCAGAAGAGAAACCTTAAGCTCATCAATGCTTATATTACCACTAACTTCCCAACCCTATTAGAGATTCCACAAGATACATTTCATACAACAACAGATCTCATACACTGGACATCCACCACAGCAGACCTCATCTTTCAACACTGGTGCAGACAGTTAAATTTACATTAACCACAAGCCACAGTCTGGATAGAAATAATCTTTCTTTCAATCTCTCTCCTTCCCTAATAACCGGTGCAGATCCTCCACCAGGGGGAGCAGTGGACCAGTCAACATCTAATATCATGAATCTTTCCAAATCCTTCATACCCACAGCAGCACAGGTAAAGCTCCTGGAGAGAGGGTTGACATTCATCCCTCGCCCAAACAAATTTGATTGGGAGGAACTTCAAAGGGACACTCACAAATATCATAGAAGACTTAAACTGTTGGACTACTTTGACTATAACACAGACGACAACCACCAACCATTTACCTTACCATCTACCTGGGAACCTAAAACCTCCCAGATAGATGGTAGAATCAGGAGATTAATCAGAACAGACAAGAACACACTTCACAACCACCAGATTCACACGGATAGGGAGGATAACCTCACACACGTAGAAAGACAGGCAATACAACAACTTAAAAATAACCCACACATAATCATCAAACCAGCAGATAAAGGTTCAAAAATAGTAATATTGGATAAACATCAATACATGTATGAAGCCAACAGACAGCTATCCAACACCAAACATTATAAACCAATAGAAAATAGTATACAACCACAGACACAGACACAGTTAAGGACAATAATAAAAAGACTCTACGACCAACACTACATCACAGCAAAACAACGGGACTTTCTCTATGGCACAGATACTCCACGACCTAGACTATTCTACTTACTGTTAAAAGTACACAAGGAACCAGGGACATGGACAATTCCCTTTGAAGTTCCTCCTGGCAGACCGATTGTGTCAGACTGCAATAGTGAATCCTATAACATTTCACAATACATAGATCATTATATTAACCCTCTCTCCACCAGGCACCCCAGCTTTCTCAGGGACACTTATCACTTCATGGAGAGGATTGGACCCATAGTTGTTCCCTCCAACACACACATATTCACCATAGATATTGATAGCCTGTATACTAATATAAATACAGCAACAGGAATACAAGCAATTAGAAATATCTTTAAGAGATACCCAGACAACACTAGACCGGACACAGAAATATTACAACTATTAGAAATCAGCCTGACTAGCAATGACTTTTTATTCAACGATCACTATTACCTGCAGGTGGAGGGAACAGCTATGGGCAAAAAATTCGCACCTGCTTACGCCAACATATACATGGCTGAATGGGAGAGAGAGGCACTGGCCAAGTGTCCATATCAACCCACTTTTTATTACCGGTTTTTAGACGACATAATAGGAGCCTGGCCCCACGACATCCAATTATTCACAGACTTTATGAACATTCTCAACAGCCATCATTCATCAATTAAGGTTAAATACACAATTCATCCGCAAGAAGTCAACTTCTTAGACACAACAGTGTTTTTCAGTAATAACAATCAACCACAGAAAACACTACACACTAGAGTCTACTTCAAACCAACAGACACACATGCTTTACTCCATAAACACAGTTACCATCCTAAACATACATTTAAGGGAATAATAAAATCACAAATCATACGGTTCTACAGGATATCATCTTGCAAGCAAGACCTGGATTATGCAATAAATACACTATTCAATGCAATCAGAAGAAGAGGATATTCAAAACGATTTTTAAGAACCATTAAAAAAACAACACATTGGCAGCCCTCTCTCCCATTCATCCAACCCTCACAGACCACATCAAACCATCCACCTCTCTTAATCTCATTCTTTTAACAGAATAAAACAATAAAACCAACTAAATGCACAATATTGCTTTTATGTTCATATTTAACAACACTGGTTGAATTAATCTCACCACATCAGCTCCTCCTCACACAGAAAAAGGCATTTTAGAACTCATTTTAGTCTATTTATGATCTTAGGAGGACATCTACAGGCAATTTTAAGTACTACACCTAAATATAATATCATCAGAAGGAGAGGGATGAACAGGAGATGGGCCTGTGCACCGTAAAACAAGCTAGTTGATATGAAACACAATTATATTCAAAACCTAACCCCCCTAATCTAATGTTTTGCTTTCGTTGTAAAGCCTTTTTGAAATCGGACAGTGTGGTTAGATAAAGGAGAGTCTTATCTTTAAAATGCTGTGAAATAGTCATATGTTTGAAAAATTGAAGTTTTTGTATTTTAGAGGAGTTTGTATTTCGCGCCACGCCCATCATTGGATATTGGAGCAGGTGTTCCGCTAGCGGAACGTCTAGATGTATGAGGTTAAAGTCACCCAGAACTGTGAGACACCTCTCACAGTTCTGGGTGACGTTAACCTCCCCTCGTCTACCTTTGGAGAGTTCATCAATGAGCTTGACGCCTTGATAAGTTCCTTTCCTGAGGATGGCTCACCAGCCATCCTCAGGAAAGGAACTTATCAAGGAGTCAAGCTCATTGATGAACTCTCCAAGGGAACCTGAAGGGCGATAAATGATAAGGATGTTAAGCTTGAAAGAGCTGGTAACTGTGACAGCATGGAATTCAAAGGAGGCGATAGATGGGTCAGGGGAGAAAGAGAGAATGTCCACTTAGCAGAGATGAGGATCCCAGTGCCACCACCCCGCTGACCAGTGCGAGAACACGTGGGCAGACGAGGAGAGAGCAGTAGGAGTAGCAGTGTTACCTGTGGTAATCCATGTTTCCGTCAGCGCCAAGTCGAGGGACTGGAGGGTAGCATAGGCTGAGATGAACTCTGCCTTGTTGGCCGCAGACCGGCAGTTCCAGAGGCTGCCGGAGACCTGGAACTCCACGTGGGTCGTGCACGCTGGGACCACCAGGTTAGAGTGGCAGCGGCCACGCGGTGTGAAGCGTCTGTATGGCCTGTGCAGAGGGGAGAACAGGGATAGACAGACACAGTGAAATAGTGAATAGTGAAATAGTCATAGTGAAAGTCATATGTTTGAAAAATTGAATTTTTTGTATTTTTGAGGAATTTGTAATTCGCGCCACGCCTATCATTGGAGCAGGTGTTCCGCTAGCGGAACGTCTAGATATAAGAGGTTAAGGTAGAGACTTCATATTCAGGATTCTGTTTATGCCTACCCCAAAGACAACGTGTGTCGAGTATACGCTTCCTGTGACAACCGGAAGTGCCTTAAATAGGGGTCAGAGTAGCTGTTTTGAAGGGTTAGAAAAGTCACATCTTTCCAAAACTTCATATGTTTGACTAGGTAACCCTCATGAACAGTCATTTTTCCCATCAGATGTCAAAGAAAAGCTCTCACACACAAACAAACACACACACACACACACACACTCACACACACACACTCACACACACAGCAAGGATGGAGTGACAGAGTGCGGTGCTTAAAGACACACAGAGCCTGCAATGGCATTACCATTATCTCTAGGCTGAGACGAGTTCAACGAGATGCCCCGCTTGACCGTAGCTTGCTCGGTCTGAGGGCAATGACCGTGAGAAAAACTAGGCCCAAATGAAGCCTGCCCCAAAATGTCGAGTGCTTTTGGGTGACAGTGAGAGAACCGTTAGGGTTAGAAGCACAATTCAACCTCAGGAGCATTCCTGAGGTCCTCCCGATCTGTGCAAGCCTAACCTTGACCCTGTGGCATTAACCCTTCATAGTTTAAAGAAGGTGTTTAGATCAAACAGTGTGCAATGACTTCTCTCCACCATAGGAATACATTGACTATTCTCCTAAATTCAACCTGAAGTCTATGTGGGTTATGAATGCCTTATGAACCTGTCTTCTATAACAATCCATCAGGCTACTGTGAGGTCTACCTGTGTCGATTCTAAGCTTCCTGGAGCAACCGGAAGTTGTTAAAATCACCCTAAAGCTATTGTAATATAACCAACCTGCAGAATGTGAAAATCACGCAACTCAACCCTGTGTCATTCAGTCAATTCTTAAGGTAGAAGGCGGTAAAAAGCTGAATCGTGGCTTTGCAGGCTCTGGCTGAAAAAAAGTAGCGCGTTTGGGTAGTGGCTGGTTACAGTACTGTGAGACTCAGGCGCGTGCCCGCAACCACAGAAAACACTACACACTAGAGTCTACTTCAAACCAACAGACACACATGCTTTACTCCATAAACACAGTTACCATCCTAAACATACATTTAAGGGAATAATAAAATCACAAATCATACGGTTCTACAGGATATCATCTTGCAAGCAAGACCTGGATTATGCAATAAATACACTATTCAATGCAATCAGAAGAAGAGGATATTCAAAACGATTTTTAAGAACCATTAAAAACAACACATTGGCAGCCCTCTCTCCCATTCATCCAACCCTCACAGACCACATCAAACCATCCACCTCTCTTAATCTCATTATTTTAACAGAATAAAACAATAAAACCAACTAAATGCACAATATTGCTTTTATGTTCATATTTAACAACACTGGTTGAATTAATCTCACCACATCAGCTCCTGTACTGTCACACAGAAAAAGGCATTTTAGAACTCATTTTAGTCTATTTATGATCTTAGGAGGACATCTACAGGCAATTTTAAGTACTACACCTAAATATAATATCATCAGAAGGAGAGGGATGAACAGGAGATGGGCCTGTGCACCGTAAAACAAGCTAGTTGATATGAAACACAATTATATTCAAAACCTAACCCTAACCCTAATCTAATGTTTTGCTTTCGTTGTAAAGCATTTTTGAAATCGGACAGTGTGGTTAGATAAAGGAGAGTCTTATCTTTAAAATGCTGTGAAATAGTCATATGTTTGAAAAATTGAAGTTTTTGTATTTTAGAGGAGTTTGTATTTCGCGCCACGCCCATCATTGGATATTGGAGCAGGTGTTCCGCTAGCGGAACGTCTAGATGTATGAGGTTAAAGTCACCCAGAACTGTGAGACACCTCTCACAGTTCTGGGTGACGTTAACCTCCCCTCGTCTACCTTTGGAGAGTTCATCAATGAGCTTGACGCCTTGATAAGTTCCTTTCCTGAGGATGGCTCACCAGCCATCCTCAGGAAAGGAACTTATCAAGGAGTCAAGCTCATTGATGAACTCTCCAAGGGAACCTGGAGGGCGATAAATGATAAGGATGTTAAGCTTGAAAGAGCTGGTAACTGTGACAGCATGGAATTCAAAGGAGGCGATAGACAGATGGGTCAGGGGAGAAAGAGAGAATGTCCACTTAGCAGAGATGAGGATCCCAGTGCCACCACCCCGCTGACCAGTGCGAGAACACGTGGGCAGACGAGGAGAGAGCAGTAGGAGTAGCAGTGTTACCTGTGGTAATCCATGTTTCCGTCAGCGCCAAGTCGAGGGACTGGAGGGTAGCATAGGCTGAGATGAACTCTGCCTTGTTGGCCGCAGACCGGCAGTTCCAGAGGCTGCCGGAGACCTGGAACTCCACGTGGGTCGTGCACGCTGGGACCACCAGGTTAGAGTGGCAGCGGCCACGCGGTGTGAAGCGTCTGTATGGCCTGTGCAGAGGGGAGAACAGGGATAGACAGACACAGTGAAATAGTGAATAGTGAAATAGTCATAGTGAAAGTCATATGTTTGAAAAATTGAATTTTTTGTATTTTTGAGGAATTTGTAATTCGCGCCACGCCTATCATTGGAGCAGGTGTTCCGCTAGCGGAACGTCTAGATATAAGAGGTTAAGGTAGAGACTTCATATTCAGGATTCTGTTTATGCCTACCCCAAAGACAACGTGTGTCGAGTATACGCTTCCTGTGACAACCGGAAGTGCCTTAAATAGGGGTCAGAGTAGCTGTTTTGAAGGGTTAGAAAAGTCACATCTTTCCAAAACTTCATATGTTTGACTAGGTAACCCTCATGAACAGTCATTTTTCCCATCAGATGTCAAAGAAAAGCTCTCACACACAAACAAACACACACACACACACACACTCACACACACACACTCACACACACAGCAAGGATGGAGTGACAGAGTGCGGTGCTTAAAGACACACAGAGCCTGCAATGGCATTACCATTATCTCTAGGCTGAGACGAGTTCAACGAGATGCCCCGCTTGACCGTAGCTTGCTCGGTCTGAGGGCAATGACCGTGAGAAAAACTAGGCCCAAATGAAGCCTGCCCCAAAATGTCGAGTGCTTTTGGGTGACAGTGAGAGAACCGTTAGGGTTAGAAGCACAATTCAACCTCAGGAGCATTCCTGAGGTCCTCCCGATCTGTGCAAGCCTAACCTTGACCCTGTGGCATTAACCCTTCATAGTTTAAAGAAGGTGTTTAGATCAAACAGTGTGCAATGACTTCTCTCCCCATAGGAATACATTGACTATTCTCCTAAATTCAACCTGAAGTCTATGTGGGTTATGAATGCCTTATGAACCTGTCTTCTATAACAATCCATCAGGCTACTGTGAGGTCTACCTGTGTCGATTCTAAGCTTCCTGGAGCAACCGGAAGTTGTTAAAATCACCCTAAAGCTATTGTAATATAACCAACCTGCAGAATGTGAAAATCACACAACTCAACCCTGTGTCATTCAGTCAATTCTTAAGGTAGAAGGCGGTAAAAAGCTGAATCGTGGCTTTGCAGGCTCTGGCTGAAAAAAAGTAGCGCGTTTGGGTAGTGGCTGGTTACAGTACTGTGAGACTCAGGCGCGTGCCCGCAACCACAGAAAACACTACACACTAGAGTCTACTTCAAACCAACAGACACACATGCTTTACTCCATAAACACAGTTACCATCCTAAACATACATTTAAGGGAATAATAAAATCACAAATCATACGGTTCTACAGGATATCATCTTGCAAGCAAGACCTGGATTATGCAATAAATACACTATTCAATGCAATCAGAAGAAGAGGATATTCAAAACGATTTTTAAGAACCATTAAAAACAACACATTGGCAGCCCTCTCTCCCATTCATCCAACCCTCACAGACCACATCAAACCATCCACCTCTCTTAATCTCATTATTTTAACAGAATAAAACAATAAAACCAACTAAATGCACAATATTGCTTTTATGTTCATATTTAACAACACTGGTTGAATTAATCTCACCACATCAGCTCCTCCTCACACAGAAAAAGGCATTTTAGAACTCATTTTAGTCTATTTATGATCTTAGGAGGACATCTACAGGCAATTTTAAGTACTACACCTAAATATAATATCATCAGACGGAGAGGGATGAACAGGAGATGGGCCTGTGCACCGTAAAACAAGCTAGTTGATATGAAACACAATTATATTCAAAACCTAACCCTAACCCTAATCTAATGTTTTGCTTTCGTTGTAAAGCCTTTTTGAAATTGGACAGTGTGGTTAGATAAAGGAGAGTCTTATCTTTAAAATGCTGTGAAATAGTCATATGTTTGAAAAATTGAAGTTTTTGTATTTTAGAGGAGTTTGTATTTCGCGCCACGCCCATCATTGGATATTGGAGCAGGTGTTCCGCTAGCGGAACGTCTAGATGTATGAGGTTAAAGTCACCCAGAACTGTGAGACACCTCTCACAGTTCTGGGTGACGTTAACCTCCCCTCGTCTACCTTTGGAGAGTTCATCAATGAGCTTGACGCCTTGATAAGTTCCTTTCCTGAGGATGGCTCACCAGCCATCCTCAGGAAAGGAACTTATCAAGGAGTCAAGCTCATTGATGAACTCTCCAAGGGAACCTGAAGGGCGATAAATGATAAGGATGTTAAGCTTGAAAGAGCTGGTAACTGTGACAGCATGGAATTCAAAGGAGGCGATAGATGGGTCAGGGGAGAAAGAGAGAATGTCCACTTAGCAGAGATGAGGATCCCAGTGCCACCACCCCGCTGACCAGTGCGAGAACACGTGGGCAGACGAGGAGAGAGCAGTAGGAGTAGCATTGTTACCTGTGGTAATCCATGTTTCCGTCAGCGCCAAGTCGAGGGACTGGAGGGTAGCATAGGCTGAGATGAACTCTGCCTTGTTGGCCGCAGACCGGCAGTTCCAGAGGCTGCCGGAGACCTGGAACTCCACGTGGGTCGTGCACGCTGGGACCACCAGGTTAGAGTGGCAGCGGCCACGCGGTGTGAAGCGTCTGTATGGCCTGTGCAGAGGGGAGAACAGGGATACACAGGCTACAGAAGAGGCTACGCTAATGCAAAGGAGATTGGAATGACAAGTGGACTACACGTCTCGAATGTTCAGAAAGTTAGCTTAAGTTGCAAAAATCTTTTTGACTAAAATGATACAGTACTGCTGGCTGGCTGGTTTTTGATATAAATATGAACTTGATTGAACAAAACATGCATGTATTGTATAACATAATGTCCGACTAGCAGCGCTGTAGATACTAATACTAATACTTTACAACGGAATGATTTGACTAGTGCAGTGTTAGCTAGCTAGCAGTGGCTGCGTTGTTGACTTTGTTTGAAAGTGTAGCTGGCTAGGTAACCTCGATAGTTTCAGTACTACACCTTGTCATGATACAAAGCAACTTTGTAGCCAGCTAGCTAACATAACACTAATCAAGACGTTCCTTGTAATGTAGTTAGTTTCTACAATGCTACTCGTCAATAATAGCTGGCTGGGTTAGGAAAAATGGCGTCGCGGGGGACCGAAATAGCTGGCTAGCTAACCTCGGTAATTAATAAACTACAGAATTATCAAGCTATGACAAAGACAACTAAGTAGCTAGCTAGCTAACACTGCACTAGTCAAATCGTTCCGTTGTAAAGTATTAGTATTAGTATCTACAGCGCTGCTAGTCGGTAACGGTTGGCTAGCTAGCAGTGGGTTAATGATGACTAGGTGTGTTGACTAAGTCTGCTCAAACTACACAATTATCTTAGATACAGAGACAGCAAAGACAACTATGTAGCTGGCTAACTAACACCACACTAATCAAGTCGTTACGTTGTAATGTAATGTAATGTAATAGTTTCTGCAGTGCTGCTAGTCGGTAGAAGTTGGCTAGCTAGCAGTGATGACTAGCTAGCTAGCAGCTAGCAGTGTTGACTACATTAGGAGGACGAACATCCATAATTACTCTCAACTACACAATTATCTTAGATACAAAGACAACTTTGTAGCTAGATAACACTACACTAATCAAATCGTTCCGTATTCGTTTCTACAGTGCTGCTAGTCGGTATAAGTTGGCTAGCTTGCTAGCAGTTGTTGACTAACTAGGGAAACGGTGGCGCGCCGGACAAGATAGCTGGCTAGCTAACCTCCATTAACCTCCAACTCTAAACTACACACTTGCATACAAAAGACAGCTAAGTAGCTATCTAAAAAATTGCTCAAATCAAACCTTTGTAATGTAATATTACCTGCAGAGTGGAATGCAGCACTACTGGCTTATTTTCCAAATGAGTCCGTTTTGTTGACACATTCACAACAATGCCATGTGGCGTGGACGATATAGCTATTATTCCCAGAGGAAAAATAAAAAAGACGATGATGTCACGTGTACACACATCATGACACCTCTCCTCAGACTGGCAAATGATTGACTGAGCCAAAATGATCTGCCCGGTAACAGATGACGGTTGAAACCTATTTGGCTGACGGTTTCAACCGTCATCTGTTACCGGGCAGATCATTTTGGCTCAGTCAATCATTTGCCAGTCTGAGGAGAGGTGTCATGATGTGTGTACACGTGACATCATCGTCTTTTTTATTTTTCCTCTGGGAATAATAGCTATATCGTCCACGCCACATGGCATTGTTGTGAATGTGTCAACAAAACGGACTCATTTGGAAAATAAGCCAGTAGTGCTGCATTCCACTCCGCAGGTAATATTACATTACAAAGGTTTGATTTGAGCAATTTTTTAGATAGCTACTTAGCTGTCTTTTGTATGCAAGTGTGTAGTTTAGAGTTGGAGGTTAATGGAGGTTAGCTAGCCAGCTATCTTGTCCGGCGCGCGACCGTTTCCCTAGTTAGTCAACAACTGCTAGCAAGCTAGCCAACTTATACCGACTAGCAGCACTGTAGAAACGAATACGGAACGATTTGATTAGTGTAGTGTTATCTAGCTACAAAGTTGTCTTTGTATCTAAGATAATTGTGTAGTTGAGAGTAATTATGGATGTTCGTCCTCCTAACGTAGTCAACACTGCTAGCTGCTAGCTAGCTAGTCATCACTGCTAGCTAGCCAACTTCGACCGACTAGCAGCACTGCAGAAACTATTACATTACATTACATTACAACGTAACGACTTGATTAGTGTGGTGTTAGTTAGCCAGCTACATAGTTGTCTTTGCTGTCTCTGTATCTAAGATAATTGTGTAGTTTGAGCAGACTTAGTCAACACACCTAGTCATCATTAACCCACTGCTAGCTAGCCAACCGTTACCGACTAGCAGCGCTGTAGATACTAATACTAATACTTTACAACGGAACGATTTGACTAGTGCAGTGTTAGCTAGCTAGCTACTTAGTTGTCTTTGTCATAGCTTGATAATTCTGTAGTTTATTAATTACCGAGGTTAGCTAGCCAGCTATTTCGGTCCCCCGCGACGCCATTTTTCCTAACCCAGCCAGCTATTATTGACGAGTAGCATTGTAGAAACTAACTACATTACAAGGAACGTCTTGATTAGTGTTATGTTAGCTAGCTGGCTACAAAGTTGCTTTGTATCATGACAAGGTGTAGTACTGAAACTATCGAGGTTACCTAGCCAGCTACACTTTCAAACAAAGTCAACAACGCAGCCACTGCTAGCTAGCTAACACTGCACTAGTCAAATCATTCCGTTGTAAAGTATTAGTATTAGTATCTACAGCGCTGCTAGTCGGACATTATGTTATACAATACATGAATGTTTTGTTCAATCAAGTTCATATTTATATCAAAAACCAGCCAGCCAGCAGTACTGTATCATTTTAGTCAAAAAGATTTTTGCAACTTAAGCTAACTTTCTGAACATTCGAGACGTGTAGTCCACTTGTCATTCCAATCTCCTTTGCATTAGCGTAGCCTCTTCTGTAGCCTGTGTATCCCTGTTCTCCCCTCTGCACAGGCCATACAGACGCTTCACACCGCGTGGCCGCTGCCACTCTAACCTGGTGGTCCCAGCGTGCACGACCCACGTGGAGTTCCAGGTCTCCGGCAGCCTCTGGAACTGCCGGTCTGCGGCCAACAAGGCAGAGTTCATCTCAGCCTATGCTACCCTCCAGTCCCTCGACTTGGCGCTGACGGAAACATGGATTACCACAGGTAACACTGCTACTCCTACTGCTCTCTCCTCGTCTGCCCACGTGTTCTCGCACTGGTCAGCGGGGTGGTGGCACTGGGATCCTCATCTCTGCTAAGTGGACATTCTCTCTTTCTCCCCTGACCCATCTGTCTATCGCCTCCTTTGAATTCCATGCTGTCACAGTTACCAGCTCTTTCAAGCTTAACATCCTTATCATTTATCGCCCTCCAGGTTCCCTTGGAGAGTTCATCAATGAGCTTGACGCCTTGATAAGTTCCTTTCCTGAGGATGGCTGGTGAGCCATCCTCAGGAAAGGAACTTATCAAGGCGTCAAGCTCATTGATGAACTCTCCAAAGGTAGACGAGGGGAGGTTAACGTCACCCAGAACTGTGAGAGGTGTCTCACAGTTCTGGGTGACTTTAACCTCTTACATCTAGACGTTCCGCTAGCGGAACACCTGCTCCAATATCCAATGATGGGCGTGGCGCGAAATACAAACTCCTCTAAAATACAAAAACGTTGTGCTGTGTGAGTGTGTGTGTGTGTTTGTTTGTGTGTGAGAGCTTTTCTTTGACATCTGATGGGAAAAATGACTGTTCATGAGGGTTACCTAGTCAAACATATGAAGTTTTGGAAAGATGTGACTTTTCTAACCCTTCAAAACAGCTACTCTGACCCCTATTTAAGGCACTTCCGGTTGTCACAGGAAGCGTATACTCGACACACGTTGTCTTTGGGGTAGGCATAAACAGAATCCTGAATATGAAGTCTCTACCTTAACCTCTTACATCTAGACGTTCCGCTAGCGGAACACCTGCTCCAATGATAGGCGTGGCGCGAATGACAAATTCCTCAAAAATACCAAAAATTCAATTTTTCAAACATATGACTATTTCACAGCATTTTAAAGATAAGACTCTCCTTTATCTAACCACACTGTCCGATTTCAAAAAGACTTTACAACGAAAACAAAACATTAGATTATGTCAGCAGAGTACCAAGCCAGAAATAATCAGACACCCATTTTTCAAGCTAGCATATAATGTCACAAAAACCCAGAAGACAGCTAAATGCAGCACGAACCTTTGATGATCTTCATCAGATGACAACCCTAGGACATTATGTTATACAATACATGCATGTTTTGTTCAATCAAGTTCATATTTATATCAAAAACCAGCTTTTTACATTAGCATGTGACGTTCAGAACTAGCATACCCCCGCAAACTTCCGCCGAATTCACTAAGAATTTACTAAATTACTCACGATAAACGTTCACAAAAAGCATAACAATTATTTTAAGAATTATAGATACAGAACTCCTCTATGCACTCGATAGGTCCGATTTTAAAATAGCTTTTTGGTGAAAGCACATTTTGCAATATTCTAAGTACATAGCCCAGGCATCACGGGCTAGCTATTTAGACACCCGGCAAGTTTAGCACTCACCAATATCAGGTTTACTATTATAAAAGTTTGATTACCTTTTGTTGTCTTCGTCAGAATCCACTCCCAGGACTGCTACTTCAATAGCAAATGTTGGTTTGGTCCAAAATAATCCATCGTTATATCCGAATAGCGGCGTTTTGTTCGTGCGTCCCAGACACTATCTGAAATGGTAAATCAGGGTCGTGCGCATAGCGCAATTCGTGACAAAAAAAATCTAAATATTCCATTACCGTACTTCGAAGCATGTCAACCGCTGTTTAAAATCCATTTTTATGCCATTTTTCTCGTAGAAAAGCGATAATATTCCGACCGGGAATCTCCTTTTAGCTAAACTGAGGAAAGTAAACAAAGCTTTCGGTCGCCGCGGGCACGCGCCTGAGTCTCACAGTACTGTAACCAGCCACTACCCAAACGCGCTACTTTTTTTCAGCCAGAGCCTGCAAAGCCACGATTCAGCTTTTTACCGCCTTCTACCTTAAGAATTGACTGAATGACACAGGGTTGAGTTGCGTGATTTTCACATTCTGCAGGTTGGTTATATTACAATAGCTTTAGGGTGATTTTAACAACTTCCGGTTGCTCCAGGAAGCTTAGAATCGACACAGGTAGACCTCACAGTAGCCTGATGGATTGTTATAGAAGACAGGTTCATAAGGCATTCATAACCCACATAGACTTCAGGTTGAATTTAGGAGAATAGTCAATGTATTCCTATGGGGAGAGAAGTCATTGCACACTGTTTGATCTAAACACCTTCTTTAAACTATGAAGGGTTAATGCCACAGGGTCAAGGTTAGGCTTGCACAGATCGAGAGGACCTCAGGAATGCTCCTGAGGTTGAATTGTGCTTCTAACCCTAACGGTTCTCTCACTGTCACCCAAAAGCACTCGACATTTTGGGGCAGGCTTCATTTGGGCCTAGTTTTTCTCACGGTCATTGCCCTCAGACCGAGCAAGCTACGGTCAAGCGGGGCATCTCGTTGAACTCGTCTCAGCCTAGAGATAATGGTAATGCCATTTGCAGGCTCTGTGTGTCTTTAAGCACCGCACTCTGTCACTCCATCCTTGCTGTGTGTGTGAGTGTGTGTGTGTGAGTGTGTGTGTGTTTGTTTGTGTGTGAGAGCTTTTCTTTGACATCTGATGGGAAAAATGACTTTTCATGAGGGTTACCTAGTCAAACATATGAAGTTTTGGAAAGATGTGACTTTTCTAACCCTTCAAAACAGCTACTCTTACCCCTATTTAAGGCACTTCCGGTTGTCACAGGAAGCGTATACTCGACACACGTTGTCTTTGGGGTAGGCATAAACAGAATCCTGAATATGAAGTCTCTACCTTAACCTCTTATATCTAGACGTTCCGCTAGCGGAACACCTGCTCCAATGATAGGCGTGGCGCGAATGACAAATTCCTCAAAAATACAAAAAATTCAATTTTTCAAACATATGACTATTTCACTATGACTATTTCACTATTCACTATTTCACTGTGTCTGTCTATCCCTGTTCTCCCCTCTGCACAGGCCATACAGACGCTTCACACCGCGTGGCCGCTGCCACTCTAACCTGGTGGTCCCAGCGTGCACGACCCACGTGGAGTTCCAGGTCTCCGGCAGCCTCTGGAACTGCCGGTCTGCGGCCAACAAGGTAGAGTTCATCTCAGCCTATGCTACCCTCCAGTCCCTCGACTTGGCGCTGACGGAAACATGGATTACCACAGGTAACACTGCTACTCCTACTGCTCTCTCCTCGTCTGCCCACGTGTTCTCGCACTGGTCAGCGGGGTGGTGGCACTGGGATCCTCATCTCTGCTAAGTGGACATTCTCTCTTTCTCCCCTGACCCATCTGTCTATCGCCTCCTTTGAATTCCATGCTGTCACAGTTACCAGCTCTTTCAAGCTTAACATCCTTATCATTTATCGCCCTCCAGGTTCCCTTGGAGAGTTCATCAATGAGCTTGACGCCTTGATAAGTTCCTTTCCTGAGGATGGCTGGTGAGCCATCCTCAGGAAAGGAACTTATCAAGGCGTCAAGCTCATTGATGAACTCTCCAAAGGTAGACGAGGGGAGGTTAACGTCACCCAGAACTGTGAGAGGTGTCTCACAGTTCTGGGTGACTTTAACCTCTTACATCTAGACGTTCCGCTAGCGGAACACCTGCTCCAATATCCAATGATGGGCGTGGCGCGAAATACAAACTCCTCTAAAATACAAAAACGTTGTGCTGTGTGAGTGTGTGTGTGTGTTTGTTTGTGTGTGAGAGCTTTTCTTTGACATCTGATGGGAAAAATGACTGTTCATGAGGGTTACCTAGTCAAACATATGAAGTTTTGGAAAGATGTGACTTTTCTAACCCTTCAAAACAGCTACTCTGACCCCTATTTAAGGCACTTCCGGTTGTCACAGGAAGCGTATACTCGACACACGTTGTCTTTGGGGTAGGCATAAACAGAATCCTGAATATGAAGTCTCTACCTTAACCTCTTATATCTAGACGTTCCGCTAGCGGAACACCTGCTCCAATGATAGGCGTGGCGCGAATGACAAATTCCTCAAAAATACCAAAAATTCAATTTTTCAAACATATGACTATTTCACAGCATTTTAAAGATAAGACTCTCCTTTATCTAACCACACTGTCCGATTTCAAAAAGACTTTACAACGAAAACAAAACATTAGATTATGTCAGCAGAGTACCAAGCCAGAAATAATCAGACACCCATTTTTCAAGCTAGCATATAATGTCACAAAAACCCAGAAGACAGCTAAATGCAGCACGAACCTTTGATGATCTTCATCAGATGACAACCCTAGGACATTATGTTATACAATACATGCATGTTTTGTTCAATCAAGTTCATATTTATATCAAAAACCAGCTTTTTACATTAGCATGTGACGTTCAGAACTAGCATACCCCCGCAAACTTCCGCCGAATTCACTAAGAATTTACTAAATTACTCACGATAAACGTTCACAAACTCCTCTATGCACTCGATAGGTCCGATTTTAAAATAGCTTTTTGGTGAAAGCACATTTTGCAATATTCTAAGTACATAGCCCAGGCATCACGGGCTAGCTATTTAGACACCCGGCAAGTTTAGCACTCACCAATATCAGGTTTACTATTATAAAAGTTTGATTACCTTTTGTTGTCTTCGTCAGAATGCACTCCCAGGACTGCTACTTCAATAGCAAATGTTGGTTTGGTCCAAAATAATCCATCGTTATATCCGAATAGCGGCGTTTTGTTCGTGCGTCCCAGACACTATCTGAAATGGTAAATCAGGGTCGTGCGCATAGCGCAATTCGTGACAAAAAAAATCTAAATATTCCATTACCGTACTTCGAAGCATGTCAACCGCTGTTTAAAATCCATTTTTATGCCATTTTTCTCGTAGAAAAGCGATAATATTCCGACCGGGAATCTCCTTTTAGCTAAACTGAGGAAAGTAAACAAAGCTTTCGGTCGCCGCGGGCACGCGCCTGAGTCTCACAGTACTGTAACCAGCCACTACCCAAACGCGCTACTTTTTTTCAGCCAGAGCCTGCAAAGCCACGATTCAGCTTTTTACCGCCTTCTACCTTAAGAATTGACTGAATGACACAGGGTTGAGTTGCGTGATTTTCACATTCTGCAGGTTGGTTATATTACAATAGCTTTAGGGTGATTTTTAACAACTTCCGGTTGCTCCAGGAAGCTTAGAATCGACACAGGTAGACCTCACAGTAGCCTGATGGATTGTTATAGAAGACAGGTTCATAAGGCATTCATAACCCACATAGACTTCAGGTTGAATTTAGGAGAATAGTCAATGTATTCCTATGGGGAGAGAAGTCATTGCACACTGTTTGATCTAAACACCTTCTTTAAACTATGAAGGGTTAATGCCACAGGGTCAAGGTTAGGCTTGCACAGATCGAGAGGACCTCAGGAATGCTCCTGAGGTTGAATTGTGCTTCTAACCCTAACGGTTCTCTCACTGTCACCCAAAAGCACTCGACATTTTGGGGCAGGCTTCATTTGGGCCTAGTTTTTCTCACGGTCATTGCCCTCAGACCGAGCAAGCTACGGTCAAGCGGGGCATCTCGTTGAACTCGTCTCAGCCTAGAGATAATGGTAATGCCATTTGCAGGCTCTGTGTGTCTTTAAGCACCGCACTCTGTCACTCCATCCTTGCTGTGTGTGTGAGTGTGTGTGTGTGAGTGTGTGTGTGTTTGTTTGTGTGTGAGAGCTTTTCTTTGACATCTGATGGGAAAAATGACTTTTCATGAGGGTTACCTAGTCAAACATATGAAGTTTTGGAAAGATGTGACTTTTCTAACCCTTCAAAACAGCTACTCTTACCCCTATTTAAGGCACTTCCGGTTGTCACAGGAAGCGTATACTCGACACACGTTGTCTTTGGGGTAGGCATAAACAGAATCCTGAATATGAAGTCTCTACCTTAACCTCTTATATCTAGACGTTCCGCTAGCGGAACACCTGCTCCAATGATAGGCGTGGCGCGAATGACAAATTCCTCAAAAATACAAAAAATTCAATTTTTCAAACATATGACTATTTCACTATGACTATTTCACTATTCACTATTTCACTGTGTCTGTCTATCCCTGTTCTCCCCTCTGCACAGGCCATACAGACGCTTCACACCGCGTGGCCGCTGCCACTCTAACCTGGTGGTCCCAGCGTGCACGACCCACGTGGAGTTCCAGGTCTCCGGCAGCCTCTGGAACTGCCGGTCTGCGGCCAACAAGGCAGAGTTCATCTCAGCCTATGCTACCCTCCAGTCCCTCGACTTGGCGCTGACGGAAACATGGATTACCACAGGTAACACTGCTACTCCTACTGCTCTCTCCTCGTCTGCCCACGTGTTCTCGCACTGGTCAGCGGGGTGGTGGCACTGGGATCCTCATCTCTGCTAAGTGGACATTCTCTCTTTCTCCCCTGACCCATCTGTCTATCGCCTCCTTTGAATTCCATGCTGTCACAGTTACCAGCTCTTTCAAGCTTAACATCCTTATCATTTATCGCCCTCCAGGTTCCCTTGGAGAGTTCATCAATGAGCTTGACGCCTTGATAAGTTCCTTTCCTGAGGATGGCTGGTGAGCCATCCTCAGGAAAGGAACTTATCAAGGCGTCAAGCTCATTGATGAACTCTCCAAAGGTAGACGAGGGGAGGTTAACGTCACCCAGAACTGTGAGAGGTGTCTCACAGTTCTGGGTGACTTTAACCTCTTACATCTAGACGTTCCGCTAGCGGAACACCTGCTCCAATATCCAATGATGGGCGTGGCGCGAAATACAAACTCCTCTAAAATACAAAAACTTTGTGCTGTGTGAGTGTGTGTGTGTGTGTGTTTGTTTGTGTGTGAGAGCTTTTCTTTGACATCTGATGGGAAAAATGACTGTTCATGAGGGTTACCTAGTCAAACATATGAAGTTTTGGAAAGATGTGACTTTTCTAACCCTTCAAAACAGCTACTCTGACCCCTATTTAAGGCACTTCCGGTTGTCACAGGAAGCGTATACTCGACACACGTTGTCTTTGGGGTAGGCATAAACAGAATCCTGAATATGAAGTCTCTACCTTAAAACCTCTTACATCTAGACGTTCCGCTAGCGGAACACCTGCTCCAATGATAGGCGTGGCGCGAATGACAAATTCCTCAAAAATACCAAAAATTCAATTTTTCAAACATATGACTATTTCACAGCATTTTAAAGATAAGACTCTCCTTTATCTAACCACACTGTCCGATTTCAAAAAGACTTTACAACGAAAACAAAACATTAGATTATGTCAGCAGAGTACCAAGCCAGAAATAATCAGACACCCATTTTTCAAGCTAGCATATAATGTCACAAAAACCCAGAAGACAGCTAAATGCAGCACGAACCTTTGATGATCTTCATCAGATGACAACCCTAGGACATTATGTTATACAATACATGCATGTTTTGTTCAATCAAGTTCATATTTATATCAAAAACCAGCTTTTTACATTAGCATGTGACGTTCAGAACTAGCATACCCCCGCAAACTTCCGCCGAATTCACTAAGAATTTACTAAATTACTCACGATAAACGTTCACAAAAAGCATAACAATTATTTTAAGAATTATAGATACAGAACTCCTCTATGCACTCGATAGGTCCGATTTTAAAATAGCTTTTTGGTGAAAGCACATTTTGCAATATTCTAAGTACATAGCCCAGGCATCACGGGCTAGCTATTTAGACACCCGGCAAGTTTAGCACTCACCAATATCAGGTTTACTATTATAAAAGTTTGATTACCTTTTGTTGTCTTCGTCAGAATCCACTCCCAGGACTGCTACTTCAATAGCAAATGTTGGTTTGGTCCAAAATAATCCAGCGTTATATCCGAATAGCGGCGTTTTGTTCGTGCGTCCCAGACACTATCTGAAATGGTAAATCAGGGTCGTGCGCATAGCGCAATTCGTGACAAAAAAAATCTAAATATTCCATTACCGTACTTCGAAGCATGTCAACCGCTGTTTAAAATCCATTTTTATGCCATTTTTCTCGTAGAAAAGCGATAATATTCCGACCGGGAATCTCCTTTTAGCTAAACTGAGGAAAGTAAACAAAGCTTTCGGTCGCCGCGGGCACGCGCCTGAGTCTCACAGTACTGTAACCAGCCACTACCCAAACGCGCTACTTTTTTTCAGCCAGAGCCTGCAAAGCCACGATTCAGCTTTTTACCGCCTTCTACCTTAAGAATTGACTGAATGACACAGGGTTGAGTTGCGTGATTTTCACATTCTGCAGGTTGGTTATATTACAATAGCTTTAGGGTGATTTTAACAACTTCCGGTTGCTCCAGGAAGCTTAGAATCGACACAGGTAGACCTCACAGTAGCCTGATGGATTGTTATAGAAGACAGGTTCATAAGGCATTCATAACCCACATAGACTTCAGGTTGAATTTAGGAGAATAGTCAATGTATTCCTATGGGGAGAGAAGTCATTGCACACTGTTTGATCTAAACACCTTCTTTAAACTATGAAGGGTTAATGCCACAGGGTCAAGGTTAGGCTTGCACAGATCGAGAGGACCTCAGGAATGCTCCTGAGGTTGAATTGTGCTTCTAACCCTAACGGTTCTCTCACTGTCACCCAAAAGCACTCGACATTTTGGGGCAGGCTTCATTTGGGCCTAGTTTTTCTCACGGTCATTGCCCTCAGACCGAGCAAGCTACGGTCAAGCGGGGCATCTCGTTGAACTCGTCTCAGCCTAGAGATAATGGTAATGCCATTTGCAGGCTCTGTGTGTCTTTAAGCACCGCACTCTGTCACTCCATCCTTGCTGTGTGTGTGAGTGTGTGTGTGTGAGTGTGTGTGTGTTTGTTTGTGTGTGAGAGCTTTTCTTTGACATCTGATGGGAAAAATGACTTTTCATGAGGGTTACCTAGTCAAACATATGAAGTTTTGGAAAGATGTGACTTTTCTAACCCTTCAAAACAGCTACTCTTACCCCTATTTAAGGCACTTCCGGTTGTCACAGGAAGCGTATACTCGACACACGTTGTCTTTGGGGTAGGCATAAACAGAATCCTGAATATGAAGTCTCTACCTTAACCTCTTATATCTAGACGTTCCGCTAGCGGAACACCTGCTCCAATGATAGGCGTGGCGCGAATGACAAATTCCTCAAAAATACAAAAAATTCAATTTTTCAAACATATGACTATTTCACTATGACTATTTCACTATTCACTATTTCACTGTGTCTGTCTATCCCTGTTCTCCCCTCTGCACAGGCCATACAGACGCTTCACACCGCGTGGCCGCTGCCACTCTAACCTGGTGGTCCCAGCGTGCACGACCCACGTGGAGTTCCAGGTCTCCGGCAGCCTCTGGAACTGCCGGTCTGCGGCCAACAAGGCAGAGTTCATCTCAGCCTATGCTACCCTCCAGTCCCTCGACTTGGCGCTGACGGAAACATGGATTACCACAGGTAACACTGCTACTCCTACTGCTCTCTCCTCGTCTGCCCACGTGTTCTCGCACTGGTCAGCGGGGTGGTGGCACTGGGATCCTCATCTCTGCTAAGTGGACATTCTCTCTTTCTCCCCTGACCCATCTGTCTATCGCCTCCTTTGAATTCCATGCTGTCACAGTTACCAGCTCTTTCAAGCTTAACATCCTTATCATTTATCGCCCTCCAGGTTCCCTTGGAGAGTTCATCAATGAGCTTGACGCCTTGATAAGTTCCTTTCCTGAGGATGGCTGGTGAGCCATCCTCAGGAAAGGAACTTATCAAGGCGTCAAGCTCATTGATGAACTCTCCAAAGGTAGACGAGGGGAGGTTAACGTCACCCAGAACTGTGAGAGGTGTCTCACAGTTCTGGGTGACTTTAACCTCTTACATCTAGACGTTCCGCTAGCGGAACACCTGCTCCAATATCCAATGATGGGCGTGGCGCGAAATACAAACTCCTCTAAAATACAAAAACTTTGTGCTGTGTGAGTGTGTGTGTGTGTTTGTTTGTGTGTGAGAGCTTTTCTTTGACATCTGATGGGAAAAATGACTGTTCATGAGGGTTACCTAGTCAAACATATGAAGTTTTGGAAAGATGTGACTTTTCTAACCCTTCAAAACAGCTACTCTGACCCCTATTTAAGGCACTTCCGGTTGTCACAGGAAGCGTATACTCGACACACGTTGTCTTTGGGGTAGGCATAAACAGAATCCTGAATATGAAGTCTCTACCTTAACCTCTTACATCTAGACGTTCCGCTAGCGGAACACCTGCTCCAATGATAGGCGTGGCGCGAATGACAAATTCCTCAAAAATACCAAAAATTCAATTTTTCAAACATATGACTATTTCACAGCATTTTAAAGATAAGACTCTCCTTTATCTAACCACACTGTCCGATTTCAAAAAGACTTTACAACGAAAACAAAACATTAGATTATGTCAGCAGAGTACCAAGCCAGAAATAATCAGACACCCATTTTTCAAGCTAGCATATAATGTCACAAAAACCCAGAAGACAGCTAAATGCAGCACGAACCTTTGATGATCTTCATCAGATGACAACCCTAGGACATTATGTTATACAATACATGCATGTTTTGTTCAATCAAGTTCATATTTATATCAAAAACCAGCTTTTTACATTAGCATGTGACGTTCAGAACTAGCATACCCCCGCAAACTTCCGCCGAATTCACTAAGAATTTACTAAATTACTCACGATAAACGTTCACAAAAAGCATAACAATTATTTTAAGAATTATAGATACAGAACTCCTCTATGCACTCGATAGGTCCGATTTTAAAATAGCTTTTTGGTGAAAGCACATTTTGCAATATTCTAAGTACATAGCCCAGGCATCACGGGCTAGCTATTTAGACACCCGGCAAGTTTAGCACTCACCAATATCAGGTTTACTATTATAAAAGTTTGATTACCTTTTGTTGTCTTCGTCAGAATCCACTCCCAGGACTGCTACTTCAATAGCAAATGTTGGTTTGGTCCAAAATAATCCATCGTTATATCCGAATAGCGGCGTTTTGTTCGTGCGTCCCAGACACTATCTGAAATGGTAAATCAGGGTCGTGCGCATAGCGCAATTCGTGACAAAAAAAATCTAAATATTCCATTACCGTACTTCGAAGCATGTCAACCGCTGTTTAAAATCCATTTTTATGCCATTTTTCTCGTAGAAAAGCGATAATATTCCGACCGGGAATCTCCTTTTAGCTAAACTGAGGAAAGTAAACAAAGCTTTCGGTCGCCGCGGGCACGCGCCTGAGTCTCACAGTACTGTAACCAGCCACTACCCAAACGCGCTACTTTTTTTCAGCCAGAGCCTGCAAAGCCACGATTCAGCTTTTTACCGCCTTCTACCTTAAGAATTGACTGAATGACACAGGGTTGAGTTGCGTGATTTTCACATTCTGCAGGTTGGTTATATTACAATAGCTTTAGGGTGATTTTAACAACTTCCGGTTGCTCCAGGAAGCTTAGAATCGACACAGGTAGACCTCACAGTAGCCTGATGGATTGTTATAGAAGACAGGTTCATAAGGCATTCATAACCCACATAGACTTCAGGTTGAATTTAGGAGAATAGTCAATGTATTCCTATGGGGAGAGAAGTCATTGCACACTGTTTGATCTAAACACCTTCTTTAAACTATGAAGGGTTAATGCCACAGGGTCAAGGTTAGGCTTGCACAGATCGAGAGGACCTCAGGAATGCTCCTGAGGTTGAATTGTGCTTCTAACCCTAACGGTTCTCTCACTGTCACCCAAAAGCACTCGACATTTTGGGGCAGGCTTCATTTGGGCCTAGTTTTTCTCACGGTCATTGCCCTCAGACCGAGCAAGCTACGGTCAAGCGGGGCATCTCGTTGAACTCGTCTCAGCCTAGAGATAATGGTAATGCCATTTGCAGGCTCTGTGTGTCTTTAAGCACCGCACTCTGTCACTCCATCCTTGCTGTGTGTGTGAGTGTGTGTGTGTGAGTGTGTGTGTGTTTGTTTGTGTGTGAGAGCTTTTCTTTGACATCTGATGGGAAAAATGACTTTTCATGAGGGTTACCTAGTCAAACATATGAAGTTTTGGAAAGATGTGACTTTTCTAACCCTTCAAAACAGCTACTCTTACCCCTATTTAAGGCACTTCCGGTTGTCACAGGAAGCGTATACTCGACACACGTTGTCTTTGGGGTAGGCATAAACAGAATCCTGAATATGAAGTCTCTACCTTAACCTCTTATATCTAGACGTTCCGCTAGCGGAACACCTGCTCCAATGATAGGCGTGGCGCGAATGACAAATTCCTCAAAAATACAAAAAATTCAATTTTTCAAACATATGACTATTTCACTATGACTATTTCACTATTCACTATTTCACTGTGTCTGTCTATCCCTGTTCTCCCCTCTGCACAGGCCATACAGACGCTTCACACCGCGTGGCCGCTGCCACTCTAACCTGGTGGTCCCAGCGTGCACGACCCACGTGGAGTTCCAGGTCTCCGGCAGCCTCTGGAACTGCCGGTCTGCGGCCAACAAGGCAGAGTTCATCTCAGCCTATGCTACCCTCCAGTCCCTCGACTTGGCGCTGACGGAAACATGGATTACCACAGGTAACACTGCTACTCCTACTGCTCTCTCCTCGTCTGCCCACGTGTTCTCGCACTGGTCAGCGGGGTGGTGGCACTGGGATCCTCATCTCTGCTAAGTGGACATTCTCTCTTTCTCCCCTGACCCATCTGTCTATCGCCTCCTTTGAATTCCATGCTGTCACAGTTACCAGCTCTTTCAAGCTTAACATCCTTATCATTTATCGCCCTCCAGGTTCCCTTGGAGAGTTCATCAATGAGCTTGACGCCTTGATAAGTTCCTTTCCTGAGGATGGCTGGTGAGCCATCCTCAGGAAAGGAACTTATCAAGGCGTCAAGCTCATTGATGAACTCTCCAAAGGTAGACGAGGGGAGGTTAACGTCACCCAGAACTGTGAGAGGTGTCTCACAGTTCTGGGTGACTTTAACCTCTTACATCTAGACGTTCCGCTAGCGGAACACCTGCTCCAATATCCAATGATGGGCGTGGCGCGAAATACAAACTCCTCTAAAATACAAAAACTTTGTGCTGTGTGAGTGTGTGTGTGTGTTTGTTTGTGTGTGAGAGCTTTTCTTTGACATCTGATGGGAAAAATGACTGTTCATGAGGGTTACCTAGTCAAACATATGAAGTTTTGGAAAGATGTGACTTTTCTAACCCTTCAAAACAGCTACTCTGACCCCTATTTAAGGCACTTCCGGTTGTCACAGGAAGCGTATACTCGACACACGTTGTCTTTGGGGTAGGCATAAACAGAATCCTGAATATGAAGTCTCTACCTTAACCTCTTACATCTAGACGTTCCGCTAGCGGAACACCTGCTCCAATGATAGGCGTGGCGCGAATGACAAATTCCTCAAAAATACCAAAAATTCAATTTTTCAAACATATGACTATTTCACAGCATTTTAAAGATAAGACTCTCCTTTATCTAACCACACTGTCCGATTTCAAAAAGACTTTACAACGAAAACAAAACATTAGATTATGTCAGCAGAGTACCAAGCCAGAAATAATCAGACACCCATTTTTCAAGCTAGCATATAATGTCACAAAAACCCAGAAGACAGCTAAATGCAGCACGAACCTTTGATGATCTTCATCAGATGACAACCCTAGGACATTATGTTATACAATACATGCATGTTTTGTTCAATCAAGTTCATATTTATATCAAAAACCAGCTTTTTACATTAGCATGTGACGTTCAGAACTAGCATACCCCCGCAAACTTCCGCCGAATTCACTAAGAATTTACTAAATTACTCACGATAAACGTTCACAAACTCCTCTATGCACTCGATAGGTCCGATTTTAAAATAGCTTTTTGGTGAAAGCACATTTTGCAATATTCTAAGTACATAGCCCAGGCATCACGGGCTAGCTATTTAGACACCCGGCAAGTTTAGCACTCACCAATATCAGGTTTACTATTATAAAAGTTTGATTACCTTTTGTTGTCTTCGTCAGAATGCACTCCCAGGACTGCTACTTCAATAGCAAATGTTGGTTTGGTCCAAAATAATCCATCGTTATATCCGAATAGCGGCGTTTTGTTCGTGCGTCCCAGACACTATCTGAAATGGTAAATCAGGGTCGTGCGCATAGCGCAATTCGTGACAAAAAAAATCTAAATATTCCATTACCGTACTTCGAAGCATGTCAACCGCTGTTTAAAATCCATTTTTATGCCATTTTTCTCGTAGAAAAGCGATAATATTCCGACCGGGAATCTCCTTTTAGCTAAACTGAGGAAAGTAAACAAAGCTTTCGGTCGCCGCGGGCACGCGCCTGAGTCTCACAGTACTGTAACCAGCCACTACCCAAACGCGCTACTTTTTTTCAGCCAGAGCCTGCAAAGCCACGATTCAGCTTTTTACCGCCTTCTACCTTAAGAATTGACTGAATGACACAGGGTTGAGTTGCGTGATTTTCACATTCTGCAGGTTGGTTATATTACAATAGCTTTAGGGTGATTTTTAACAACTTCCGGTTGCTCCAGGAAGCTTAGAATCGACACAGGTAGACCTCACAGTAGCCTGATGGATTGTTATAGAAGACAGGTTCATAAGGCATTCATAACCCACATAGACTTCAGGTTGAATTTAGGAGAATAGTCAATGTATTCCTATGGGGAGAGAAGTCATTGCACACTGTTTGATCTAAACACCTTCTTTAAACTATGAAGGGTTAATGCCACAGGGTCAAGGTTAGGCTTGCACAGATCGAGAGGACCTCAGGAATGCTCCTGAGGTTGAATTGTGCTTCTAACCCTAACGGTTCTCTCACTGTCACCCAAAAGCACTCGACATTTTGGGGCAGGCTTCATTTGGGCCTAGTTTTTCTCACGGTCATTGCCCTCAGACCGAGCAAGCTACGGTCAAGCGGGGCATCTCGTTGAACTCGTCTCAGCCTAGAGATAATGGTAATGCCATTTGCAGGCTCTGTGTGTCTTTAAGCACCGCACTCTGTCACTCCATCCTTGCTGTGTGTGTGAGTGTGTGTGTGTGTGTGTGGTGTGTGTGTTTGTTTGTGTGTGAGAGCTTTTCTTTGACATCTGATGGGAAAAATGACTTTTCATGAGGGTTACCTAGTCAAACATATGAAGTTTTGGAAAGATGTGACTTTTCTAACCCTTCAAAACAGCTACTCTTACCCCTATTTAAGGCACTTCCGGTTGTCACAGGAAGCGTATACTCGACACACGTTGTCTTTGGGGTAGGCATAAACAGAATCCTGAATATGAAGTCTCTACCTTAACCTCTTATATCTAGACGTTCCGCTAGCGGAACACCTGCTCCAATGATAGGCGTGGCGCGAATGACAAATTCCTCAAAAATACAAAAAATTCAATTTTTCAAACATATGACTATTTCACTATGACTATTTCACTATTCACTATTTCACTGTGTCTGTCTATCCCTGTTCTCCCCTCTGCACAGGCCATACAGACGCTTCACACCGCGTGGCCGCTGCCACTCTAACCTGGTGGTCCCAGCGTGCACGACCCACGTGGAGTTCCAGGTCTCCGGCAGCCTCTGGAACTGCCGGTCTGCGGCCAACAAGGCAGAGTTCATCTCAGCCTATGCTACCCTCCAGTCCCTCGACTTGGCGCTGACGGAAACATGGATTACCACAGGTAACACTGCTACTCCTACTGCTCTCTCCTCGTCTGCCCACGTGTTCTCGCACTGGTCAGCGGGGTGGTGGCACTGGGATCCTCATCTCTGCTAAGTGGACATTCTCTCTTTCTCCCCTGACCCATCTGTCTATCGCCTCCTTTGAATTCCATGCTGTCACAGTTACCAGCTCTTTCAAGCTTAACATCCTTATCATTTATCGCCCTCCAGGTTCCCTTGGAGAGTTCATCAATGAGCTTGACGCCTTGATAAGTTCCTTTCCTGAGGATGGCTGGTGAGCCATCCTCAGGAAAGGAACTTATCAAGGCGTCAAGCTCATTGATGAACTCTCCAAAGGTAGACGAGGGGAGGTTAACGTCACCCAGAACTGTGAGAGGTGTCTCACAGTTCTGGGTGACTTTAACCTCTTACATCTAGACGTTCCGCTAGCGGAACACCTGCTCCAATATCCAATGATGGGCGTGGCGCGAAATACAAACTCCTCTAAAATACAAAAACTTCAATTTTTCAAACATATGACTATTTCACAGCATTTTAAAGATAAGACTCTCCTTTATCTAACCACACTGTCCGATTTCAAAAAGGCTTTACAACGAAAGCAAAACATTAGATTAGGGTTAGGGTTAGGTTTTGAATATAATTGTGTTTCATATCAACTAGCTTGTTTTACGGTGCACAGGCCCATCTCCTGTTCATCCCTCTCCTTCTGATGATATTATATTTAGGTGTAGTACTTAAAATTGCCTGTAGATGTCCTCCTAAGATCATAAATAGACTAAAATGAGTTCTAAAATGCCTTTTTCTGTGTGACAGTACAGGAGCTGATGTGGTGAGATTAATTCAACCAGTGTTGTTAAATATGAACATAAAAGCAATATTGTGCATTTAGTTGGTTTTATTGTTTTATTCTGTTAAAATAATGAGATTAAGAGAGGTGGATGGTTTGATGTGGTCTGTGAGGGTTGGATGAATGGGAGAGAGGGCTGCCAATGTGTTGTTTTTAATGGTTCTTAAAAATCGTTTTGAATATCCTCTTCTTCTGATTGCATTGAATAGTGTATTTATTGCATAATCCAGGTCTTGCTTGCAAGATGATATCCTGTAGAACCGTATGATTTGTGATTTTATTATTCCCTTAAATGTATGTTTAGGATGGTAACTGTGTTTATGGAGTAAAGCATGTGTGTCTGTTGGTTTGAAGTAGACTCTAGTGTGTAGTGTTTTCTGTGGTTGATTGTTATTACTGAAAAACACTGTTGTGTCTAAGAAGTTGACTTCTTGCGGATGAATTGTGTATTTAACCTTAATTGATGAATGATGGCTGTTGAGAATGTTCATAAAGTCTGTGAATAATTGGATGTCGTGGGGCCAGGCTCCTATTATGTCGTCTAAAAACCGGTAATAAAAAGTGGGTTGATATGGACACTTGGCCAGTGCCTCTCTCTCCCATTCAGCCATGTATATGTTGGCGTAAGCAGGTGCGAATATTTTGCCCATAGCTGTTCCCTCCACCTGCAGGTAATAGTGATCGTTGAATAAAAAGTCATTGCTAGTCAGGCTGATTTCTAATAGTTGTAATATTTCTGTGTCCGGTCTAGTGTTGTCTGGGTATCTCTTAAAGATATTTCTAATTGCTTGTATTCCTGTTGCTGTATTTATATTAGTATACAGGCTATCAATATCTATGGTGAATATGTGTGTGTTGGAGGGAACAACTATGGGTCCAATCCTCTCCATGAAGTGATAAGTGTCCCTGAGAAAGCTGGGGTGCCTGGTGGAGAGAGGGTTAATATAATGATCTATGTATTGTGAAATGTTATAGGATTCACTATTGCAGTCTGACACAATCGGTCTGCCAGGAGGAACTTCAAAGGGAATTGTCCATGTCCCTGGTTCCTTGTGTACTTTTAACAGTAAGTAGAATAGTCTAGGTCGTGGAGTATCTGTGCCATAGAGAAAGTCCCGTTGTTTTGCTGTGATGTAGTGTTGGTCGTAGAGTCTTTTTATTATTGTCCTTAACTGTGTCTGTGTCTGTGGTTGTATACTATTTTCTATTGGTTTATAATGTTTGGTGTTGGATAGCTGTCTGTTGGCTTCATACATGTATTGATGTTTATCCAATATTACTATTTTTGAACCTTTATCTGCTGGTTTGATGATTATGTGTGGGTTATTTTTAAGTTGTTGTATTGCCTGTCTTTCTACGTGTGTGAGGTTATCCTCCCTATCCGTGTGAATCTGGTGGTTGTGAAGTGTGTTCTTGTCTGTTCTGATTAATCTCCTGATTCTACCATCTATCTGGGAGGTTTTAGGTTCCCAGGTAGATGGTAAGGTAAATGGTTGGTGGTTGTCGTCTGTGTTATAGTCAAAGTAGTCCAACAGTTTAAGTCTTCTATGATATTTGTGAGTGTCCCTTTGAAGTTCCTCCCAATCAAATTTGTTTGGGCGAGGGATGAATGTCAACCCTCTCTCCAGGAGCTTTACCTGTGCTGCTGTGGGTATGAAGGATTTGGAAAGATTCATGATATTAGATGTTGACTGGTCCACTGCTCCCCCTGGTGGAGGATCTGCACCGGTTATTAGGGAAGGAGAGAGATTGAAAGAAAGATTATTTCTATCCAGACTGTGGCTTGTGGTTAATGTAAATTTAACTTTCTGCACCAGTGTTGAAAGATGAGGTCTGCTGTGGTGGATGTCCAGTGTATGAGATCTGTTGTTGTATGAAATGTATCTTGTGGAATCTCTAATAGGGTTGGGAAGTTAGTGGTAATATAAGCATTGATGAGCTTAAGGTTTCTCTTCTGCTGTGAAGTAAGAAGAGGTGAATGGCTGATGACAGGAATGTATATTGTTGCGTTTGGAAATGTTTTCTTTGCCTCCTTGTGCATACCTGACAACTGTTTTAATGATGTTTGGAATGGGTCGTGATCCTTGTTGTTCAAACCCACCGAGATAACAACAGTCGCCGTGTCTGTATGTATGGGGGTTTTCTCCAGTACCTTTGTGAAATGATAGAATGTTGCCCCTGGATAACTGTCGACTTGGATGTTGGGGTTATTGAATGGTGGGATCCGGTTGAGGTTTGAGTCTCCTATGATGAGTATTGGTGTGTGTCCTTCAATGTTCCAATCTGTCACCTTATAATTCGGCCTAGCTTTGTGATAGAAGGGTTTTTGGGGAGGGTGTGTGGGTTTGGGCTGTGGTTGGGATTGAAGATGGGGTTGTGGTGGGGATGATGGTGGGTATTTTGAGGCGCCAGTCGTACAGGGGTCCTGGACAGGCAGAGGCACAACGATATTAGTTGTTTGTGGGGGTTCGGATCTGGGAGCTTTGGGGTGTTGCCCATTGTCTTGCCCTTTGATCATCATCATACTCCCCTTGAATTGCCCTCTCCTTGTCTGTACCCCTTGCCTGGCGCCTCCTATGGGTGAAAGAGGAGCAGATGTAATTATGTCTCTTAATAGTATTGATACATTACCCTGTACTTTTTTGCAGTTTGTGTTTTGTTTAATAGGTGTGACTGTAGGTGTACTGGTTTCTGTTTGACTGTTGGCTGTGTGGTGAACCTGGGCTATGATAAGAGTGGCTGCTTTGGTTTCTGTTTGACTGTTGACTGTGTGGTGAACCTGGGCTATGATAGGAGTGGCTGCTTTGGTTTCTGTTTGACTGTTGACTGTGTGGTGAACCTGGGCTATGATAGGAGTGGCTGCTTTGGGAGTAGGGGGACCCACTGGGCTTTTCCATTTCTCCTCTTCAGTTATAGGGGTTGCTATTCTTACCTCTCCTTTTTGATTGGAAAGGGAAGAATCAGTGAAAGTGGATGTTGAGGGTAGGGAGTGGAGATGTGTTTTTGAAAGAGTCTGTATGCGAAGGTTATAGGTTTCACTCAGGGTCGGTTGTTTTCCCAGTGATAGTGTCCGTAAGTATGATGGTTGTCTTTTTGGCAGGGGGCGAGGCTTTGATAAAGGTGGAAATTCCTCTGTTGAGGAGAGAGGGGGCACTGGGGTTGGAGTTGGTATCGTTGGTGGGGAAATTTGTAGTGGGGTGTGTTCTATTGCTGGAAGTGTATGTGGTTGGTCTCGTATTGTGTTTGTCCGTATAGTTGTTAGTTGGGGAGAGGAAGAGGCCTGAGGGAGTTCCAAAATGGTTTCCACTCTAGTGATGGTGGTGGGTGTCAGTTTATGTTTGTACCTCTTATGTGCCCAGCCTATTGCGATTGTCAGTGCCAAAGTGTTGGGTGTGTTTATTTGTTGTTTAATGGTGTGGGTGACTGACTGGTAATGTGTCTGTAGTATGTACATGTTGTTTTGCATCCACTGGTGTGTGTTCTGTGATAATTTTATTGTGGTGTAGTCTGTGGGTGAAGATGGTTTAATAAAGTTGGTGACACGATGCACCTGTCTCATCATACCAGTAGGGAATACATGATTTTTAAGTGCCTTCTCCACCACTTCCATGTGGTGGAGAACCGGACAGTGTAAATCAAAAAAGCAGGATAATACTATATTTAGAATAGAAGATGTGAAGGCCTGAACAGCACGGGACGTTGTGTGCTGCTCAGGACCAGTCCTTACCACTTTGTTATTTTGTTGACCGGGTTATTGAAATATGAAGGTGGCGATGAGGTTGCCGATTGTGTCTTGGCGTTCCAGGGCTGGAGCTGTGATCCGTTTTCCTTTCGCCGTGTTCTTTGTAAGCCGGGTTATTGCGATATGGAGATGGAGATGAGGTTACCGATTGTTTCTTAGCGTTCCTGCGTTCAAGGGCTGGGGCTGTAATCCGTTGTTCTTTGTGAGTCCAATCCTGTTAAAAGATCTCGTTCCAGAGGTTAAAGTCACGATTGTTTCCCCAAGTGTCTATGCACTTTAGGCAATGAGCTCCCCCTTACCCCTCCACATCTTAACTCTAAAACGTAACTTTTAATATTATTAGTTAAAATCAAAAGATGATTAAAAACCAAGCAATGTTAAAATCCACTGTGAAGTCCTGTTTCAAAAACCCTGACGTTTCGCAGAATTTTCTGCTTCTTCAGAGGGATCTTTTCCTCGACTGAGAACCCCGTACCTTTTAAAATGGGAGCAATTAGGAGGGAAACACCCAATCACTGCTCCCAATCTGGGCGTTTCTATCTTTCTGTTACCCTATTGGTTCAATTTATCAGACACCCAAATAGACACTCAAAGGCGGGAGAGTGATGGCATTACGTGGGCTTATATATGTTAAACTCCTCTTTCTTCTATTTGCTTTTCAGTTCAGTTTCCAGACTTTGTTATAAATTAACCTGGCAATATCCCCAGCCATACTTTCTATCCATTAAATATCCTTTGTCCTGATAGTCCCCCATTTTCCCCCGTATTTCCCTCTCTGATACTTTACTTCCCTAACTTTCCCTCCCTATTCTGTCCCTATATTGTTATTCTGTTCAGTTCTATTACATTTTCTATTATTCTGTACTTTTGTATTTCTTAGTTGTTGTATGTGGTTCTGTATATGAATACCATGCTATTCCTCTAGTACAATGAGACAAATCAAAGAAATAAAAGATAATAATGATAACAGTGTTGGGGGAAAGAAGAGTGATTCAATGTTATATATTGCGGTAATTCACAAGCGCTATTGCTCTCCCGGTGGGTGCGAACGTGAATGACCCGTGGGCAGCTGAGGCGCAACACGCCGCACAAGGAGCAGAAGCCAGCACCTGGAGGCAGTACTACACCTGTAGAAGGATAAACCAGGGATGGCACGGGCAAGGGTTAGGTTTTGAATATAATTGTGTTTCATATCAACTAGCTTGTTTTACGGTGCACAGGCCTATCTCCTGTTCATCCCTCTCCTTCTGATGATGTTATTATATTTAGGTGTAGTACTTAAAATTGCCTGTAGATGTCCTCCTAAGATCATAAATAGACTAAAATGAGTTCTAAAATGCCTTTTTCTGTGTGACAGTACAGGAGCTGATGTGGTGAGATTAATTCAACCAGTGTTGTTAAATATGAACATAAAAGCAATATTGTGCATTTAGTTGGTTTTATTGTTTTATTCTGTTAAAAGAATGAGATTAAGAGAGGTGGATGGTTTGATGTGGTCTGTGAGGGTTGGATGAATGGGAGAGAGGACTGCCAATGTGTTGTTTTTAATGGTTCTTAAAAATCGCTTTGAATATCCTCTTCTTCTGATTGCATTGAATAGTGTATTTATTGCATAATCCAGGTCTTGCTTGCAAGATGATATCCTGTAGAACCGTATGATTTGTGATTTTATTATTCCCTTAAATGTATGTTTAGGATGGTAACTGTGTTTATGGAGTAAAGCATGTGTGTCTGTTGGTTTGAAGTAGACTCTAGTGTGTAGTGTTTTCTGTGGTTGCGGGCACGCGCCTGAGTCTCACAGTACTCATATTGCAGGCAAAAACCTGTGAAAAATAGATTAAAAAAAATTTGAATTTTGTGACTGTACTATTTAGTGTCATTGTTTTATAGATACCATAGTGAGAAAGGATTCATTTCGCAACTCCTACGGCTTCCACTAGATGTCAACGATCTTTATAAAGTTGTTTGAAGTGTCTATGATGAACAGAGACCGGATGGCAATGAAGAGAAGTTGACCTCCCTGGGATGTCGTCACTTCATTATTGGCTGCACCTGCGCAATCATGTGATGCGATACATTTTTCAAAGACGTTTTTCAAGACACAGGAGAGGTCGGGTTGAAACATTACTGATGTTTCACGTTAAAAATGGCTCTAAAGATTGATGCTAAACAACGTTTGACATGTTTGAACAATGTAAATAGATTATTTTTTTTACTTTTCGCCGTGACTCCCCCCCCCCCCCCCCGCGCTACTTTTTAGTAGCCTACCGAAGCGCTAACAACATGGAACAACTTGGAGTTATTTGGACATCAATTATGAACTTTGTCAAAAGAAACCACATTTGTAGTGGACCTGGGATTTCTAGAAGTGCCAATGGATGAAGATAATCAAAGGTAAGGGAATATTGACAATAGTAATTTTGATATTACATGGTTACAGATGGTGCTAACCTGTATAGCCTAGCCTATTGTTCTTAGCACAGCACCCGGTTTATTGCAAATTGTGATTTCCCAGTAAAGTTATTTTGAAATCTGGCATTGCAGTAGCATTTACGAAATGTTAAACTATGAATATTTGAATGACAATAATATAATTTACCAATGTTATCGAATAGTAATTTTGTGATTTGTAACGTTGTTCACCGGAAGCATTTGAGAGAAAAAAAAATCTGATTTTCACCGCTTCGGTAAAATGCTGTTTTTGGATATAAATATCAACTTGATGGAACAAAAAATGCATGTATTGTGTAACATAATGTCTTAGGAGTGTCATCTGAGGAAGATTGTCAAAGGTTGGTGCATAATTCTAGCTGGTTATCCGCTTATGGTGACGCATGTCTTTGAATTGACAAAACATTACACACAGCTATTTTCAATGTACTCTCCTAACATAACCTAACTTTATGCTTTCGCCGTAAAGCCTCTTTGAAATCGGACAATGTGGTTGGATTTAGGAGATGTTTATCTTTCAAATTGTGAGAAATAGTTGATTGTTTGAGAAATTGAAATTATTAGATTCTTGCAGTTTTTGAATTTCCCGCCGTGGTCTCTTGACAATGAATCCCGATATCGGGATAAGATCCCCAACAGGTTAAAATCCATTTTTATGCCATTTTTCTCGTAGAAAAGCGATAATATTCCGACCGGGAATTTCCTTTTAGCTAAACTGAGGAAAGTAAACAAAGCTTTCAGTCGCCGCGGGCACGCGCCTGAGTCTCACAGTACTGTAACCAGCCACTACCCAAACGCGCTACTTTTTTTCAGCCAGAGCCTGCAAAGCCACGATTCAGCTTTTTACCGCCTTCTACCTTAAGAATTGACTGAATGACACAGGGTTGAGTTGCGTGATTTTCACATTCTGCAGGTTGGTTATATTACAATAGCTTTAGGGTGATTTTAACAACTTCCGGTTGCTCCAGGAAGCTTAGAATCGACACAGGTAGACCTCACAGTAGCCTGATGGATTGTTATAGAAGACAGGTTCATAAGGCATTCATAACCCACATAGACTTCAGGTTGAATTTAGGAGAATAGTCAATGTATTCCTATGGGGAGAGAAGTCATTGCACACTGTTTGATCTAAACACCTTCTTTAAACTATGAAGGGTTAATGCCACAGGGTCAAGGTTAGGCTTGCACAGATCGGGAGGACCTCAGGAATGCTCCTGAGGTTGAATTGTGCTTCTAACCCTAACGGTTCTCTCACTGTCACCCAAAAGCACTCGACATTTTGGGGCAGGCTTCATTTGGGCCTAGTTTTTCTCACGGTCATTGCCCTCAGACCGAGCAAGCTACGGTCAAGCGGGGCATCTCGTTGAACTCGTCTCAGCCTAGAGATAATGGTAATGCCATTGCAGGCTCTGTGTGTCTTTAAGCACCGCACTCTGTCACTCCATCCTTGCTGTGTGTGTGAGTGTGTGTGTGTGTGTGTGTGAGTGTGTGTGTGTGTGTGTGTGTTTGTTTGTGTGTGAGAGCTTTTCTTTGACATCTGATGGGAAAAATGACTGTTCATGAGGGTTACCTAGTCAAACATATGAAGTTTTGGAAAGATGTGACTTTTCTAACCCTTCAAAACAGCTACTCTGACCCCTATTTAAGGCACTTCCGGTTGTCACAGGAAGCGTATACTCGACACACGTTGTCTTTGGGGTAGGCATAAACAGAATCCTGAATATGAAGTCTCTACCTTAACCTCTTATATCTAGACGTTCCGCTAGCGGAACACCTGCTCCAATGATAGGCGTGGCGCGAATTACAAATTCCTCAAAAATACAAAAAATTCAATTTTTCAAACATATGACTTTCACTATGACTATTTCACTATTCACTATTTCACTGTGTCTGTCTCCCTGTTCTCCCCTCTGCACAGGCCATACAGACGCTTCACACCGCGTGGCCGCTGCCACTCTAACCTGGTGGTCCCAGCGTGCACGACCCACGTGGAGTTCCAGGTCTCCGGCAGCCTCTGGAACTGCCGGTCTGCGGCCAACAAGGCAGAGTTCATCTCAGCCTATGCTACCCTCCAGTCCCTCGACTTGGCGCTGACGGAAACATGGATTACCACAGGTAACACTGCTACTCCTACTGCTCTCTCCTCGTCTGCCCACGTGTTCTCGCACTGGTCAGCGGGGTGGTGGCACTGGGATCCTCATCTCTGCTAAGTGGACATTCTCTCTTTCTCCCCTGACCCATCTATCGCCTCCTTTGAATTCCATGCTGTCACAGTTACCAGCTCTTTCAAGCTTAACATCCTTATCATTTATCGCCCTTCAGGTTCCCTTGGAGAGTTCATCAATGAGCTTGACTCCTTGATAAGTTCCTTTCCTGAGGATGGCTGGTGAGCCATCCTCAGGAAAGGAACTTATCAAGGCGTCAAGCTCATTGATGAACTCTCCAAAGGTAGACGAGGGGAGGTTAACGTCACCCAGAACTGTGAGAGGTGTCTCACAGTTCTGGGTGACTTTAACCTCATACATCTAGACGTTCCGCTAGCGGAACACCTGCTCCAATATCCAATGATGGGCGTGGCGCGAAATACAAACTCCTCTAAAATACAAAAACTTCAATTTTTCAAACATATGACTATTTCACAGCATTTTAAAGATAAGACTCTCCTTTATCTAACCACACTGTCCGATTTCAAAAAGGCTTTACAACGAAAGCAAAACATTAGATTAGGGTTAGGGTTAGGTTTTGAATATAATTGTGTTTCATATCAACTAGCTTGTTTTACGGTGCACAGGCCCATCTCCTGTTCATCCCTCTCCTTCTGATGATATTATATTTAGGTGTAGTACTTAAAATTGCCTGTAGATGTCCTCCTAAGATCATAAATAGACTAAAATGAGTTCTAAAATGCCTTTTTCTGTGTGAGGAGGAGCTGATGTGGTGAGATTAATTCAACCAGTGTTGTTAAATATGAACATAAAAGCAATATTGTGCATTTAGTTGGTTTTATTGTTTTATTCTGTTAAAAGAATGAGATTGAGAGGTGGATGGTTTGATGTGGTCTGTGAGGGTTGGATGAATGGGAGAGAGGACTGCCAATGTGTTGTTTTTTTAATGGTTCTTAAAAATCGTTTTGAATATCCTCTTCTTCTGATTGCATTGAATAGTGTATTTATTGCATAATCCAGGTCTTGCTTGCAAGATGATATCCTGTAGAACCGTATGATTTGTGATTTTATTATTCCCTTAAATGTATGTTTAGGATGGTAACTGTGTTTATGGAGTAAAGCATGTGTGTCTGTTGGTTTGAAGTAGACTCTAGTGTGTAGTGTTTTCTGTGGTTGATTGTTATTACTGAAAAACACTGTTGTGTCTAAGAAGTTGACTTCTTGCGGATGAATTGTGTATTTAACCTTAATTGATGAATGATGGCTGTTGAGAATGTTCATAAAGTCTGTGAATAATTGGATGTCGTGGGGCCAGGCTCCTATTATGTCGTCTAAAAACCGGTAATAAAAAGTGGGTTGATATGGACACTTGGCCAGTGCCTCTCTCTCCCATTCAGCCATGTATATGTTGGCGTAAGCAGGTGCGAATTTTTTGCCCATAGCTGTTCCCTCCACCTGCAGGTAATAGTGATCGTTGAATAAAAAGTCATTGCTAGTCAGGCTGATTTCTAATAGTTGTAATATTTCTGTGTCCGGTCTAGTGTTGTCTGGGTATCTCTTAAAGATATTTCTAATTGCTTGTATTCCTGTTGCTGTATTTATATTAGTATACAGGCTATCAATATCTATGGTGAATATGTGTGTGTTGGAGGGAACAACTATGGGTCCAATCCTCTCCATGAAGTGATAAGTGTCCCTGAGAAAGCTGGGGTGCCTGGTGGAGAGAGGGTTAATATAATGATCTATGTATTGTGAAATGTTATAGGATTCACTATTGCAGTCTGACACAATCGGTCTGCCAGGAGGAACTTCAAAGGGAATTGTCCATGTCCCTGGTTCCTTGTGTACTTTTAACAGTAAGTAGAATAGTCTAGGTCGTGGAGTATCTGTGCCATAGAGAAAGTCCCGTTGTTTTGCTGTGATGTAGTGTTGGTCGTAGAGTCTTTTTATTATTGTCCTTAACTGTGTCTGTGTCTGTGGTTGTATACTATTTTCTATTGGTTTATAATGTTTGGTGTTGGATAGCTGTCTGTTGGCTTCATACATGTATTGATGTTTATCCAATATTACTATTTTTGAACCTTTATCTGCTGGTTTGATGATTATGTGTGGGTTATTTTTAAGTTGTTGTATTGCCTGTCTTTCTACGTGTGTGAGGTTATCCTCCCTATCCGTGTGAATCTGGTGGTTGTGAAGTGTGTTCTTGTCTGTTCTGATTAACCTCTTGGGGCTAGGTGGGACGCTAGCGTGCCACCTGTGGTGCACTCCATCAACAGCAGGTGCATTTCAAGAGCGGCAAATTTGAATCCAAATAAATGTCAAAATTCAAATTTTTCAAAAATACAACTATGTTACACCATTTGAAAGATAAACATCTCCTTAATCTAACCACGTTTTACGATTTCAAAAAGGTTTTACGGCGAAAGCATAAATTTAGAGTATGTTAGGACAGTACATTTACAAGAGTTGTGTGTAATGTTTTGTCAAGTCAAAGACAGGGTCACCAAAACCATAAAACCAGCTAAAATGATACACTAACCTTTTACAATCTCCATCAGATGACACTCCTAGGACATTATGTTAGACAATGCATGCATTTTTAGTTCTATCAAGTTCATATTTATATACAAAAACAGCGTTTTACTATGGCATTGATGTTGAGGAAATCGTTTCCCTCCAATAACCGGCAGTCAAGTCAGCGTCAGAAATTAAATAATTAAAATTAGAAAACATTGTTAAAATATTATATTGTCATTTAAAGAATTATAGATTTACATCTTTTGAACGCAATCAACTTGCCAGATTTAAAAATAACCTTACTGGGAAATCACACTTTGCAATAATCTGAGCACTGTGCCCAGAAAAATACGCGTTGCGATACAGACTAGACGTCATGTTGGGGAGATCTAAAATCGAAAATACTATGTAAATAATCCATTACCTTTGATTCTCTTCATCAGATGTCACTTCCAGGTATCACAGGTCCATAACGAATGTAGTTTTGTTCAAAAAAGCTCATCATTTATGTCCAAAAATCTCCGTCTCGTTAGCACATGATGTAAGCCAGCCGGACTTCTCGTCATGAACGAGGGGAAAAAATATATTTCCGTTCGTTCAAACATGTCAAACGTTGTATAGCATAAATCATTAGGGCCTTTTTTAACCAGAACATGAATAATATTCAAGGTGGACGAATGCATAGCCTTTTATAACGTATTGGAACGAGGGTACCCAACATGAAGTAGCGCGCCAGGTGTCTAATGGGACATCACCGTTCCATGGCTCTTGTTCGGTCAGATCTCCCTCCAGAAGACTCAAAACACTTTGTAAAGGCTGGTGACATCTAGTGGAAGCAATAGGAAGTGCCAAAATATTCCTAAACCCCTGTGTCTTTCAATGGGATAGCTTTAAAGTCAATACAACACATCAGGTATCCACTTCCTGTCAGAAAATGTCTCAGGGTTTTGCCTGCCAAATGAGTTCTGTTATACTCACAGACACCATTCAAACAGTTTTGGAAACTTTAGAGTGTTTTCTATCCATATATAATAAGTATATGCATATTCTAGTTACTGGGTAGGATTAGTAACCAGATTAAATCGGGTACATTTTTTTTATCCAGACGTGCAAATGCTGCCCCCTAGACCCAACAGGTTAATCTCCTGATTCTACCATCTATCTGGGAGGTTTTAGGTTCCCAGGTAGATGGTAAGGTAAATGGTTGGTGGTTGTCGTCTGTGTTATAGTCAAAGTAGTCCAACAGTTTAAGTCTTCTATGATATTTGTGAGTGTCCCTTTGAAGTTCCTCCCAATCAAATTTGTTTGGGCGAGGGATGAATGTCAACCCTCTCTCCAGGAGCTTTACCTGTGCTGCTGTGGGTATGAAGGATTTGGAAAGATTCATGATATTAGATGTTGACTGGTCCACTGCTCCCCCTGGTGGAGGATCTGCACCGGTTATTAGGGAAGGAGAGAGATTGAAAGAAAGATTATTTCTATCCAGACTGTGGCTTGTGGTTAATGTAAATTTAACTGTCTGCACCAGTGTTGAAAGATGAGGTCTGCTGTGGTGGATGTCCAGTGTATGAGATCTGTTGTTGTATGAAATGTATCTTGTGGAATCTCTAATAGGGTTGGGAAGTTAGTGGTAATATAAGCATTGATGAGCTTAAGGTTTCTCTTCTGCTGTGAAGTAAGAAGAGGTGAATGGCTGATGACAGGAATGTATATTGTTGCGTTTGGAAATGTTTTCTTTGCCTCCTTGTGCATACCTGACAACTGTTTTAATGATGTTTGGAATGGGTCGTGATCCTTGTTGTTCAAACCCACCGAGATAACAACAGTCGCCGTGTCTGTATGTATGGGGGTTTTCTCCAGTACCTTTGTGAAATGATAGAATGTTGCCCCTGGATAACTGTCGACTTGGATGTTGGGGTTATTGAATGGTGGGATCCGGTTGAGGTTTGAGTCTCCTATGATGAGTATTGGTGTGTGTCCTTCAATGTTCCAATCTGTCACCTTATAATTCGGCCTAGCTTTGTGATAGAAGGGTTTTTGGGGAGGGTGTGTGGGTTTGGGCTGTGGTTGGGATTGAAGATGGGGTTGTGGTGGGGATGATGGTGGGTATTTTGAGGCGCCAGTCGTACAGGGGTCCTGGACAGGCAGAGGCACAACGATATTAGTTGTTTGTGGGGGTTCGGATCTGGGAGCTTTGGGGTGTTGCCCATTGTCTTGCCCTTTGATCATCATCATACTCCCCTTGAATTGCCCTCTCCTTGTCTGTACCCCTTGCCTGGCGCCTCCTATGGGTGAAAGAGGAGCAGATGTAATTATGTCTCTTAATAGTATTGATACATTACCCTGTACTTTTTTGCAGTTTGTGTTTTGTTTAATAGGTGTGACTGTAGGTGTACTGGTTTCTGTTTGACTGTTGGCTGTGTGGTGAACCTGGGCTATGATAAGAGTGGCTGCTTTGGTTTCTGTTTGACTGTTGACTGTGTGGTGAACCTGGGCTATGATAGGAGTGGCTGCTTTGGTTTCTGTTTGACTGTTGACTGTGTGGTGAACCTGGGCTATGATAGGAGTGGCTGCTTTGGGAGTAGGGGGACCCACTGGGCTTTTCCATTTCTCCTCTTCAGTTATAGGGGTTGCTATTCTTACCTCTCCTTTTTGATTGGAAAGGGAAGAATCAGTGAAAGTGGATGTTGAGGGTAGGGAGTGGAGATGTGTTTTTGAAAGAGTCTGTATGCGAAGGTTATAGGTTTCACTCAGGGTCGGTTGTTTTCCCAGTGATAGTGTCCGTAAGTATGATGGTTGTCTTTTTGGCAGGGGGCGAGGCTTTGATAAAGGTGGAAATTCCTCTGTTGAGGAGAGAGGGGGCACTGGGGTTGGAGTTGGTATCGTTGGTGGGGAAATTTGTAGTGGGGTGTGTTCTATTGCTGGAAGTGTATGTGGTTGGTCTCGTATTGTGTTTGTCCGTATAGTTGTTAGTTGGGGAGAGGAAGAGGCCTGAGGGAGTTCCAAAATGGTTTCCACTCTAGTGATGGTGGTGGGTGTCAGTTTATGTTTGTACCTCTTATGTGCCCAGCCTATTGCGATTGTCAGTGCCAAAGTGTTGGGTGTGTTTATTTGTTGTTTAATGGTGTGGGTGACTGACTGGTAATGTGTCTGTAGTATGTACATGTTGTTTTGCATCCACTGGTGTGTGTTCTGTGATAATTTTATTGTGGTGTAGTCTGTGGGTGAAGATGGTTTAATAAAGTTGGTGACACGATGCACCTGTCTCATCATACCAGTAGGGAATACATGATTTTTAAGTGCCTTCTCCACCACTTCCATGTGGTGGAGAACCGGACAGTGTAAATCAAAAAAGCAGGATAATACTATATTTAGAATAGAAGATGTGAAGGCCTGAACAGCACGGGACGTTGTGTGCTGCTCAGGACCAGTCCTTACCACTTTGTTATTTTGTTGACCGGGTTATTGAAATATGAAGGTGGCGATGAGGTTGCCGATTGTGTCTTGGCGTTCCAGGGCTGGAGCTGTGATCCGTTTTCCTTTCGCCGTGTTCTTTGTAAGCCGGGTTATTGCGATATGGAGATGGAGATGAGGTTACCGATTGTTTCTTAGCGTTCCTGCGTTCAAGGGCTGGGGCTGTAATCCGTTGTTCTTTGTGAGTCCAATCCTGTTAAAAGATCTCGTTCCAGAGGTTAAAGTCACGATTGTTTCCCCAAGTGTCTATGCACTTTAGGCAATGAGCTCCCCCTTACCCCTCCACATCTTAACTCTAAAACGTAACTTTTAATATTATTAGTTAAAATCAAAAGATGATTAAAAACCAAGCAATGTTAAAATCCACTGCGAAGTCCTGTTTCAAAAACCCTGACGTTTCGCAGAATTTTCTGCTTCTTCAGAGGGATCTTTTCCTCGACTGAGAACCCCGTACCTTTTAAAATGGGAGCAATTAGGAGGGAAACACCCAATCACTGCTCCCAATCTGGGCGTTTCTATCTTTCTGTTACCCTATTGGTTCAATTTATCAGACACCCAAATAGACACTCAAAGGCGGGAGAGTGATGGCATTACGTGGGCTTATATATGTTAAACTCCTCTTTCTTCTATTTGCTTTTCAGTTCAGTTTCCAGACTTTGTTATAAATTAACCTGGCAATATCCCCAGCCATACTTTCTATCCATTAAATATCCTTTGTCCTGATAGTCCCCCATTTTTCCCCCGTATTTCCCTCTCTGATACTTTACTTCCCTAACTTTCCCTCCCTATTCTGTCCCTATATTGTTATTCTGTTCAGTTCTATTACATTTTCTATTATTCTGTACTTTTGTATTTCTTAGTTGTTGTATGTGGTTCTGTATATGAATACCATGCTATTCCTCTAGTACAATGAGACAAATCAAAGAAATAAAAGATAATAATGATAACAGTGTTGGGGGAAAGAAGAGTGATTCAATGTTATATATTGCGGTAATTCACAAGCGCTATTGCTCTCCCGGTGGGTGCGAACGTGAATGACCCGTGGGCAGCTGAGGCGCAACACGCCGCACAAGGAGCAGAAGCCAGCACCTGGAGGCAGTACTACACCTGTAGAAGGATAAACCAGGGATGGCACGGGCAAGGGTTAGGTTTTGAATATAATTGTGTTTCATATCAACTAGCTTGTTTTACGGTGCACAGGCCTATCTCCTGTTCATCCCTCTCCTTCTGATGATGTTATTATATTTAGGTGTAGTACTTAAAATTGCCTGTAGATGTCCTCCTAAGATCATAAATAGACTAAAATGAGTTCTAAAATGCCTTTTTCTGTGTGACAGTACAGGAGCTGATGTGGTGAGATTAATTCAACCAGTGTTGTTAAATATGAACATAAAAGCAATATTGTGCATTTAGTTGGTTTTATTGTTTTATTCTGTTAAAAGAATGAGATTAAGAGAGGTGGATGGTTTGATGTGGTCTGTGAGGGTTGGATGAATGGGAGAGAGGACTGCCAATGTGTTGTTTTTAATGGTTCTTAAAAATCGCTTTGAATATCCTCTTCTTCTGATTGCATTGAATAGTGTATTTATTGCATAATCCAGGTCTTGCTTGCAAGATGATATCCTGTAGAACCGTATGATTTGTGATTTTATTATTCCCTTAAATGTATGTTTAGGATGGTAACTGTGTTTATGGAGTAAAGCATGTGTGTCTGTTGGTTTGAAGTAGACTCTAGTGTGTAGTGTTTTCTGTGGTTGATTGTTATTACTGAAAAACACTGTTGTGTCTAAGAAGTTGACTTCTTCTTGCGGATGAATTGTGTATTTAACCTTAATTGATGAATGATGGCTGTTGAGAATGTTCATAAAGTCTGTGAATAATTGGATGTCGTGGGGCCAGGCTCCTATTATGTCGTCTAAAAACCGGTAATAAAAAGTGGGTTGATATGGACACTTGGCCAGTGCCTCTCTCTCCCATTCAGCCATGTATATGTTGGCGTAAGCAGGTGCGAATTTTTTGCCCATAGCTGTTCCCTCCACCTGCAGGTAATAGTGATCGTTGAATAAAAAGTCATTGCTAGTCAGGCTGATTTCTAATAGTTGTAATATTTCTGTGTCCGGTCTAGTGTTGTCTGGGTATCTCTTAAAGATATTTCTAATTGCTTGTATTCCTGTTGCTGTATTTATATTAGTATACAGGCTATCAATATCTATGGTGAATATGTGTGTGTTGGAGGGAACAACTATGGGTCCAATCCTCTCCATGAAGTGATAAGTGTCCCTGAGAAAGCTGGGGTGCCTGGTGGAGAGAGGGTTAATATAATGATCTATGTATTGTGAAATGTTATAGGATTCACTATTGCAGTCTGACACAATCGGTCTGCCAGGAGGAACTTCAAAGGGAATTGTCCATGTCCCTGGTTCCTTGTGTACTTTTAACAGTAAGTAGAATAGTCTAGGTCGTGGAGTATCTGTGCCATAGAGAAAGTCCCGTTGTTTTGCTGTGATGTAGTGTTGGTCGTAGAGTCTTTTTATTATTGTCCTTAACTGTGTCTGTGTCTGTGGTTGTATACTATTTTCTATTGGTTTATAATGTTTGGTGTTGGATAGCTGTCTGTTGGCTTCATACATGTATTGATGTTTATCCAATATTACTATTTTTGAACCTTTATCTGCTGGTTTGATGATTATGTGTGGGTTATTTTTAAGTTGTTGTATTGCCTGTCTTTCTACGTGTGTGAGGTTATCCTCCCTATCCGTGTGAATCTGGTGGTTGTGAAGTGTGTTCTTGTCTGTTCTGATTAATCTCCTGATTCTACCATCTATCTGGGAGGTTTTAGGTTCCCAGGTAGATGGTAAGGTAAATGGTTGGTGGTTGTCGTCTGTGTTATAGTCAAAGTAGTCCAACAGTTTAAGTCTTCTATGATATTTGTGAGTGTCCCTTTGAAGTTCCTCCCAATCAAATTTGTTTGGGCGAGGGATGAATGTCAACCCTCTCTCCAGGAGCTTTACCTGTGCTGCTGTGGGTATGAAGGATTTGGAAAGATTCATGATATTAGATGTTGACTGGTCCACTGCTCCCCCTGGTGGAGGATCTGCACCGGTTATTAGGGAAGGAGAGAGATTGAAAGAAAGATTATTTCTATCCAGACTGTGGCTTGTGGTTAATGTAAATTTAACTGTCTGCACCAGTGTTGAAAGATGAGGTCTGCTGTGGTGGATGTCCAGTGTATGAGATCTGTTGTTGTATGAAATGTATCTTGTGGAATCTCTAATAGGGTTGGGAAGTTAGTGGTAATATAAGCATTGATGAGCTTAAGGTTTCTCTTCTGCTGTGAAGTAAGAAGAGGTGAATGGCTGATGACAGGAATGTATATTGTTGCGTTTGGAAATGTTTTCTTTGCCTCCTTGTGCATACCTGACAACTGTTTTAATGATGTTTGGAATGGGTCGTGATCCTTGTTGTTCAAACCCACCGAGATAACAACAGTCGCCGTGTCTGTATGTATGGGGGTTTTCTCCAGTACCTTTGTGAAATGATAGAATGTTGCCCCTGGATAACTGTCGACTTGGATGTTGGGGTTATTGAATGGTGGGATCCGGTTGAGGTTTGAGTCTCCTATGATGAGTATTGGTGTGTGTCCTTCAATGTTCCAATCTGTCACCTTATAATTCGGCCTAGCTTTGTGATAGAAGGGTTTTTGGGGAGGGTGTGTGGGTTTGGGCTGTGGTTGGGATTGAAGATGGGGTTGTGGTGGGGATGATGGTGGGTATTTTGAGGCGCCAGTCGTACAGGGGTCCTGGACAGGCAGAGGCACAACGATATTAGTTGTTTGTGGGGGTTCGGATCTGGGAGCTTTGGGGTGTTGCCCATTGTCTTGCCCTTTGATCATCATCATACTCCCCTTGAATTGCCCTCTCCTTGTCTGTACCCCTTGCCTGGCGCCTCCTATGGGTGAAAGAGGAGCAGATGTAATTATGTCTCTTAATAGTATTGATACATTACCCTGTACTTTTTTGCAGTTTGTGTTTTGTTTAATAGGTGTGACTGTAGGTGTACTGGTTTCTGTTTGACTGTTGGCTGTGTGGTGAACCTGGGCTATGATAAGAGTGGCTGCTTTGGTTTCTGTTTGACTGTTGACTGTGTGGTGAACCTGGGCTATGATAGGAGTGGCTGCTTTGGTTTCTGTTTGACTGTTGACTGTGTGGTGAACCTGGGCTATGATAAGAGTGGCTGCTTTGGGAGTAGGGGGACCCACTGGGCTTTTCCATTTCTCCTCTTCAGTTATAGGGGTTGCTATTCTTACCTCTCCTTTTTGATTGGAAAGGGAAGAATCAGTGAAAGTGGATGTTGAGGGTAGGGAGTGGAGATGTGTTTTTGAAAGAGTCTGTATGCGAAGGTTATAGGTTTCACTCAGGGTCGGTTGTTTTCCCAGTGATAGTGTCCGTAAGTATGATGGTTGTCTTTTTGGCAGGGGCTTTGATAAAGGTGGAAATTCCTCTGTTGAGGAGAGAGGGGGCACTGGGGTTGGAGTTGGTATCGTTGGTGGGGAAATTTGTAGTGGGGTGTGTTCTATTGCTGGAAGTGTATGTGGTTGGTCTCGTATTGTGTTTGTCCGTATAGTTGTTAGTTGGGGAGAGGAAGAGGCCTGAGGGAGTTCCAAAATGGTTTCCACTCTAGTGATGGTGGTGGGTGTCAGTTTATGCTTGTACCTCTTATGTGCCCAGCCTATTGCGATTGTCAGTGCCAAAGTGTTGGGTGTGTTTATTTGTTGTTTAACCAGCATTTGCATGTCTGGATAAAAAAAATGTACCCGATTTAATCTGGTTACTAATCCTACCCAGTAACTAGAATATGCATATACTTATTATATATGGATAGAAAACACTCTAAAGTTTCCAAAACTGTTTGAATGGTGTCTGTGAGTATAACAGAACTCATTTGGCAGGCAAAACCCTGAGACATTTTCTGACAGGAAGTGGATACCTGATGTGTTGTATTGACTTTAAACCTATCCCATTGAAAAACACAGGGGTTTAGGAATATTTTGGCACTTCCTATTGCTTCCACTAGATGTCACCAGCCTTTACAAAGTGTTTTGAGTCTTCTGGAGGGAGATCTGACCGAACAAGAGCCATGGAACGATGATGTCCCATTAGACACCTGGCGCGCGAGTTCATGTTGGGTACCCTCGTTCCAATACGTTATAAAAGAGTATGCATTCGTCCACCTTGAATATTATTCATGTTCTGGTTAAAAAAGGCCCTAATGATTTATGCTATACAACGTTTGACATGTTTGAACGAACGGAAATATATTTTTTCCCCTCGTTCATGACGAGAAGTCCGGCTGGCTTACATCATGTGCTAACGAGACGGAGATTTTTGGACATAAATGATGAGCTTTTTTGAACAAAACTACATTCGTTATGGACCTGTGATACCTGGAAGTGACATCTGATGAAGAGAATCAAAGGTAATGGATTATTTACATAGTATTTTCGATTTTAGATCTCCCCAACATGACGTCTAGTCTGTATCGCAACGCGTATTTTTCTGGGCGCAGTGCTCAGATTATTGCAAAGTGTGATTTCCCAGTAAGGTTATTTTTAAATCTGGCAAGTTGATTGCGTTCAAGAGATGTAAATCTATAATATTTTACCAATGTTTTCTAATTTTAATTATTTAATTTGTGACGCTGACTTGACTGCCGGTTATTGGAGGGAAACGATTTCCTCAACATCAATGCCATAGTAAAACGCTGTTTTTGGATATAAATATGAACTTGATAGAACTAAAAATGCATGCATTGTCTAACATAATGTCCTAGGAGTGTCATCTGATGGAGATTGTAAAAGGTTAGTGCATCATTTTAGCTGGTTTTATGGTTTTGGTGACCCTGTCTTTGACTTGACAAAACATTACACACAACTCTTGTAAATGTACTGTCCTAACATACTCTAAATTTATGCTTTCGCCATAAAACCTTTTTGAAATCGTAAAACGTGGTTAGATTAAGGAGATGTTTATCTTTCAAATGGTGTAAAATAGTTGTATTTTTGAAAAATTTGAATTTTGACATTTATTTGGATTCAAATTTGCCGCTCTTGAAATGCACCTGCTGTTGATGGAGTGCACCACGGGTGGCACGCTAGCGTCCCACCTAGCCCCAAGAGGTTAATGGTGTGGGTGACTGACTGGTAATGTGTCTGTAGTATGTACATGTTGTTTTGCATCCACTGGTGTGTGTTCTGTGATAATTTTATTGTGGTGTAGTCTGTGGGTGAAGATGGTTTAATAAAGTTGGTGACACGATGCACCTGTCTCATCATACCAGTAGGGAATACATGATTTTTAAGTGCCTTCTCCACCACTTCCATGTGGTGGAGAACCGGACAGTGTAAATCAAAAAAGCAGGATAATACTATATTTAGAATAGAAGATGTGAAGGCCTGAACAGCACGGGACGTTGTGTGCTGCTCAGGACCAGTCCTTACCACTTTGTTATTTTGTTGACCGGGTTATTGAAATATGAAGGTGGCGATGAGGTTGCCGATTGTGTCTTGGCGTTCCAGGGCTGGAGCTGTGATCCGTTTTCCTTTCGCCGTGTTCTTTGTAAGCCGGGTTATTGCGATATGGAGATGGAGATGAGGTTACCGATTGTTTCTTAGCGTTCCTGCGTTCAAGGGCTGGGGCTGTAATCCGTTGTTCTTTGTGAGTCCAATCCTGTTAAAAGATCTCGTTCCAGAGGTTAAAGTCACGATTGTTTCCCCAAGTGTCTATGCACTTTAGGCAATGAGCTCCCCCTTACCCCTCCACATCTTAACTCTAAAACGTAACTTTTAATATTATTAGTTAAAATCAAAAGATGATTAAAAACCAAGCAATGTTAAAATCCACTGTGAAGTCCTGTTTCAAAAACCCTGACGTTTCGCAGAATTTTCTGCTTCTTCAGAGGGATCTTTTCCTCGACTGAGAACCCCGTACCTTTTAAAATGGGAGCAATTAGGAGGGAAACACCCAATCACTGCTCCCAATCTGGGCGTTTCTATCTTTCTGTTACCCTATTGGTTCAATTTATCAGACACCCAAATAGACACTCAAAGGCGGGAGAGTGATGGCATTACGTGGGCTTATATATGTTAAACTCCTCTTTCTTCTATTTGCTTTTCAGTTCAGTTTCCAGACTTTGTTATAAATTAACCTGGCAATATCCCCAGCCATACTTTCTATCCATTAAATATCCTTTGTCCTGATAGTCCCCCATTTTCCCCCGTATTTCCCTCTCTGATACTTTACTTCCCTAACTTTCCCTCCCTATTCTGTCCCTATATTGTTATTCTGTTCAGTTCTATTACATTTTCTATTATTCTGTACTTTTGTATTTCTTAGTTGTTGTATGTGGTTCTGTATATGAATACCATGCTATTCCTCTAGTACAATGAGACAAATCAAAGAAATAAAAGATAATAATGATAACAGTGTTGGGGGAAAGAAGAGTGATTCAATGTTATATATTGCGGTAATTCACAAGCGCTATTGCTCTCCCGGTGGGTGCGAACGTGAATGACCCGTGGGCAGCTGAGGCGCAACACGCCGCACAAGGAGCAGAAGCCAGCACCTGGAGGCAGTACTACACCTGTAGAAGGATAAACCAGGGATGGCACGGGCAAGGGTTAGGTTTTGAATATAATTGTGTTTCATATCAACTAGCTTGTTTTACGGTGCACAGGCCTATCTCCTGTTCATCCCTCTCCTTCTGATGATGTTATTATATTTAGGTGTAGTACTTAAAATTGCCTGTAGATGTCCTCCTAAGATCATAAATAGACTAAAATGAGTTCTAAAATGCCTTTTTCTGTGTGACAGTACAGGAGCTGATGTGGTGAGATTAATTCAACCAGTGTTGTTAAATATGAACATAAAAGCAATATTGTGCATTTAGTTGGTTTTATTGTTTTATTCTGTTAAAAGAATGAGATTAAGAGAGGTGGATGGTTTGATGTGGTCTGTGAGGGTTGGATGAATGGGAGAGAGGACTGCCAATGTGTTTTTTTTTTAATGGTTCTTAAAAATCGTTTTGAATATCCTCTTCTTCTGATTGCATTGAATAGTGTATTTATTGCATAATCCAGGTCTTGCTTGCAAGATGATATCCTGTAGAACCGTATGATTTGTGATTTTATTATTCCCTTAAATGTATGTTTAGGATGGTAACTGTGTTTATGGAGTAAAGCATGTGTGTCTGTTGGTTTGAAGTAGACTCTAGTGTGTAGTGTTTTCTGTGGTTGATTGTTATTACTGAAAAACACTGTTGTGTCTAAGAAGTTGACTTCTTGCGGATGAATTGTGTATTTAACCTTAATTGATGAATGATGGCTGTTGAGAATGTTCATAAAGTCTGTGAATAATTGGATGTCGTGGGGCCAGGCTCCTATTATGTCGTCTAAAAACCGGTAATAAAAAGTGGGTTGATATGGCCAGTGCCTCTCTCTCCCATTCAGCCATGTATATGTTGGCGTAAGCAGGTGCGAATTTTTTGCCCATAGCTGTTCCCTCCACCTGCAGGTAATAGTGATCGTTGAATAAAAAGTCATTGCTAGTCAGGCTGATTTCTAATAGTTGTAATATTTCTGTGTCCGGTCTAGTGTTGTCTGGGTATCTCTTAAAGATATTTCTAATTGCTTGTATTCCTGTTGCTGTATTTATATTAGTATACAGGCTATCAATATCTATGGTGAATATGTGTGTGTTGGAGGGAACAACTATGGGTCCAATCCTCTCCATGAAGTGATGTGTCCCTGAGAAAGCTGGGGTGCCTGGTGGAGAGAGGGTTAATATAATGATCTATGTATTGTGAAATGTTATAGGATTCACTATTGCAGTCTGACACAATCGGTCTGCCAGGAGGAACTTCAAAGGGAATTGTCCATGTCCCTGGTTCCTTGTGTACTTTTAACAGTAAGTAGAATAGTCTAGGTCGTGGAGTATCTGTGCCATAGAGAAAGTCCCGTTGTTTTGCTGTGATGTAGTGTTGGTCGTAGAGTCTTTTTATTATTGTCCTTAACTGTGTCTGTGTCTGTGGTTGTATACTATTTTCTATTGGTTTATAATGTTTGGTGTTGGATAGCTGTCTGTTGGCTTCATACATGTATTGATGTTTATCCAATATTACTATTTTTGAACCTTTATCTGCTGGTTTGATGATTATGTGTGGGTTATTTTTAAGTTGTTGTATTGCCTGTCTTTCTACGTGTGTGAGGTTATCCTCCCTATCCGTGTGAATCTGGTGGTTGTGAAGTGTGTTCTTGTCTGTTCTGATTAATCTCCTGATTCTACCATCTATCTGGGAGGTTTTAGGTTCCCAGGTAGATGGTAAGGTAAATGGTTGGTGGTTGTCGTCTGTGTTATAGTCAAAGTAGTCCAACAGTTTAAGTCTTCTATGATATTTGTGAGTGTCCCTTTGAAGTTCCTCCCAATCAAATTTGTTTGGGCGAGGGATGAATGTCAACCCTCTCTCCAGGAGCTTTACCTGTGCTGCTGTGGGTATGAAGGATTTGGAAAGATTCATGATATTAGATGTTGACTGGTCCACTGCTCCCCCTGGTGGAGGATCTGCACCGGTTATTAGGGAAGGAGAGAGATTGAAAGAAAGATTATTTCTATCCAGACTGTGGCTTGTGGTTAATGTAAATTTAACTGTCTGCACCAGTGTTGAAAGATGAGGTCTGCTGTGGTGGATGTCCAGTGTATGAGATCTGTTGTTGTATGAAATGTATCTTGTGGAATCTCTAATAGGGTTGGGAAGTTAGTGGTAATATAAGCATTGATGAGCTTAAGGTTTCTCTTCTGCTGTGAAGTAAGAAGAGGTGAATGGCTGATGACAGGAATGTATATTGTTGCGTTTGGAAATGTTTTCTTTGCCTCCTTGTGCATACCTGACAACTGTTTTAATGATGTTTGGAATGGGTCGTGATCCTTGTTGTTCAAACCCACCGAGATAACAACAGTCGCCGTGTCTGTATGTATGGGGGTTTTCTCCAGTACCTTTGTGAAATGATAGAATGTTGCCCCTGGATAACTGTCGACTTGGATGTTGGGGTTATTGAATGGTGGGATCCGGTTGAGGTTTGAGTCTCCTATGATGAGTATTGGTGTGTGTCCTTCAATGTTCCAATCTGTCACCTTATAATTCGGCCTAGCTTTGTGATAGAAGGGTTTTTGGGGAGGGTGTGTGGGTTTGGGCTGTGGTTGGGATTGAAGATGGGGTTGTGGTGGGGATGATGGTGGGTATTTTGAGGCGCCAGTCGTACAGGGGTCCTGGACAGGCAGAGGCACAACGATATTAGTTGTTTGTGGGGGTTCGGATCTGGGAGCTTTGGGGTGTTGCCCATTGTCTTGCCCTTTGATCATCATCATACTCCCCTTGAATTGCCCTCTCCTTGTCTGTACCCCTTGCCTGGCGCCTCCTATGGGTGAAAGAGGAGCAGATGTAATTATGTCTCTTAATAGTATTGATACATTACCCTGTACTTTTTTGCAGTTTGTGTTTTGTTTAATAGGTGTGACTGTAGGTGTACTGGTTTCTGTTTGACTGTTGGCTGTGTGGTGAACCTGGGCTATGATAAGAGTGGCTGCTTTGGTTTCTGTTTGACTGTTGACTGTGTGGTGAACCTGGGCTATGATAGGAGTGGCTGCTTTGGTTTCTGTTTGACTGTTGACTGTGTGGTGAACCTGGGCTATGATAGGAGTGGCTGCTTTGGGAGTAGGGGGACCCACTGGGCTTTTCCATTTCTCCTCTTCAGTTATAGGGGTTGCTATTCTTACCTCTCCTTTTTGATTGGAAAGGGAAGAATCAGTGAAAGTGGATGTTGAGGGTAGGGAGTGGAGATGTGTTTTTGAAAGAGTCTGTATGCGAAGGTTATAGGTTTCACTCAGGGTCGGTTGTTTTCCCAGTGATAGTGTCCGTAAGTATGATGGTTGTCTTTTTGGCAGGGGCTTTGATAAAGGTGGAAATTCCTCTGTTGAGGAGAGAGGGGGCACTGGGGTTGGAGTTGGTATCGTTGGTGGGGAAATTTGTAGTGGGGTGTGTTCTATTGCTGGAAGTGTATGTGGTTGGTCTCGTATTGTGTTTGTCCGTATAGTTGTTAGTTGGGGAGAGGAAGAGGCCTGAGGGAGTTCCAAAATGGTTTCCACTCTAGTGATGGTGGTGGGTGTCAGTTTATGCTTGTACCTCTTATGTGCCCAGCCTATTGCGATTGTCAGTGCCAAAGTGTTGGGTGTGTTTATTTGTTGTTTAACCAGCATTTGCATGTCTGGATAAAAAAAATGTACCCGATTTAATCTGGTTACTAATCCTACCCAGTAACTAGAATATGCATATACTTATTATATATGGATAGAAAACACTCTAAAGTTTCCAAAACTGTTTGAATGGTGTCTGTGAGTATAACAGAACTCATTTGGCAGGCAAAACCCTGAGACATTTTCTGACAGGAAGTGGATACCTGATGTGTTGTATTGACTTTAAACCTATCCCATTGAAAAACACAGGGGTTTAGGAATATTTTGGCACTTCCTATTGCTTCCACTAGATGTCACCAGCCTTTACAAAGTGTTTTGAGTCTTCTGGAGGGAGATCTGACCGAACAAGAGCCATGGAACGATGATGTCCCATTAGACACCTGGCGCGCGAGTTCATGTTGGGTACCCTCGTTCCAATACGTTATAAAAGAGTATGCATTCGTCCACCTTGAATATTATTCATGTTCTGGTTAAAAAAGGCCCTAATGATTTATGCTATACAACGTTTGACATGTTTGAACGAACGGAAATATATTTTTTCCCCTCGTTCATGACGAGAAGTCCGGCTGGCTTACATCATGTGCTAACGAGACGGAGATTTTTGGACATAAATGATGAGCTTTTTTGAACAAAACTACATTCGTTATGGACCTGTGATACCTGGAAGTGACATCTGATGAAGAGAATCAAAGGTAATGGATTATTTACATAGTATTTTCGATTTTAGATCTCCCCAACATGACGTCTAGTCTGTATCGCAACGCGTATTTTTCTGGGCGCAGTGCTCAGATTATTGCAAAGTGTGATTTCCCAGTAAGGTTATTTTTAAATCTGGCAAGTTGATTGCGTTCAAGAGATGTAAATCTATAATATTTTACCAATGTTTTCTAATTTTAATTATTTAATTTGTGACGCTGACTTGACTGCCGGTTATTGGAGGGAAACGATTTCCTCAACATCAATGCCATAGTAAAACGCTGTTTTTGGATATAAATATGAACTTGATAGAACTAAAAATGCATGCATTGTCTAACATAATGTCCTAGGAGTGTCATCTGATGGAGATTGTAAAAGGTTAGTGCATCATTTTAGCTGGTTTTATGGTTTTGGTGACCCTGTCTTTGACTTGACAAAACATTACACACAACTCTTGTAAATGTACTGTCCTAACATACTCTAAATTTATGCTTTCGCCATAAAACCTTTTTGAAATCGTAAAACGTGGTTAGATTAAGGAGATGTTTATCTTTCAAATGGTGTAAAATAGTTGTATTTTTGAAAAATTTGAATTTTGACATTTATTTGGATTCAAATTTGCCGCTCTTGAAATGCACCTGCTGTTGATGGAGTGCACCACGGGTGGCACGCTAGCGTCCCACCTAGCCCCAAGAGGTTAATGGTGTGGGTGACTGACTGGTAATGTGTCTGTAGTATGTACATGTTGTTTTGCATCCACTGGTGTGTGTTCTGTGATAATTTTATTGTGGTGTAGTCTGTGGGTGAAGATGGTTTAATAAAGTTGGTGACACGATGCACCTGTCTCATCATACCAGTAGGGAATACATGATTTTTAAGTGCCTTCTCCACCACTTCCATGTGGTGGAGAACCGGACAGTGTAAATCAAAAAAGCAGGATAATACTATATTTAGAATAGAAGATGTGAAGGCCTGAACAGCACGGGACGTTGTGTGCTGCTCAGGACCAGTCCTTACCACTTTGTTATTTTGTTGACCGGGTTATTGAAATATGAAGGTGGCGATGAGGTTGCCGATTGTGTCTTGGCGTTCCAGGGCTGGAGCTGTGATCCGTTTTCCTTTCGCCGTGTTCTTTGTAAGCCGGGTTATTGCGATATGGAGATGGAGATGAGGTTACCGATTGTTTCTTAGCGTTCCTGCGTTCAAGGGCTGGGGCTGTAATCCGTTGTTCTTTGTGAGTCCAATCCTGTTAAAAGATCTCGTTCCAGAGGTTAAAGTCACGATTGTTTCCCCAAGTGTCTATGCACTTTAGGCAATGAGCTCCCCCTTACCCCTCCACATCTTAACTCTAAAACGTAACTTTTAATATTATTAGTTAAAATCAAAAGATGATTAAAAACCAAGCAATGTTAAAATCCACTGTGAAGTCCTGTTTCAAAAACCCTGACGTTTCGCAGAATTTTCTGCTTCTTCAGAGGGATCTTTTCCTCGACTGAGAACCCCGTACCTTTTAAAATGGGAGCAATTAGGAGGGAAACACCCAATCACTGCTCCCAATCTGGGCGTTTCTATCTTTCTGTTACCCTATTGGTTCAATTTATCAGACACCCAAATAGACACTCAAAGGCGGGAGAGTGATGGCATTACGTGGGCTTATATATGTTAAACTCCTCTTTCTTCTATTTGCTTTTCAGTTCAGTTTCCAGACTTTGTTATAAATTAACCTGGCAATATCCCCAGCCATACTTTCTATCCATTAAATATCCTTTGTCCTGATAGTCCCCCATTTTCCCCCGTATTTCCCTCTCTGATACTTTACTTCCCTAACTTTCCCTCCCTATTCTGTCCCTATATTGTTATTCTGTTCAGTTCTATTACATTTTCTATTATTCTGTACTTTTGTATTTCTTAGTTGTTGTATGTGGTTCTGTATATGAATACCATGCTATTCCTCTAGTACAATGAGACAAATCAAAGAAATAAAAGATAATAATGATAACAGTGTTGGGGGAAAGAAGAGTGATTCAATGTTATATATTGCGGTAATTCACAAGCGCTATTGCTCTCCCGGTGGGTGCGAACGTGAATGACCCGTGGGCAGCTGAGGCGCAACACGCCGCACAAGGAGCAGAAGCCAGCACCTGGAGGCAGTACTACACCTGTAGAAGGATAAACCAGGGATGGCACGGGCAAGGGTTAGGTTTTGAATATAATTGTGTTTCATATCAACTAGCTTGTTTTACGGTGCACAGGCCTATCTCCTGTTCATCCCTCTCCTTCTGATGATGTTATTATATTTAGGTGTAGTACTTAAAATTGCCTGTAGATGTCCTCCTAAGATCATAAATAGACTAAAATGAGTTCTAAAATGCCTTTTTCTGTGTGACAGTACAGGAGCTGATGTGGTGAGATTAATTCAACCAGTGTTGTTAAATATGAACATAAAAGCAATATTGTGCATTTAGTTGGTTTTATTGTTTTATTCTGTTAAAAGAATGAGATTAAGAGAGGTGGATGGTTTGATGTGGTCTGTGAGGGTTGGATGAATGGGAGAGAGGACTGCCAATGTGTTTTTTTTTTAATGGTTCTTAAAAATCGTTTTGAATATCCTCTTCTTCTGATTGCATTGAATAGTGTATTTATTGCATAATCCAGGTCTTGCTTGCAAGATGATATCCTGTAGAACCGTATGATTTGTGATTTTATTATTCCCTTAAATGTATGTTTAGGATGGTAACTGTGTTTATGGAGTAAAGCATGTGTGTCTGTTGGTTTGAAGTAGACTCTAGTGTGTAGTGTTTTCTGTGGTTGATTGTTATTACTGAAAAACACTGTTGTGTCTAAGAAGTTGACTTCTTGCGGATGAATTGTGTATTTAACCTTAATTGATGAATGATGGCTGTTGAGAATGTTCATAAAGTCTGTGAATAATTGGATGTCGTGGGGCCAGGCTCCTATTATGTCGTCTAAAAACCGGTAATAAAAAGTGGGTTGATATGGCCAGTGCCTCTCTCTCCCATTCAGCCATGTATATGTTGGCGTAAGCAGGTGCGAATTTTTTGCCCATAGCTGTTCCCTCCACCTGCAGGTAATAGTGATCGTTGAATAAAAAGTCATTGCTAGTCAGGCTGATTTCTAATAGTTGTAATATTTCTGTGTCCGGTCTAGTGTTGTCTGGGTATCTCTTAAAGATATTTCTAATTGCTTGTATTCCTGTTGCTGTATTTATATTAGTATACAGGCTATCAATATCTATGGTGAATATGTGTGTGTTGGAGGGAACAACTATGGGTCCAATCCTCTCCATGAAGTGATAAGTGTCCCTGAGAAAGCTGGGGTGCCTGGTGGAGAGAGGGTTAATATAATGATCTATGTATTGTGAAATGTTATAGGATTCACTATTGCAGTCTGACACAATCGGTCTGCCAGGAGGAACTTCAAAGGGAATTGTCCATGTCCCTGGTTCCTTGTGTACTTTTAACAGTAAGTAGAATAGTCTAGGTCGTGGAGTATCTGTGCCATAGAGAAAGTCCCGTTGTTTTGCTGTGATGTAGTGTTGGTCGTAGAGTCTTTTTATTATTGTCCTTAACTGTGTCTGTGTCTGTGGTTGTATACTATTTTCTATTGGTTTATAATGTTTGGTGTTGGATAGCTGTCTGTTGGCTTCATACATGTATTGATGTTTATCCAATATTACTATTTTTGAACCTTTATCTGCTGGTTTGATGATTATGTGTGGGTTATTTTTAAGTTGTTGTATTGCCTGTCTTTCTACGTGTGTGAGGTTATCCTCCCTATCCGTGTGAATCTGGTGGTTGTGAAGTGTGTTCTTGTCTGTTCTGATTAATCTCCTGATTCTACCATCTATCTGGGAGGTTTTAGGTTCCCAGGTAGATGGTAAGGTAAATGGTTGGTGGTTGTCGTCTGTGTTATAGTCAAAGTAGTCCAACAGTTTAAGTCTTCTATGATATTTGTGAGTGTCCCTTTGAAGTTCCTCCCAATCAAATTTGTTTGGGCGAGGGATGAATGTCAACCCTCTCTCCAGGAGCTTTACCTGTGCTGCTGTGGGTATGAAGGATTTGGAAAGATTCATGATATTAGATGTTGACTGGTCCACTGCTCCCCCTGGTGGAGGATCTGCACCGGTTATTAGGGAAGGAGAGAGATTGAAAGAAAGATTATTTCTATCCAGACTGTGGCTTGTGGTTAATGTAAATTTAACTGTCTGCACCAGTGTTGAAAGATGAGGTCTGCTGTGGTGGATGTCCAGTGTATGAGATCTGTTGTTGTATGAAATGTATCTTGTGGAATCTCTAATAGGGTTGGGAAGTTAGTGGTAATATAAGCATTGATGAGCTTAAGGTTTCTCTTCTGCTGTGAAGTAAGAAGAGGTGAATGGCTGATGACAGGAATGTATATTGTTGCGTTTGGAAATGTTTTCTTTGCCTCCTTGTGCATACCTGACAACTGTTTTAATGATGTTTGGAATGGGTCGTGATCCTTGTTGTTCAAACCCACCGAGATAACAACAGTCGCCGTGTCTGTATGTATGGGGGTTTTCTCCAGTACCTTTGTGAAATGATAGAATGTTGCCCCTGGATAACTGTCGACTTGGATGTTGGGGTTATTGAATGGTGGGATCCGGTTGAGGTTTGAGTCTCCTATGATGAGTATTGGTGTGTGTCCTTCAATGTTCCAATCTGTCACCTTATAATTCGGCCTAGCTTTGTGATAGAAGGGTTTTTGGGGAGGGTGTGTGGGTTTGGGCTGTGGTTGGGATTGAAGATGGGGTTGTGGTGGGGATGATGGTGGGTATTTTGAGGCGCCAGTCGTACAGGGGTCCTGGACAGGCAGAGGCACAACGATATTAGTTGTTTGTGGGGGTTCGGATCTGGGAGCTTTGGGGTGTTGCCCATTGTCTTGCCCTTTGATCATCATCATACTCCCCTTGAATTGCCCTCTCCTTGTCTGTACCCCTTGCCTGGCGCCTCCTATGGGTGAAAGAGGAGCAGATGTAATTATGTCTCTTAATAGTATTGATACATTACCCTGTACTTTTTTGCAGTTTGTGTTTTGTTTAATAGGTGTGACTGTAGGTGTACTGGTTTCTGTTTGACTGTTGGCTGTGTGGTGAACCTGGGCTATGATAAGAGTGGCTGCTTTGGTTTCTGTTTGACTGTTGACTGTGTGGTGAACCTGGGCTATGATAGGAGTGGCTGCTTTGGTTTCTGTTTGACTGTTGACTGTGTGGTGAACCTGGGCTATGATAGGAGTGGCTGCTTTGGGAGTAGGGGGACCCACTGGGCTTTTCCATTTCTCCTCTTCAGTTATAGGGGTTGCTATTCTTACCTCTCCTTTTTGATTGGAAAGGGAAGAATCAGTGAAAGTGGATGTTGAGGGTAGGGAGTGGAGATGTGTTTTTGAAAGAGTCTGTATGCGAAGGTTATAGGTTTCACTCAGGGTCGGTTGTTTTCCCAGTGATAGTGTCCGTAAGTATGATGGTTGTCTTTTTGGCAGGGGCTTTGATAAAGGTGGAAATTCCTCTGTTGAGGAGAGAGGGGGCACTGGGGTTGGAGTTGGTATCGTTGGTGGGGAAATTTGTAGTGGGGTGTGTTCTATTGCTGGAAGTGTATGTGGTTGGTCTCGTATTGTGTTTGTCCGTATAGTTGTTAGTTGGGGAGAGGAAGAGGCCTGAGGGAGTTCCAAAATGGTTTCCACTCTAGTGATGGTGGTGGGTGTCAGTTTATGCTTGTACCTCTTATGTGCCCAGCCTATTGCGATTGTCAGTGCCAAAGTGTTGGGTGTGTTTATTTGTTGTTTAACCAGCATTTGCATGTCTGGATAAAAAAAATGTACCCGATTTAATCTGGTTACTAATCCTACCCAGTAACTAGAATATGCATATACTTATTATATATGGATAGAAAACACTCTAAAGTTTCCAAAACTGTTTGAATGGTGTCTGTGAGTATAACAGAACTCATTTGGCAGGCAAAACCCTGAGACATTTTCTGACAGGAAGTGGATACCTGATGTGTTGTATTGACTTTAAACCTATCCCATTGAAAAACACAGGGGTTTAGGAATATTTTGGCACTTCCTATTGCTTCCACTAGATGTCACCAGCCTTTACAAAGTGTTTTGAGTCTTCTGGAGGGAGATCTGACCGAACAAGAGCCATGGAACGATGATGTCCCATTAGACACCTGGCGCGCGAGTTCATGTTGGGTACCCTCGTTCCAATACGTTATAAAAGAGTATGCATTCGTCCACCTTGAATATTATTCATGTTCTGGTTAAAAAAGGCCCTAATGATTTATGCTATACAACGTTTGACATGTTTGAACGAACGGAAATATATTTTTTCCCCTCGTTCATGACGAGAAGTCCGGCTGGCTTACATCATGTGCTAACGAGACGGAGATTTTTGGACATAAATGATGAGCTTTTTTGAACAAAACTACATTCGTTATGGACCTGTGATACCTGGAAGTGACATCTGATGAAGAGAATCAAAGGTAATGGATTATTTACATAGTATTTTCGATTTTAGATCTCCCCAACATGACGTCTAGTCTGTATCGCAACGCGTATTTTTCTGGGCGCAGTGCTCAGATTATTGCAAAGTGTGATTTCCCAGTAAGGTTATTTTTAAATCTGGCAAGTTGATTGCGTTCAAGAGATGTAAATCTATAATATTTTACCAATGTTTTCTAATTTTAATTATTTAATTTGTGACGCTGACTTGACTGCCGGTTATTGGAGGGAAACGATTTCCTCAACATCAATGCCATAGTAAAACGCTGTTTTTGGATATAAATATGAACTTGATAGAACTAAAAATGCATGCATTGTCTAACATAATGTCCTAGGAGTGTCATCTGATGGAGATTGTAAAAGGTTAGTGCATCATTTTAGCTGGTTTTATGGTTTTGGTGACCCTGTCTTTGACTTGACAAAACATTACACACAACTCTTGTAAATGTACTGTCCTAACATACTCTAAATTTATGCTTTCGCCATAAAACCTTTTTGAAATCGTAAAACGTGGTTAGATTAAGGAGATGTTTATCTTTCAAATGGTGTAAAATAGTTGTATTTTTGAAAAATTTGAATTTTGACATTTATTTGGATTCAAATTTGCCGCTCTTGAAATGCACCTGCTGTTGATGGAGTGCACCACGGGTGGCACGCTAGCGTCCCACCTAGCCCCAAGAGGTTAATGGTGTGGGTGACTGACTGGTAATGTGTCTGTAGTATGTACATGTTGTTTTGCATCCACTGGTGTGTGTTCTGTGATAATTTTATTGTGGTGTAGTCTGTGGGTGAAGATGGTTTAATAAAGTTGGTGACACGATGCACCTGTCTCATCATACCAGTAGGGAATACATGATTTTTAAGTGCCTTCTCCACCACTTCCATGTGGTGGAGAACCGGACAGTGTAAATCAAAAAAGCAGGATAATACTATATTTAGAATAGAAGATGTGAAGGCCTGAACAGCACGGGACGTTGTGTGCTGCTCAGGACCAGTCCTTACCACTTTGTTATTTTGTTGACCGGGTTATTGAAATATGAAGGTGGCGATGAGGTTGCCGATTGTGTCTTGGCGTTCCAGGGCTGGAGCTGTGATCCGTTTTCCTTTCGCCGTGTTCTTTGTAAGCCGGGTTATTGCGATATGGAGATGGAGATGAGGTTACCGATTGTTTCTTAGCGTTCCTGCGTTCAAGGGCTGGGGCTGTAATCCGTTGTTCTTTGTGAGTCCAATCCTGTTAAAAGATCTCGTTCCAGAGGTTAAAGTCACGATTGTTTCCCCAAGTGTCTATGCACTTTAGGCAATGAGCTCCCCCTTACCCCTCCACATCTTAACTCTAAAACGTAACTTTTAATATTATTAGTTAAAATCAAAAGATGATTAAAAACCAAGCAATGTTAAAATCCACTGTGAAGTCCTGTTTCAAAAACCCTGACGTTTCGCAGAATTTTCTGCTTCTTCAGAGGGATCTTTTCCTCGACTGAGAACCCCGTACCTTTTAAAATGGGAGCAATTAGGAGGGAAACACCCAATCACTGCTCCCAATCTGGGCGTTTCTATCTTTCTGTTACCCTATTGGTTCAATTTATCAGACACCCAAATAGACACTCAAAGGCGGGAGAGTGATGGCATTACGTGGGCTTATATATGTTAAACTCCTCTTTCTTCTATTTGCTTTTCAGTTCAGTTTCCAGACTTTGTTATAAATTAACCTGGCAATATCCCCAGCCATACTTTCTATCCATTAAATATCCTTTGTCCTGATAGTCCCCCATTTTCCCCCGTATTTCCCTCTCTGATACTTTACTTCCCTAACTTTCCCTCCCTATTCTGTCCCTATATTGTTATTCTGTTCAGTTCTATTACATTTTCTATTATTCTGTACTTTTGTATTTCTTAGTTGTTGTATGTGGTTCTGTATATGAATACCATGCTATTCCTCTAGTACAATGAGACAAATCAAAGAAATAAAAGATAATAATGATAACAGTGTTGGGGGAAAGAAGAGTGATTCAATGTTATATATTGCGGTAATTCACAAGCGCTATTGCTCTCCCGGTGGGTGCGAACGTGAATGACCCGTGGGCAGCTGAGGCGCAACACGCCGCACAAGGAGCAGAAGCCAGCACCTGGAGGCAGTACTACACCTGTAGAAGGATAAACCAGGGATGGCACGGGCAAGGGTTAGGTTTTGAATATAATTGTGTTTCATATCAACTAGCTTGTTTTACGGTGCACAGGCCTATCTCCTGTTCATCCCTCTCCTTCTGATGATGTTATTATATTTAGGTGTAGTACTTAAAATTGCCTGTAGATGTCCTCCTAAGATCATAAATAGACTAAAATGAGTTCTAAAATGCCTTTTTCTGTGTGACAGTACAGGAGCTGATGTGGTGAGATTAATTCAACCAGTGTTGTTAAATATGAACATAAAAGCAATATTGTGCATTTAGTTGGTTTTATTGTTTTATTCTGTTAAAAGAATGAGATTAAGAGAGGTGGATGGTTTGATGTGGTCTGTGAGGGTTGGATGAATGGGAGAGAGGACTGCCAATGTGTTTTTTTTTTAATGGTTCTTAAAAATCGTTTTGAATATCCTCTTCTTCTGATTGCATTGAATAGTGTATTTATTGCATAATCCAGGTCTTGCTTGCAAGATGATATCCTGTAGAACCGTATGATTTGTGATTTTATTATTCCCTTAAATGTATGTTTAGGATGGTAACTGTGTTTATGGAGTAAAGCATGTGTGTCTGTTGGTTTGAAGTAGACTCTAGTGTGTAGTGTTTTCTGTGGTTGATTGTTATTACTGAAAAACACTGTTGTGTCTAAGAAGTTGACTTCTTGCGGATGAATTGTGTATTTAACCTTAATTGATGAATGATGGCTGTTGAGAATGTTCATAAAGTCTGTGAATAATTGGATGTCGTGGGGCCAGGCTCCTATTATGTCGTCTAAAAACCGGTAATAAAAAGTGGGTTGATATGGCCAGTGCCTCTCTCTCCCATTCAGCCATGTATATGTTGGCGTAAGCAGGTGCGAATTTTTTGCCCATAGCTGTTCCCTCCACCTGCAGGTAATAGTGATCGTTGAATAAAAAGTCATTGCTAGTCAGGCTGATTTCTAATAGTTGTAATATTTCTGTGTCCGGTCTAGTGTTGTCTGGGTATCTCTTAAAGATATTTCTAATTGCTTGTATTCCTGTTGCTGTATTTATATTAGTATACAGGCTATCAATATCTATGGTGAATATGTGTGTGTTGGAGGGAACAACTATGGGTCCAATCCTCTCCATGAAGTGATAAGTGTCCCTGAGAAAGCTGGGGTGCCTGGTGGAGAGAGGGTTAATATAATGATCTATGTATTGTGAAATGTTATAGGATTCACTATTGCAGTCTGACACAATCGGTCTGCCAGGAGGAACTTCAAAGGGAATTGTCCATGTCCCTGGTTCCTTGTGTACTTTTAACAGTAAGTAGAATAGTCTAGGTCGTGGAGTATCTGTGCCATAGAGAAAGTCCCGTTGTTTTGCTGTGATGTAGTGTTGGTCGTAGAGTCTTTTTATTATTGTCCTTAACTGTGTCTGTGTCTGTGGTTGTATACTATTTTCTATTGGTTTATAATGTTTGGTGTTGGATAGCTGTCTGTTGGCTTCATACATGTATTGATGTTTATCCAATATTACTATTTTTGAACCTTTATCTGCTGGTTTGATGATTATGTGTGGGTTATTTTTAAGTTGTTGTATTGCCTGTCTTTCTACGTGTGTGAGGTTATCCTCCCTATCCGTGTGAATCTGGTGGTTGTGAAGTGTGTTCTTGTCTGTTCTGATTAATCTCCTGATTCTACCATCTATCTGGGAGGTTTTAGGTTCCCAGGTAGATGGTAAGGTAAATGGTTGGTGGTTGTCGTCTGTGTTATAGTCAAAGTAGTCCAACAGTTTAAGTCTTCTATGATATTTGTGAGTGTCCCTTTGAAGTTCCTCCCAATCAAATTTGTTTGGGCGAGGGATGAATGTCAACCCTCTCTCCAGGAGCTTTACCTGTGCTGCTGTGGGTATGAAGGATTTGGAAAGATTCATGATATTAGATGTTGACTGGTCCACTGCTCCCCCTGGTGGAGGATCTGCACCGGTTATTAGGGAAGGAGAGAGATTGAAAGAAAGATTATTTCTATCCAGACTGTGGCTTGTGGTTAATGTAAATTTAACTGTCTGCACCAGTGTTGAAAGATGAGGTCTGCTGTGGTGGATGTCCAGTGTATGAGATCTGTTGTTGTATGAAATGTATCTTGTGGAATCTCTAATAGGGTTGGGAAGTTAGTGGTAATATAAGCATTGATGAGCTTAAGGTTTCTCTTCTGCTGTGAAGTAAGAAGAGGTGAATGGCTGATGACAGGAATGTATATTGTTGCGTTTGGAAATGTTTTCTTTGCCTCCTTGTGCATACCTGACAACTGTTTTAATGATGTTTGGAATGGGTCGTGATCCTTGTTGTTCAAACCCACCGAGATAACAACAGTCGCCGTGTCTGTATGTATGGGGGTTTTCTCCAGTACCTTTGTGAAATGATAGAATGTTGCCCCTGGATAACTGTCGACTTGGATGTTGGGGTTATTGAATGGTGGGATCCGGTTGAGGTTTGAGTCTCCTATGATGAGTATTGGTGTGTGTCCTTCAATGTTCCAATCTGTCACCTTATAATTCGGCCTAGCTTTGTGATAGAAGGGTTTTTGGGGAGGGTGTGTGGGTTTGGGCTGTGGTTGGGATTGAAGATGGGGTTGTGGTGGGGATGATGGTGGGTATTTTGAGGCGCCAGTCGTACAGGGGTCCTGGACAGGCAGAGGCACAACGATATTAGTTGTTTGTGGGGGTTCGGATCTGGGAGCTTTGGGGTGTTGCCCATTGTCTTGCCCTTTGATCATCATCATACTCCCCTTGAATTGCCCTCTCCTTGTCTGTACCCCTTGCCTGGCGCCTCCTATGGGTGAAAGAGGAGCAGATGTAATTATGTCTCTTAATAGTATTGATACATTACCCTGTACTTTTTTGCAGTTTGTGTTTTGTTTAATAGGTGTGACTGTAGGTGTACTGGTTTCTGTTTGACTGTTGGCTGTGTGGTGAACCTGGGCTATGATAAGAGTGGCTGCTTTGGTTTCTGTTTGACTGTTGACTGTGTGGTGAACCTGGGCTATGATAGGAGTGGCTGCTTTGGTTTCTGTTTGACTGTTGACTGTGTGGTGAACCTGGGCTATGATAGGAGTGGCTGCTTTGGGAGTAGGGGGACCCACTGGGCTTTTCCATTTCTCCTCTTCAGTTATAGGGGTTGCTATTCTTACCTCTCCTTTTTGATTGGAAAGGGAAGAATCAGTGAAAGTGGATGTTGAGGGTAGGGAGTGGAGATGTGTTTTTGAAAGAGTCTGTATGCGAAGGTTATAGGTTTCACTCAGGGTCGGTTGTTTTCCCAGTGATAGTGTCCGTAAGTATGATGGTTGTCTTTTTGGCAGGGGCTTTGATAAAGGTGGAAATTCCTCTGTTGAGGAGAGAGGGGGCACTGGGGTTGGAGTTGGTATCGTTGGTGGGGAAATTTGTAGTGGGGTGTGTTCTATTGCTGGAAGTGTATGTGGTTGGTCTCGTATTGTGTTTGTCCGTATAGTTGTTAGTTGGGGAGAGGAAGAGGCCTGAGGGAGTTCCAAAATGGTTTCCACTCTAGTGATGGTGGTGGGTGTCAGTTTATGCTTGTACCTCTTATGTGCCCAGCCTATTGCGATTGTCAGTGCCAAAGTGTTGGGTGTGTTTATTTGTTGTTTAACCAGCATTTGCATGTCTGGATAAAAAAAATGTACCCGATTTAATCTGGTTACTAATCCTACCCAGTAACTAGAATATGCATATACTTATTATATATGGATAGAAAACACTCTAAAGTTTCCAAAACTGTTTGAATGGTGTCTGTGAGTATAACAGAACTCATTTGGCAGGCAAAACCCTGAGACATTTTCTGACAGGAAGTGGATACCTGATGTGTTGTATTGACTTTAAACCTATCCCATTGAAAAACACAGGGGTTTAGGAATATTTTGGCACTTCCTATTGCTTCCACTAGATGTCACCAGCCTTTACAAAGTGTTTTGAGTCTTCTGGAGGGAGATCTGACCGAACAAGAGCCATGGAACGATGATGTCCCATTAGACACCTGGCGCGCGAGTTCATGTTGGGTACCCTCGTTCCAATACGTTATAAAAGAGTATGCATTCGTCCACCTTGAATATTATTCATGTTCTGGTTAAAAAAGGCCCTAATGATTTATGCTATACAACGTTTGACATGTTTGAACGAACGGAAATATATTTTTTCCCCTCGTTCATGACGAGAAGTCCGGCTGGCTTACATCATGTGCTAACGAGACGGAGATTTTTGGACATAAATGATGAGCTTTTTTGAACAAAACTACATTCGTTATGGACCTGTGATACCTGGAAGTGACATCTGATGAAGAGAATCAAAGGTAATGGATTATTTACATAGTATTTTCGATTTTAGATCTCCCCAACATGACGTCTAGTCTGTATCGCAACGCGTATTTTTCTGGGCGCAGTGCTCAGATTATTGCAAAGTGTGATTTCCCAGTAAGGTTATTTTTAAATCTGGCAAGTTGATTGCGTTCAAGAGATGTAAATCTATAATATTTTACCAATGTTTTCTAATTTTAATTATTTAATTTGTGACGCTGACTTGACTGCCGGTTATTGGAGGGAAACGATTTCCTCAACATCAATGCCATAGTAAAACGCTGTTTTTGGATATAAATATGAACTTGATAGAACTAAAAATGCATGCATTGTCTAACATAATGTCCTAGGAGTGTCATCTGATGGAGATTGTAAAAGGTTAGTGCATCATTTTAGCTGGTTTTATGGTTTTGGTGACCCTGTCTTTGACTTGACAAAACATTACACACAACTCTTGTAAATGTACTGTCCTAACATACTCTAAATTTATGCTTTCGCCATAAAACCTTTTTGAAATCGTAAAACGTGGTTAGATTAAGGAGATGTTTATCTTTCAAATGGTGTAAAATAGTTGTATTTTTGAAAAATTTGAATTTTGACATTTATTTGGATTCAAATTTGCCGCTCTTGAAATGCACCTGCTGTTGATGGAGTGCACCACGGGTGGCACGCTAGCGTCCCACCTAGCCCCAAGAGGTTAATGGTGTGGGTGACTGACTGGTAATGTGTCTGTAGTATGTACATGTTGTTTTGCATCCACTGGTGTGTGTTCTGTGATAATTTTATTGTGGTGTAGTCTGTGGGTGAAGATGGTTTAATAAAGTTGGTGACACGATGCACCTGTCTCATCATACCAGTAGGGAATACATGATTTTTAAGTGCCTTCTCCACCACTTCCATGTGGTGGAGAACCGGACAGTGTAAATCAAAAAAGCAGGATAATACTATATTTAGAATAGAAGATGTGAAGGCCTGAACAGCACGGGACGTTGTGTGCTGCTCAGGACCAGTCCTTACCACTTTGTTATTTTGTTGACCGGGTTATTGAAATATGAAGGTGGCGATGAGGTTGCCGATTGTGTCTTGGCGTTCCAGGGCTGGAGCTGTGATCCGTTTTCCTTTCGCCGTGTTCTTTGTAAGCCGGGTTATTGCGATATGGAGATGGAGATGAGGTTACCGATTGTTTCTTAGCGTTCCTGCGTTCAAGGGCTGGGGCTGTAATCCGTTGTTCTTTGTGAGTCCAATCCTGTTAAAAGATCTCGTTCCAGAGGTTAAAGTCACGATTGTTTCCCCAAGTGTCTATGCACTTTAGGCAATGAGCTCCCCCTTACCCCTCCACATCTTAACTCTAAAACGTAACTTTTAATATTATTAGTTAAAATCAAAAGATGATTAAAAACCAAGCAATGTTAAAATCCACTGTGAAGTCCTGTTTCAAAAACCCTGACGTTTCGCAGAATTTTCTGCTTCTTCAGAGGGATCTTTTCCTCGACTGAGAACCCCGTACCTTTTAAAATGGGAGCAATTAGGAGGGAAACACCCAATCACTGCTCCCAATCTGGGCGTTTCTATCTTTCTGTTACCCTATTGGTTCAATTTATCAGACACCCAAATAGACACTCAAAGGCGGGAGAGTGATGGCATTACGTGGGCTTATATATGTTAAACTCCTCTTTCTTCTATTTGCTTTTCAGTTCAGTTTCCAGACTTTGTTATAAATTAACCTGGCAATATCCCCAGCCATACTTTCTATCCATTAAATATCCTTTGTCCTGATAGTCCCCCATTTTCCCCCGTATTTCCCTCTCTGATACTTTACTTCCCTAACTTTCCCTCCCTATTCTGTCCCTATATTGTTATTCTGTTCAGTTCTATTACATTTTCTATTATTCTGTACTTTTGTATTTCTTAGTTGTTGTATGTGGTTCTGTATATGAATACCATGCTATTCCTCTAGTACAATGAGACAAATCAAAGAAATAAAAGATAATAATGATAACAGTGTTGGGGGAAAGAAGAGTGATTCAATGTTATATATTGCGGTAATTCACAAGCGCTATTGCTCTCCCGGTGGGTGCGAACGTGAATGACCCGTGGGCAGCTGAGGCGCAACACGCCGCACAAGGAGCAGAAGCCAGCACCTGGAGGCAGTACTACACCTGTAGAAGGATAAACCAGGGATGGCACGGGCAAGGGTTAGGTTTTGAATATAATTGTGTTTCATATCAACTAGCTTGTTTTACGGTGCACAGGCCTATCTCCTGTTCATCCCTCTCCTTCTGATGATGTTATTATATTTAGGTGTAGTACTTAAAATTGCCTGTAGATGTCCTCCTAAGATCATAAATAGACTAAAATGAGTTCTAAAATGCCTTTTTCTGTGTGACAGTACAGGAGCTGATGTGGTGAGATTAATTCAACCAGTGTTGTTAAATATGAACATAAAAGCAATATTGTGCATTTAGTTGGTTTTATTGTTTTATTCTGTTAAAAGAATGAGATTAAGAGAGGTGGATGGTTTGATGTGGTCTGTGAGGGTTGGATGAATGGGAGAGAGGACTGCCAATGTGTTTTTTTTTTAATGGTTCTTAAAAATCGTTTTGAATATCCTCTTCTTCTGATTGCATTGAATAGTGTATTTATTGCATAATCCAGGTCTTGCTTGCAAGATGATATCCTGTAGAACCGTATGATTTGTGATTTTATTATTCCCTTAAATGTATGTTTAGGATGGTAACTGTGTTTATGGAGTAAAGCATGTGTGTCTGTTGGTTTGAAGTAGACTCTAGTGTGTAGTGTTTTCTGTGGTTGATTGTTATTACTGAAAAACACTGTTGTGTCTAAGAAGTTGACTTCTTGCGGATGAATTGTGTATTTAACCTTAATTGATGAATGATGGCTGTTGAGAATGTTCATAAAGTCTGTGAATAATTGGATGTCGTGGGGCCAGGCTCCTATTATGTCGTCTAAAAACCGGTAATAAAAAGTGGGTTGATATGGCCAGTGCCTCTCTCTCCCATTCAGCCATGTATATGTTGGCGTAAGCAGGTGCGAATTTTTTGCCCATAGCTGTTCCCTCCACCTGCAGGTAATAGTGATCGTTGAATAAAAAGTCATTGCTAGTCAGGCTGATTTCTAATAGTTGTAATATTTCTGTGTCCGGTCTAGTGTTGTCTGGGTATCTCTTAAAGATATTTCTAATTGCTTGTATTCCTGTTGCTGTATTTATATTAGTATACAGGCTATCAATATCTATGGTGAATATGTGTGTGTTGGAGGGAACAACTATGGGTCCAATCCTCTCCATGAAGTGATGTGTCCCTGAGAAAGCTGGGGTGCCTGGTGGAGAGAGGGTTAATATAATGATCTATGTATTGTGAAATGTTATAGGATTCACTATTGCAGTCTGACACAATCGGTCTGCCAGGAGGAACTTCAAAGGGAATTGTCCATGTCCCTGGTTCCTTGTGTACTTTTAACAGTAAGTAGAATAGTCTAGGTCGTGGAGTATCTGTGCCATAGAGAAAGTCCCGTTGTTTTGCTGTGATGTAGTGTTGGTCGTAGAGTCTTTTTATTATTGTCCTTAACTGTGTCTGTGTCTGTGGTTGTATACTATTTTCTATTGGTTTATAATGTTTGGTGTTGGATAGCTGTCTGTTGGCTTCATACATGTATTGATGTTTATCCAATATTACTATTTTTGAACCTTTATCTGCTGGTTTGATGATTATGTGTGGGTTATTTTTAAGTTGTTGTATTGCCTGTCTTTCTACGTGTGTGAGGTTATCCTCCCTATCCGTGTGAATCTGGTGGTTGTGAAGTGTGTTCTTGTCTGTTCTGATTAATCTCCTGATTCTACCATCTATCTGGGAGGTTTTAGGTTCCCAGGTAGATGGTAAGGTAAATGGTTGGTGGTTGTCGTCTGTGTTATAGTCAAAGTAGTCCAACAGTTTAAGTCTTCTATGATATTTGTGAGTGTCCCTTTGAAGTTCCTCCCAATCAAATTTGTTTGGGCGAGGGATGAATGTCAACCCTCTCTCCAGGAGCTTTACCTGTGCTGCTGTGGGTATGAAGGATTTGGAAAGATTCATGATATTAGATGTTGACTGGTCCACTGCTCCCCCTGGTGGAGGATCTGCACCGGTTATTAGGGAAGGAGAGAGATTGAAAGAAAGATTATTTCTATCCAGACTGTGGCTTGTGGTTAATGTAAATTTAACTGTCTGCACCAGTGTTGAAAGATGAGGTCTGCTGTGGTGGATGTCCAGTGTATGAGATCTGTTGTTGTATGAAATGTATCTTGTGGAATCTCTAATAGGGTTGGGAAGTTAGTGGTAATATAAGCATTGATGAGCTTAAGGTTTCTCTTCTGCTGTGAAGTAAGAAGAGGTGAATGGCTGATGACAGGAATGTATATTGTTGCGTTTGGAAATGTTTTCTTTGCCTCCTTGTGCATACCTGACAACTGTTTTAATGATGTTTGGAATGGGTCGTGATCCTTGTTGTTCAAACCCACCGAGATAACAACAGTCGCCGTGTCTGTATGTATGGGGGTTTTCTCCAGTACCTTTGTGAAATGATAGAATGTTGCCCCTGGATAACTGTCGACTTGGATGTTGGGGTTATTGAATGGTGGGATCCGGTTGAGGTTTGAGTCTCCTATGATGAGTATTGGTGTGTGTCCTTCAATGTTCCAATCTGTCACCTTATAATTCGGCCTAGCTTTGTGATAGAAGGGTTTTTGGGGAGGGTGTGTGGGTTTGGGCTGTGGTTGGGATTGAAGATGGGGTTGTGGTGGGGATGATGGTGGGTATTTTGAGGCGCCAGTCGTACAGGGGTCCTGGACAGGCAGAGGCACAACGATATTAGTTGTTTGTGGGGGTTCGGATCTGGGAGCTTTGGGGTGTTGCCCATTGTCTTGCCCTTTGATCATCATCATACTCCCCTTGAATTGCCCTCTCCTTGTCTGTACCCCTTGCCTGGCGCCTCCTATGGGTGAAAGAGGAGCAGATGTAATTATGTCTCTTAATAGTATTGATACATTACCCTGTACTTTTTTGCAGTTTGTGTTTTGTTTAATAGGTGTGACTGTAGGTGTACTGGTTTCTGTTTGACTGTTGGCTGTGTGGTGAACCTGGGCTATGATAGGAGTGGCTGCTTTGGTTTCTGTTTGACTGTTGACTGTGTGGTGAACCTGGGCTATGATAGGAGTGGCTGCTTTGGTTTCTGTTTGACTGTTGACTGTGTGGTGAACCTGGGCTATGATAGGAGTGGCTGCTTTGGGAGTAGGGGGACCCACTGGGCTTTTCCATTTCTCCTCTTCAGTTATAGGGGTTGCTATTCTTACCTCTCCTTTTTGATTGGAAAGGGAAGAATCAGTGAAAGTGGATGTTGAGGGTAGGGAGTGGAGATGTGTTTTTGAAAGAGTCTGTATGCGAAGGTTATAGGTTTCACTCAGGGTCGGTTGTTTTCCCAGTGATAGTGTCCGTAAGTATGATGGTTGTCTTTTTGGCAGGGGGCGAGGCTTTGATAAAGGTGGAAATTCCTCTGTTGAGGAGAGAGGGGGCACTGGGGTTGGAGTTGGTATCGTTGGTGGGGAAATTTGTAGTGGGGTGTGTTCTATTGCTGGAAGTGTATGTGGTTGGTCTCGTATTGTGTTTGTCCGTATAGTTGTTAGTTGGGGAGAGGAAGAGGCCTGAGGGAGTTCCAAAATGGTTTCCACTCTAGTGATGGTGGTGGGTGTCAGTTTATGTTTGTACCTCTTATGTGCCCAGCCTATTGCGATTGTCAGTGCCAAAGTGTTGGGTGTGTTTATTTGTTGTTTAATGGTGTGGGTGACTGACTGGTAATGTGTCTGTAGTATGTACATGTTGTTTTGCATCCACTGGTGTGTGTTCTGTGATAATTTTATTGTGGTGTAGTCTGTGGGTGAAGATGGTTTAATAAAGTTGGTGACACGATGCACCTGTCTCATCATACCAGTAGGGAATACATGATTTTTAAGTGCCTTCTCCACCACTTCCATGTGGTGGAGAACCGGACAGTGTAAATCAAAAAAGCAGGATAATACTATATTTACAATAGAAGATGTGAAGGCCTGAACAGCACGGGACGTTGTGTGCTGCTCAGGACCAGTCCTTACCACTTTGTTATTTTGTTGACCGGGTTATTGAAATATGAAGGTGGCGATGAGGTTGCCGATTGTGTCTTGGCGTTCCAGGGCTGGAGCTGTGATCCGTTTTCCTTTCGCCGTGTTCTTTGTAAGCCGGGTTATTGCGATATGGAGATGGAGATGAGGTTACCGATTGTTTCTTAGCGTTCCTGCGTTCAAGGGCTGGGGCTGTAATCCGTTGTTCTTTGTGAGTCCAATCCTGTTAAAAGATCTCGTTCCAGAGGTTAAAGTCACGATTGTTTCCCCAAGTGTCTATGCACTTTAGGCAATGAGCTCCCCCTTACCCCTCCACATCTTAACTCTAAAACGTAACTTTTAATATTATTAGTTAAAATCAAAAGATGATTAAAAACCAAGCAATGTTAAAATCCACTGTGAAGTCCTGTTTCAAAAACCCTGACGTTTCGCAGAATTTTCTGCTTCTTCAGAGGGATCTTTTCCTCGACTGAGAACCCCGTACCTTTTAAAATGGGAGCAATTAGGAGGGAAACACCCAATCACTGCTCCCAATCTGGGCGTTTCTATCTTTCTGTTACCCTATTGGTTCAATTTATCAGACACCCAAATAGACACTCAAAGGCGGGAGAGTGATGGCATTACGTGGGCTTATATATGTTAAACTCCTCTTTCTTCTATTTGCTTTTCAGTTCAGTTTCCAGACTTTGTTATAAATTAACCTGGCAATATCCCCAGCCATACTTTCTATCCATTAAATATCCTTTGTCCTGATAGTCCCCCATTTTCCCCCGTATTTCCCTCTCTGATACTTTACTTCCCTAACTTTCCCTCCCTATTCTGTCCCTATATTGTTATTCTGTTCAGTTCTATTACATTTTCTATTATTCTGTACTTTTGTATTTCTTAGTTGTTGTATGTGGTTCTGTATATGAATACCATGCTATTCCTCTAGTACAATGAGACAAATCAAAGAAATAAAAGATAATAATGATAACAGTGTTGGGGGAAAGAAGAGTGATTCAATGTTATATATTGCGGTAATTCACAAGCGCTATTGCTCTCCCGGTGGGTGCGAACGTGAATGACCCGTGGGCAGCTGAGGCGCAACACGCCGCACAAGGAGCAGAAGCCAGCACCTGGAGGCAGTACTACACCTGTAGAAGGATAAACCAGGGATGGCACGGGCAAGGGTTAGGTTTTGAATATAATTGTGTTTCATATCAACTAGCTTGTTTTACGGTGCACAGGCCTATCTCCTGTTCATCCCTCTCCTTCTGATGATGTTATTATATTTAGGTGTAGTACTTAAAATTGCCTGTAGATGTCCTCCTAAGATCATAAATAGACTAAAATGAGTTCTAAAATGCCTTTTTCTGTGTGACAGTACAGGAGCTGATGTGGTGAGATTAATTCAACCAGTGTTGTTAAATATGAACATAAAAGCAATATTGTGCATTTAGTTGGTTTTATTGTTTTATTCTGTTAAAAGAATGAGATTAAGAGAGGTGGATGGTTTGATGTGGTCTGTGAGGGTTGGATGAATGGGAGAGAGGACTGCCAATGTGTTTTTTTTTTAATGGTTCTTAAAAATCGTTTTGAATATCCTCTTCTTCTGATTGCATTGAATAGTGTATTTATTGCATAATCCAGGTCTTGCTTGCAAGATGATATCCTGTAGAACCGTATGATTTGTGATTTTATTATTCCCTTAAATGTATGTTTAGGATGGTAACTGTGTTTATGGAGTAAAGCATGTGTGTCTGTTGGTTTGAAGTAGACTCTAGTGTGTAGTGTTTTCTGTGGTTGATTGTTATTACTGAAAAACACTGTTGTGTCTAAGAAGTTGACTTCTTGCGGATGAATTGTGTATTTAACCTTAATTGATGAATGATGGCTGTTGAGAATGTTCATAAAGTCTGTGAATAATTGGATGTCGTGGGGCCAGGCTCCTATTATGTCGTCTAAAAACCGGTAATAAAAAGTGGGTTGATATGGCCAGTGCCTCTCTCTCCCATTCAGCCATGTATATGTTGGCGTAAGCAGGTGCGAATTTTTTGCCCATAGCTGTTCCCTCCACCTGCAGGTAATAGTGATCGTTGAATAAAAAGTCATTGCTAGTCAGGCTGATTTCTAATAGTTGTAATATTTCTGTGTCCGGTCTAGTGTTGTCTGGGTATCTCTTAAAGATATTTCTAATTGCTTGTATTCCTGTTGCTGTATTTATATTAGTATACAGGCTATCAATATCTATGGTGAATATGTGTGTGTTGGAGGGAACAACTATGGGTCCAATCCTCTCCATGAAGTGATGTGTCCCTGAGAAAGCTGGGGTGCCTGGTGGAGAGAGGGTTAATATAATGATCTATGTATTGTGAAATGTTATAGGATTCACTATTGCAGTCTGACACAATCGGTCTGCCAGGAGGAACTTCAAAGGGAATTGTCCATGTCCCTGGTTCCTTGTGTACTTTTAACAGTAAGTAGAATAGTCTAGGTCGTGGAGTATCTGTGCCATAGAGAAAGTCCCGTTGTTTTGCTGTGATGTAGTGTTGGTCGTAGAGTCTTTTTATTATTGTCCTTAACTGTGTCTGTGTCTGTGGTTGTATACTATTTTCTATTGGTTTATAATGTTTGGTGTTGGATAGCTGTCTGTTGGCTTCATACATGTATTGATGTTTATCCAATATTACTATTTTTGAACCTTTATCTGCTGGTTTGATGATTATGTGTGGGTTATTTTTAAGTTGTTGTATTGCCTGTCTTTCTACGTGTGTGAGGTTATCCTCCCTATCCGTGTGAATCTGGTGGTTGTGAAGTGTGTTCTTGTCTGTTCTGATTAATCTCCTGATTCTACCATCTATCTGGGAGGTTTTAGGTTCCCAGGTAGATGGTAAGGTAAATGGTTGGTGGTTGTCGTCTGTGTTATAGTCAAAGTAGTCCAACAGTTTAAGTCTTCTATGATATTTGTGAGTGTCCCTTTGAAGTTCCTCCCAATCAAATTTGTTTGGGCGAGGGATGAATGTCAACCCTCTCTCCAGGAGCTTTACCTGTGCTGCTGTGGGTATGAAGGATTTGGAAAGATTCATGATATTAGATGTTGACTGGTCCACTGCTCCCCCTGGTGGAGGATCTGCACCGGTTATTAGGGAAGGAGAGAGATTGAAAGAAAGATTATTTCTATCCAGACTGTGGCTTGTGGTTAATGTAAATTTAACTGTCTGCACCAGTGTTGAAAGATGAGGTCTGCTGTGGTGGATGTCCAGTGTATGAGATCTGTTGTTGTATGAAATGTATCTTGTGGAATCTCTAATAGGGTTGGGAAGTTAGTGGTAATATAAGCATTGATGAGCTTAAGGTTTCTCTTCTGCTGTGAAGTAAGAAGAGGTGAATGGCTGATGACAGGAATGTATATTGTTGCGTTTGGAAATGTTTTCTTTGCCTCCTTGTGCATACCTGACAACTGTTTTAATGATGTTTGGAATGGGTCGTGATCCTTGTTGTTCAAACCCACCGAGATAACAACAGTCGCCGTGTCTGTATGTATGGGGGTTTTCTCCAGTACCTTTGTGAAATGATAGAATGTTGCCCCTGGATAACTGTCGACTTGGATGTTGGGGTTATTGAATGGTGGGATCCGGTTGAGGTTTGAGTCTCCTATGATGAGTATTGGTGTGTGTCCTTCAATGTTCCAATCTGTCACCTTATAATTCGGCCTAGCTTTGTGATAGAAGGGTTTTTGGGGAGGGTGTGTGGGTTTGGGCTGTGGTTGGGATTGAAGATGGGGTTGTGGTGGGGATGATGGTGGGTATTTTGAGGCGCCAGTCGTACAGGGGTCCTGGACAGGCAGAGGCACAACGATATTAGTTGTTTGTGGGGGTTCGGATCTGGGAGCTTTGGGGTGTTGCCCATTGTCTTGCCCTTTGATCATCATCATACTCCCCTTGAATTGCCCTCTCCTTGTCTGTACCCCTTGCCTGGCGCCTCCTATGGGTGAAAGAGGAGCAGATGTAATTATGTCTCTTAATAGTATTGATACATTACCCTGTACTTTTTTGCAGTTTGTGTTTTGTTTAATAGGTGTGACTGTAGGTGTACTGGTTTCTGTTTGACTGTTGGCTGTGTGGTGAACCTGGGCTATGATAAGAGTGGCTGCTTTGGTTTCTGTTTGACTGTTGACTGTGTGGTGAACCTGGGCTATGATAGGAGTGGCTGCTTTGGTTTCTGTTTGACTGTTGACTGTGTGGTGAACCTGGGCTATGATAGGAGTGGCTGCTTTGGGAGTAGGGGGACCCACTGGGCTTTTCCATTTCTCCTCTTCAGTTATAGGGGTTGCTATTCTTACCTCTCCTTTTTGATTGGAAAGGGAAGAATCAGTGAAAGTGGATGTTGAGGGTAGGGAGTGGAGATGTGTTTTTGAAAGAGTCTGTATGCGAAGGTTATAGGTTTCACTCAGGGTCGGTTGTTTTCCCAGTGATAGTGTCCGTAAGTATGATGGTTGTCTTTTTGGCAGGGGCTTTGATAAAGGTGGAAATTCCTCTGTTGAGGAGAGAGGGGGCACTGGGGTTGGAGTTGGTATCGTTGGTGGGGAAATTTGTAGTGGGGTGTGTTCTATTGCTGGAAGTGTATGTGGTTGGTCTCGTATTGTGTTTGTCCGTATAGTTGTTAGTTGGGGAGAGGAAGAGGCCTGAGGGAGTTCCAAAATGGTTTCCACTCTAGTGATGGTGGTGGGTGTCAGTTTATGCTTGTACCTCTTATGTGCCCAGCCTATTGCGATTGTCAGTGCCAAAGTGTTGGGTGTGTTTATTTGTTGTTTAACCAGCATTTGCATGTCTGGATAAAAAAAATGTACCCGATTTAATCTGGTTACTAATCCTACCCAGTAACTAGAATATGCATATACTTATTATATATGGATAGAAAACACTCTAAAGTTTCCAAAACTGTTTGAATGGTGTCTGTGAGTATAACAGAACTCATTTGGCAGGCAAAACCCTGAGACATTTTCTGACAGGAAGTGGATACCTGATGTGTTGTATTGACTTTAAACCTATCCCATTGAAAAACACAGGGGTTTAGGAATATTTTGGCACTTCCTATTGCTTCCACTAGATGTCACCAGCCTTTACAAAGTGTTTTGAGTCTTCTGGAGGGAGATCTGACCGAACAAGAGCCATGGAACGATGATGTCCCATTAGACACCTGGCGCGCGAGTTCATGTTGGGTACCCTCGTTCCAATACGTTATAAAAGAGTATGCATTCGTCCACCTTGAATATTATTCATGTTCTGGTTAAAAAAGGCCCTAATGATTTATGCTATACAACGTTTGACATGTTTGAACGAACGGAAATATATTTTTTCCCCTCGTTCATGACGAGAAGTCCGGCTGGCTTACATCATGTGCTAACGAGACGGAGATTTTTGGACATAAATGATGAGCTTTTTTGAACAAAACTACATTCGTTATGGACCTGTGATACCTGGAAGTGACATCTGATGAAGAGAATCAAAGGTAATGGATTATTTACATAGTATTTTCGATTTTAGATCTCCCCAACATGACGTCTAGTCTGTATCGCAACGCGTATTTTTCTGGGCGCAGTGCTCAGATTATTGCAAAGTGTGATTTCCCAGTAAGGTTATTTTTAAATCTGGCAAGTTGATTGCGTTCAAGAGATGTAAATCTATAATATTTTACCAATGTTTTCTAATTTTAATTATTTAATTTGTGACGCTGACTTGACTGCCGGTTATTGGAGGGAAACGATTTCCTCAACATCAATGCCATAGTAAAACGCTGTTTTTGGATATAAATATGAACTTGATAGAACTAAAAATGCATGCATTGTCTAACATAATGTCCTAGGAGTGTCATCTGATGGAGATTGTAAAAGGTTAGTGCATCATTTTAGCTGGTTTTATGGTTTTGGTGACCCTGTCTTTGACTTGACAAAACATTACACACAACTCTTGTAAATGTACTGTCCTAACATACTCTAAATTTATGCTTTCGCCATAAAACCTTTTTGAAATCGTAAAACGTGGTTAGATTAAGGAGATGTTTATCTTTCAAATGGTGTAAAATAGTTGTATTTTTGAAAAATTTGAATTTTGACATTTATTTGGATTCAAATTTGCCGCTCTTGAAATGCACCTGCTGTTGATGGAGTGCACCACGGGTGGCACGCTAGCGTCCCACCTAGCCCCAAGAGGTTAATGGTGTGGGTGACTGACTGGTAATGTGTCTGTAGTATGTACATGTTGTTTTGCATCCACTGGTGTGTGTTCTGTGATAATTTTATTGTGGTGTAGTCTGTGGGTGAAGATGGTTTAATAAAGTTGGTGACACGATGCACCTGTCTCATCATACCAGTAGGGAATACATGATTTTTAAGTGCCTTCTCCACCACTTCCATGTGGTGGAGAACCGGACAGTGTAAATCAAAAAAGCAGGATAATACTATATTTAGAATAGAAGATGTGAAGGCCTGAACAGCACGGGACGTTGTGTGCTGCTCAGGACCAGTCCTTACCACTTTGTTATTTTGTTGACCGGGTTATTGAAATATGAAGGTGGCGATGAGGTTGCCGATTGTGTCTTGGCGTTCCAGGGCTGGAGCTGTGATCCGTTTTCCTTTCGCCGTGTTCTTTGTAAGCCGGGTTATTGCGATATGGAGATGGAGATGAGGTTACCGATTGTTTCTTAGCGTTCCTGCGTTCAAGGGCTGGGGCTGTAATCCGTTGTTCTTTGTGAGTCCAATCCTGTTAAAAGATCTCGTTCCAGAGGTTAAAGTCACGATTGTTTCCCCAAGTGTCTATGCACTTTAGGCAATGAGCTCCCCCTTACCCCTCCACATCTTAACTCTAAAACGTAACTTTTAATATTATTAGTTAAAATCAAAAGATGATTAAAAACCAAGCAATGTTAAAATCCACTGTGAAGTCCTGTTTCAAAAACCCTGACGTTTCGCAGAATTTTCTGCTTCTTCAGAGGGATCTTTTCCTCGACTGAGAACCCCGTACCTTTTAAAATGGGAGCAATTAGGAGGGAAACACCCAATCACTGCTCCCAATCTGGGCGTTTCTATCTTTCTGTTACCCTATTGGTTCAATTTATCAGACACCCAAATAGACACTCAAAGGCGGGAGAGTGATGGCATTACGTGGGCTTATATATGTTAAACTCCTCTTTCTTCTATTTGCTTTTCAGTTCAGTTTCCAGACTTTGTTATAAATTAACCTGGCAATATCCCCAGCCATACTTTCTATCCATTAAATATCCTTTGTCCTGATAGTCCCCCATTTTCCCCCGTATTTCCCTCTCTGATACTTTACTTCCCTAACTTTCCCTCCCTATTCTGTCCCTATATTGTTATTCTGTTCAGTTCTATTACATTTTCTATTATTCTGTACTTTTGTATTTCTTAGTTGTTGTATGTGGTTCTGTATATGAATACCATGCTATTCCTCTAGTACAATGAGACAAATCAAAGAAATAAAAGATAATAATGATAACAGTGTTGGGGGAAAGAAGAGTGATTCAATGTTATATATTGCGGTAATTCACAAGCGCTATTGCTCTCCCGGTGGGTGCGAACGTGAATGACCCGTGGGCAGCTGAGGCGCAACACGCCGCACAAGGAGCAGAAGCCAGCACCTGGAGGCAGTACTACACCTGTAGAAGGATAAACCAGGGATGGCACGGGCAAGGGTTAGGTTTTGAATATAATTGTGTTTCATATCAACTAGCTTGTTTTACGGTGCACAGGCCTATCTCCTGTTCATCCCTCTCCTTCTGATGATGTTATTATATTTAGGTGTAGTACTTAAAATTGCCTGTAGATGTCCTCCTAAGATCATAAATAGACTAAAATGAGTTCTAAAATGCCTTTTTCTGTGTGACAGTACAGGAGCTGATGTGGTGAGATTAATTCAACCAGTGTTGTTAAATATGAACATAAAAGCAATATTGTGCATTTAGTTGGTTTTATTGTTTTATTCTGTTAAAAGAATGAGATTAAGAGAGGTGGATGGTTTGATGTGGTCTGTGAGGGTTGGATGAATGGGAGAGAGGACTGCCAATGTGTTTTTTTTTTAATGGTTCTTAAAAATCGTTTTGAATATCCTCTTCTTCTGATTGCATTGAATAGTGTATTTATTGCATAATCCAGGTCTTGCTTGCAAGATGATATCCTGTAGAACCGTATGATTTGTGATTTTATTATTCCCTTAAATGTATGTTTAGGATGGTAACTGTGTTTATGGAGTAAAGCATGTGTGTCTGTTGGTTTGAAGTAGACTCTAGTGTGTAGTGTTTTCTGTGGTTGATTGTTATTACTGAAAAACACTGTTGTGTCTAAGAAGTTGACTTCTTGCGGATGAATTGTGTATTTAACCTTAATTGATGAATGATGGCTGTTGAGAATGTTCATAAAGTCTGTGAATAATTGGATGTCGTGGGGCCAGGCTCCTATTATGTCGTCTAAAAACCGGTAATAAAAAGTGGGTTGATATGGCCAGTGCCTCTCTCTCCCATTCAGCCATGTATATGTTGGCGTAAGCAGGTGCGAATTTTTTGCCCATAGCTGTTCCCTCCACCTGCAGGTAATAGTGATCGTTGAATAAAAAGTCATTGCTAGTCAGGCTGATTTCTAATAGTTGTAATATTTCTGTGTCCGGTCTAGTGTTGTCTGGGTATCTCTTAAAGATATTTCTAATTGCTTGTATTCCTGTTGCTGTATTTATATTAGTATACAGGCTATCAATATCTATGGTGAATATGTGTGTGTTGGAGGGAACAACTATGGGTCCAATCCTCTCCATGAAGTGATGTGTCCCTGAGAAAGCTGGGGTGCCTGGTGGAGAGAGGGTTAATATAATGATCTATGTATTGTGAAATGTTATAGGATTCACTATTGCAGTCTGACACAATCGGTCTGCCAGGAGGAACTTCAAAGGGAATTGTCCATGTCCCTGGTTCCTTGTGTACTTTTAACAGTAAGTAGAATAGTCTAGGTCGTGGAGTATCTGTGCCATAGAGAAAGTCCCGTTGTTTTGCTGTGATGTAGTGTTGGTCGTAGAGTCTTTTTATTATTGTCCTTAACTGTGTCTGTGTCTGTGGTTGTATACTATTTTCTATTGGTTTATAATGTTTGGTGTTGGATAGCTGTCTGTTGGCTTCATACATGTATTGATGTTTATCCAATATTACTATTTTTGAACCTTTATCTGCTGGTTTGATGATTATGTGTGGGTTATTTTTAAGTTGTTGTATTGCCTGTCTTTCTACGTGTGTGAGGTTATCCTCCCTATCCGTGTGAATCTGGTGGTTGTGAAGTGTGTTCTTGTCTGTTCTGATTAATCTCCTGATTCTACCATCTATCTGGGAGGTTTTAGGTTCCCAGGTAGATGGTAAGGTAAATGGTTGGTGGTTGTCGTCTGTGTTATAGTCAAAGTAGTCCAACAGTTTAAGTCTTCTATGATATTTGTGAGTGTCCCTTTGAAGTTCCTCCCAATCAAATTTGTTTGGGCGAGGGATGAATGTCAACCCTCTCTCCAGGAGCTTTACCTGTGCTGCTGTGGGTATGAAGGATTTGGAAAGATTCATGATATTAGATGTTGACTGGTCCACTGCTCCCCCTGGTGGAGGATCTGCACCGGTTATTAGGGAAGGAGAGAGATTGAAAGAAAGATTATTTCTATCCAGACTGTGGCTTGTGGTTAATGTAAATTTAACTGTCTGCACCAGTGTTGAAAGATGAGGTCTGCTGTGGTGGATGTCCAGTGTATGAGATCTGTTGTTGTATGAAATGTATCTTGTGGAATCTCTAATAGGGTTGGGAAGTTAGTGGTAATATAAGCATTGATGAGCTTAAGGTTTCTCTTCTGCTGTGAAGTAAGAAGAGGTGAATGGCTGATGACAGGAATGTATATTGTTGCGTTTGGAAATGTTTTCTTTGCCTCCTTGTGCATACCTGACAACTGTTTTAATGATGTTTGGAATGGGTCGTGATCCTTGTTGTTCAAACCCACCGAGATAACAACAGTCGCCGTGTCTGTATGTATGGGGGTTTTCTCCAGTACCTTTGTGAAATGATAGAATGTTGCCCCTGGATAACTGTCGACTTGGATGTTGGGGTTATTGAATGGTGGGATCCGGTTGAGGTTTGAGTCTCCTATGATGAGTATTGGTGTGTGTCCTTCAATGTTCCAATCTGTCACCTTATAATTCGGCCTAGCTTTGTGATAGAAGGGTTTTTGGGGAGGGTGTGTGGGTTTGGGCTGTGGTTGGGATTGAAGATGGGGTTGTGGTGGGGATGATGGTGGGTATTTTGAGGCGCCAGTCGTACAGGGGTCCTGGACAGGCAGAGGCACAACGATATTAGTTGTTTGTGGGGGTTCGGATCTGGGAGCTTTGGGGTGTTGCCCATTGTCTTGCCCTTTGATCATCATCATACTCCCCTTGAATTGCCCTCTCCTTGTCTGTACCCCTTGCCTGGCGCCTCCTATGGGTGAAAGAGGAGCAGATGTAATTATGTCTCTTAATAGTATTGATACATTACCCTGTACTTTTTTGCAGTTTGTGTTTTGTTTAATAGGTGTGACTGTAGGTGTACTGGTTTCTGTTTGACTGTTGGCTGTGTGGTGAACCTGGGCTATGATAAGAGTGGCTGCTTTGGTTTCTGTTTGACTGTTGACTGTGTGGTGAACCTGGGCTATGATAGGAGTGGCTGCTTTGGTTTCTGTTTGACTGTTGACTGTGTGGTGAACCTGGGCTATGATAGGAGTGGCTGCTTTGGGAGTAGGGGGACCCACTGGGCTTTTCCATTTCTCCTCTTCAGTTATAGGGGTTGCTATTCTTACCTCTCCTTTTTGATTGGAAAGGGAAGAATCAGTGAAAGTGGATGTTGAGGGTAGGGAGTGGAGATGTGTTTTTGAAAGAGTCTGTATGCGAAGGTTATAGGTTTCACTCAGGGTCGGTTGTTTTCCCAGTGATAGTGTCCGTAAGTATGATGGTTGTCTTTTTGGCAGGGGCTTTGATAAAGGTGGAAATTCCTCTGTTGAGGAGAGAGGGGGCACTGGGGTTGGAGTTGGTATCGTTGGTGGGGAAATTTGTAGTGGGGTGTGTTCTATTGCTGGAAGTGTATGTGGTTGGTCTCGTATTGTGTTTGTCCGTATAGTTGTTAGTTGGGGAGAGGAAGAGGCCTGAGGGAGTTCCAAAATGGTTTCCACTCTAGTGATGGTGGTGGGTGTCAGTTTATGCTTGTACCTCTTATGTGCCCAGCCTATTGCGATTGTCAGTGCCAAAGTGTTGGGTGTGTTTATTTGTTGTTTAACCAGCATTTGCATGTCTGGATAAAAAAAATGTACCCGATTTAATCTGGTTACTAATCCTACCCAGTAACTAGAATATGCATATACTTATTATATATGGATAGAAAACACTCTAAAGTTTCCAAAACTGTTTGAATGGTGTCTGTGAGTATAACAGAACTCATTTGGCAGGCAAAACCCTGAGACATTTTCTGACAGGAAGTGGATACCTGATGTGTTGTATTGACTTTAAACCTATCCCATTGAAAAACACAGGGGTTTAGGAATATTTTGGCACTTCCTATTGCTTCCACTAGATGTCACCAGCCTTTACAAAGTGTTTTGAGTCTTCTGGAGGGAGATCTGACCGAACAAGAGCCATGGAACGATGATGTCCCATTAGACACCTGGCGCGCGAGTTCATGTTGGGTACCCTCGTTCCAATACGTTATAAAAGAGTATGCATTCGTCCACCTTGAATATTATTCATGTTCTGGTTAAAAAAGGCCCTAATGATTTATGCTATACAACGTTTGACATGTTTGAACGAACGGAAATATATTTTTTCCCCTCGTTCATGACGAGAAGTCCGGCTGGCTTACATCATGTGCTAACGAGACGGAGATTTTTGGACATAAATGATGAGCTTTTTTGAACAAAACTACATTCGTTATGGACCTGTGATACCTGGAAGTGACATCTGATGAAGAGAATCAAAGGTAATGGATTATTTACATAGTATTTTCGATTTTAGATCTCCCCAACATGACGTCTAGTCTGTATCGCAACGCGTATTTTTCTGGGCGCAGTGCTCAGATTATTGCAAAGTGTGATTTCCCAGTAAGGTTATTTTTAAATCTGGCAAGTTGATTGCGTTCAAGAGATGTAAATCTATAATATTTTACCAATGTTTTCTAATTTTAATTATTTAATTTGTGACGCTGACTTGACTGCCGGTTATTGGAGGGAAACGATTTCCTCAACATCAATGCCATAGTAAAACGCTGTTTTTGGATATAAATATGAACTTGATAGAACTAAAAATGCATGCATTGTCTAACATAATGTCCTAGGAGTGTCATCTGATGGAGATTGTAAAAGGTTAGTGCATCATTTTAGCTGGTTTTATGGTTTTGGTGACCCTGTCTTTGACTTGACAAAACATTACACACAACTCTTGTAAATGTACTGTCCTAACATACTCTAAATTTATGCTTTCGCCATAAAACCTTTTTGAAATCGTAAAACGTGGTTAGATTAAGGAGATGTTTATCTTTCAAATGGTGTAAAATAGTTGTATTTTTGAAAAATTTGAATTTTGACATTTATTTGGATTCAAATTTGCCGCTCTTGAAATGCACCTGCTGTTGATGGAGTGCACCACGGGTGGCACGCTAGCGTCCCACCTAGCCCCAAGAGGTTAATGGTGTGGGTGACTGACTGGTAATGTGTCTGTAGTATGTACATGTTGTTTTGCATCCACTGGTGTGTGTTCTGTGATAATTTTATTGTGGTGTAGTCTGTGGGTGAAGATGGTTTAATAAAGTTGGTGACACGATGCACCTGTCTCATCATACCAGTAGGGAATACATGATTTTTAAGTGCCTTCTCCACCACTTCCATGTGGTGGAGAACCGGACAGTGTAAATCAAAAAAGCAGGATAATACTATATTTAGAATAGAAGATGTGAAGGCCTGAACAGCACGGGACGTTGTGTGCTGCTCAGGACCAGTCCTTACCACTTTGTTATTTTGTTGACCGGGTTATTGAAATATGAAGGTGGCGATGAGGTTGCCGATTGTGTCTTGGCGTTCCAGGGCTGGAGCTGTGATCCGTTTTCCTTTCGCCGTGTTCTTTGTAAGCCGGGTTATTGCGATATGGAGATGGAGATGAGGTTACCGATTGTTTCTTAGCGTTCCTGCGTTCAAGGGCTGGGGCTGTAATCCGTTGTTCTTTGTGAGTCCAATCCTGTTAAAAGATCTCGTTCCAGAGGTTAAAGTCACGATTGTTTCCCCAAGTGTCTATGCACTTTAGGCAATGAGCTCCCCCTTACCCCTCCACATCTTAACTCTAAAACGTAACTTTTAATATTATTAGTTAAAATCAAAAGATGATTAAAAACCAAGCAATGTTAAAATCCACTGTGAAGTCCTGTTTCAAAAACCCTGACGTTTCGCAGAATTTTCTGCTTCTTCAGAGGGATCTTTTCCTCGACTGAGAACCCCGTACCTTTTAAAATGGGAGCAATTAGGAGGGAAACACCCAATCACTGCTCCCAATCTGGGCGTTTCTATCTTTCTGTTACCCTATTGGTTCAATTTATCAGACACCCAAATAGACACTCAAAGGCGGGAGAGTGATGGCATTACGTGGGCTTATATATGTTAAACTCCTCTTTCTTCTATTTGCTTTTCAGTTCAGTTTCCAGACTTTGTTATAAATTAACCTGGCAATATCCCCAGCCATACTTTCTATCCATTAAATATCCTTTGTCCTGATAGTCCCCCATTTTCCCCCGTATTTCCCTCTCTGATACTTTACTTCCCTAACTTTCCCTCCCTATTCTGTCCCTATATTGTTATTCTGTTCAGTTCTATTACATTTTCTATTATTCTGTACTTTTGTATTTCTTAGTTGTTGTATGTGGTTCTGTATATGAATACCATGCTATTCCTCTAGTACAATGAGACAAATCAAAGAAATAAAAGATAATAATGATAACAGTGTTGGGGGAAAGAAGAGTGATTCAATGTTATATATTGCGGTAATTCACAAGCGCTATTGCTCTCCCGGTGGGTGCGAACGTGAATGACCCGTGGGCAGCTGAGGCGCAACACGCCGCACAAGGAGCAGAAGCCAGCACCTGGAGGCAGTACTACACCTGTAGAAGGATAAACCAGGGATGGCACGGGCAAGGGTTAGGTTTTGAATATAATTGTGTTTCATATCAACTAGCTTGTTTTACGGTGCACAGGCCTATCTCCTGTTCATCCCTCTCCTTCTGATGATGTTATTATATTTAGGTGTAGTACTTAAAATTGCCTGTAGATGTCCTCCTAAGATCATAAATAGACTAAAATGAGTTCTAAAATGCCTTTTTCTGTGTGACAGTACAGGAGCTGATGTGGTGAGATTAATTCAACCAGTGTTGTTAAATATGAACATAAAAGCAATATTGTGCATTTAGTTGGTTTTATTGTTTTATTCTGTTAAAAGAATGAGATTAAGAGAGGTGGATGGTTTGATGTGGTCTGTGAGGGTTGGATGAATGGGAGAGAGGACTGCCAATGTGTTTTTTTTTTAATGGTTCTTAAAAATCGTTTTGAATATCCTCTTCTTCTGATTGCATTGAATAGTGTATTTATTGCATAATCCAGGTCTTGCTTGCAAGATGATATCCTGTAGAACCGTATGATTTGTGATTTTATTATTCCCTTAAATGTATGTTTAGGATGGTAACTGTGTTTATGGAGTAAAGCATGTGTGTCTGTTGGTTTGAAGTAGACTCTAGTGTGTAGTGTTTTCTGTGGTTGATTGTTATTACTGAAAAACACTGTTGTGTCTAAGAAGTTGACTTCTTGCGGATGAATTGTGTATTTAACCTTAATTGATGAATGATGGCTGTTGAGAATGTTCATAAAGTCTGTGAATAATTGGATGTCGTGGGGCCAGGCTCCTATTATGTCGTCTAAAAACCGGTAATAAAAAGTGGGTTGATATGGCCAGTGCCTCTCTCTCCCATTCAGCCATGTATATGTTGGCGTAAGCAGGTGCGAATTTTTTGCCCATAGCTGTTCCCTCCACCTGCAGGTAATAGTGATCGTTGAATAAAAAGTCATTGCTAGTCAGGCTGATTTCTAATAGTTGTAATATTTCTGTGTCCGGTCTAGTGTTGTCTGGGTATCTCTTAAAGATATTTCTAATTGCTTGTATTCCTGTTGCTGTATTTATATTAGTATACAGGCTATCAATATCTATGGTGAATATGTGTGTGTTGGAGGGAACAACTATGGGTCCAATCCTCTCCATGAAGTGATGTGTCCCTGAGAAAGCTGGGGTGCCTGGTGGAGAGAGGGTTAATATAATGATCTATGTATTGTGAAATGTTATAGGATTCACTATTGCAGTCTGACACAATCGGTCTGCCAGGAGGAACTTCAAAGGGAATTGTCCATGTCCCTGGTTCCTTGTGTACTTTTAACAGTAAGTAGAATAGTCTAGGTCGTGGAGTATCTGTGCCATAGAGAAAGTCCCGTTGTTTTGCTGTGATGTAGTGTTGGTCGTAGAGTCTTTTTATTATTGTCCTTAACTGTGTCTGTGTCTGTGGTTGTATACTATTTTCTATTGGTTTATAATGTTTGGTGTTGGATAGCTGTCTGTTGGCTTCATACATGTATTGATGTTTATCCAATATTACTATTTTTGAACCTTTATCTGCTGGTTTGATGATTATGTGTGGGTTATTTTTAAGTTGTTGTATTGCCTGTCTTTCTACGTGTGTGAGGTTATCCTCCCTATCCGTGTGAATCTGGTGGTTGTGAAGTGTGTTCTTGTCTGTTCTGATTAATCTCCTGATTCTACCATCTATCTGGGAGGTTTTAGGTTCCCAGGTAGATGGTAAGGTAAATGGTTGGTGGTTGTCGTCTGTGTTATAGTCAAAGTAGTCCAACAGTTTAAGTCTTCTATGATATTTGTGAGTGTCCCTTTGAAGTTCCTCCCAATCAAATTTGTTTGGGCGAGGGATGAATGTCAACCCTCTCTCCAGGAGCTTTACCTGTGCTGCTGTGGGTATGAAGGATTTGGAAAGATTCATGATATTAGATGTTGACTGGTCCACTGCTCCCCCTGGTGGAGGATCTGCACCGGTTATTAGGGAAGGAGAGAGATTGAAAGAAAGATTATTTCTATCCAGACTGTGGCTTGTGGTTAATGTAAATTTAACTGTCTGCACCAGTGTTGAAAGATGAGGTCTGCTGTGGTGGATGTCCAGTGTATGAGATCTGTTGTTGTATGAAATGTATCTTGTGGAATCTCTAATAGGGTTGGGAAGTTAGTGGTAATATAAGCATTGATGAGCTTAAGGTTTCTCTTCTGCTGTGAAGTAAGAAGAGGTGAATGGCTGATGACAGGAATGTATATTGTTGCGTTTGGAAATGTTTTCTTTGCCTCCTTGTGCATACCTGACAACTGTTTTAATGATGTTTGGAATGGGTCGTGATCCTTGTTGTTCAAACCCACCGAGATAACAACAGTCGCCGTGTCTGTATGTATGGGGGTTTTCTCCAGTACCTTTGTGAAATGATAGAATGTTGCCCCTGGATAACTGTCGACTTGGATGTTGGGGTTATTGAATGGTGGGATCCGGTTGAGGTTTGAGTCTCCTATGATGAGTATTGGTGTGTGTCCTTCAATGTTCCAATCTGTCACCTTATAATTCGGCCTAGCTTTGTGATAGAAGGGTTTTTGGGGAGGGTGTGTGGGTTTGGGCTGTGGTTGGGATTGAAGATGGGGTTGTGGTGGGGATGATGGTGGGTATTTTGAGGCGCCAGTCGTACAGGGGTCCTGGACAGGCAGAGGCACAACGATATTAGTTGTTTGTGGGGGTTCGGATCTGGGAGCTTTGGGGTGTTGCCCATTGTCTTGCCCTTTGATCATCATCATACTCCCCTTGAATTGCCCTCTCCTTGTCTGTACCCCTTGCCTGGCGCCTCCTATGGGTGAAAGAGGAGCAGATGTAATTATGTCTCTTAATAGTATTGATACATTACCCTGTACTTTTTTGCAGTTTGTGTTTTGTTTAATAGGTGTGACTGTAGGTGTACTGGTTTCTGTTTGACTGTTGGCTGTGTGGTGAACCTGGGCTATGATAAGAGTGGCTGCTTTGGTTTCTGTTTGACTGTTGACTGTGTGGTGAACCTGGGCTATGATAGGAGTGGCTGCTTTGGTTTCTGTTTGACTGTTGACTGTGTGGTGAACCTGGGCTATGATAGGAGTGGCTGCTTTGGGAGTAGGGGGACCCACTGGGCTTTTCCATTTCTCCTCTTCAGTTATAGGGGTTGCTATTCTTACCTCTCCTTTTTGATTGGAAAGGGAAGAATCAGTGAAAGTGGATGTTGAGGGTAGGGAGTGGAGATGTGTTTTTGAAAGAGTCTGTATGCGAAGGTTATAGGTTTCACTCAGGGTCGGTTGTTTTCCCAGTGATAGTGTCCGTAAGTATGATGGTTGTCTTTTTGGCAGGGGCTTTGATAAAGGTGGAAATTCCTCTGTTGAGGAGAGAGGGGGCACTGGGGTTGGAGTTGGTATCGTTGGTGGGGAAATTTGTAGTGGGGTGTGTTCTATTGCTGGAAGTGTATGTGGTTGGTCTCGTATTGTGTTTGTCCGTATAGTTGTTAGTTGGGGAGAGGAAGAGGCCTGAGGGAGTTCCAAAATGGTTTCCACTCTAGTGATGGTGGTGGGTGTCAGTTTATGCTTGTACCTCTTATGTGCCCAGCCTATTGCGATTGTCAGTGCCAAAGTGTTGGGTGTGTTTATTTGTTGTTTAACCAGCATTTGCATGTCTGGATAAAAAAAATGTACCCGATTTAATCTGGTTACTAATCCTACCCAGTAACTAGAATATGCATATACTTATTATATATGGATAGAAAACACTCTAAAGTTTCCAAAACTGTTTGAATGGTGTCTGTGAGTATAACAGAACTCATTTGGCAGGCAAAACCCTGAGACATTTTCTGACAGGAAGTGGATACCTGATGTGTTGTATTGACTTTAAACCTATCCCATTGAAAAACACAGGGGTTTAGGAATATTTTGGCACTTCCTATTGCTTCCACTAGATGTCACCAGCCTTTACAAAGTGTTTTGAGTCTTCTGGAGGGAGATCTGACCGAACAAGAGCCATGGAACGATGATGTCCCATTAGACACCTGGCGCGCGAGTTCATGTTGGGTACCCTCGTTCCAATACGTTATAAAAGAGTATGCATTCGTCCACCTTGAATATTATTCATGTTCTGGTTAAAAAAGGCCCTAATGATTTATGCTATACAACGTTTGACATGTTTGAACGAACGGAAATATATTTTTTCCCCTCGTTCATGACGAGAAGTCCGGCTGGCTTACATCATGTGCTAACGAGACGGAGATTTTTGGACATAAATGATGAGCTTTTTTGAACAAAACTACATTCGTTATGGACCTGTGATACCTGGAAGTGACATCTGATGAAGAGAATCAAAGGTAATGGATTATTTACATAGTATTTTCGATTTTAGATCTCCCCAACATGACGTCTAGTCTGTATCGCAACGCGTATTTTTCTGGGCGCAGTGCTCAGATTATTGCAAAGTGTGATTTCCCAGTAAGGTTATTTTTAAATCTGGCAAGTTGATTGCGTTCAAGAGATGTAAATCTATAATATTTTACCAATGTTTTCTAATTTTAATTATTTAATTTGTGACGCTGACTTGACTGCCGGTTATTGGAGGGAAACGATTTCCTCAACATCAATGCCATAGTAAAACGCTGTTTTTGGATATAAATATGAACTTGATAGAACTAAAAATGCATGCATTGTCTAACATAATGTCCTAGGAGTGTCATCTGATGGAGATTGTAAAAGGTTAGTGCATCATTTTAGCTGGTTTTATGGTTTTGGTGACCCTGTCTTTGACTTGACAAAACATTACACACAACTCTTGTAAATGTACTGTCCTAACATACTCTAAATTTATGCTTTCGCCATAAAACCTTTTTGAAATCGTAAAACGTGGTTAGATTAAGGAGATGTTTATCTTTCAAATGGTGTAAAATAGTTGTATTTTTGAAAAATTTGAATTTTGACATTTATTTGGATTCAAATTTGCCGCTCTTGAAATGCACCTGCTGTTGATGGAGTGCACCACGGGTGGCACGCTAGCGTCCCACCTAGCCCCAAGAGGTTAATGGTGTGGGTGACTGACTGGTAATGTGTCTGTAGTATGTACATGTTGTTTTGCATCCACTGGTGTGTGTTCTGTGATAATTTTATTGTGGTGTAGTCTGTGGGTGAAGATGGTTTAATAAAGTTGGTGACACGATGCACCTGTCTCATCATACCAGTAGGGAATACATGATTTTTAAGTGCCTTCTCCACCACTTCCATGTGGTGGAGAACCGGACAGTGTAAATCAAAAAAGCAGGATAATACTATATTTAGAATAGAAGATGTGAAGGCCTGAACAGCACGGGACGTTGTGTGCTGCTCAGGACCAGTCCTTACCACTTTGTTATTTTGTTGACCGGGTTATTGAAATATGAAGGTGGCGATGAGGTTGCCGATTGTGTCTTGGCGTTCCAGGGCTGGAGCTGTGATCCGTTTTCCTTTCGCCGTGTTCTTTGTAAGCCGGGTTATTGCGATATGGAGATGGAGATGAGGTTACCGATTGTTTCTTAGCGTTCCTGCGTTCAAGGGCTGGGGCTGTAATCCGTTGTTCTTTGTGAGTCCAATCCTGTTAAAAGATCTCGTTCCAGAGGTTAAAGTCACGATTGTTTCCCCAAGTGTCTATGCACTTTAGGCAATGAGCTCCCCCTTACCCCTCCACATCTTAACTCTAAAACGTAACTTTTAATATTATTAGTTAAAATCAAAAGATGATTAAAAACCAAGCAATGTTAAAATCCACTGTGAAGTCCTGTTTCAAAAACCCTGACGTTTCGCAGAATTTTCTGCTTCTTCAGAGGGATCTTTTCCTCGACTGAGAACCCCGTACCTTTTAAAATGGGAGCAATTAGGAGGGAAACACCCAATCACTGCTCCCAATCTGGGCGTTTCTATCTTTCTGTTACCCTATTGGTTCAATTTATCAGACACCCAAATAGACACTCAAAGGCGGGAGAGTGATGGCATTACGTGGGCTTATATATGTTAAACTCCTCTTTCTTCTATTTGCTTTTCAGTTCAGTTTCCAGACTTTGTTATAAATTAACCTGGCAATATCCCCAGCCATACTTTCTATCCATTAAATATCCTTTGTCCTGATAGTCCCCCATTTTCCCCCGTATTTCCCTCTCTGATACTTTACTTCCCTAACTTTCCCTCCCTATTCTGTCCCTATATTGTTATTCTGTTCAGTTCTATTACATTTTCTATTATTCTGTACTTTTGTATTTCTTAGTTGTTGTATGTGGTTCTGTATATGAATACCATGCTATTCCTCTAGTACAATGAGACAAATCAAAGAAATAAAAGATAATAATGATAACAGTGTTGGGGGAAAGAAGAGTGATTCAATGTTATATATTGCGGTAATTCACAAGCGCTATTGCTCTCCCGGTGGGTGCGAACGTGAATGACCCGTGGGCAGCTGAGGCGCAACACGCCGCACAAGGAGCAGAAGCCAGCACCTGGAGGCAGTACTACACCTGTAGAAGGATAAACCAGGGATGGCACGGGCAAGGGTTAGGTTTTGAATATAATTGTGTTTCATATCAACTAGCTTGTTTTACGGTGCACAGGCCTATCTCCTGTTCATCCCTCTCCTTCTGATGATGTTATTATATTTAGGTGTAGTACTTAAAATTGCCTGTAGATGTCCTCCTAAGATCATAAATAGACTAAAATGAGTTCTAAAATGCCTTTTTCTGTGTGACAGTACAGGAGCTGATGTGGTGAGATTAATTCAACCAGTGTTGTTAAATATGAACATAAAAGCAATATTGTGCATTTAGTTGGTTTTATTGTTTTATTCTGTTAAAAGAATGAGATTAAGAGAGGTGGATGGTTTGATGTGGTCTGTGAGGGTTGGATGAATGGGAGAGAGGACTGCCAATGTGTTGTTTTTTTAATGGTTCTTAAAAATCGTTTTGAATATCCTCTTCTTCTGATTGCATTGAATAGTGTATTTATTGCATAATCCAGGTCTTGCTTGCAAGATGATATCCTGTAGAACCGTATGATTTGTGATTTTATTATTCCCTTAAATGTATGTTTAGGATGGTAACTGTGTTTATGGAGTAAAGCATGTGTGTCTGTTGGTTTGAAGTAGACTCTAGTGTGTAGTGTTTTCTGTGGTTGCGGGCACGCGCCTGAGTCTCACAGTACTGTAACCAGCCACTACCCAAACGCGCTACTTTTTTTCAGCCAGAGCCTGCAAAGCCACGATTCAGCTTTTTACCGCCTTCTACCTTAAGAATTGACTGAATGACACAGGGTTGAGTTGCGTGATTTTCACATTCTGCAGGTTGGTTATATTACAATAGCTTTAGGGTGATTTTAACAACTTCCGGTTGCTCCAGGAAGCTTAGAATCGACACAGGTAGACCTCACAGTAGCCTGATGGATTGTTATAGAAGACAGGTTCATAAGGCATTCATAACCCACATAGACTTCAGGTTGAATTTAGGAGAATAGTCAATGTATTCCTATGGGGAGAGAAGTCATTGCACACTGTTTGATCTAAACACCTTCTTTAAACTATGAAGGGTTAATGCCACAGGGTCAAGGTTAGGCTTGCACAGATCGAGAGGACCTCAGGAATGCTCCTGAGGTTGAATTGTGCTTCTAACCCTAACGGTTCTCTCACTGTCACCCAAAAGCACTCGACATTTTGGGGCAGGCTTCATTTGGGCCTAGTTTTTCTCACGGTCATTGCCCTCAGACCGAGCAAGCTACGGTCAAGCGGGGCATCTCGTTGAACTCGTCTCAGCCTAAAGATAATGGTAATGCCATTTGCAGGCTCTGTGTGTCTTTAAGCACCGCACTCTGTCACTCCATCCTTGCTGTGTGTGTGAGTGTGTGTGTGTGTGTGTGTGTTTGTTTGTGTGTGAGAGCTTTTCTTTGACATCTGATGGGAAAAATGACTTTTCATGAGGGTTACCTAGTCAAACATATGAAGTTTTGGAAAGATGTGACTTTTCTAACCCTTCAAAACAGCTACTCTGACCCCTATTTAAGGCACTTCCGGTTGTCACAGGAAGCGTATACTCGACACACGTTGTCTTTGGGGTAGGCATAAACAGAATCCTGAATATGAAGTCTCTACCTTAACCTCTTATATCTAGACGTTCCGCTAGCGGAACACCTGCTCCAATGATAGGCGTGGCGCGAATTACAAATTCCTCAAAAATACAAAAAATTCAATTTTTCAAACATATGACTTTCACTATGACTATTTCACTATTCACTATTTCACTGTGTCTGTCTATCCCTGTTCTCCCCTCTGCACAGGCCATACAGACGCTTCACACCGCGTGGCCGCTGCCACTCTAACCTGGTGGTCCCAGCGTGCACGACCCACGTGGAGTTCCAGGTCTCCGGCAGCCTCTGGAACTGCCGGTCTGCGGCCAACAAGGCAGAGTTCATCTCAGCCTATGCTACCCTCCAGTCCCTCGACTTGGCGCTGACGGAAACATGGATTACCACAGGTAACACTGCTACTCCTACTGCTCTCTCCTCGTCTGCCCACGTGTTCTCGCACTGGTCAGCGGGGTGGTGGCACTGGGATCCTCATCTCTGCTAAGTGGACATTCTCTCTTTCTCCCCTGACCCATCTGTCTATCGCCTCCTTTGAATTCCATGCTGTCACAGTTACCAGCTCTTTCAAGCTTAACATCCTTATCATTTATCGCCCTCCAGGTTCCCTTGGAGAGTTCATCAATGAGCTTGACTCCTTGATAAGTTCCTTTCCTGAGGATGGCTGGTGAGCCATCCTCAGGAAAGGAACTTATCAAGGCGTCAAGCTCATTGATGAACTCTCCAAAGGTAGACGAGGGGAGGTTAACGTCACCCAGAACTGTGAGAGGTGTCTCACAGTTCTGGGTGACTTTAACCTCATACATCTAGACGTTCCGCTAGCGGAACACCTGCTCCAATATCCAATGATGGGCGTGGCGCGAAATACAAACTCCTCTAAAATACAAAAACTTCAATTTTTCAAACATATGACTATTTCACAGCATTTTAAAGATAAGACTCTCCTTTATCTAACCACACTGTCCGATTTCAAAAATGCTTTACAACGAAAGCAAAACATTAGATTAGGGTTAGGGTTAGGTTTTGAATATAATTGTGTTTCATATCAACTAGCTTGTTTTACGGTGCACAGGCCCATCTCCTGTTCATCCCTCTCCTTCTGATGATATTATATTTAGGTGTAGTACTTAAAATTGCCTGTAGATGTCCTCCTAAGATCATAAATAGACTAAAATGAGTTCTAAAATGCCTTTTTCTGTGTGACAGTACAGGAGCTGATGTGGTGAGATTAATTCAACCAGTGTTGTTAAATATGAACATAAAAGCAATATTGTGCATTTAGTTGGTTTTATTGTTTTATTCTGTTAAAAGAATGAGATTAAGAGAGGTGGATGGTTTGATGTGGTCTGTGAGGGTTGGATGAATGGGAGAGAGGGCTGCCAATGTGTTGTTTTTAATGGTTCTTAAAAATCGTTTTGAATATCCTCTTCTTCTGATTGCATTGAATAGTGTATTTATTGCATAATCCAGGTCTTGCTTGCAAGATGATATCCTGTAGAACCGTATGATTTGTGATTTTATTATTCCCTTAAATGTATGTTTAGGATGGTAACTGTGTTTATGGAGTAAAGCATGTGTGTCTGTTGGTTTGAAGTAGACTCTAGTGTGTAGTGTTTTCTGTGGTTGATTGTTATTACTGAAAAACACTGTTGTGTCTAAGAAGTTGACTTCTTGCGGATGAATTGTGTATTTAACCTTAATTGATGAATGATGGCTGTTGAGAATGTTCATAAAGTCTGTGAATAATTGGATGTCGTGGGGCCAGGCTCCTATTATGTCGTCTAAAAACCGGTAATAAAAAGTGGGTTGATATGGACACTTGGCCAGTGCCTCTCTCTCCCATTCAGCCATGTATATGTTGGCGTAAGCAGGTGCGAATTTTTTGCCCATAGCTGTTCCCTCCACCTGCAGGTAATAGTGATCGTTGAATAAAAAGTCATTGCTAGTCAGGCTGATTTCTAATAGTTGTAATATTTCTGTGTCCGGTCTAGTGTTGTCTGGGTATCTCTTAAAGATATTTCTAATTGCTTGTATTCCTGTTGCTGTATTTATATTAGTATACAGGCTATCAATATCTATGGTGAATATGTGTGTGTTGGAGGGAACAACTATGGGTCCAATCCTCTCCATGAAGTGATAAGTGTCCCTGAGAAAGCTGGGGTGCCTGGTGGAGAGAGGGTTAATATAATGATCTATGTATTGTGAAATGTTATAGGATTCACTATTGCAGTCTGACACAATCGGTCTGCCAGGAGGAACTTCAAAGGGAATTGTCCATGTCCCTGGTTCCTTGTGTACTTTTAACAGTAAGTAGAATAGTCTAGGTCGTGGAGTATCTGTGCCATAGAGAAAGTCCCGTTGTTTTGCTGTGATGTAGTGTTGGTCGTAGAGTCTTTTTATTATTGTCCTTAACTGTGTCTGTGTCTGTGGTTGTATACTATTTTCTATTGGTTTATAATGTTTGGTGTTGGATAGCTGTCTGTTGGCTTCATACATGTATTGATGTTTATCCAATATTACTATTTTTGAACCTTTATCTGCTGGTTTGATGATTATGTGTGGGTTATTTTTAAGTTGTTGTATTGCCTGTCTTTCTACGTGTGTGAGGTTATCCTCCCTATCCGTGTGAATCTGGTGGTTGTGAAGTGTGTTCTTGTCTGTTCTGATTAATCTCCTGATTCTACCATCTATCTGGGAGGTTTTAGGTTCCCAGGTAGATGGTAAGGTAAATGGTTGGTGGTTGTCGTCTGTGTTATAGTCAAAGTAGTCCAACAGTTTAAGTCTTCTATGATATTTGTGAGTGTCCCTTTGAAGTTCCTCCCAATCAAATTTGTTTGGGCGAGGGATGAATGTCAACCCTCTCTCCAGGAGCTTTACCTGTGCTGCTGTGGGTATGAAGGATTTGGAAAGATTCATGATATTAGATGTTGACTGGTCCACTGCTCCCCCTGGTGGAGGATCTGCACCGGTTATTAGGGAAGGAGAGAGATTGAAAGAAAGATTATTTCTATCCAGACTGTGGCTTGTGGTTAATGTAAATTTAACTGTCTGCACCAGTGTTGAAAGATGAGGTCTGCTGTGGTGGATGTCCAGTGTATGAGATCTGTTGTTGTATGAAATGTATCTTGTGGAATCTCTAATAGGGTTGGGAAGTTAGTGGTAATATAAGCATTGATGAGCTTAAGGTTTCTCTTCTGCTGTGAAGTAAGAAGAGGTGAATGGCTGATGACAGGAATGTATATTGTTGCGTTTGGAAATGTTTTCTTTGCCTCCTTGTGCATACCTGACAACTGTTTTAATGATGTTTGGAATGGGTCGTGATCCTTGTTGTTCAAACCCACCGAGATAACAACAGTCGCCGTGTCTGTATGTATGGGGGTTTTCTCCAGTACCTTTGTGAAATGATAGAATGTTGCCCCTGGATAACTGTCGACTTGGATGTTGGGGTTATTGAATGGTGGGATCCGGTTGAGGTTTGAGTCTCCTATGATGAGTATTGGTGTGTGTCCTTCAATGTTCCAATCTGTCACCTTATAATTCGGCCTAGCTTTGTGATAGAAGGGTTTTTGGGGAGGGTGTGTGGGTTTGGGCTGTGGTTGGGATTGAAGATGGGGTTGTGGTGGGGATGATGGTGGGTATTTTGAGGCGCCAGTCGTACAGGGGTCCTGGACAGGCAGAGGCACAACGATATTAGTTGTTTGTGGGGGTTCGGATCTGGGAGCTTTGGGGTGTTGCCCATTGTCTTGCCCTTTGATCATCATCATACTCCCCTTGAATTGCCCTCTCCTTGTCTGTACCCCTTGCCTGGCGCCTCCTATGGGTGAAAGAGGAGCAGATGTAATTATGTCTCTTAATAGTATTGATACATTACCCTGTACTTTTTTGCAGTTTGTGTTTTGTTTAATAGGTGTGACTGTAGGTGTACTGGTTTCTGTTTGACTGTTGGCTGTGTGGTGAACCTGGGCTATGATAGGAGTGGCTGCTTTGGTTTCTGTTTGACTGTTGACTGTGTGGTGAACCTGGGCTATGATAGGAGTGGCTGCTTTGGTTTCTGTTTGACTGTTGACTGTGTGGTGAACCTGGGCTATGATAGGAGTGGCTGCTTTGGGAGTAGGGGGACCCACTGGGCTTTTCCATTTCTCCTCTTCAGTTATAGGGGTTGCTATTCTTACCTCTCCTTTTTGATTGGAAAGGGAAGAATCAGTGAAAGTGGATGTTGAGGGTAGGGAGTGGAGATGTGTTTTTGAAAGAGTCTGTATGCGAAGGTTATAGGTTTCACTCAGGGTCGGTTGTTTTCCCAGTGATAGTGTCCGTAAGTATGATGGTTGTCTTTTTGGCAGGGGGCGAGGCTTTGATAAAGGTGGAAATTCCTCTGTTGAGGAGAGAGGGGGCACTGGGGTTGGAGTTGGTATCGTTGGTGGGGAAATTTGTAGTGGGGTGTGTTCTATTGCTGGAAGTGTATGTGGTTGGTCTCGTATTGTGTTTGTCCGTATAGTTGTTAGTTGGGGAGAGGAAGAGGCCTGAGGGAGTTCCAAAATGGTTTCCACTCTAGTGATGGTGGTGGGTGTCAGTTTATGTTTGTACCTCTTATGTGCCCAGCCTATTGCGATTGTCAGTGCCAAAGTGTTGGGTGTGTTTATTTGTTGTTTAATGGTGTGGGTGACTGACTGGTAATGTGTCTGTAGTATGTACATGTTGTTTTGCATCCACTGGTGTGTGTTCTGTGATAATTTTATTGTGGTGTAGTCTGTGGGTGAAGATGGTTTAATAAAGTTGGTGACACGATGCACCTGTCTCATCATACCAGTAGGGAATACATGATTTTTAAGTGCCTTCTCCACCACTTCCATGTGGTGGAGAACCGGACAGTGTAAATCAAAAAAGCAGGATAATACTATATTTACAATAGAAGATGTGAAGGCCTGAACAGCACGGGACGTTGTGTGCTGCTCAGGACCAGTCCTTACCACTTTGTTATTTTGTTGACCGGGTTATTGAAATATGAAGGTGGCGATGAGGTTGCCGATTGTGTCTTGGCGTTCCAGGGCTGGAGCTGTGATCCGTTTTCCTTTCGCCGTGTTCTTTGTAAGCCGGGTTATTGCGATATGGAGATGGAGATGAGGTTACCGATTGTTTCTTAGCGTTCCTGCGTTCAAGGGCTGGGGCTGTAATCCGTTGTTCTTTGTGAGTCCAATCCTGTTAAAAGATCTCGTTCCAGAGGTTAAAGTCACGATTGTTTCCCCAAGTGTCTATGCACTTTAGGCAATGAGCTCCCCCTTACCCCTCCACATCTTAACTCTAAAACGTAACTTTTAATATTATTAGTTAAAATCAAAAGATGATTAAAAACCAAGCAATGTTAAAATCCACTGTGAAGTCCTGTTTCAAAAACCCTGACGTTTCGCAGAATTTTCTGCTTCTTCAGAGGGATCTTTTCCTCGACTGAGAACCCCGTACCTTTTAAAATGGGAGCAATTAGGAGGGAAACACCCAATCACTGCTCCCAATCTGGGCGTTTCTATCTTTCTGTTACCCTATTGGTTCAATTTATCAGACACCCAAATAGACACTCAAAGGCGGGAGAGTGATGGCATTACGTGGGCTTATATATGTTAAACTCCTCTTTCTTCTATTTGCTTTTCAGTTCAGTTTCCAGACTTTGTTATAAATTAACCTGGCAATATCCCCAGCCATACTTTCTATCCATTAAATATCCTTTGTCCTGATAGTCCCCCATTTTCCCCCGTATTTCCCTCTCTGATACTTTACTTCCCTAACTTTCCCTCCCTATTCTGTCCCTATATTGTTATTCTGTTCAGTTCTATTACATTTTCTATTATTCTGTACTTTTGTATTTCTTAGTTGTTGTATGTGGTTCTGTATATGAATACCATGCTATTCCTCTAGTACAATGAGACAAATCAAAGAAATAAAAGATAATAATGATAACAGTGTTGGGGGAAAGAAGAGTGATTCAATGTTATATATTGCGGTAATTCACAAGCGCTATTGCTCTCCCGGTGGGTGCGAACGTGAATGACCCGTGGGCAGCTGAGGCGCAACACGCCGCACAAGGAGCAGAAGCCAGCACCTGGAGGCAGTACTACACCTGTAGAAGGATAAACCAGGGATGGCACGGGCAAGGGTTAGGTTTTGAATATAATTGTGTTTCATATCAACTAGCTTGTTTTACGGTGCACAGGCCTATCTCCTGTTCATCCCTCTCCTTCTGATGATGTTATTATATTTAGGTGTAGTACTTAAAATTGCCTGTAGATGTCCTCCTAAGATCATAAATAGACTAAAATGAGTTCTAAAATGCCTTTTTCTGTGTGACAGTACAGGAGCTGATGTGGTGAGATTAATTCAACCAGTGTTGTTAAATATGAACATAAAAGCAATATTGTGCATTTAGTTGGTTTTATTGTTTTATTCTGTTAAAAGAATGAGATTAAGAGAGGTGGATGGTTTGATGTGGTCTGTGAGGGTTGGATGAATGGGAGAGAGGACTGCCAATGTGTTTTTTTTTTAATGGTTCTTAAAAATCGTTTTGAATATCCTCTTCTTCTGATTGCATTGAATAGTGTATTTATTGCATAATCCAGGTCTTGCTTGCAAGATGATATCCTGTAGAACCGTATGATTTGTGATTTTATTATTCCCTTAAATGTATGTTTAGGATGGTAACTGTGTTTATGGAGTAAAGCATGTGTGTCTGTTGGTTTGAAGTAGACTCTAGTGTGTAGTGTTTTCTGTGGTTGATTGTTATTACTGAAAAACACTGTTGTGTCTAAGAAGTTGACTTCTTGCGGATGAATTGTGTATTTAACCTTAATTGATGAATGATGGCTGTTGAGAATGTTCATAAAGTCTGTGAATAATTGGATGTCGTGGGGCCAGGCTCCTATTATGTCGTCTAAAAACCGGTAATAAAAAGTGGGTTGATATGGCCAGTGCCTCTCTCTCCCATTCAGCCATGTATATGTTGGCGTAAGCAGGTGCGAATTTTTTGCCCATAGCTGTTCCCTCCACCTGCAGGTAATAGTGATCGTTGAATAAAAAGTCATTGCTAGTCAGGCTGATTTCTAATAGTTGTAATATTTCTGTGTCCGGTCTAGTGTTGTCTGGGTATCTCTTAAAGATATTTCTAATTGCTTGTATTCCTGTTGCTGTATTTATATTAGTATACAGGCTATCAATATCTATGGTGAATATGTGTGTGTTGGAGGGAACAACTATGGGTCCAATCCTCTCCATGAAGTGATGTGTCCCTGAGAAAGCTGGGGTGCCTGGTGGAGAGAGGGTTAATATAATGATCTATGTATTGTGAAATGTTATAGGATTCACTATTGCAGTCTGACACAATCGGTCTGCCAGGAGGAACTTCAAAGGGAATTGTCCATGTCCCTGGTTCCTTGTGTACTTTTAACAGTAAGTAGAATAGTCTAGGTCGTGGAGTATCTGTGCCATAGAGAAAGTCCCGTTGTTTTGCTGTGATGTAGTGTTGGTCGTAGAGTCTTTTTATTATTGTCCTTAACTGTGTCTGTGTCTGTGGTTGTATACTATTTTCTATTGGTTTATAATGTTTGGTGTTGGATAGCTGTCTGTTGGCTTCATACATGTATTGATGTTTATCCAATATTACTATTTTTGAACCTTTATCTGCTGGTTTGATGATTATGTGTGGGTTATTTTTAAGTTGTTGTATTGCCTGTCTTTCTACGTGTGTGAGGTTATCCTCCCTATCCGTGTGAATCTGGTGGTTGTGAAGTGTGTTCTTGTCTGTTCTGATTAATCTCCTGATTCTACCATCTATCTGGGAGGTTTTAGGTTCCCAGGTAGATGGTAAGGTAAATGGTTGGTGGTTGTCGTCTGTGTTATAGTCAAAGTAGTCCAACAGTTTAAGTCTTCTATGATATTTGTGAGTGTCCCTTTGAAGTTCCTCCCAATCAAATTTGTTTGGGCGAGGGATGAATGTCAACCCTCTCTCCAGGAGCTTTACCTGTGCTGCTGTGGGTATGAAGGATTTGGAAAGATTCATGATATTAGATGTTGACTGGTCCACTGCTCCCCCTGGTGGAGGATCTGCACCGGTTATTAGGGAAGGAGAGAGATTGAAAGAAAGATTATTTCTATCCAGACTGTGGCTTGTGGTTAATGTAAATTTAACTGTCTGCACCAGTGTTGAAAGATGAGGTCTGCTGTGGTGGATGTCCAGTGTATGAGATCTGTTGTTGTATGAAATGTATCTTGTGGAATCTCTAATAGGGTTGGGAAGTTAGTGGTAATATAAGCATTGATGAGCTTAAGGTTTCTCTTCTGCTGTGAAGTAAGAAGAGGTGAATGGCTGATGACAGGAATGTATATTGTTGCGTTTGGAAATGTTTTCTTTGCCTCCTTGTGCATACCTGACAACTGTTTTAATGATGTTTGGAATGGGGCGTGATCCTTGTTGTTCAAACCCACCGAGATAACAACAGTCGCCGTGTCTGTATGTATGGGGGTTTTCTCCAGTACCTTTGTGAAATGATAGAATGTTGCCCCTGGATAACTGTCGACTTGGATGTTGGGGTTATTGAATGGTGGGATCCGGTTGAGGTTTGAGTCTCCTATGATGAGTATTGGTGTGTGTCCTTCAATGTTCCAATCTGTCACCTTATAATTCGGCCTAGCTTTGTGATAGAAGGGTTTTTGGGGAGGGTGTGTGGGTTTGGGCTGTGGTTGGGATTGAAGATGGGGTTGTGGTGGGGATGATGGTGGGTATTTTGAGGCGCCAGTCGTACAGGGGTCCTGGACAGGCAGAGGCACAACGATATTAGTTGTTTGTGGGGGTTCGGATCTGGGAGCTTTGGGGTGTTGCCCATTGTCTTGCCCTTTGATCATCATCATACTCCCCTTGAATTGCCCTCTCCTTGTCTGTACCCCTTGCCTGGCGCCTCCTATGGGTGAAAGAGGAGCAGATGTAATTATGTCTCTTAATAGTATTGATACATTACCCTGTACTTTTTTGCAGTTTGTGTTTTGTTTAATAGGTGTGACTGTAGGTGTACTGGTTTCTGTTTGACTGTTGGCTGTGTGGTGAACCTGGGCTATGATAGGAGTGGCTGCTTTGGTTTCTGTTTGACTGTTGACTGTGTGGTGAACCTGGGCTATGATAGGAGTGGCTGCTTTGGTTTCTGTTTGACTGTTGACTGTGTGGTGAACCTGGGCTATGATAGGAGTGGCTGCTTTGGGAGTAGGGGGACCCACTGGGCTTTTCCATTTCTCCTCTTCAGTTATAGGGGTTGCTATTCTTACCTCTCCTTTTTGATTGGAAAGGGAAGAATCAGTGAAAGTGGATGTTGAGGGTAGGGAGTGGAGATGTGTTTTTGAAAGAGTCTGTATGCGAAGGTTATAGGTTTCACTCAGGGTCGGTTGTTTTCCCAGTGATAGTGTCCGTAAGTATGATGGTTGTCTTTTTGGCAGGGGGCGAGGCTTTGATAAAGGTGGAAATTCCTCTGTTGAGGAGAGAGGGGGCACTGGGGTTGGAGTTGGTATCGTTGGTGGGGAAATTTGTAGTGGGGTGTGTTCTATTGCTGGAAGTGTATGTGGTTGGTCTCGTATTGTGTTTGTCCGTATAGTTGTTAGTTGGGGAGAGGAAGAGGCCTGAGGGAGTTCCAAAATGGTTTCCACTCTAGTGATGGTGGTGGGTGTCAGTTTATGTTTGTACCTCTTATGTGCCCAGCCTATTGCGATTGTCAGTGCCAAAGTGTTGGGTGTGTTTATTTGTTGTTTAATGGTGTGGGTGACTGACTGGTAATGTGTCTGTAGTATGTACATGTTGTTTTGCATCCACTGGTGTGTGTTCTGTGATAATTTTATTGTGGTGTAGTCTGTGGGTGAAGATGGTTTAATAAAGTTGGTGACACGATGCACCTGTCTCATCATACCAGTAGGGAATACATGATTTTTAAGTGCCTTCTCCACCACTTCCATGTGGTGGAGAACCGGACAGTGTAAATCAAAAAAGCAGGATAATACTATATTTAGAATAGAAGATGTGAAGGCCTGAACAGCACGGGACGTTGTGTGCTGCTCAGGACCAGTCCTTACCACTTTGTTATTTTGTTGACCGGGTTATTGAAATATGAAGGTGGCGATGAGGTTGCCGATTGTGTCTTGGCGTTCCAGGGCTGGAGCTGTGATCCGTTTTCCTTTCGCCGTGTTCTTTGTAAGCCGGGTTATTGCGATATGGAGATGGAGATGAGGTTACCGATTGTTTCTTAGCGTTCCTGCGTTCAAGGGCTGGGGCTGTAATCCGTTGTTCTTTGTGAGTCCAATCCTGTTAAAAGATCTCGTTCCAGAGGTTAAAGTCACGATTGTTTCCCCAAGTGTCTATGCACTTTAGGCAATGAGCTCCCCCTTACCCCTCCACATCTTAACTCTAAAACGTAACTTTTAATATTATTAGTTAAAATCAAAAGATGATTAAAAACCAAGCAATGTTAAAATCCACTGTGAAGTCCTGTTTCAAAAACCCTGACGTTTCGCAGAATTTTCTGCTTCTTCAGAGGGATCTTTTCCTCGACTGAGAACCCCGTACCTTTTAAAATGGGAGCAATTAGGAGGGAAACACCCAATCACTGCTCCCAATCTGGGCGTTTCTATCTTTCTGTTACCCTATTGGTTCAATTTATCAGACACCCAAATAGACACTCAAAGGCGGGAGAGTGATGGCATTACGTGGGCTTATATATGTTAAACTCCTCTTTCTTCTATTTGCTTTTCAGTTCAGTTTCCAGACTTTGTTATAAATTAACCTGGCAATATCCCCAGCCATACTTTCTATCCATTAAATATCCTTTGTCCTGATAGTCCCCCATTTTCCCCCGTATTTCCCTCTCTGATACTTTACTTCCCTAACTTTCCCTCCCTATTCTGTCCCTATATTGTTATTCTGTTCAGTTCTATTACATTTTCTATTATTCTGTACTTTTGTATTTCTTAGTTGTTGTATGTGGTTCTGTATATGAATACCATGCTATTCCTCTAGTACAATGAGACAAATCAAAGAAATAAAAGATAATAATGATAACAGTGTTGGGGGAAAGAAGAGTGATTCAATGTTATATATTGCGGTAATTCACAAGCGCTATTGCTCTCCCGGTGGGTGCGAACGTGAATGACCCGTGGGCAGCTGAGGCGCAACACGCCGCACAAGGAGCAGAAGCCAGCACCTGGAGGCAGTACTACACCTGTAGAAGGATAAACCAGGGATGGCACGGGCAAGGGTTAGGTTTTGAATATAATTGTGTTTCATATCAACTAGCTTGTTTTACGGTGCACAGGCCTATCTCCTGTTCATCCCTCTCCTTCTGATGATGTTATTATATTTAGGTGTAGTACTTAAAATTGCCTGTAGATGTCCTCCTAAGATCATAAATAGACTAAAATGAGTTCTAAAATGCCTTTTTCTGTGTGACAGTACAGGAGCTGATGTGGTGAGATTAATTCAACCAGTGTTGTTAAATATGAACATAAAAGCAATATTGTGCATTTAGTTGGTTTTATTGTTTTATTCTGTTAAAAGAATGAGATTAAGAGAGGTGGATGGTTTGATGTGGTCTGTGAGGGTTGGATGAATGGGAGAGAGGACTGCCAATGTGTTGTTTTTTTAATGGTTCTTAAAAATCGTTTTGAATATCCTCTTCTTCTGATTGCATTGAATAGTGTATTTATTGCATAATCCAGGTCTTGCTTGCAAGATGATATCCTGTAGAACCGTATGATTTGTGATTTTATTATTCCCTTAAATGTATGTTTAGGATGGTAACTGTGTTTATGGAGTAAAGCATGTGTGTCTGTTGGTTTGAAGTAGACTCTAGTGTGTAGTGTTTTCTGTGGTTGATTGTTATTACTGAAAAACACTGTTGTGTCTAAGAAGTTGACTTCTTGCGGATGAATTGTGTATTTAACCTTAATTGATGAATGATGGCTGTTGAGAATGTTCATAAAGTCTGTGAATAATTGGATGTCGTGGGGCCAGGCTCCTATTATGTCGTCTAAAAACCGGTAATAAAAAGTGGGTTGATATGGACACTTGGCCAGTGCCTCTCTCTCCCATTCAGCCATGTATATGTTGGCGTAAGCAGGTGCGAATTTTTTGCCCATAGCTGTTCCCTCCACCTGCAGGTAATAGTGATCGTTGAATAAAAAGTCATTGCTAGTCAGGCTGATTTCTAATAGTTGTAATATTTCTGTGTCCGGTCTAGTGTTGTCTGGGTATCTCTTAAAGATATTTCTAATTGCTTGTATTCCTGTTGCTGTATTTATATTAGTATACAGGCTATCAATATCTATGGTGAATATGTGTGTGTTGGAGGGAACAACTATGGGTCCAATCCTCTCCATGAAGTGATAAGTGTCCCTGAGAAAGCTGGGGTGCCTGGTGGAGAGAGGGTTAATATAATGATCTATGTATTGTGAAATGTTATAGGATTCACTATTGCAGTCTGACACAATCGGTCTGCCAGGAGGAACTTCAAAGGGAATTGTCCATGTCCCTGGTTCCTTGTGTACTTTTAACAGTAAGTAGAATAGTCTAGGTCGTGGAGTATCTGTGCCATAGAGAAAGTCCCGTTGTTTTGCTGTGATGTAGTGTTGGTCGTAGAGTCTTTTTATTATTGTCCTTAACTGTGTCTGTGTCTGTGGTTGTATACTATTTTCTATTGGTTTATAATGTTTGGTGTTGGATAGCTGTCTGTTGGCTTCATACATGTATTGATGTTTATCCAATATTACTATTTTTGAACCTTTATCTGCTGGTTTGATGATTATGTGTGGGTTATTTTTAAGTTGTTGTATTGCCTGTCTTTCTACGTGTGTGAGGTTATCCTCCCTATCCGTGTGAATCTGGTGGTTGTGAAGTGTGTTCTTGTCTGTTCTGATTAATCTCCTGATTCTACCATCTATCTGGGAGGTTTTAGGTTCCCAGGTAGATGGTAAGGTAAATGGTTGGTGGTTGTCGTCTGTGTTATAGTCAAAGTAGTCCAACAGTTTAAGTCTTCTATGATATTTGTGAGTGTCCCTTTGAAGTTCCTCCCAATCAAATTTGTTTGGGCGAGGGATGAATGTCAACCCTCTCTCCAGGAGCTTTACCTGTGCTGCTGTGGGTATGAAGGATTTGGAAAGATTCATGATATTAGATGTTGACTGGTCCACTGCTCCCCCTGGTGGAGGATCTGCACCGGTTATTAGGGAAGGAGAGAGATTGAAAGAAAGATTATTTCTATCCAGACTGTGGCTTGTGGTTAATGTAAATTTAACTGTCTGCACCAGTGTTGAAAGATGAGGTCTGCTGTGGTGGATGTCCAGTGTATGAGATCTGTTGTTGTATGAAATGTATCTTGTGGAATCTCTAATAGGGTTGGGAAGTTAGTGGTAATATAAGCATTGATGAGCTTAAGGTTTCTCTTCTGCTGTGAAGTAAGAAGAGGTGAATGGCTGATGACAGGAATGTATATTGTTGCGTTTGGAAATGTTTTCTTTGCCTCCTTGTGCATACCTGACAACTGTTTTAATGATGTTTGGAATGGGTCGTGATCCTTGTTGTTCAAACCCACCGAGATAACAACAGTCGCCGTGTCTGTATGTATGGGGGTTTTCTCCAGTACCTTTGTGAAATGATAGAATGTTGCCCCTGGATAACTGTCGACTTGGATGTTGGGGTTATTGAATGGTGGGATCCGGTTGAGGTTTGAGTCTCCTATGATGAGTATTGGTGTGTGTCCTTCAATGTTCCAATCTGTCACCTTATAATTCGGCCTAGCTTTGTGATAGAAGGGTTTTTGGGGAGGGTGTGTGGGTTTGGGCTGTGGTTGGGATTGAAGATGGGGTTGTGGTGGGGATGATGGTGGGTATTTTGAGGCGCCAGTCGTACAGGGGTCCTGGACAGGCAGAGGCACAACGATATTAGTTGTTTGTGGGGGTTCGGATCTGGGAGCTTTGGGGTGTTGCCCATTGTCTTGCCCTTTGATCATCATCATACTCCCCTTGAATTGCCCTCTCCTTGTCTGTACCCCTTGCCTGGCGCCTCCTATGGGTGAAAGAGGAGCAGATGTAATTATGTCTCTTAATAGTATTGATACATTACCCTGTACTTTTTTGCAGTTTGTGTTTTGTTTAATAGGTGTGACTGTAGGTGTACTGGTTTCTGTTTGACTGTTGGCTGTGTGGTGAACCTGGGCTATGATAAGAGTGGCTGCTTTGGTTTCTGTTTGACTGTTGACTGTGTGGTGAACCTGGGCTATGATAGGAGTGGCTGCTTTGGTTTCTGTTTGACTGTTGACTGTGTGGTGAACCTGGGCTATGATAGGAGTGGCTGCTTTGGGAGTAGGGGGACCCACTGGGCTTTTCCATTTCTCCTCTTCAGTTATAGGGGTTGCTATTCTTACCTCTCCTTTTTGATTGGAAAGGGAAGAATCAGTGAAAGTGGATGTTGAGGGTAGGGAGTGGAGATGTGTTTTTGAAAGAGTCTGTATGCGAAGGTTATAGGTTTCACTCAGGGTCGGTTGTTTTCCCAGTGATAGTGTCCGTAAGTATGATGGTTGTCTTTTTGGCAGGGGGCGAGGCTTTGATAAAGGTGGAAATTCCTCTGTTGAGGAGAGAGGGGGCACTGGGGTTGGAGTTGGTATCGTTGGTGGGGAAATTTGTAGTGGGGTGTGTTCTATTGCTGGAAGTGTATGTGGTTGGTCTCGTATTGTGTTTGTCCGTATAGTTGTTAGTTGGGGAGAGGAAGAGGCCTGAGGGAGTTCCAAAATGGTTTCCACTCTAGTGATGGTGGTGGGTGTCAGTTTATGTTTGTACCTCTTATGTGCCCAGCCTATTGCGATTGTCAGTGCCAAAGTGTTGGGTGTGTTTATTTGTTGTTTAATGGTGTGGGTGACTGACTGGTAATGTGTCTGTAGTATGTACATGTTGTTTTGCATCCACTGGTGTGTGTTCTGTGATAATTTTATTGTGGTGTAGTCTGTGGGTGAAGATGGTTTAATAAAGTTGGTGACACGATGCACCTGTCTCATCATACCAGTAGGGAATACATGATTTTTAAGTGCCTTCTCCACCACTTCCATGTGGTGGAGAACCGGACAGTGTAAATCAAAAAAGCAGGATAATACTATATTTAGAATAGAAGATGTGAAGGCCTGAACAGCACGGGACGTTGTGTGCTGCTCAGGACCAGTCCTTACCACTTTGTTATTTTGTTGACCGGGTTATTGAAATATGAAGGTGGCGATGAGGTTGCCGATTGTGTCTTGGCGTTCCAGGGCTGGAGCTGTGATCCGTTTTCCTTTCGCCGTGTTCTTTGTAAGCCGGGTTATTGCGATATGGAGATGGAGATGAGGTTACCGATTGTTTCTTAGCGTTCCTGCGTTCAAGGGCTGGGGCTGTAATCCGTTGTTCTTTGTGAGTCCAATCCTGTTAAAAGATCTCGTTCCAGAGGTTAAAGTCACGATTGTTTCCCCAAGTGTCTATGCACTTTAGGCAATGAGCTCCCCCTTACCCCTCCACATCTTAACTCTAAAACGTAACTTTTAATATTATTAGTTAAAATCAAAAGATGATTAAAAACCAAGCAATGTTAAAATCCACTGTGAAGTCCTGTTTCAAAAACCCTGACGTTTCGCAGAATTTTCTGCTTCTTCAGAGGGATCTTTTCCTCGACTGAGAACCCCGTACCTTTTAAAATGGGAGCAATTAGGAGGGAAACACCCAATCACTGCTCCCAATCTGGGCGTTTCTATCTTTCTGTTACCCTATTGGTTCAATTTATCAGACACCCAAATAGACACTCAAAGGCGGGAGAGTGATGGCATTACGTGGGCTTATATATGTTAAACTCCTCTTTCTTCTATTTGCTTTTCAGTTCAGTTTCCAGACTTTGTTATAAATTAACCTGGCAATATCCCCAGCCATACTTTCTATCCATTAAATATCCTTTGTCCTGATAGTCCCCCATTTTCCCCCGTATTTCCCTCTCTGATACTTTACTTCCCTAACTTTCCCTCCCTATTCTGTCCCTATATTGTTATTCTGTTCAGTTCTATTACATTTTCTATTATTCTGTACTTTTGTATTTCTTAGTTGTTGTATGTGGTTCTGTATATGAATACCATGCTATTCCTCTAGTACAATGAGACAAATCAAAGAAATAAAAGATAATAATGATAACAGTGTTGGGGGAAAGAAGAGTGATTCAATGTTATATATTGCGGTAATTCACAAGCGCTATTGCTCTCCCGGTGGGTGCGAACGTGAATGACCCGTGGGCAGCTGAGGCGCAACACGCCGCACAAGGAGCAGAAGCCAGCACCTGGAGGCAGTACTACACCTGTAGAAGGATAAACCAGGGATGGCACGGGCAAGGGTTAGGTTTTGAATATAATTGTGTTTCATATCAACTAGCTTGTTTTACGGTGCACAGGCCTATCTCCTGTTCATCCCTCTCCTTCTGATGATGTTATTATATTTAGGTGTAGTACTTAAAATTGCCTGTAGATGTCCTCCTAAGATCATAAATAGACTAAAATGAGTTCTAAAATGCCTTTTTCTGTGTGACAGTACAGGAGCTGATGTGGTGAGATTAATTCAACCAGTGTTGTTAAATATGAACATAAAAGCAATATTGTGCATTTAGTTGGTTTTATTGTTTTATTCTGTTAAAAGAATGAGATTAAGAGAGGTGGATGGTTTGATGTGGTCTGTGAGGGTTGGATGAATGGGAGAGAGGACTGCCAATGTGTTGTTTTTTTAATGGTTCTTAAAAATCGTTTTGAATATCCTCTTCTTCTGATTGCATTGAATAGTGTATTTATTGCATAATCCAGGTCTTGCTTGCAAGATGATATCCTGTAGAACCGTATGATTTGTGATTTTATTATTCCCTTAAATGTATGTTTAGGATGGTAACTGTGTTTATGGAGTAAAGCATGTGTGTCTGTTGGTTTGAAGTAGACTCTAGTGTGTAGTGTTTTCTGTGGTTGATTGTTATTACTGAAAAACACTGTTGTGTCTAAGAAGTTGACTTCTTGCGGATGAATTGTGTATTTAACCTTAATTGATGAATGATGGCTGTTGAGAATGTTCATAAAGTCTGTGAATAATTGGATGTCGTGGGGCCAGGCTCCTATTATGTCGTCTAAAAACCGGTAATAAAAAGTGGGTTGATATGGACACTTGGCCAGTGCCTCTCTCTCCCATTCAGCCATGTATATGTTGGCGTAAGCAGGTGCGAATTTTTTGCCCATAGCTGTTCCCTCCACCTGCAGGTAATAGTGATCGTTGAATAAAAAGTCATTGCTAGTCAGGCTGATTTCTAATAGTTGTAATATTTCTGTGTCCGGTCTAGTGTTGTCTGGGTATCTCTTAAAGATATTTCTAATTGCTTGTATTCCTGTTGCTGTATTTATATTAGTATACAGGCTATCAATATCTATGGTGAATATGTGTGTGTTGGAGGGAACAACTATGGGTCCAATCCTCTCCATGAAGTGATAAGTGTCCCTGAGAAAGCTGGGGTGCCTGGTGGAGAGAGGGTTAATATAATGATCTATGTATTGTGAAATGTTATAGGATTCACTATTGCAGTCTGACACAATCGGTCTGCCAGGAGGAACTTCAAAGGGAATTGTCCATGTCCCTGGTTCCTTGTGTACTTTTAACAGTAAGTAGAATAGTCTAGGTCGTGGAGTATCTGTGCCATAGAGAAAGTCCCGTTGTTTTGCTGTGATGTAGTGTTGGTCGTAGAGTCTTTTTATTATTGTCCTTAACTGTGTCTGTGTCTGTGGTTGTATACTATTTTCTATTGGTTTATAATGTTTGGTGTTGGATAGCTGTCTGTTGGCTTCATACATGTATTGATGTTTATCCAATATTACTATTTTTGAACCTTTATCTGCTGGTTTGATGATTATGTGTGGGTTATTTTTAAGTTGTTGTATTGCCTGTCTTTCTACGTGTGTGAGGTTATCCTCCCTATCCGTGTGAATCTGGTGGTTGTGAAGTGTGTTCTTGTCTGTTCTGATTAATCTCCTGATTCTACCATCTATCTGGGAGGTTTTAGGTTCCCAGGTAGATGGTAAGGTAAATGGTTGGTGGTTGTCGTCTGTGTTATAGTCAAAGTAGTCCAACAGTTTAAGTCTTCTATGATATTTGTGAGTGTCCCTTTGAAGTTCCTCCCAATCAAATTTGTTTGGGCGAGGGATGAATGTCAACCCTCTCTCCAGGAGCTTTACCTGTGCTGCTGTGGGTATGAAGGATTTGGAAAGATTCATGATATTAGATGTTGACTGGTCCACTGCTCCCCCTGGTGGAGGATCTGCACCGGTTATTAGGGAAGGAGAGAGATTGAAAGAAAGATTATTTCTATCCAGACTGTGGCTTGTGGTTAATGTAAATTTAACTGTCTGCACCAGTGTTGAAAGATGAGGTCTGCTGTGGTGGATGTCCAGTGTATGAGATCTGTTGTTGTATGAAATGTATCTTGTGGAATCTCTAATAGGGTTGGGAAGTTAGTGGTAATATAAGCATTGATGAGCTTAAGGTTTCTCTTCTGCTGTGAAGTAAGAAGAGGTGAATGGCTGATGACAGGAATGTATATTGTTGCGTTTGGAAATGTTTTCTTTGCCTCCTTGTGCATACCTGACAACTGTTTTAATGATGTTTGGAATGGGTCGTGATCCTTGTTGTTCAAACCCACCGAGATAACAACAGTCGCCGTGTCTGTATGTATGGGGGTTTTCTCCAGTACCTTTGTGAAATGATAGAATGTTGCCCCTGGATAACTGTCGACTTGGATGTTGGGGTTATTGAATGGTGGGATCCGGTTGAGGTTTGAGTCTCCTATGATGAGTATTGGTGTGTGTCCTTCAATGTTCCAATCTGTCACCTTATAATTCGGCCTAGCTTTGTGATAGAAGGGTTTTTGGGGAGGGTGTGTGGGTTTGGGCTGTGGTTGGGATTGAAGATGGGGTTGTGGTGGGGATGATGGTGGGTATTTTGAGGCGCCAGTCGTACAGGGGTCCTGGACAGGCAGAGGCACAACGATATTAGTTGTTTGTGGGGGTTCGGATCTGGGAGCTTTGGGGTGTTGCCCATTGTCTTGCCCTTTGATCATCATCATACTCCCCTTGAATTGCCCTCTCCTTGTCTGTACCCCTTGCCTGGCGCCTCCTATGGGTGAAAGAGGAGCAGATGTAATTATGTCTCTTAATAGTATTGATACATTACCCTGTACTTTTTTGCAGTTTGTGTTTTGTTTAATAGGTGTGACTGTAGGTGTACTGGTTTCTGTTTGACTGTTGGCTGTGTGGTGAACCTGGGCTATGATAAGAGTGGCTGCTTTGGTTTCTGTTTGACTGTTGACTGTGTGGTGAACCTGGGCTATGATAGGAGTGGCTGCTTTGGTTTCTGTTTGACTGTTGACTGTGTGGTGAACCTGGGCTATGATAGGAGTGGCTGCTTTGGGAGTAGGGGGACCCACTGGGCTTTTCCATTTCTCCTCTTCAGTTATAGGGGTTGCTATTCTTACCTCTCCTTTTTGATTGGAAAGGGAAGAATCAGTGAAAGTGGATGTTGAGGGTAGGGAGTGGAGATGTGTTTTTGAAAGAGTCTGTATGCGAAGGTTATAGGTTTCACTCAGGGTCGGTTGTTTTCCCAGTGATAGTGTCCGTAAGTATGATGGTTGTCTTTTTGGCAGGGGCTTTGATAAAGGTGGAAATTCCTCTGTTGAGGAGAGAGGGGGCACTGGGGTTGGAGTTGGTATCGTTGGTGGGGAAATTTGTAGTGGGGTGTGTTCTATTGCTGGAAGTGTATGTGGTTGGTCTCGTATTGTGTTTGTCCGTATAGTTGTTAGTTGGGGAGAGGAAGAGGCCTGAGGGAGTTCCAAAATGGTTTCCACTCTAGTGATGGTGGTGGGTGTCAGTTTATGCTTGTACCTCTTATGTGCCCAGCCTATTGCGATTGTCAGTGCCAAAGTGTTGGGTGTGTTTATTTGTTGTTTAACCAGCATTTGCATGTCTGGATAAAAAAAATGTACCCGATTTAATCTGGTTACTAATCCTACCCAGTAACTAGAATATGCATATACTTATTATATATGGATAGAAAACACTCTAAAGTTTCCAAAACTGTTTGAATGGTGTCTGTGAGTATAACAGAACTCATTTGGCAGGCAAAACCCTGAGACATTTTCTGACAGGAAGTGGATACCTGATGTGTTGTATTGACTTTAAACCTATCCCATTGAAAAACACAGGGGTTTAGGAATATTTTGGCACTTCCTATTGCTTCCACTAGATGTCACCAGCCTTTACAAAGTGTTTTGAGTCTTCTGGAGGGAGATCTGACCGAACAAGAGCCATGGAACGATGATGTCCCATTAGACACCTGGCGCGCGAGTTCATGTTGGGTACCCTCGTTCCAATACGTTATAAAAGAGTATGCATTCGTCCACCTTGAATATTATTCATGTTCTAGTTAAAAAAGGCCCTAATGATTTATGCTATACAACGTTTGACATGTTTGAACGAACGGAAATATATTTTTTCCCCTCGTTCATGACGAGAAGTCCGGCTGGCTTACATCATGTGCTAACGAGACGGAGATTTTTGGACATAAATGATGAGCTTTTTTGAACAAAACTACATTCGTTATGGACCTGTGATACCTGGAAGTGACATCTGATGAAGAGAATCAAAGGTAATGGATTATTTACATAGTATTTTCGATTTTAGATCTCCCCAACATGACGTCTAGTCTGTATCGCAACGCGTATTTTTCTGGGCGCAGTGCTCAGATTATTGCAAAGTGTGATTTCCCAGTAAGGTTATTTTTAAATCTGGCAAGTTGATTGCGTTCAAGAGATGTAAATCTATAATATTTTACCAATGTTTTCTAATTTTAATTATTTAATTTGTGACGCTGACTTGACTGCCGGTTATTGGAGGGAAACGATTTCCTCAACATCAATGCCATAGTAAAACGCTGTTTTTGGATATAAATATGAACTTGATAGAACTAAAAATGCATGCATTGTCTAACATAATGTCCTAGGAGTGTCATCTGATGGAGATTGTAAAAGGTTAGTGCATCATTTTAGCTGGTTTTATGGTTTTGGTGACCCTGTCTTTGACTTGACAAAACATTACACACAACTCTTGTAAATGTACTGTCCTAACATACTCTAAATTTATGCTTTCGCCATAAAACCTTTTTGAAATCGTAAAACGTGGTTAGATTAAGGAGATGTTTATCTTTCAAATGGTGTAAAATAGTTGTATTTTTGAAAAATTTGAATTTTGACATTTATTTGGATTCAAATTTGCCGCTCTTGAAATGCACCTGCTGTTGATGGAGTGCACCACGGGTGGCACGCTAGCGTCCCACCTAGCCCCAAGAGGTTAATGGTGTGGGTGACTGACTGGTAATGTGTCTGTAGTATGTACATGTTGTTTTGCATCCACTGGTGTGTGTTCTGTGATAATTTTATTGTGGTGTAGTCTGTGGGTGAAGATGGTTTAATAAAGTTGGTGACACGATGCACCTGTCTCATCATACCAGTAGGGAATACATGATTTTTAAGTGCCTTCTCCACCACTTCCATGTGGTGGAGAACCGGACAGTGTAAATCAAAAAAGCAGGATAATACTATATTTAGAATAGAAGATGTGAAGGCCTGAACAGCACGGGACGTTGTGTGCTGCTCAGGACCAGTCCTTACCACTTTGTTATTTTGTTGACCGGGTTATTGAAATATGAAGGTGGCGATGAGGTTGCCGATTGTGTCTTGGCGTTCCAGGGCTGGAGCTGTGATCCGTTTTCCTTTCGCCGTGTTCTTTGTAAGCCGGGTTATTGCGATATGGAGATGGAGATGAGGTTACCGATTGTTTCTTAGCGTTCCTGCGTTCAAGGGCTGGGGCTGTAATCCGTTGTTCTTTGTGAGTCCAATCCTGTTAAAAGATCTCGTTCCAGAGGTTAAAGTCACGATTGTTTCCCCAAGTGTCTATGCACTTTAGGCAATGAGCTCCCCCTTACCCCTCCACATCTTAACTCTAAAACGTAACTTTTAATATTATTAGTTAAAATCAAAAGATGATTAAAAACCAAGCAATGTTAAAATCCACTGTGAAGTCCTGTTTCAAAAACCCTGACGTTTCGCAGAATTTTCTGCTTCTTCAGAGGGATCTTTTCCTCGACTGAGAACCCCGTACCTTTTAAAATGGGAGCAATTAGGAGGGAAACACCCAATCACTGCTCCCAATCTGGGCGTTTCTATCTTTCTGTTACCCTATTGGTTCAATTTATCAGACACCCAAATAGACACTCAAAGGCGGGAGAGTGATGGCATTACGTGGGCTTATATATGTTAAACTCCTCTTTCTTCTATTTGCTTTTCAGTTCAGTTTCCAGACTTTGTTATAAATTAACCTGGCAATATCCCCAGCCATACTTTCTATCCATTAAATATCCTTTGTCCTGATAGTCCCCCATTTTCCCCCGTATTTCCCTCTCTGATACTTTACTTCCCTAACTTTCCCTCCCTATTCTGTCCCTATATTGTTATTCTGTTCAGTTCTATTACATTTTCTATTATTCTGTACTTTTGTATTTCTTAGTTGTTGTATGTGGTTCTGTATATGAATACCATGCTATTCCTCTAGTACAATGAGACAAATCAAAGAAATAAAAGATAATAATGATAACAGTGTTGGGGGAAAGAAGAGTGATTCAATGTTATATATTGCGGTAATTCACAAGCGCTATTGCTCTCCCGGTGGGTGCGAACGTGAATGACCCGTGGGCAGCTGAGGCGCAACACGCCGCACAAGGAGCAGAAGCCAGCACCTGGAGGCAGTACTACACCTGTAGAAGGATAAACCAGGGATGGCACGGGCAAGGGTTAGGTTTTGAATATAATTGTGTTTCATATCAACTAGCTTGTTTTACGGTGCACAGGCCTATCTCCTGTTCATCCCTCTCCTTCTGATGATGTTATTATATTTAGGTGTAGTACTTAAAATTGCCTGTAGATGTCCTCCTAAGATCATAAATAGACTAAAATGAGTTCTAAAATGCCTTTTTCTGTGTGACAGTACAGGAGCTGATGTGGTGAGATGAATTCAACCAGTGTTGTTAAATATGAACATAAAAGCAATATTGTGCATTTAGTTGGTTTTATTGTTTTATTCTGTTAAAAGAATGAGATTAAGAGAGGTGGATGGTTTGATGTGGTCTGTGAGGGTTGGATGAATGGGAGAGAGGACTGCCAATGTGTTTTTTTTTTAATGGTTCTTAAAAATCGTTTTGAATATCCTCTTCTTCTGATTGCATTGAATAGTGTATTTATTGCATAATCCAGGTCTTGCTTGCAAGATGATATCCTGTAGAACCGTATGATTTGTGATTTTATTATTCCCTTAAATGTATGTTTAGGATGGTAACTGTGTTTATGGAGTAAAGCATGTGTGTCTGTTGGTTTGAAGTAGACTCTAGTGTGTAGTGTTTTCTGTGGTTGCGGGCACGCGCCTGAGTCTCACAGTACTGTAACCAGCCACTACCCAAACGCGCTACTTTTTTTCAGCCAGAGCCTGCAAAGCCACGATTCAGCTTTTTACCGCCTTCTACCTTAAGAATTGACTGAATGACACAGGGTTGAGTTGCGTGATTTTCACATTCTGCAGGTTGGTTATATTACAATAGCTTTAGGGTGATTTTAACAACTTCCGGTTGCTCCAGGAAGCTTAGAATCGACACAGGTAGACCTCACAGTAGCCTGATGGATTGTTATAGAAGACAGGTTCATAAGGCATTCATAACCCACATAGACTTCAGGTTGAATTTAGGAGAATAGTCAATGTATTCCTATGGGGAGAGAAGTCATTGCACACTGTTTGATCTAAACACCTTCTTTAAACTATGAAGGGTTAATGCCACAGGGTCAAGGTTAGGCTTGCACAGATCGAGAGGACCTCAGGAATGCTCCTGAGGTTGAATTGTGCTTCTAACCCTAACGGTTCTCTCACTGTCACCCAAAAGCACTCGACATTTTGGGGCAGGCTTCATTTGGGCCTAGTTTTTCTCACGGTCATTGCCCTCAGACCGAGCAAGCTACGGTCAAGCGGGGCATCTCGTTGAACTCGTCTCAGCCTAAAGATAATGGTAATGCCATTTGCAGGCTCTGTGTGTCTTTAAGCACCGCACTCTGTCACTCCATCCTTGCTGTGTGTGTGAGTGTGTGTGTGTGGTGTGTGTGTGTTTGTTTGTGTGTGAGAGCTTTTCTTTGACATCTGATGGGAAAAATGACTTTTCATGAGGGTTACCTAGTCAAACATATGAAGTTTTGGAAAGATGTGACTTTTCTAACCCTTCAAAACAGCTACTCTTACCCCTATTTAAGGCACTTCCGGTTGTCACAGGAAGCGTATACTCGACACACGTTGTCTTTGGGGTAGGCATAAACAGAATCCTGAATATGAAGTCTCTACCTTAACCTCTTATATCTAGACGTTCCGCTAGCGGAACACCTGCTCCAATGATAGGCGTGGCGCGAATGACAAATTACTCAAAAATACAAAAAATTCAATTTTTCAAACATATGACTATTTCACTATGACTATTTCACTATTCACTATTTCACTGTGTCTGTCTATCCCTGTTCTCCCCTCTGCACAGGCCATACAGACGCTTCACACCGCGTGGCCGCTGCCACTCTAACCTGGTGGTCCCAGCGTGCACGACCCACGTGGAGTTCCAGGTCTCCGGCAGCCTCTGGAACTGCCGGTCTGCGGCCAACAAGGCAGAGTTCATCTCAGCCTATGCTACCCTCCAGTCCCTCGACTTGGCGCTGACGGAAACATGGATTACCACAGGTAACACTGCTACTCCTACTGCTCTCTCCTCGTCTGCCCACGTGTTCTCGCACTGGTCAGCGGGGTGGTGGCACTGGGATCCTCATCTCTGCTAAGTGGACATTCTCTCTTTCTCCCCTGACCCATCTGTCTATCGCCTCCTTTGAATTCCATGCTGTCACAGTTACCAGCTCTTTCAAGCTTAACATCCTTATCATTTATCGCCCTCCAGGTTCCCTTGGAGAGTTCATCAATGAGCTTGACGCCTTGATAAGTTCCTTTCCTGAGGATGGCTGGTGAGCCATCCTCAGGAAAGGAACTTATCAAGGCGTCAAGCTCATTGATGAACTCTCCAAAGGTAGACGAGGGGAGGTTAACGTCACCCAGAACTGTGAGAGGTGTCTCACAGTTCTGGGTGACTTTAACCTCTTACATCTAGACGTTCCGCTAGCGGAACACCTGCTCCAATATCCAATGATGGGCGTGGCGCGAAATACAAACTCCTCTAAAATACAAAAACTTCAATTTTTCAAACATATGACTATTTCACAGCATTTTAAAGATAAGACTCTCCTTTATCTAACCACACTGTCCAATTTCAAAAAGGCTTTACAACGAAAGCAAAACATTAGATTAGGGTTAGGGTTAGGTTTTGAATATAATTGTGTTTCATATCAACTAGCTTGTTTTACGGTGCACAGGCCCATCTCCTGTTCATCCCTCTCCTTCTGATGATATTATATTTAGGTGTAGTACTTAAAATTGCCTGTAGATGTCCTCCTAAGATCATAAATAGACTAAAATGAGTTCTAAAATGCCTTTTTCTGTGTGAGGAGGAGCTGATGTGGTGAGATTAATTCAACCAGTGTTGTTAAATATGAACATAAAAGCAATATTGTGCATTTAGTTGGTTTTATTGTTTTATTCTGTTAAAAGAATGGAAAGACCTAAAAAAAAGGGGAAGGTACCAAACTAAAACCGAACAAAACATAAATATATAAATATATAGAATATAAATAAAACCATGTTCTTCTGCATCCATTTTCCTGTCTATTAAAACCCATTTTCTAAAACCTCTCGTTCAGGCCATTTGGCGTTATTGTCTGTAGGTGCTGGATCCACTCCCGTTCTGCCCTCTTTCGCTGCCCACAGGTCCAGCCTATATATGACTGTAACCCTGATATGGTGAGGTGAGTGATGGGGTGATCCTGGAAGTGGGTTATTAGTGTCGTTTGTAAGTGTGCCCTTTTGATGTTGTACAGTTGTTGTTTGAGTCTGGTTTCTATAGTGTGTTTGGTTTCTCCAATGTATTGTTTATTGCAGAGTGTGCATGTAATGATATAAATAGCGTTATGTGTGTTCAGTGAATAAGATTGTTGTACTGGTGCTGATGTATGGCTGTGTGTGTTTGTAATGAACTTTCTGTTGAAAATGGAAATTGTGAGATTTGGGGTCTTGTGGTGGCTTACTACTGAATCTAGCTGTGGTGAGGAGGTCCTTTCAATTTTTGTTTTTTCTGAATGCTGAAATTACTCTGTATGGTTTAAGTGGTATGTAAGTGTGCTGAACTGTAGAGAAGTTGTGTGTGATTGATTGATGTAGGGATCTGATTCTATGTGAAAATGTGGTTACTTGGGGGATGATAATTGTCTGTTGATTGGGTATTGATGACAAAGGAGAAGAGACAGAGGAAGTGTTGCGGTTTAGTGATTGGTGCAGATCACTCCCCAGAAGGGGGTCAGGATTAGGGTGAGGGAGGGAGATAGGGGTTAAGTTGGGATGAGAACCCTGGTTAGGGTAATGGTGAGCATTAAGGTTAGGCGTGGGGTTTGGGGAGAGGTTAAGGTTAGGCGTGGGGTTTGGGGAGAGGTTAAGGTTAGGCGTGGGGTTTGGGGAGAGGTTAAGGTTAGGCGTGGGGTTTGGGGAGAGGTTAACCTGTTGGGGCTAGGGGGCAGCATTTGCACGTCTGGATAAAAAAAATTTACCCGATTTAATCTGGTTACTAATCCTACCCAGTAACTAGAATATGCATATACTTATTATATATGGATAGAAAACACTCTAAAGTTTCTAAAACTGTTTGAATGGTGTCTGTGAGTATAACAGAACTCATTTGGCAGGCAAAACCCTGAGACATTTTCTGACAGGAAGTGGATACCTGATGTGTTGTATTGACTTTAAACCTATCCCATTGAAAAACACAGGGGTTTAGGAATATTTTGGCACTTCCTATTGCTTCCACTAGATGTCACCAGCCTTTACAAAGTGTTTTGAGTCTTCTGGAGGGAGATCTGACCGAACAAGAGCCATGGAACGATGATGGCCCATTAGACACCTGGCGCGCTAGTTCATGTTGGGTACCCTCGTTCCAATACGTTATAAAAGAGTATGCATTCGTCCACCTTGAATATTATTCATGTTCTGGTTAAAAAAGGCCCTAATGATTTATGCTATACAACGTTTGACATGTTTGAACGAACGGAAATATATTTTTTCCCCTCGTTCATGACGAGAAGTCCGGCTGGCTTACATCATGTGCTAACGAGACGGAGATTTTTGGACATAAATGATGAGCTTTTTTGAACAAAACTACATTCGTTATGGACCTGTGATACCTGGAAGTGACATCTGATGAAGAGAATCAAAGGTAATGGATTATTTACATAGTATTTTCGATTTTAGATCTCCCCAACATGACGTCTAGTCTGTATCGCAACGCGTATTTTTCTGGGCGCAGTGCTCAGATTATTGCAAAGTGTGATTTCCCAGTAAGGTTATTTTTAAATCTGGCAAGTTGATTGCGTTCAAAAGATGTAAATCTATAATTCTTTAAATGACAATATAATATTTTACCAATGTTTTCTAATTTTAATTATTTAATTTGTGACGCTGACTTGACTGCCGGTTATTGGAGGGAAACGATTTCCTCAACATCAATGCCATAGTAAAACGCTGTTTTTGGATATAAATATGAACTTGATAGAACTAAAAATGCATGCATTGTCTAACATAATGTCCTAGGAGTGTCATCTGATGGAGATTGTAAAAGGTTAGTGCATCATTTTAGCTGGTTTTATGGTTTTGGTGACCCTGTCTTTGACTTGACAAAACATTACACACAACTCTTGTAAATGTACTGTCCTAACATACTCTAAATTTATGCTTTCGCCGTAAAACCTTTTTGAAATCGTAAAACGTGGTTAGATTAAGGAGATGTTTATCTTTCAAATGGTGTAAAATAGTTGTATTTTTGAAAAATTTGAATTTTGACATTTATTTGGATTCAAATTTGCCGCTCTTGAAATGCACCTGCTGTTGATGGAGTGCACCACGGGTGGCACGCTAGCGTCCCACCTAGCCCCAAGAGGTTAAGGTTAGGCGTGGGGTTTGGGTTAGGGTTGGGGTTAGCGTTAGGGTTAGGGTTAGTCTATTGGCAGTCTATTGAAACGTTGTCAAATGATAGCTCTAGTCACACTGTATCAGACCATTTGTGCTACATCACTGAGAATGTCCTATTTAACTAGCTTTTCGCCCTCTAAAATTGGCTTGTTTTTGCAGTTAATTCAATTTAGCTTTGTTTGTCAAATTTGTCTGAGGGTGCATAAAAATCGCAGAAAAGCTCCATTGTCTATTGAAACGGTGTCAAATGATAGCTCTAGTCACACTGGAACAGACCATGTGTGCTACATTACTGAGAATGTCCTATTTAACTAGCTTTTAGCCCTCTAAACTGGGTCGTTTTTGTATCAAATTCAATTTAGCTTTGTTTGTCAAATTTGTCTGAGGGTGCATAAAAATCGCAGAAAAGCTCCATTGTCTATTGAAACGGTGTCAAATGATAGCTCTAGTCACACTGGAACAGACCATGTGTGCTACATTAGTGAGAATGTCCTATTTAACTAGCTTTTAGCCCTCTAAACTGGGTCGTTTTTGTATCAAACTCAATTTAGCTTTGTTTGTCAAATTTGTCTGAGGGTGCATAAAAATCGCATAAAAGCTCCATTGTCTATTGAAACGGTGTCAAATGATAGCGCTAGTCACACTGGAACAGACCATGTGTGCTACATTAGTGAGAATGTCCTATTTAACTAGCTTTTAGCCCTCTAAACTGGGTCGTTTTTGTAGTAAATTCAATTTAGCTTTGTTTGTCAAATTTGTCTGGGGGTGCATAAAAATCGCAGAAAAGCTCCATTGTCTATTGAAACGGTGTCAAATGATTGCTCTAGTCACACTGGAAAAGACCATGTGTGCTACATTACTGAGAATGTCCTATTTAACTAGCTTTTAGCCCTCTAAACTGGGTCGTTTTTGTAGTAAATTCAATTTAGCTTTGTTTGTCAAATTTGTCTGGGGGTGCATAAAAATCGCAGAAAAGCTCCATTGTCTATTGAAACGGTGTCAAATGATAGCTCTAGTCACACTGGAACAGACCATGTGTGCTACATTACTGAGAATGTCCTATTTAACTAGCTTTTAGCCCTCTAAACTGGGTTGTTTTTGTATCAAATTCAATTTAGCTTTGTTTGTCAAATTTGTCTGAGGGTGCATAAAAATCGCAGAAAAGCTCCATTGTCTATTGAAACGGTGTCAAATGATAGCTCTAGTCACACTGGAACAGACCATGTGTGCTACATTACTGAGAATGTCCTATTTAACTAGCTTTTAGCCCTCTAAACTGGGTCGTTTTTGTATCAAATTCAATTTAGCTTTGTTTGTCAAATTTGTCTGAGGGTGCATAAAAATCGCAGAAAAGCTCCATTGTCTATTGAAACGGTGACAAATGATAGCTCTAGTCACACTGGAACAGACCATGTGTGCTACATTAGTGAGAATGTCCTATTTAACTAGCTTTTAGCCCTCTAAACTGGGTCGTTTTTGTATCAAACTCAATTTAGCTTTGTTTGTCAAATTTGTCTGAGGGTGCATAAAAATCGCATAAAAGCTCCATTGTCTATTGAAACGGTGTCAAATGATAGCTCTAGTCACACTGGAACAGACCATGTGTGCTACATTAGTGAGAATGTCCTATTTAACTAGCTTTTAGCCCTCTAAACTGGGTCGTTTTTGTAGTAAATTCAATTTAGCTTTGTTTGTCAAATTTGTCTGGGGGTGCATAAAAATCGCAGAAAAGCTCCATTGTCTATTGAAACGGTGTCAAATGATTGCTCTAGTCACACTGGAAAAGACCATGTGTGCTACATTACTGAGAATGTCCTATTTAACTAGCTTTTAGCCCTCTAAACTGGGTCGTTTTTGTAGTAAATTCAATTTAGCTTTGTTTGTCAAATTTGTCTGGGGGTGCATAAAAATCGCAGAAAAGCTCCATTGTCTATTGAAACGGTGTCAAATGATAGCTCTAGTCACACTGGAACAGACCATGTGTGCTACATTACTGAGAATGTCCTATTTAACTAGCTTTTAGCCCTCTAAACTGGGTCGTTTTTGTATCAAATTCAATTTAGCTTTGTTTGTCAAATTTGTCTGAGGGTGCATAAAAATCGCAGAAAAGCTCCATTGTCTATTGAAACGGTGTCAAATGATAGCTCTAGTCACACTGGAACAGACCATGTGTGCTACATTACTGAGAATGTCCTATTTAACTAGCTTTTAGCCCTCTAAACTGGGTCGTTTTTGTATCAAATTCAATTTAGCTTTGTTTGTCAAATTTGTCTGAGGGTGCATAAAAATCGCAGAAAAGCTCCATTGTCTATTGAAACGGTGTCAAATGATAGCTCTAGTCACACTGGAACAGACCATGTGTGCTACATTAGTGAGAATGTCCTATTTAACTAGCTTTTAGCCCTCTAAACTGGGTCGTTTTTGTAGTAAATTCAATTTAGCTTTGTTTGTCAAATTTGTCTGGGGGTGCATACAAATCGCAGAAAAGCTCCATTGTCTATTGAAACGGTGTCAAATGATTGCTCTAGTCACACTGGAACAGACCATGTGTTCTACATTAGTGAGAATGTCCTATTTAACTAGCTTTTAGCCCTCTAAACTGGGTCGTTTTTGTAGTAAATTCAATTTCGCTTTGTTTGTCAAATTTGTCTGGGGGTGCATAAAAATCGCAGAAAAGCTCCATTGTCTATTGAAACGGTGTCAAATGATAGCTCTAGTCACACTGGAACAGACCATGTGTGCTACATTAGTGAGAATGTCCTATTTAACTAGCTTTTAGCCCTCTAAACTGGGTCGTTTTTGTATCAAATTCAATTTAGCTTTGTTTGTCAAATTTCTCTGAGGGTGCATAAAAATCGCAGAAAAGCTCCATTTTCTATTGAAACGGTGTCAAATGATAGCTCTAGTCACACTGGAACAGACCATGTGTGCTACATTAGTGAGAATGTCCTATTTAACTAGCTTTTAGCCCTCTAAACTGGGTCGTTTTTGTAGTAAATTCAATTTCGCTTTGTTTGTCAAATTTGTCTGTGGGTGCATAAAAATCGCAGAAAAGCTCCATTGTCTATTGAAACGGTGTCAAATGATAGCTCTAGTCACACTGGAACAGACCATGTGTGCTACATTAGTGAGAATGTCCTATTTAACTAGCTTTTAGCCCTCTAAACTGGGTCGTTTTTGTAGTAAATTCAATTTAGCTTTGTTTGTCAAATTTGTCTGGGGGTGCATAAAAATCGCAGAAAAGCTCCATTGTCTATTGAAACGGTGTCAAATGATAGCTCTAGTCACACTGGAACAGACCATGTGTGCTACATTACTGAGAATGTCCTATTTAACTAGCTTTTAGCCCTCTAAACTGGGTCGTTTTTGTAGTAAATTCAATTTAGCTTTGTTTGTCAAATTTGTCTGGGGGTGCATAAAAATCGCAGAAAAGCTCCATTGTCTATTGAAACGGTGTCAAATGATTGCTCTAGTCACACTGGAAAAGACCATGTGTGCTACATTACTGAGAATGTCCTATTTAACTAGCTTTTAGCCCTCTAAACTGGGTCGTTTTTGTAGTAAATTCAATTTAGCTTTGTTTGTCAAATTTGTCTGGGGGTGCATAAAAATCGCAGAAAAGCTCCATTGTCTATTGAAACGGTGTCAAATGATAGCTCTAGTCACACTGGAACAGACCATGTGTGCTACATTACTGAGAATGTCCTATTTAACTAGCTTTTAGCCCTCTAAACTGGGTTGTTTTTGTATCAAATTCAATTTAGCTTTGTTTGTCAAATTTGTCTGAGGGTGCATAAAAATCGCAGAAAAGCTCCATTGTCTATTGAAACGGTGTCAAATGATAGCTCTAGTCACACTGGAACAGACCATGTGTGCTACATTACTGAGAATGTCCTATTTAACTAGCTTTTAGCCCTCTAAACTGGGTCGTTTTTGTATCAAATTCAATTTAGCTTTGTTTGTCAAATTTGTCTGAGGGTGCATAAAAATCGCAGAAAAGCTCCATTGTCTATTGAAACGGTGTCAAATGATAGCTCTAGTCACACTGGAACAGACCATGTGTGCTACATTACTGAGAATGTCCTATTTAACTAGCTTTTAGCCCTCTAAACTGGGTCGTTTTTGTATCAAATTCAATTTAGCTTTGTTTGTCAAATTTGTCTGAGGGTGCATAAAAATCGCAGAAAAGCTCCATTGTCTATTGAAACGGTGTCAAATGATAGCTCTAGTCACACTGGAACAGACCATGTGTGCTACATTAGTGAGAATGTCCTATTTAACTAGCTTTTAGCCCTCTAAACTGGGTCGTTTTTGTAGTAAATTCAATTTAGCTTTGTTTGTCAAATTTGTCTGGGGGTGCATACAAATCGCAGAAAAGCTCCATTGTCTATTGAAACGGTGTCAAATGATTGCTCTAGTCACACTGGAACAGACCATGTGTTCTACATTACTGAGAATGTCCTATTTAACTAGCTTTTAGCCCTCTAAACTGGGTTGTTTTTGTATCAAATTCAATTTAGCTTTGTTTGTCAAATTTGTCTGAGGGTGCATAAAAATCGCAGAAAAGCTCCATTGTCTATTGAAACGGTGTCAAATGATAGCTCTAGTCACACTGGAACAGACCATGTGTGCTACATTACTGAGAATGTCCTATTTAACTAGCTTTTAGCCCTCTAAACTGGGTCGTTTTTGTATCAAATTCAATTTAGCTTTGTTTGTCAAATTTGTCTGAGGGTGCATAAAAATCGCAGAAAAGCTCCATTGTCTATTGAAACGGTGACAAATGATAGCTCTAGTCACACTGGAACAGACCATGTGTGCTACATTAGTGAGAATGTCCTATTTAACTAGCTTTTAGCCCTCTAAACTGGGTCGTTTTTGTATCAAACTCAATTTAGCTTTGTTTGTCAAATTTGTCTGAGGGTGCATAAAAATCGCATAAAAGCTCCATTGTCTATTGAAACGGTGTCAAATGATAGCTCTAGTCACACTGGAACAGACCATGTGTGCTACATTAGTGAGAATGTCCTATTTAACTAGCTTTTAGCCCTCTAAACTGGGTCGTTTTTGTAGTAAATTCAATTTAGCTTTGTTTGTCAAATTTGTCTGGGGGTGCATAAAAATCGCAGAAAAGCTCCATTGTCTATTGAAACGGTGTCAAATGATTGCTCTAGTCACACTGGAAAAGACCATGTGTGCTACATTACTGAGAATGTCCTATTTAACTAGCTTTTAGCCCTCTAAACTGGGTCGTTTTTGTAGTAAATTCAATTTAGCTTTGTTTGTCAAATTTGTCTGGGGGTGCATAAAAATCGCAGAAAAGCTCCATTGTCTATTGAAACGGTGTCAAATGATAGCTCTAGTCACACTGGAACAGACCATGTGTGCTACATTACTGAGAATGTCCTATTTAACTAGCTTTTAGCCCTCTAAACTGGGTCGTTTTTGTATCAAATTCAATTTAGCTTTGTTTGTCAAATTTGTCTGAGGGTGCATAAAAATCGCAGAAAAGCTCCATTGTCTATTGAAACGGTGTCAAATGATAGCTCTAGTCACACTGGAACAGACCATGTGTGCTACATTACTGAGAATGTCCTATTTAACTAGCTTTTAGCCCTCTAAACTGGGTCGTTTTTGTATCAAATTCAATTTAGCTTTGTTTGTCAAATTTGTCTGAGGGTGCATAAAAATCGCAGAAAAGCTCCATTGTCTATTGAAACGGTGTCAAATGATAGCTCTAGTCACACTGGAACAGACCATGTGTGCTACATTACTGAGAATGTCCTATTTAACTAGCTTTTAGCCCTCTAAACTGGGTCGTTTTTGTATCAAATTCAATTTAGCTTTGTTTGTCAAATTTGTCTGAGGGTGCATAAAAATCGCAGAAAAGCTCCATTGTCTATTGAAACGGTGTCAAATGATAGCTCTAGTCACACTGGAACAGACCATGTGTGCTACATTAGTGAGAATGTCCTATTTAACTAGCTTTTAGCCCTCTAAACTGGGTCGTTTTTGTAGTAAATTCAATTTAGCTTTGTTTGTCAAATTTGTCTGGGGGTGCATACAAATCGCAGAAAAGCTCCATTGTCTATTGAAACGGTGTCAAATGATTGCTCTAGTCACACTGGAACAGACCATGTGTTCTACATTAGTGAGAATGTCCTATTTAACTAGCTTTTAGCCCTCTAAACTGGGTCGTTTTTGTATCAAATTCAATTTAGCTTTGTTTGTCAAATTTGTCTGAGGGTGCATAAAAATCGCAGAAAAGCTCCATTTTCTATTGAAACGGTGTCAAATGATAGCTCTAGTCACACTGGAACAGACCATGTGTGCTACATTAGTGAGAATGTCCTATTTAACTAGCTTTTAGCCCTCTAAACTGGGTCGTTTTTGTAGTAAATTCAATTTCGCTTTGTTTGTCAAATTTGTCTGTGGGTGCATAAAAATCGCAGAAAAGCTCCATTGTCTATTGAAACGGTGTCAAATGATAGCTCTAGTCACACTGGAACAGACCATGTGTGCTACATTAGTGAGAATGTCCTATTTAACTAGCTTTTAGCCCTCTAAACTGGGTCGTTTTTGTAGTAAATTCAATTTAGCTTTGTTTGTCAAATTTGTCTGGGGGTGCATAAAAATCGCAGAAAAGCTCCATTGTCTATTGAAACGGTGTCAAATGATAGCTCTAGTCACACTGGAACAGACCATGTGTGCTACATTACTGAGAATGTCCTATTTAACTAGCTTTTAGCCCTCTAAACTGGGTCGTTTTTGTAGTAAATTCAATTTAGCTTTGTTTGTCAAATTTGTCTGGGGGTGCATAAAAATCGCAGAAAAGCTCCATTGTCTATTGAAACGGTGTCAAATGATAGCTCTAGTCACACTGGAACAGACCATGTGTGCTACATTACTGAGAATGTCCTATTTAACTAGCTTTTAGCCCTCTAAACTGGGTCGTTTTTGTATCAAATTCAATTTAGCTTTGTTTGTCAAATTTGTCTGAGGGTGCATAAAAATCGCAGAAAAGCTCCATTGTCTATTGAAACGGTGTCAAATGATAGCTCTAGTCACACTGGAACAGACCATGTGTGCTACATTACTGAGAATGTCCTATTTAACTAGCTTTTAGACCTCTAAACTGGGTCGTTTTTGTAGTAAATTCAATTTAGCTTTGTTTGTCAAATTTGTCTGGGGGTGCATAAAAAATCGCAGAAAAGCTCCATTGTCTATTGAAACGGTGTCAAATGATAGCTCTAGTCACACTGGAACAGACCATGTGTTCTACATTAGTGAGAATGTCCTATTTAACTAGCTTTTAGCCCTCTAAACTGGGTCGTTTTTGTAGTAAGTTCAATTTCGCTTTGTTTGTCAAATTTGTCTGGGGGTGCATAAAAATCGCAGAAAAGCTCCATTGTCTATTGAAACGGTGTCAAATGATAGCTCTAGTCACACTGGAACAGACCATGTGTGCTACATTAGTGAGAATGTCCTATTTAACTAGCTTTTAGCCCTCTAAACTGGGTCGTTTTTGTAGTAAATTCAATTTAGCTTTGTTTGTCAAATTTGTCTGGGGGTGCATAAAAATCGCAGAAAAGCTCCATTGTCTATTGACACGGTGTCAAATGATAGCTCTAGTCACACTGGAACAGACCATGTGTGCTACATTACTGAGAATGTCCTATTTAACTAGCTTTTAGCCCTCTAAACTGGGTCGTTTTTGTAGTAAATTCAATTTAGCTTTGTTTGTCAAATTTGTCTGGGGGTGCATAAAAATCGCAGAAAAGCTCCATTGTCTATTGAAACGGTGTCAAATGATAGCTCTATTCACACTGGAACAGACCATGTGTGCTACATTACTGAGAATGTCCTATTTAACTAGCTTTTAGCCCTCTAAACTGGGTCGTTTTTGTATCAAATTCAATTTAGCTTTGTTTGTCAAATTTGTCTGAGGGTGCATAAAAATCGCAGAAAAGCTCCATTGTCTATTGAAACGGTGTCAAATGATAGCTCTAGTCACACTGGAACAGACCATGTGTGCTACATTACTGAGAATGTCCTATTTAACTAGCTTTTAGACCTCTAAACTGGGTCGTTTTTGTAGTAAATTCAATTTAGCTTTGTTTGTCAAATTTGTCTGCGGGTGCATAAAAATCGCAGAAAAGCTCCATTGTCTATTGAAACGGTGTCAAATGATAGCTCTAGTCACACTGGAACAGACCATGTGTGCTACATTACTGAGAATGTCCTATTTAACTAGCTTTTAGCCCTCTAAACTGGGTCGTTTTTGTATCAAATTCAATTTAGCTTTGTTTGTCAAATTTGTCTGAGGGTGCATAAAAATCGCAGAAAAGCTCCATTTTCTATTGAAACGGTGTCAAATGATAGCTCTAGTCACACTGGAACAGACCATGTGTGCTACATTACTGAGAATGTCCTATTTAACTAGCTTTTAGCCTTCTAAACTGGGTCGTTTTTGTAGTAAATTCAATTTAGCTTTGTTTGTCAAATTTGTCTGGGGGTGCATAAAAATCGCAGAAAAGCTCCATTGTCTATTGAAACGGTGTCAAATGATAGCTCTAGTCACACTGGAACAGACCATGTGTTCTACATTACTGAGAATGTCCTATTTAACTAGCTTTTAGCCCTCTAAACTGGGTCGTTTTTGTATTAAATTCAATTTAGCTTTGTTTGTCAAATTTGTCTGGGGGTGCATAAAAATCGCAGAAAAGCTCCATTGTCTATTGAAACGGTGTCAAATGATAGCTCTATTCACACTGGAACAGACCATGTGTGCTACATTATTGAGAATGTCCTATTTAACTAGCTTTTAGCCCTCTAAACTGGGTCGTTTTTGTATCAAATTCAATTTAGCTTTGTTTGTCAAATTTGTCTGAAGGTGCATAAAAATCGCAGAAAAGCTCCATTGTCTATTGAAACGGTGTCAAATGATAGCTCTAGTCACACTGGAACAGACCATGTGTGCTACATTACTGAGAATGTCCTATTTAACTAGCTTTTAGCCCTCTAAACTGGGTCGTTTTTGTAGTAAATTCAATTTAGCTTTGTTTGTCAAATTTGTCTGGGGGTGCATAAAAATCGCAGAAAAGCTCCATTGTCTATTGAAACGGTGTCAAATGATAGCTCTATTCACACTGGAACAGACCATGTGTGCTACATTACTGAGAATGTCCTATTTAACTAGCTTTTAGCCCTCTAAACTGGGTCGTTTTTGTATCAAATTCAATTTAGCTTTGTTTGTCAAATTTGTCTGAGGGTGCATAAAAATCGCAGAAAAGCTCCATTGTCTATTGAAACGGTGTCAAATGATAGCTCTAGTCACACTGGAACAGACCATGTGTGCTACATTACTGAGAATGTCCTATTTAACTAGCTTTTAGACCTCTAAACTGGGTCGTTTTTGTAGTAAATTCAATTTAGCTTTGTTTGTCAAATTTGTCTGCGGGTGCATAAAAATCGCAGAAAAGCTCCATTGTCTATTGAAACGGTGTCAAATGATAGCTCTAGTCACACTGGAACAGACCATGTGTGCTACATTACTGAGAATGTCCTATTTAACTAGCTTTTAGCCCTCTAAACTGGGTCGTTTTTGTATCAAATTCAATTTAGCTTTGTTTGTCAAATTTGTCTGAGGGTGCATAAAAATCGCAGAAAAGCTCCATTTTCTATTGAAACGGTGTCAAATGATAGCTCTAGTCACACTGGAACAGACCATGTGTGCTACATTACTGAGAATGTCCTATTTAACTAGCTTTTAGCCTTCTAAACTGGGTCGTTTTTGTAGTAAATTCAATTTAGCTTTGTTTGTCAAATTTGTCTGGGGGTGCATAAAAATCGCAGAAAAGCTCCATTGTCTATTGAAACGGTGTCAAATGATAGCTCTAGTCACACTGGAACAGACCATGTGTTCTACATTACTGAGAATGTCCTATTTAACTAGCTTTTAGCCCTCTAAACTGGGTCGTTTTTGTATTAAATTCAATTTAGCTTTGTTTGTCAAATTTGTCTGGGGGTGCATAAAAATCGCAGAAAAGCTCCATTGTCTATTGAAACGGTGTCAAATGATAGCTCTATTCACACTGGAACAGACCATGTGTGCTACATTATTGAGAATGTCCTATTTAACTAGCTTTTAGCCCTCTAAACTGGGTCGTTTTTGTATCAAATTCAATTTAGCTTTGTTTGTCAAATTTGTCTGAAGGTGCATAAAAATCGCAGAAAAGCTCCATTGTCTATTGAAACGGTGTCAAATGATAGCTCTAGTCACACTGGAACAGACCATGTGTGCTACATTACTGAGAATGTCCTATTTAACTAGCTTTTAGCCCTCTAAACTGGGTCGTTTTTGTATCAAATTCAATTTAGCTTTGTTTGTCAAATTTGTCTGAGGGTGCATAAAAATCGCAGAAAAGCTCCATTGTCTATTGAAACGGTGTCAAATGATAGCTCTAGTCACACTGGAACAGACCATGTGTGCTACATTACTGAGAATGTCCTATTTAACTAGCTTTTAGACCTCTAAACTGGGTCGTTTTTGTAGTAAATTCAATTTAGCTTTGTTTGTCAAATTTGTCTGGGGGTGCATAAAAATCGCAGAAAAGCTCCATTGTCTATTGAAACGGTGTCAAATGATAGCTCTAGTCACACTGGAACAGACCATGTGTGCTACATTACTGAGAATGTCCTATTTAACTAGCTTTTAGCCCTCTAAACTGGGTCGTTTTTGTAGTAAATTCAATTTAGCTTTGTTTGTCAAATTTGTCTGCGGGTGCATAAAAATCGCAGAAAAGCTCCATTGTCTATTGAAACGGTGTCAAATGATAGCTCTAGTCACACTGGAACAGACCATGTGTGCTACATTACTGAGAATGTCCTATTTAACTAGCTTTTAGCCCTCTAAACTGGGTCGTTTTTGTATCAAATTCAATTTAGCTTTGTTTGTCAAATTTGTCTGAGGGTGCATAAAAATCGCAGAAAAGCTCCATTTTCTATTGAAACGGTGTCAAATGATAGCTCTAGTCAGACTGGAACAGACCATGTGTGCTACATTACTGAGAATGTCCTATTTAACTAGCTTTTAGCCCTCTAAACTGGGTCGTTTTTGTAGTAAATTCAATTTAGCTTTGTTTGTCAAATTTGTCTGGGGGTGCATAAAAATCGCAGAAAAGCTCCATTGTCTATTGAAACGGTGTCAAATGATAGCTCTAGTCACACTGGAACAGACCATGTGTGCTACATTAGTGAGAATGTCCTATTTAACTAGCTTTTAGCCCTCTAAACTGGGTCGTTTTTGTAGTAAATTCAATTTAGCTTTGTTTGTCAAATTTGTCTGGGGGTGCATAAAAATCGCAGAAAAGCTCCATTGTCTATTGAAACGGTGTCAAATGATAGCTCTAGTCACACTGGAACAGACCATGTGTGCTACATTACTGAGAATGTCCTATTTAACTAGCTTTTAGCCCTCTAAACTGGGTCGTTTTTGTAGTAAATTCAATTTAGCTTTGTTTGTCAAATTTGTCTGCGGGTGCATAAAAATCGCAGAAAAGCTCCATTGTCTATTGAAACGGTGTCAAATGATAGCTCTAGTCACACTGGAACAGACCATGTGTGCTACATTACTGAGAATGTCCTATTTAACTAGCTTTTAGCCCTCTAAACTGGGTCGTTTTTGTATCAAATTCAATTTAGCTTTGTTTGTCAAATTTGTCTGAGGGTGCATAAAAATCGCAGAAAAGCTCCATTGTCTATTGAAACGGTGTCAAATGATAGCTCTAGTCACACTGGAACAGACCATGTGTGCTACATTACTGAGAATGTCCTATTTAACTAGCTTTTAGCCCTCTAAACTGGGTCGTTTTTGTAGTAAATTCAATTTAGCTTTGTTTGTCAAATTTGTCTGGGGGTGCATAAAAATCGCAGAAAAGCTCCATTGTCTATTGAAACGGTGTCAAATGATAGCTCTAGTCACACTGGAACAGACCATGTGTGCTGCATTAGTGAGAATGTCCTATTTAACTAGCTTTTAGCCCTCTAAACTGGGTCGTTTTTGTATCAAATTCAATTTAGCTTTGTTTGTCAAATTTGTCTGAGGGTGCATAAAAATCACAGAAAAGCTCCATTGTCTATTGAAACGGTGTCAAATGATAGCTCTAGTCACACTGGAACAGACCATGTGTGCTACATTACTGAGAATGTCCTATTTAACTAGCTTTTAGACCTCTAAACTGGGTCGTTTTTGTAGTAAATTCAATTTAGCTTTGTTTGTCAAATTTGTCTGGGGGTGCATAAAAATCGCAGAAAAGCTCCATTGTCTATTGAAACGGTGTCAAATGATAGCTCTAGTCACACTGGAACAGACCATGTGTGCTACATTACTGAGAATGTCCTATTTAACTAGCTTTTAGCCCTCTAAACTGGGTCGTTTTTGTATCAAATTCAATTTAGCTTTGTTTGTCAAATTTGTCTGAGGGTGCATAAAAATCGCAGAAAAGCTCCATTGTCTATTGAAACGGTGTCAAATGATAGCTCTAGTCACACTGGAACAGACCATGTGTGCTACATTACTGAGAATGTCCTATTTAACTAGCTTTTAGCCCTCTAAACTGGGTCGTTTTTGTAGTAAATTCAATTTAGCTTTGTTTGTCAAATTTGTCTGGGGGTGCATAAAAATCGCAGAAAAGCTCCATTGTCTATTGAAACGGTGTCAAATGATAGCTCTAGTCACACTGGAACAGACCATGTGTGCTGCATTAGTGAGAATGTCCTATTTAACTAGCTTTTAGCCCTCTAAACTGGGTCGTTTTTGTATCAAATTCAATTTAGCTTTGTTTGTCAAATTTGTCTGAGGGTGCATAAAAATCACAGAAAAGCTCCATTGTCTATTGAAACGGTGTCAAATGATAGCTCTAGTCACACTGGAACAGACCATGTGTGCTACATTACTGAGAATGTCCTATTTAACTAGCTTTTAGACCTCTAAACTGGGTCGTTTTTGTAGTAAATTCAATTTAGCTTTGTTTGTCAAATTTGTCTGGGGGTGCATAAAAATCGCAGAAAAGCTCCATTGTCTATTGAAACGGTGTCAAATGATAGCTCTAGTCACACTGGAACAGACCATGTGTGCTACATTACTGAGAATGTCCTATTTAACTAGCTTTTAGCCCTCTAAACTGGGTCGTTTTTGTATCAAATTCAATTTAGCTTTGTTTGTCAAATTTGTTTAGGGTGCATAAAAATCGCAGAAAAGCTCCATTGTCTATTGAAACGGTGTCAAATGATAGCTCTAGTCACACTAGAACAGACCATGTGTGCTACATTACTGAGAATGTCCTATTTAACTAGCTTTTAGACCTCTAAACTGGGTCGTTTTTGTAGTAAATTCAATTTAGCTTTGTTTGTCAAATTTGTCTGGGGGTGCATAAAAATCGCAGAAAAGCTCCATTGTCTATTGAAACGGTGTCAAATGATAGCTCTAGTCACACTGGAACAGACCATGTGTGCTACATTACTGAGAATGTCCTATTTAACTAGCTTTTAGCCCTCTAAACTGGGTCGTTTTTGTATCAAATTCAATTTAGCTTTGTTTGTCAAATTTGTCTGAGGGTGCATAAAAATCGCAGAAAAGCTCCATTTTCTATTGAAACGGTGTCAAATGATAGCTCTAGTCACACTGGAACAGACCATGTGTGCTACATTACTGAGAATGTCCTATTTAACTAGCTTTTAGCCCTCTAAACTGGGTCGTTTTTGTAGTAAATTCAATTTAGCTTTGTTTGTCAAATTTGTCTGGGGGTGCATAGAAATCGCAGAAAAGCTCCATTGTCTATTGAAACGGTGTCAAATGATAGCTCTAGTCACACGGGAACAGACCATGTGTGCTACATTACTGAGAATGTCCTATTTAACTAGCTTTTAGCCCTCTAAACTGGGTCGTTTTTGTATCAAATTCAATTTAGCTTTGTTTGTCAAATTTGTTTAGGGTGCATAAAAATCGCAGAAAAGCTCCATTGTCTATTGAAACGGTGTCAAATGATAGCTCTAGTCACACTGGAACAGACCATGTGTGCTACATTACTGAGAATGTCCTATTTAACTAGCTTTTAGCCCTCTAAACTGGGTCGTTTTTGTATCAAATTCAATTTAGCTTTGTTTGTCAAATTTGTCTGAGGGTGCATAAAAATCGCAGAAAAGCTCCATTTTCTATTGAAACGGTGTCAAATGATAGCTCTAGTCAGACTGGAACAGACCATGTGTGCTACATTACTGAGAATGTCCTATTTAACTAGCTTTTAGCCCTCTAAACTGGGTCGTTTTTGTAGTAAATTCAATTTAGCTTTGTTTGTCAAATTTGTCTGGGGGTGCATAAAAATCGCAGAAAAGCTCCATTGTCTATTGAAACGGTGTCAAATGATAGCTCTAGTCACACTGGAACAGACCATGTGTGCTACATTAGTGAGAATGTCCTATTTAACTAGCTTTTAGCCCTCTAAACTGGGTCGTTTTTGTAGTAAATTCAATTTAGCATTGTTTGTCAAATTTGTCTGGGGGTGCATAAAAATCGCAGAAAAGCTCCATTGTCTATTGAAACGGTGTCAAATGATAGCTCTAGTCACACTGGAACAGACCATGTGTGCTACATTACTGAGAATGTCCTATTTAACTAGCTTTTAGCCCTCTAAACTGGGTCGTTTTTGTAGTAAATTCAATTTAGCTTTGTTTGTCAAATTTGTCTGCGGGTGCATAAAAATCGCAGAAAAGCTCCATTGTCTATTGAAACGGTGTCAAATGATAGCTCTAGTCACACTGGAACAGACCATGTGTGCTACATTACTGAGAATGTCCTATTTAACTAGCTTTTAGCCCTCTAAACTGGGTCGTTTTTGTATCAAATTCAATTTAGCTTTGTTTGTCAAATTTGTCTGAGGGTGCATAAAAATCGCAGAAAAGCTCCATTGTCTATTGAAACGGTGTCAAATGATAGCTCTAGTCACACTGGAACAGACCATGTGTGCTACATTACTGAGAATGTCCTATTTAACTAGCTTTTAGCCCTCTAAACTGGGTCGTTTTTGTAGTAAATTCAATTTAGCTTTGTTTGTCAAATTTGTCTGGGGGTGCATAAAAATCGCAGAAAAGCTCCATTGTCTATTGAAACGGTGTCAAATGATAGCTCTAGTCACACTGGAACAGACCATGTGTGCTGCATTAGTGAGAATGTCCTATTTAACTAGCTTTTAGCCCTCTAAACTGGGTCGTTTTTGTATCAAATTCAATTTAGCTTTGTTTGTCAAATTTGTCTGAGGGTGCATAAAAATCACAGAAAAGCTCCATTGTCTATTGAAACGGTGTCAAATGATAGCTCTAGTCACACTGGAACAGACCATGTGTGCTACATTACTGAGAATGTCCTATTTAACTAGCTTTTAGACCTCTAAACTGGGTCGTTTTTGTAGTAAATTCAATTTAGCTTTGTTTGTCAAATTTGTCTGGGGGTGCATAAAAATCGCAGAAAAGCTCCATTGTCTATTGAAACGGTGTCAAATGATAGCTCTAGTCACACTGGAACAGACCATGTGTGCTACATTACTGAGAATGTCCTATTTAACTAGCTTTTAGCCCTCTAAACTGGGTCGTTTTTGTATCAAATTCAATTTAGCTTTGTTTGTCAAATTTGTCTGAGGGTGCATAAAAATCGCAGAAAAGCTCAATTTTCTATTGAAACGGTGTCAAATGATAGCTCTAGTCACACTGGAACAGACCATGTGTGCTACATTACTGAGAATGTCCTATTTAACTAGCTTTTAGCCCTCTAAACTGGGTCGTTTTTGTATCAAATTCAATTTAGCTTTGTTTGTCAAATTTGTCTGGGGGTGCATAAAAATCGCAGAAAAGCTCCATTGTCTATTGAAACGGTGTCAAATGATAGCTCTAGTCACACTGGAACAGACCATGTGTGCTACATTACTGAGAATGTCCTATTTAACTAGCTTTTAGCCCTCTAAACTGGGTCGTTTTTGTAGTAAATTCAATTTAGCTTTGTTTGTCAAATTTGTCTGGGGGTGCATAAAAATCGCAGAAAAGCTCCATTGTCTATTGAAACGGTGTCAAATGATAGCTCTAGTCACACTGGAACAGACCATGTGTGCTACATTACTGAGAATGTCCTATTTAACTAGCTTTTAGCCCTCTAAACTGGGTCGTTTTTGTATCAAATTCAATTTAGCTTTGTTTGTCAAATTTGTTTAGGGTGCATAAAAATCGCAGAAAAGCTCCATTGTCTATTGAAACGGTGTCAAATGATAGCTCTAGTCACACTAGAACAGACCATGTGTGCTACATTACTGAGAATGTCCTATTTAACTAGCTTTTAGACCTCTAAACTGGGTCGTTTTTGTAGTAAATTCAATTTAGCTTTGTTTGTCAAATTTGTCTGGGGGTGCATAAAAATCGCAGAAAAGCTCCATTGTCTATTGAAACGGTGTCAAATGATAGCTCTAGTCACACTGGAACAGACCATGTGTGCTACATTACTGAGAATGTCCTATTTAACTAGCTTTTAGCCCTCTAAACTGGGTCGTTTTTGTATCAAATTCAATTTAGCTTTGTTTGTCAAATTTGTCTGAGGGTGCATAAAAATCGCAGAAAAGCTCCATTTTCTATTGAAACGGTGTCAAATGATAGCTCTAGTCACACTGGAACAGACCATGTGTGCTACATTACTGAGAATGTCCTATTTAACTAGCTTTTAGCCCTCTAAACTGGGTCGTTTTTGTAGTAAATTCAATTTAGCTTTGTTTGTCAAATTTGTCTGGGGGTGCATAGAAATCGCAGAAAAGCTCCATTGTCTATTGAAACGGTGTCAAATGATAGCTCTAGTCACACTGGAACAGACCATGTGTGCTACATTACTGAGAATGTCCTATTTAACTAGCTTTTAGCCCTCTAAACTGGGTCGTTTTTGTATCAAATTCAATTTAGCTTTGTTTGTCAAATTTGTTTAGGGTGCATAAAAATCGCAGAAAAGCTCCATTGTCTATTGAAACGGTGTCAAATGATAGCTCTAGTCACACTGGAACAGACCATGTGTGCTACATTACTGAGAATGTCCTATTTAACTAGCTTTTAGACCTGTAAACTGGGTCGTTTTTGTAGTAAATTCAATTTAGCTTTGTTTGTCAAATTTGTCTGGGGGTGCATAAAAATCGCAGAAAAGCTCCATTGTCTATTGAAACGGTGTCAAATGATAGCTCTAGTCACACTGGAACAGACCATGTGTGCTACATTACTGAGAATGTCCTATTTAACTAGCTTTTAGCCCTCTAAACTGGGTCGTTTTTGTAGTAAATTCAATTTAGCTTTGTTTGTCAAATTTGTCTGGGGGTGCATAAAAATCGCAGAAAAGCTCCATTGTCTATTGAAACGGTGTCAAATGATAGCTCTAGTCACACTGGAACAGACCATGTGTGCTACATTACTGAGAATGTCCTATTTAACTAGCTTTTAGCCCTCTAAACTGGGTCGTTTTTGTATCAAATTCAATTTAGCTTTGTTTGTCAAATTTGTCTGAGGGTGCATAAAAATCGCAGAAAAGCTCCATTGTCTATTGAAACGGTGTCAAATGATAGCTCTAGTCACACTGGAACAGACCATGTGTGCTACATTACTGAGAATGTCCTATTTAACTAGCTTTTAGCCCTCTAAACTGGGTCGTTTTTGTATCAAATTCAATTTTGCTTTGTTTGTCAAATTTGTCTGAGGGTGCATAAAAATCGCAGAAAAGCTCCATTGTCTATTGAAACGGTGTCAAATGATAGCTCTAGTCACACTGGAACAGACCATGTGTGCTACATTACTGAGAATGTCCTATTTAACTAGCTTTTAGCCCTCTAAACTGGGTCGTTTTTGTATCAAATTCAATTTAGCTTTGTTTGTCAAATTTGTCTGAGGGTGCATAAAAATCGCAGAAAAGCTCCATTGTCTATTGAAACGGTGTCAAATGATAGCTCTAGTCACACTGGAACAGACCATGTGTGCTACATTAGTGAGAATGTCCTATTTAACTAGCTTTTAGCCCTCTAAACTGGGTCGTTTTTGTAGTAAATTCAATTTAGCTTTGTTTGTCAAATTTGTCTGGGGGTGCATAAAAATCGCAGAAAAGCTCCATTGTCTATTGAAACGGTGTCAAATGATTGCTCTAGTCACACTGGAAAAGACCATGTGTGCTACATTACTGAGAATGTCCTATTTAACTAGCTTTTAGCCCTCTAAACTGGGTCGTTTTTGTAGTAAATTCAATTTAGCTTTGTTTGTCAAATTTGTCTGGGGGTGCATAAAAATCGCAGAAAAGCTCCATTGTCTATTGAAACGGTGTCAAATGATAGCTCTAGTCACACTGGAACAGACCATGTGTGCTACATTACTGAGAATGTCCTATTTAACTAGCTTTTAGCCCTCTAAACTGGGTCGTTTTTGTATCAAATTCAATTTAGCTTTGTTTGTCAAATTTGTCTGAGGGTGCATAAAAATCACAGAAAAGCTCCATTGTCTATTGAAACGGTGTCAAATGATAGCTCTAGTCACACTGGAACAGACCATGTGTGCTACATTACTGAGAATGTCCTATTTAACTAGCTTTTAGACCTCTAAACTGGGTCGTTTTTGTAGTAAATTCAATTTAGCTTTGTTTGTCAAATTTGTCTGGGGGTGCATAAAAATCGCAGAAAAGCTCCATTGTCTATTGAAACGGTGTCAAATGATAGCTCTAGTCACACTGGAACAGACCATGTGTGCTACATTACTGAGAATGTCCTATTTAACTAGCTTTTAGCCCTCTAAACTGGGTCGTTTTTGTATCAAATTCAATTTAGCTTTGTTTGTCAAATTTGTCTGAGGGTGCATAAAAATCGCAGAAAAGCTCCATTTTCTATTGAAACGGTGTCAAATGATAGCTCTAGTCACACTGGAACAGACCATGTGTGCTACATTACTGAGAATGTCCTATTTAACTAGCTTTTAGCTCTCTAAACTGGGTCGTTTTTGTATCAAATTCAATTTAGCTTTGTTTGTCAAATTTGTCTGGGGGTGCATAAAAATCGCAGAAAAGCTCCATTGTCTATTGAAACGGTGTCAAATGATAGCTCTAGTCACACTGGAACAGACCATGTGTGCTACATTACTGAGAATGTCCTATATAACTAGCTTTTAGCCCTCTAAACTGGGTCGTTTTTGTAGTAAATTCAATTTAGCTTTGTTTGTCAAATTTGTCTGGGGGTGCATAAAAATCGCAGAAAAGCTCCATTGTCTATTGAAACGGTGTCAAATGATAGCTCTATTCACACTGGAACAGACCATGTGTGCTACATTACTGAGAATGTCCTATTTAACTAGCTTTTAGCCCTCTAAACTGGGTCGTTTTTGTATCAAATTCAATTTAGCTTTGTTTGTCAAATTTGTCTGAAGGTGCATAAAAATCGCAGAAAAGCTCCATTGTCTATTGAAACGGTGTCAAATGATAGCTCTAGTCACACTGGAACAGACCATGTGTGCTACATTACTGAGAATGTCCTATTTAACTAGCTTTTAGCTCTCTAAACTGGGTCGTTTTTGTATCAAATTCAATTTAGCTTTGTTTGTCAAATTTGTCTGGGGGTGCATAAAAATCGCAGAAAAGCTCCATTGTCTATTGAAACGGTGTCAAATGATAGCTCTAGTCACACTGGAACAGACCATGTGTGCTACATTACTGAGAATGTCCTATTTAACTAGCTTTTAGCCCTCTAAACTGGGTCGTTTTTGTAGTAAATTCAATTTAGCTTTGTTTGTCAAATTTGTCTGGGGGTGCATAAAAATCGCAGAAAAGCTCCATTGTCTATTGAAACGGTGTCAAATGATAGCTCTAGTCACACTGGAACAGACCATGTGTGCTACATTACTGAGAATGTCCTATTTAACTAGCTTTTAGCCCTCTAAACTGGGTCGTTTTTGTATCAAATTCAATTTAGCTTTGTTTGTCAAATTTGTTTAGGGTGCATAAAAATCGCAGAAAAGCTCCATTGTCTATTGAAACGGTGTCAAATGATAGCTCTAGTCACACTGGAACAGACCATGTGTGCTACATTACTGAGAATGTCCTATTTAACTAGCTTTTAGACCTGTAAACTGGGTCGTTTTTGTAGTAAATTCAATTTAGCTTTGTTTGTCAAATTTGTCTGGGGGTGCATAAAAATCGCAGAAAAGCTCCATTGTCTATTGAAACGGTGTCAAAAGATAGCTCTAGTCACACTGGAACAGACCATGTGTGCTACATTACTGAGAATATCCTATTTAACTAGCTTTTAGCCCTCTAAACTGGGTCGTTTTTGTAGTAAATTCAATTTAGCTTTGTTTGTCAAATTTGTCTGGGGGTGCATAAAAATCGCAGAAAAGCTCCATTGTCTATTGAAACGGTGTCAAATGATAGCTCTAGTCACACTGGAACAGACCATGTGTGCTACATTACTGAGAATGTCCTATTTAACTAGCTTTTAGCCCTCTAAACTGGGTCGTTTTTGTAGTAAATTCAATTTAGCTTTGTTTGTCAAATTTGTCTGGGGGTGCATAAAAATCGCAGAAAAGCTCCGTTGTCTATTGAAACGGTGTCAAAAGATAGCTCTAGTCACACTGGAACAGACCATGTGTGCTACATTACTGAGAATGTCCTATTTAACTAGCTTTTAGCCCTCTAAACTGGGTCGTTTTTGTAGTAAATTCAATTTAGCTTTGTTTGTCAAATTTGTCTGGGGGTGCATAAAAATCGCAGAAAAGCTCCATTGTCTATTGAAACGGTGTCAAATGATAGCTCTAGTCACACTGGAACAGACCATGTGTGCTACATTACTGAGAATGTCCTGTTTAACTAGCTTTTAGCCCTCTAAACTGGGTCGTTTTTGTATCAAATTCAATTTAGCTTTGTTTGTCAAATTTGTCTGAGGGTGCATAAAAATCGCAGAAAAGCTCCATTTTCTATTGAAACGGTGTCAAATGATAGCTCTAGTCACACTGGAACAGACCATGTGTGCTACATTACTGAGAATGTCCTATTTAACTAGCTTTTAGCCCTCTAAACTGGGTCGTTTTTGTAGTAAATTCAATTTAGCTTTGTTTGTCAAATTTGTCTGGGGGTGCATAAAAATCGCAGAAAAGCTCCATTGTCTATTGAAACGGTGTCAAATGATAGCTCTAGTCACACTGGAACAGACCATGTGTGCTACATTACTGAGAATGTCCTATTTAACTAGCTTTTAGCCCTCTAAACTGGGTCGTTTTTGTATCAAATTTGTCTGAGGGTGCATAAAAATCGCAGAAAAGCTCCATTTTCTATTGAAACGGTGTCAAATGATAGCTCTAGTCACACTGGAACAGACCATGTGTGCTACATTACTGAGAATGTCCTATTTAACTAGCTTTTAGCTCTCTAAACTGGGTCGTTTTTGTATCAAATTCAATTTAGCTTTGTTTGTCAAATTTGTCTGGGGGTGCATAAAAATCGCAGAAAAGCTCCATTGTCTATTGAAACGGTGTCAAATGATAGCTCTAGTCACACTGGAACAGACCATGTGTGCTACATTACTGAGAATGTCCTATTTAACTAGCTTTTAGCCCTCTAAACTGGGTCGTTTTTGTAGTAAATTCAATTTAGCTTTGTTTGTCAAATTTGTCTGGGGGTGCATAAAAATCGCAGAAAAGCTCCATTGTCTATTGAAACGGTGTCAAATGATAGCTCTAGTCACACTGGAACAGACCATGTGTGCTACATTACTGAGAATGTCCTATTTAACTAGCTTTTAGCCCTCTAAACTGGGTCGTTTTTGTATCAAATTCAATTTAGCTTTGTTTGTCAAATTTGTTTAGGGTGCATAAAAATCGCAGAAAAGCTCCATTGTCTATTGAAACGGTGTCAAATGATAGCTCTAGTCACACTGGAACAGACCATGTGTGCTACATTACTGAGAATGTCCTATTTAACTAGCTTTTAGACCTGTAAACTGGGTCGTTTTTGTAGTAAATTCAATTTAGCTTTGTTTGTCAAATTTGTCTGGGGGTGCATAAAAATCGCAGAAAAGCTCCATTGTCTATTGAAACGGTGTCAAAAGATAGCTCTAGTCACACTGGAACAGACCATGTGTGCTACATTACTGAGAATATCCTATTTAACTAGCTTTTAGCCCTCTAAACTGGGTCGTTTTTGTAGTAAATTCAATTTAGCTTTGTTTGTCAAATTTGTCTGGGGGTGCATAAAAATCGCAGAAAAGCTCCATTGTCTATTGAAACGGTGTCAAATGATAGCTCTAGTCACACTGGAACAGACCATGTGTGCTACATTACTGAGAATGTCCTATTTAACTAGCTTTTAGCCCTCTAAACTGGGTCGTTTTTGTAGTAAATTCAATTTAGCTTTGTTTGTCAAATTTGTCTGGGGGTGCATAAAAATCGCAGAAAAGCTCCATTGTCTATTGAAACGGTGTCAAAAGATAGCTCTAGTCACACTGGAACAGACCATGTGTGCTACATTACTGAGAATGTCCTATTTAACTAGCTTTTAGCCCTCTAAACTGGGTCGTTTTTGTAGTAAATTCAATTTAGCTTTGTTTGTCAAATTTGTCTGGGGGTGCATAAAAATCGCAGAAAAGCTCCATTGTCTATTGAAACGGTGTCAAATGATAGCTCTAGTCACACTGGAACAGACCATGTGTGCTACATTACTGAGAATGTCCTGTTTAACTAGCTTTTAGCCCTCTAAACTGGGTCGTTTTTGTAGTAAATTCAATTTAGCTTTGTATGTCAAATTTGTCTGGGGGTGCATAAAAATCGCAGAAAAGCTCCATTGTCTATTGAAACGGTGTCAAAAGATAGCTCTAGTCACACTGGAACAGACCATGTGTGCTACATTAGTGAGAATGTCCTATTTAACTAGCTTTTAGCCCTCTAAACTGGGTCGTTTTTGTAGTAAATTCAATTTAGCTTTGTCAAATTTGTCTGGGGGTGCATAAAAATCGCAGAAAAGCTCCATTGTCTATTGAAACGGTGTCAAATGATAGCTCTAGTCACACTGGAACAGACCATGTGTGCTACATTACTGAGAATGTCCTATTTAACTAGCTTTTAGCCCTCTAAACTGGGTCGTTTTTGTATCAAATTCAATTTAGCTTTGTTTGTCAAATTTGTCTGGGGGTGCATAAAAATCGCAGAAAAGCTCCATTGTCTATTGAAACGGTGTCAAAAGATAGCTCTAGTCACACTGGAACAGACCATGTGTGCTACATTACTGAGAATATCCTATTTAACTAGCTTTTAGCCCTCTAAACTGGGTCGTTTTTGTAGTAAATTCAATTTAGCTTTGTTTGTCAAATTTGTCTGGGGGTGCATAAAAATCGCAGAAAAGCTCCATTGTCTATTGAAACGGTGTCAAATGATAGCTCTAGTCACACTGGAACAGACCATGTGTGCTACATTACTGAGAATGTCCTATTTAACTAGCTTTTAGCCCTCTAAACTGGGTCGTTTTTGTAGTAAATTCAATTTAGCTTTGTTTGTCAAATTTGTCTGGGGGTGCATAAAAATCGCAGAAAAGCTCCATTGTCTATTGAAACGGTGTCAAAAGATAGCTCTAGTCACACTGGAACAGACCATGTGTGCTACATTACTGAGAATGTCCTATTTAACTAGCTTTTAGCCCTCTAAACTGGGTCGTTTTTGTAGTAAATTCAATTTAGCTTTGTTTGTCAAATTTGTCTGGGGGTGCATAAAAATCGCAGAAAAGCTCCATTGTCTATTGAAACGGTGTCAAATGATAGCTCTAGTCACACTGGAACAGACCATGTGTGCTACATTACTGAGAATGTCCTGTTTAACTAGCTTTTAGCCCTCTAAACTGGGTCGTTTTTGTAGTAAATTCAATTTAGCTTTGTATGTCAAATTTGTCTGGGGGTGCATAAAAATCGCAGAAAAGCTCCATTGTCTATTGAAACGGTGTCAAAAGATAGCTCTAGTCACACTGGAACAGACCATGTGTGCTACATTAGTGAGAATGTCCTATTTAACTAGCTTTTAGCCCTCTAAACTGGGTCGTTTTTGTAGTAAATTCAATTTAGCTTTGTCAAATTTGTCTGGGGGTGCATAAAAATCGCAGAAAAGCTCCATTGTCTATTGAAACGGTGTCAAATGATAGCTCTAGTCACACTGGAACAGACCATGTGTGCTACATTACTGAGAATGTCCTATTTAACTAGCTTTTAGCCCTCTAAACTGGGTCGTTTTTGTAGTAAATTCAATTTAGCTTTGTTTGTCAAATTTGTCTGGGGGTGCATAAAAATCGCAGAAAAGCTCCATTGTCTATTGAAACGGTGTCAAATGATAGCTCTAGTCACACTGGAACAGACCATGTGTGCTACATTACTGAGAATGTCCTATTTAACTAGCTTTTAGCCCTCTAAACTGGGTCGTTTTTGTAGTAAATTCAATTTAGCTTTGTTTGTCAAATTTGTCTGGGGGTGCATAAAAATCGCAGAAAAGCTCCATTGTCTATTGAAACGGTGTCAAATGATAGCTCTAGTCACACTGGAACAGACCATGTGTGCTACATTACTGAGAATGTCCTATTTAACTAGCTTTTAGCCCTCTAAACTGGGTCGTTTTTGTATCAAATTCAATTTAGCTTTGTTTGTCAAATTTGTTTAGGGTGCATAAAAATCGCAGAAAAGCTCCATTGTCTATTGAAACGGTGTCAAATGATAGCTCTAGTCACACTGGAACAGACCATGTGTGCTACATTACTGAGAATGTCCTATTTAACTAGCTTTTAAACCTGTAAACTGGGTCGTTTTTGTAGTAAATTCAATTTAGCTTTGTTTGTCAAATTTGTCTGGGGGTGCATAAAAATCGCAGAAAAGCTCCATTGTCTATTGAAACGGTGTCAAAAGATAGCTCTAGTCACACTGGAACAGACCATGTGTGCTACATTACTGAGAATATCCTATTTAACTAGCTTTTAGCCCTCTAAACTGGGTCGTTTTTGTAGTAAATTCAATTTAGCTTTGTTTGTCAAATTTGTCTGGGGGTGCATAAAAATCGCAGAAAAGCTCCATTGTCTATTGAAACGGTGTCAAATGATAGCTCTAGTCACACTGGAACAGACCATGTGTGCTACATTACTGAGAATGTCCTATTTAACTAGCTTTTAGCCCTCTAAACTGGGTCGTTTTTGTAGTAAATTCAATTTAGCTTTGTTTGTCAAATTTGTCTGGGGGTGCATAAAAATCGCAGAAAAGCTCCGTTGTCTATTGAAACGGTGTCAAAAGATAGCTCTAGTCACACTGGAACAGACCATGTGTGCTACATTACTGAGAATGTCCTATTTAACTAGCTTTTAGCCCTCTAAACTGGGTCGTTTTTGTAGTAAATTCAATTTAGCTTTGTTTGTCAAATTTGTCTGGGGGTGCATAAAAATCGCAGAAAAGCTCCATTGTCTATTGAAACGGTGTCAAATGATAGCTCTAGTCACACTGGAACAGACCATGTGTGCTACATTACTGAGAATGTCCTGTTTAACTAGCTTTTAGCCCTCTAAACTGGGTCGTTTTTGTATCAAATTCAATTTAGCTTTGTTTGTCAAATTTGTCTGAGGGTGCATAAAAATCGCAGAAAAGCTCCATTTTCTATTGAAACGGTGTCAAATGATAGCTCTAGTCACACTGGAACAGACCATGTGTGCTACATTACTGAGAATGTCCTATTTAACTAGCTTTTAGCCCTCTAAACTGGGTCGTTTTTGTAGTAAATTCAATTTAGCTTTGTTTGTCAAATTTGTCTGGGGGTGCATAAAAATCGCAGAAAAGCTCCATTGTCTATTGAAACGGTGTCAAATGATAGCTCTAGTCACACTGGAACAGACCATGTGTGCTACATTACTGAGAATGTCCTATTTAACTAGCTTTTAGCCCTCTAAACTGGGTCGTTTTTGTATCAAATTCAATTTAGCTTTGTTTGTCAAATTTGTCTGAGGGTGCATAAAAATAGCAGAAAAGCTCCATTTTCTATTGAAACGGTGTCAAATGATAGCTCTAGTCACACTGGAACAGACCATGTGTGCTACATTACTGAGAATGTCCTATTTAACTAGCTTTTAGCTCTCTAAACTGGGTCGTTTTTGTATCAAATTCAATTTAGCTTTGTTTGTCAAATTTGTCTGGGGGTGCATAAAAATCGCAGAAAAGCTCCATTGTCTATTGAAACGGTGTCAAATGATAGCTCTAGTCACACTGGAACAGACCATGTGTGCTACATTACTGAGAATGTCCTATTTAACTAGCTTTTAGCCCTCTAAACTGGGTCGTTTTTGTAGTAAATTCAATTTAGCTTTGTTTGTCAAATTTGTCTGGGGGTGCATAAAAATCGCAGAAAAGCTCCATTGTCTATTGAAACGGTGTCAAATGATAGCTCTAGTCACACTGGAACAGACCATGTGTGCTACATTACTGAGAATGTCCTATTTAACTAGCTTTTAGCCCTCTAAACTGGGTCGTTTTTGTATCAAATTCAATTTAGCTTTGTTTGTCAAATTTGTTTAGGGTGCATAAAAATCGCAGAAAAGCTCCATTGTCTATTGAAACGGTGTCAAATGATAGCTCTAGTCACACTGGAACAGACCATGTGTGCTACATTACTGAGAATGTCCTATTTAACTAGCTTTTAGACCTGTAAACTGGGTCGTTTTTGTAGTAAATTCAATTTAGCTTTGTTTGTCAAATTTGTCTGGGGGTGCATAAAAATCGCAGAAAAGCTCCATTGTCTATTGAAACGGTGTCAAAAGATAGCTCTAGTCACACTGGAACAGACCATGTGTGCTACATTACTGAGAATATCCTATTTAACTAGCTTTTAGCCCTCTAAACTGGGTCGTTTTTGTAGTAAATTCAATTTAGCTTTGTTTGTCAAATTTGTCTGGGGGTGCATAAAAATCGCAGAAAAGCTCCATTGTCTATTGAAACGGTGTCAAATGATAGCTCTAGTCACACTGGAACAGACCATGTGTGCTACATTACTGAGAATGTCCTATTTAACTAGCTTTTAGCCCTCTAAACTGGGTCGTTTTTGTAGTAAATTCAATTTAGCTTTGTTTGTCAAATTTGTCTGGGGGTGCATAAAAATCGCAGAAAAGCTCCATTGTCTATTGAAACGGTGTCAAAAGATAGCTCTAGTCACACTGGAACAGACCATGTGTGCTACATTACTGAGAATGTCCTATTTAACTAGCTTTTAGCCCTCTAAACTGGGTCGTTTTTGTAGTAAATTCAATTTAGCTTTGTTTGTCAAATTTGTCTGGGGGTGCATAAAAATCGCAGAAAAGCTCCATTGTCTATTGAAACGGTGTCAAATGATAGCTCTAGTCACACTGGAACAGACCATGTGTGCTACATTACTGAGAATGTCCTGTTTAACTAGCTTTTAGCCCTCTAAACTGGGTCGTTTTTGTAGTAAATTCAATTTAGCTTTGTATGTCAAATTTGTCTGGGGGTGCATAAAAATCGCAGAAAAGCTCCATTGTCTATTGAAACGGTGTCAAAAGATAGCTCTAGTCACACTGGAACAGACCATGTGTGCTACATTAGTGAGAATGTCCTATTTAACTAGCTTTTAGCCCTCTAAACTGGGTCGTTTTTGTAGTAAATTCAATTTAGCTTTGTCAAATTTGTCTGGGGGTGCATAAAAATCGCAGAAAAGCTCCATTGTCTATTGAAACGGTGTCAAATGATAGCTCTAGTCACACTGGAACAGACCATGTGTGCTACATTACTGAGAATGTCCTATTTAACTAGCTTTTAGCCCTCTAAACTGGGTCGTTTTTGTAGTAAATTCAATTTAGCTTTGTTTGTCAAATTTGTCTGGGGGTGCATAAAAATCGCAGAAAAGCTCCATTGTCTATTGAAACGGTGTCAAATGATAGCTCTAGTCACACTGGAACAGACCATGTGTGCTACATTACTGAGAATGTCCTATTTAACTAGCTTTTAGACCTCTAAACTGGGTCGTTTTTGTAGTAAATTCAATTTAGCTTTGTCAAATTTGTCTGGGGGTGCATAAAAATCGCAGAAAAGCTCCATTGTCTATTGAAACGGTGTCAAATGATAGCTCTAGTCACACTGGAACAGACCATGTGTGCTACATTAGTGAGAATGTCCTATTTAACTAGCTTTTAGCCCTCTAAACTGGGTCGTTTTTATAGTAAATTCAATTTAGCTTTGTTTGTCAAATTTGTCTGGGGGTGCATAAAAATCGCAGAAAAGCTCCATTGTCTATTGAAACGGTGTCAAATGATAGCTCTAGTCACACTGGAACAGACCATGTGTGCTACATTACTGAGAATGTCCTATTTAACTAGCTTTTAGCCCTCTAAACTGGGTCGTTTTTGTAGTAAATTCAATTTAGCTTTGTTTGTCAAATTTGTCTGGGGGTGCATAAAAATCGCAGAAAAGCTCCATTGTCTATTGAAACGGTGTCAAAAGATAGCTCTAGTCACACTGGAACAGACCATGTGTGCTACATTACTGAGAATGTCCTATTTAACTAGCTTTTAGCCCTCTAAACTGGGTCGTTTTTGTATCAAATTCAATTTAGCTTTGTTTGTCAAATTTGTCTGAGGGTGCATAAAAATCGCAGAAAAGCTCCATTTTCTATTGAAACTGTGTCAAATGATAGCTCTAGTCACACTGGAACAGACCATGTGTGCTACATTACTGAGAATGTCCTATTTAACTAGCTTTTAGACCTCTAAACTGGGTCGTTTTTGTAGTAAATTCAATTTAGCTTTGTCAAATTTGTCTGGGGGTGCATAAAAATCGCAGAAAAGCTCCATTGTCTATTGAAACGGTGTCAAATGATAGCTCTAGTCACACTGGAACAGACCATGTGTGCTACATTACTGAGAATGTCCTATTTAACTAGCTTTTAGCCCTCTAAACTGGGTCGTTTTTGTAGTAAATTCAATTTAGCTTTGTTTGTCAAATTTGTCTGGGGGTGCATAAAAATCGCAGAAAAGCTCCATTGTCTATTGAAACGGTGTCAAATGATAGCTCTAGTCACACTGGAACAGACCATGTGTGCTACATTAGTGAGAATGTCCTATTTAACTAGCTTTTAGCCCTCTAAACTGGGTCGTTTTTATAGTAAATTCAATTTAGCTTTGTTTGTCAAATTTGTCCGGGGGTGCATAAAAATCGCAGAAAAGCTCCATTGTCTATTGAAACGGTGTCAAATGATAGCTCTAGTCACACTGGAACAGACCATGTGTGCTACATTACTGAGAATGTCCTATTTAACTAGCTTTTAGCCCTCTAAACTGGGTCGTTTTTGTATCAAATTCAATTTAGCTTTGTTTGTCAAATTTGTCTGAGGGTGCATAAAAATCGCAGAAAAGCTCCATTTTCTATTGAAACGGTGTCAAATGATAGCTCTAGTCACACTGGAACAGACCATGTGTGCTACATTACTGAGAATGTCCTATTTAACTAGCTTTTAGACCTCTAAACTGGGTCGTTTTTGTAGTAAATTCAATTTAGCTTTGTCAAATTTGTCTGGGGGTGCATAAAAATCGCAGAAAAGCTCCATTGTCTATTGAAACGGTGTCAAATGATAGCTCTAGTCACACTGGAACAGACCATGTGTGCTACATTAGTGAGAATGTCCTATTTAACTAGCTTTTAGCCCTCTAAACTGGGTCGTTTTTATAGTAAATTCAATTTAGCTTTGTTTGTCAAATTTGTCTGGGGGTGCATAAAAATCGCAGAAAAGCTCCATTGTCTATTGAAACGGTGTCAAATGATAGCTCTAGTCACACTGGAACAGACCATGTGTGCTACATTACTGAGAATGTCCTATTTAACTAGCTTTTAGCCCTCTAAACTGGGTCGTTTTTGTAGTAAATTCAATTTAGCTTTGTTTGTCAAATTTGTCTGGGGGTGCATAAAAATCGCAGAAAAGCTCCATTGTCTATTGAAACGGTGTCAAAAGATAGCTCTAGTCACACTGGAACAGACCATGTGTGCTACATTACTGAGAATGTCCTATTTAACTAGCTTTTAGCCCTCTAAACTGGGTCGTTTTTGTATCAAATTCAATTTAGCTTTGTTTGTCAAATTTGTCTGAGGGTGCATAAAAATCGCAGAAAAGCTCCATTTTCTATTGAAACTGTGTCAAATGATAGCTCTAGTCACACTGGAACAGACCATGTGTGCTACATTACTGAGAATGTCCTATTTAACTAGCTTTTAGACCTCTAAACTGGGTCGTTTTTGTAGTAAATTCAATTTAGCTTTGTCAAATTTGTCTGGGGGTGCATAAAAATCGCAGAAAAGCTCCATTGTCTATTGAAACGGTGTCAAATGATAGCTCTAGTCACACTGGAACAGACCATGTGTGCTACATTACTGAGAATGTCCTATTTAACTAGCTTTTAGCCCTCTAAACTGGGTCGTTTTTGTAGTAAATTCAATTTAGCTTTGTTTGTCAAATTTGTCTGGGGGTGCATAAAAATCGCAGAAAAGCTCCATTGTCTATTGAAACGGTGTCAAAAGATAGCTCTAGTCACACTGGAACAGACCATGTGTGCTACATTACTGAGAATGTCCTATTTAACCTCTATGGGACCGGCGGGACGAATTCGTCCCACCTACGTAACATCCACTGCCAGCCTGTGGCGCGATTTTCAAAATCTTCAAAATCCTATTACTTCAATTTCTCAAACATATGACTATTTTACAGCCATTTAAAGATAAGACTCTCGTTAATCTAACCACACTGTCCGATTTCAAAAAGGCTTTACAACGAAAGCAAAACATTAGATTATGTCAGCAGAGTACCAAGCCAGAAATAATCAGACACCCATTTTTCAAGCCAGCATATAATGTCACCAAAACCCAGAAGACAGCTAAATGCAGCACTCACCTTTGATGATCTTCATCAGATGACAACCCTAGGACATTATGTTATACAATACATGCATGTTTTGTTCAATCAAGTTCATATTTATATCAAAAACCAGCTTTTTACATTAGCATGTGACGTTCAGAACTAGCATACCCCCTGCAAACTTACGGGGAATTCGCTAACATTTTACTAAATTACTCACGATAAACGTTCACAAAAAGCATAACAATTATTTTAAGAATTATAGATACAGACCTCCTCTATGCACTCGATATGTCCGATTTTAAAATAGCTTTTTGGTGAAAGCACATTTTGCAATATTCTAAGTACATAGCCCAGGCATCACGGGCTCGCTATTTAGACACCCGGCAAGTTTAGCACTCACCATAATCATATTTACTATTATAAAAATGTCATTACCTTTTGTTGTCTTCGTCAGAATGCACACCCAGGACGTCTACTTCAATAACAAATGTTGGTTTGGTCCAAAATAATCCATCGTTATATCCGAATAGCGGCGTTTTGTTCGTGCGTTCCAGACACTATCCGAAATAGTAAAGAAGTGTCGCGCGCTTGGCGCAATTCCTGACAATAAAATTCAAAGTATTCCATTGCCGTACGTCGAAGCATGTCAACCGCTGTTTAAAATCAATTTTTACGTCATTTTTCTCGTAGAAAAGCGATAATATTCCGACAGGGAATCTCCTTTTCGGCAAACAGAGGAAAAAATCCCAAAGGCGGGGGCGGTCGGGGTCACGCGCATAAGCTAGTGTCTCTTGATGGGCCACTTGAGAAAGGCGATAATGTGTTTCAGCCTGGGGCTGGAATGACGACATTCTCTTTTTTCCCGGGCTATGAGAGCCTATGGAAGACGTGGGAAGTGTCACGTTAGAGCAGAGATCCTTAGTAAATGATAGAGATGGCAAAGAAGTTCCAGAAATGGTCAGACAGGCCACTTCCTGTAAAGGAATCTCTCAGGTTTTGACCTGCCATTTGAGTTCTGTTATACACAGACACCATTCAAACAGTTTTAGAAAATTTAGGGTGTTTTCTATCCATATGTAATAAGTATATGCATATTCTAGTTACTGAGTAGGAGTGGTAACCAGATTAAATCGGGTATGTTTTTTATCCAGCCGTGTCAATGCTGCCCCCTAGCCCTAACAGGTTAACTAGCTTTTAGCCCTCTAAACTGGGTCGTTTTTGTAGTAAATTCAATTTAGCTTTGTTTGTCAAATTTGTCTGGGGGTGCATAAAAATCGCAGACAAGCTCCATTGTCTATTGAAACGGTGTCAAAAGATAGCTCTAGTCACACTGGAACAGACCATGTGTGCTACATTACTGAGAATGTCCTATTTAACTAGCTTTTAGCCCTCTAAACTGGGTCGTTTTTGTAGTAAATTCAATTTAGCTTTGTTTGTCAAATTTGTCTGGGGGTGCATAAAAATCGCAGAAAAGCTCCATTGTCTATTGAAACGGTGTCAAATGATAGCTCTAGTCACACTGGAACAGACCATGTGTGCTACATTACTGAGAATGTCCTATTTAACTAGCTTTTAGCCCTCTAAACTGGGTCGTTTTTGTAGTAAATTCAATTTAGCTTTGTTTGTCAAATTTGTCTGGGGGTGCATAAAAATCGCAGACAAGCTCCATTGTCTATTGAAACGGTGTCAAATGATAGCTCTAGTCACACTGGAACAGACCATGTGTGCTACATTACTGAGAATGTCCTATTTAACTAGCTTTTAGCCCTCTAAACTGGGTCGTTTTTGTAGTAAATTCAATTTAGCTTTGTTTGTCAAATTTGTCAGGGGGTGCATAAAAATCGCAGAAAAGCTCCATTGTCTATTGAAACGGTGTCAAATGATAGCTCTAGTCACACTGGAACAGACCATGTGTGCTACATTACTGAGAATGTCCTATTTAACTAGCTTTTAGCCCTCTAAACTGGGTCGTTTTTGTAGTAAATTCAATTTAGCTTTGTTTGTCAAATTTGTCTGGGGGTGCATAAAAATCGCAGACAAGCTCCATTGTCTATTGAAACGGTGTCAAAAGATAGCTCTAGTCACACTGGAACAGACCATGTGTGCTACATTACTGAGAATGTCCTATTTAACTAGCTTTTAGCCCTCTAAACTGGGTCGTTTTTGTAGTAAATTCAATTTAGCTTTGTTTGTCAAATTTGTCTGGGGGTGCATAAAAATCGCAGAAAAGCTCCATTGTCTATTGAAACGGTGTCAAATGATAGCTCTAGTCACACTGGAACAGACCATGTGTGCTACATTACTGAGAATGTCCTATTTAACTAGCTTTTAGCCCTCTAAACTGGGTCGTTTTTGTAGTAAATTCAATTTAGCTTTGTTTGTCAAATTTGTCTGGGGGTGCATAAAAATCGCAGAAAAGCTCCATTGTCTATTGAAACGGTGTCAAATGATAGCTCTAGTCACACTGGAACAGACCATGTGTGCTACATTAGTGAGAATGTCCTATTTAACTAGCTTTTAGCCCTCTAAACTGGGTCGTTTTTATAGTAAATTCAATTTAGCTTTGTTTGTCAAATTTGTCCGGGGGTGCATAAAAATCGCAGAAAAGCTCCATTGTCTATTGAAACGGTGTCAAATGATAGCTCTAGTCACACTGGAACAGACCATGTGTGCTACATTACTGAGAATGTCCTATTTAACTAGCTTTTAGCCCTCTAAACTGGGTCGTTTTTGTATCAAATTCAATTTAGCTTTGTTTGTCAAATTTGTCTGAGGGTGCATAAAAATCGCAGAAAAGCTCCATTTTCTATTGAAACGGTGTCAAATGATAGCTCTAGTCACACTGGAACAGACCATGTGTGCTACATTACTGAGAATGTCCTATTTAACTAGCTTTTAGACCTCTAAACTGGGTCGTTTTTGTAGTAAATTCAATTTAGCTTTGTCAAATTTGTCTGGGGGTGCATAAAAATCGCAGAAAAGCTCCATTGTCTATTGAAACGGTGTCAAATGATAGCTCTAGTCACACTGGAACAGACCATGTGTGCTACATTAGTGAGAATGTCCTATTTAACTAGCTTTTAGCCCTCTAAACTGGGTCGTTTTTATAGTAAATTCAATTTAGCTTTGTTTGTCAAATTTGTCTGGGGGTGCATAAAAATCGCAGAAAAGCTCCATTGTCTATTGAAACGGTGTCAAATGATAGCTCTAGTCACACTGGAACAGACCATGTGTGCTACATTACTGAGAATGTCCTATTTAACTAGCTTTTAGCCCTCTAAACTGGGTCGTTTTTGTAGTAAATTCAATTTAGCTTTGTTTGTCAAATTTGTCTGGGGGTGCATAAAAATCGCAGAAAAGCTCCATTGTCTATTGAAACGGTGTCAAAAGATAGCTCTAGTCACACTGGAACAGACCATGTGTGCTACATTACTGAGAATGTCCTATTTAACTAGCTTTTAGCCCTCTAAACTGGGTCGTTTTTGTATCAAATTCAATTTAGCTTTGTTTGTCAAATTTGTCTGAGGGTGCATAAAAATCGCAGAAAAGCTCCATTTTCTATTGAAACTGTGTCAAATGATAGCTCTAGTCACACTGGAACAGACCATGTGTGCTACATTACTGAGAATGTCCTATTTAACTAGCTTTTAGACCTCTAAACTGGGTCGTTTTTGTAGTAAATTCAATTTAGCTTTGTCAAATTTGTCTGGGGGTGCATAAAAATCGCAGAAAAGCTCCATTGTCTATTGAAACGGTGTCAAATGATAGCTCTAGTCACACTGGAACAGACCATGTGTGCTACATTACTGAGAATGTCCTATTTAACTAGCTTTTAGCCCTCTAAACTGGGTCGTTTTTGTAGTAAATTCAATTTAGCTTTGTTTGTCAAATTTGTCTGGGGGTGCATAAAAATCGCAGAAAAGCTCCATTGTCTATTGAAACGGTGTCAAAAGATAGCTCTAGTCACACTGGAACAGACCATGTGTGCTACATTACTGAGAATGTCCTATTTAACCTCTATGGGACCGGCGGGACGAATTCGTCCCACCTACGTAACATCCACTGCCAGCCTGTGGCGCGATTTTCAAAATCTTCAAAATCCTATTACTTCAATTTCTCAAACATATGACTATTTTACAGCCATTTAAAGATAAGACTCTCGTTAATCTAACCACACTGTCCGATTTCAAAAAGGCTTTACAACGAAAGCAAAACATTAGATTATGTCAGCAGAGTACCAAGCCAGAAATAATCAGACACCCATTTTTCAAGCCAGCATATAATGTCACCAAAACCCAGAAGACAGCTAAATGCAGCACTCACCTTTGATGATCTTCATCAGATGACAACCCTAGGACATTATGTTATACAATACATGCATGTTTTGTTCAATCAAGTTCATATTTATATCAAAAACCAGCTTTTTACATTAGCATGTGACGTTCAGAACTAGCATACCCCCTGCAAACTTACGGGGAATTCGCTAACATTTTACTAAATTACTCACGATAAACGTTCACAAAAAGCATAACAATTATTTTAAGAATTATAGATACAGACCTCCTCTATGCACTCGATATGTCCGATTTTAAAATAGCTTTTTGGTGAAAGCACATTTTGCAATATTCTAAGTACATAGCCCAGGCATCACGGGCTCGCTATTTAGACACCCGGCAAGTTTAGCACTCACCATAATCATATTTACTATTATAAAAATGTCATTACCTTTTGTTGTCTTCGTCAGAATGCACACCCAGGACGTCTACTTCAATAACAAATGTTGGTTTGGTCCAAAATAATCCATCGTTATATCCGAATAGCGGCGTTTTGTTCGTGCGTTCCAGACACTATCCGAAATAGTAAAGAAGTGTCGCGCGCTTGGCGCAATTCCTGACAATAAAATTCAAAGTATTCCATTGCCGTACGTCGAAGCATGTCAACCGCTGTTTAAAATCAATTTTTACGTCATTTTTCTCGTAGAAAAGCGATAATATTCCGACAGGGAATCTCCTTTTCGGCAAACAGAGGAAAAAATCCCAAAGGCGGGGGCGGTCGGGGTCACGCGCATAAGCTAGTGTCTCTTGATGGGCCACTTGAGAAAGGCGATAATGTGTTTCAGCCTGGGGCTGGAATGACGACATTCTCTTTTTTCCCGGGCTATGAGAGCCTATGGAAGACGTGGGAAGTGTCACGTTAGAGCAGAGATCCTTAGTAAATGATAGAGATGGCAAAGAAGTTCCAGAAATGGTCAGACAGGCCACTTCCTGTAAAGGAATCTCTCAGGTTTTGACCTGCCATTTGAGTTCTGTTATACACAGACACCATTCAAACAGTTTTAGAAAATTTAGGGTGTTTTCTATCCATATGTAATAAGTATATGCATATTCTAGTTACTGAGTAGGAGTGGTAACCAGATTAAATCGGGTATGTTTTTTATCCAGCCGTGTCAATGCTGCCCCCTAGCCCTAACAGGTTAACTAGCTTTTAGCCCTCTAAACTGGGTCGTTTTTGTAGTAAATTCAATTTAGCTTTGTTTGTCAAATTTGTCTGGGGGTGCATAAAAATCGCAGACAAGCTCCATTGTCTATTGAAACGGTGTCAAAAGATAGCTCTAGTCACACTGGAACAGACCATGTGTGCTACATTACTGAGAATGTCCTATTTAACTAGCTTTTAGCCCTCTAAACTGGGTCGTTTTTGTAGTAAATTCAATTTAGCTTTGTTTGTCAAATTTGTCTGGGGGTGCATAAAAATCGCAGAAAAGCTCCATTGTCTATTGAAACGGTGTCAAATGATAGCTCTAGTCACACTGGAACAGACCATGTGTGCTACATTACTGAGAATGTCCTATTTAACTAGCTTTTAGCCCTCTAAACTGGGTCGTTTTTGTAGTAAATTCAATTTAGCTTTGTTTGTCAAATTTGTCTGGGGGTGCATAAAAATCGCAGACAAGCTCCATTGTCTATTGAAACGGTGTCAAATGATAGCTCTAGTCACACTGGAACAGACCATGTGTGCTACATTACTGAGAATGTCCTATTTAACTAGCTTTTAGCCCTCTAAACTGGGTCGTTTTTGTAGTAAATTCAATTTAGCTTTGTTTGTCAAATTTGTCAGGGGGTGCATAAAAATCGCAGAAAAGCTCCATTGTCTATTGAAACGGTGTCAAATGATAGCTCTAGTCACACTGGAACAGACCATGTGTGCTACATTACTGAGAATGTCCTATTTAACTAGCTTTTAGCCCTCTAAACTGGGTCGTTTTTGTAGTAAATTCAATTTAGCTTTGTTTGTCAAATTTGTCTGGGGGTGCATAAAAATCGCAGACAAGCTCCATTGTCTATTGAAACGGTGTCAAAAGATAGCTCTAGTCACACTGGAACAGACCATGTGTGCTACATTACTGAGAATGTCCTATTTAACTAGCTTTTAGCCCTCTAAACTGGGTCGTTTTTGTAGTAAATTCAATTTAGCTTTGTTTGTCAAATTTGTCTGGGGGTGCATAAAAATCGCAGAAAAGCTCCATTGTCTATTGAAACGGTGTCAAATGATAGCTCTAGTCACACTGGAACAGACCATGTGTGCTACATTACTGAGAATGTCCTATTTAACTAGCTTTTAGCCCTCTAAACTGGGTCGTTTTTGTAGTAAATTCAATTTAGCTTTGTTTGTCAAATTTGTCTGGGGGTGCATAAAAATCGCAGACAAGCTCCATTGTCTATTGAAACGGTGTCAAAAGATAGCTCTAGTCACACTGGAACAGACCATGTGTGCTACATTACTGAGAATGTCCTATTTAACTAGCTTTTAGCCCTCTAAACTGGGTCGTTTTTGTAGTAAATTCAATTTAGCTTTGTTTGTCAAATTTGTCTGGGGGTGCATAAAAATCGCAGAAAAGCTCCATTGTCTATTGAAACGGTGTCAAAAGATAGCTCTAGTCACACTGGAACAGACCATGTGTGCTACATTACTGAGAATGTCCTATTTAACTAGCTTTTAGCCCTCTAAACTGGGTCGTTTTTGTAGTAAATTCAATTTAGCTTTGTTTGTCAAATTTGTCTGGGGGTGCATAAAAATCGCAGAAAAGCTCCATTGTCTATTGAAACGGTGTCAAATGATAGCTCTAGTCACACTGGAACAGACCATGTGTGCTACATTACTGAGAATGTCCTATTTAACTAGCTTTTAGCCCTCTAAACTGGGTCGTTTTTGTATCAAATTCAATTTAGCTTTGTTTGTCAAATTTGTCTGAGGGTGCATAAAAATCGCAGAAAAGCTCCATTTTCTATTGAAACGGTGTCAAATGATAGCTCTAGTCACACTGGAACAGACCATGTGTGCTACATTACTGAGAATGTCCTATTTAACCTCTATGGGACCGGCGGGACGAATTCGTCCCACCTACGTAACAGCCACTGCCAGCCTGTGGCGCGATTTTCAAAATCTTCAAAATCCTATTACTTCAATTTCTCAAACATATGACTATTTTACAGCCATTTAAAGATAAGACTCTCGTTAATCTAACCACACTGTCCGATTTCAAAAAGGCTTTACAACGAAAGCAAAACATTAGATTATGTCAGCAGAGTACCAAGCCAGAAATAATCAGACACCCATTTTTCAAGCCAGCATATAATGTCACCAAAACCCAGAAGACAGCTAAATGCAGCACTCACCTTTGATGATCTTCATCAGATGACAACCCTAGGACATTATGTTATACAATACATGCATGTTTTGTTCAATCAAGTTCATATTTATATCAAAAACCAGCTTTTTACATTAGCATGTGACGTTCAGAACTAGCATACCCCCTGCAAACTTACGGGGAATTCGCTAACATTTTACTAAATTACTCACGATAAACGTTCACAAAAAGCATAACAATTATTTTAAGAATTATAGATACAGACCTCCTCTATGCACTCGATATGTCCGATTTTAAAATAGCTTTTTGGTGAAAGCACATTTTGCAATATTCTAAGTACATAGCCCAGGCATCACGGGCTCGCTATTTAGACACCCGGCAAGTTTAGCACTCACCATAATCATATTTACTATTATAAAAATGTCATTACCTTTTGTTGTCTTCGTCAGAATGCACACCCAGGACGTCTACTTCAATAACAAATGTTGGTTTGGTCCAAAATAATCCATCGTTATATCCGAATAGCGGCGTTTTGTTCGTGCGTTCCAGACACTATCCGAAATAGTAAAGAAGTGTCGCGCGCTTGGCGCAATTCCTGACAATAAAATTCAAAGTATTCCATTGCCGTACGTCGAAGCATGTCAACCGCTGTTTAAAATCAATTTTTACGTCATTTTTCTCGTAGAAAAGCGATAATATTCCGACAGGGAATCTCCTTTTCGGCAAACAGAGGAAAAAATCCCAAAGGCGGGGGCGGTCGGGGTCACGCGCATAAGCTAGTGTCTCTTGATGGGCCACTTGAGAAAGGCGATAATGTGTTTCAGCCTGGGGCTGGAATGACGACATTCTCTTTTTTCCCGGGCTATGAGAGCCTATGGAAGACGTGGGAAGTGTCACGTTAGAGCAGAGATCCTTAGTAAATGATAGAGATGGCAAAGAAGTTCCAGAAATGGTCAGACAGGCCACTTCCTGTAAAGGAATCTCTCAGGTTTTGACCTGCCATTTGAGTTCTGTTATACACAGACACCATTCAAACAGTTTTAGAAAATTTAGGGTGTTTTCTATCCATATGTAATAAGTATATGCATATTCTAGTTACTGAGTAGGAGTGGTAACCAGATTAAATCGGGTATGTTTTTTATCCAGCCGTGTCAATGCTGCCCCCTAGCCCTAACAGGTTAACTAGCTTTTAGCCCTCTAAACTGGGTCGTTTTTGTAGTAAATTCAATTTAGCTTTGTTTGTCAAATTTGTCTGGGGGTGCATAAAAATCGCAGACAAGCTCCATTGTCTATTGAAACGGTGTCAAAAGATAGCTCTAGTCACACTGGAACAGACCATGTGTGCTACATTACTGAGAATGTCCTATTTAACTAGCTTTTAGCCCTCTAAACTGGGTCGTTTTTGTAGTAAATTCAATTTAGCTTTGTTTGTCAAATTTGTCTGGGGGTGCATAAAAATCGCAGAAAAGCTCCATTGTCTATTGAAACGGTGTCAAATGATAGCTCTAGTCACACTGGAACAGACCATGTGTGCTACATTACTGAGAATGTCCTATTTAACTAGCTTTTAGCCCTCTAAACTGGGTCGTTTTTGTAGTAAATTCAATTTAGCTTTGTTTGTCAAATTTGTCTGGGGGTGCATAAAAATCGCAGACAAGCTCCATTGTCTATTGAAACGGTGTCAAATGATAGCTCTAGTCACACTGGAACAGACCATGTGTGCTACATTACTGAGAATGTCCTATTTAACTAGCTTTTAGCCCTCTAAACTGGGTCGTTTTTGTAGTAAATTCAATTTAGCTTTGTTTGTCAAATTTGTCAGGGGGTGCATAAAAATCGCAGAAAAGCTCCATTGTCTATTGAAACGGTGTCAAATGATAGCTCTAGTCACACTGGAACAGACCATGTGTGCTACATTACTGAGAATGTCCTATTTAACTAGCTTTTAGCCCTCTAAACTGGGTCGTTTTTGTAGTAAATTCAATTTAGCTTTGTTTGTCAAATTTGTCTGGGGGTGCATAAAAATCGCAGACAAGCTCCATTGTCTATTGAAACGGTGTCAAAAGATAGCTCTAGTCACACTGGAACAGACCATGTGTGCTACATTACTGAGAATGTCCTATTTAACTAGCTTTTAGCCCTCTAAACTGGGTCGTTTTTGTAGTAAATTCAATTTAGCTTTGTTTGTCAAATTTGTCTGGGGGTGCATAAAAATCGCAGAAAAGCTCCATTGTCTATTGAAACGGTGTCAAATGATAGCTCTAGTCACACTGGAACAGACCATGTGTGCTACATTACTGAGAATGTCCTATTTAACTAGCTTTTAGCCCTCTAAACTGGGTCGTTTTTGTAGTAAATTCAATTTAGCTTTGTTTGTCAAATTTGTCTGGGGGTGCATAAAAATCGCAGACAAGCTCCATTGTCTATTGAAACGGTGTCAAAAGATAGCTCTAGTCACACTGGAACAGACCATGTGTGCTACATTACTGAGAATGTCCTATTTAACTAGCTTTTAGCCCTCTAAACTGGGTCGTTTTTGTAGTAAATTCAATTTAGCTTTGTTTGTCAAATTTGTCTGGGGGTGCATAAAAATCGCAGAAAAGCTCCATTGTCTATTGAAACGGTGTCAAAAGATAGCTCTAGTCACACTGGAACAGACCATGTGTGCTACATTACTGAGAATGTCCTATTTAACTAGCTTTTAGCCCTCTAAACTGGGTCGTTTTTGTAGTAAATTCAATTTAGCTTTGTTTGTCAAATTTGTCTGGGGGTGCATAAAAATCGCAGAAAAGCTCCATTGTCTATTGAAACGGTGTCAAATGATAGCTCTAGTCACACTGGAACAGACCATGTGTGCTACATTACTGAGAATGTCCTATTTAACTAGCTTTTAGCCCTCTAAACTGGGTCGTTTTTGTATCAAATTCAATTTAGCTTTGTTTGTCAAATTTGTCTGAGGGTGCATAAAAATCGCAGAAAAGCTCCATTTTCTATTGAAACGGTGTCAAATGATAGCTCTAGTCACACTGGAACAGACCATGTGTGCTACATTACTGAGAATGTCCTATTTAACCTCTATGGGACCGGCGGGACGAATTCGTCCCACCTACGTAACAGCCACTGCCAGCCTGTGGCGCGATTTTCAAAATCTTCAAAATCCTATTACTTCAATTTCTCAAACATATGACTATTTTACAGCCATTTAAAGATAAGACTCTCGTTAACCTGTTGGGTCTAGGGGGCAGCATTTGCACGTCTGGATAAAAAAAATGTACCCGATTTAATCTGGTTACTAATCCTACCCAGTAACTAGAATATGCATATACTTATTATATATGGATAGAAAACACTCTAAAGTTTCCAAAACTGTTTGAATGGTGTCTGTGAGTATAACAGAACTCATTTGGCAGGCAAAACCCTGAGACATTTTCTGACAGGAAGTGGATACCTGATGTGTTGTATTGATTTTAAACCTATCCCATTGAAAAACACAGGGGTTTAGGAATATTTTGGCACTTCCTATTGCTTCCACTAGATGTCACCAGCCTTTACAAAGTGTTTTGAGTCTTCTGGAGGGAGATCTGACCGAACAAGAGCCATGGAACGGTGATGTCCCATTAGACACCTGGCGCGCTACTTCATGTTGGGTACCCTCGTTCCAATACGTTATAAAAGGCTATGCATTCGTCCACCTTGAATATTATTCATGTTCTGGTTAAAAAAGGCCCTAATGATTTATGCTATACAACGTTTGACATGTTTGAACGAACGGAAATATATTTTTTCCCCTCGTTCATGACGAGAAGTCCGGCTGGCTTACATCATGTGCTAACGAGACGGAGATTTTTGGACATAAATGATGAGCTTTGTTGAACAAAACTACATTCGTTATGGACCTGTGATACCTGGAAGTGACATCTGATGAAGAGAATCAAAGGTAATGGATTATTTACATAGTATTTTCGATTTTAGATCTCCCCAACATGACGTCTAGTCTGTATCGCAACGCGTATTTTTCTGGGCACAGTGCTCAGATTATTGCAAAGTGTGATTTCCCAGTAAGGTTATTTTTAAATCTGGCAAGTTGATTGCGTTCAAAAGATGTAAATCTATAATTCTTTAAATGACAATATAATATTTTACCAATGTTTTCTAATTTTAATTATTTAATTTGTGACGCTGACTTGACTGCCGGTTATTGGAGGGAAACGATTTCCTCAACATCAATGCCATAGTAAAACGCTGTTTTTGTATATAAATATGAACTTGATAGAACTAAAAATGCATGCATTGTCTAACATAATGTCCTAGGAGTGTCATCTGATGGAGATTGTAAAAGGTTAGTGTATCATTTTAGCTGGTTTTATGGTTTTGGTGACCCTGTCTTTGACTTGACAAAACATTACACACAACTCTTGTAAATGTACTGTCCTAACATACTCTAAATTTATGCTTTCGCCGTAAAACCTTTTTGAAATCGTAAAACGTGGTTAGATTAAGGAGATGTTTATCTTTCAAATGGTGTAACATAGTTGTATTTTTGAAAAATTTGAATTTTGACATTTATTTGGATTCAAATTTGCCGCTCTTGAAATGCACCTGCTGTTGATGGAGTGCACCACAGGTGGCACGCTAGCGTCCCACCTAGCCCCAAGAGGTTAATCTAACCACACTGTCCGATTTCAAAAAGGCTTTACAACGAAAGCAAAACATTAGATTATGTCAGCAGAGTACCAAGCCAGAAATAATCAGACACCCATTTTTCAAGCCAGCATATAATGTCACCAAAACCCAGAAGACAGCTAAATGCAGCACTCACCTTTGATGATCTTCATCAGATGACAACCCTAGGACATTATGTTATACAATACATGCATGTTTTGTTCAATCAAGTTCATATTTATATCAAAAACCAGCTTTTTACATTAGCATGTGACGTTCAGAACTAGCATACCCCCCGCAAACTTACGGGGAATTCGCTAACATTTTACTAAATTACTCACGATAAACGTTCACAAAAAGCATAACAATTATTTTAAGAATTATAGATACAGACCTCCTCTATGCACTCGATATGTCCGATTTTAAAATAGCTTTTTGGTGAAAGCACATTTTGCAATATTCTAAGTACATAGCCCAGGCATCACGGGCTCGCTATTTAGACACCCGGCAAGTTTAGCACTCACCATAATCATATTTACTATTATAAAAATGTCATTACCTTTTGTTGTCTTCGTCAGAATGCACACCCAGGACGTCTACTTCAATAACAAATGTTGGTTTGGTCCAAAATAATCCATCGTTATATCCGAATAGCGGCGTTTTGTTCGTGCGTTCCAGACACTATCCGAAATAGTAAAGAAGTGTCGCGCGCTTGGCGCAATTCCTGACAATAAAATTCAAAGTATTCCATTGCCGTACGTCGAAGCATGTCAACCGCTGTTTAAAATCAATTTTTACGTCATTTTTCTCGTAGAAAAGCGATAATATTCCGACAGGGAATCTCCTTTTCGGCAAACAGAGGAAAAAATCCCAAAGGCGGGGGCGGTCGGGGTCACGCGCATAAGCTAGTGTCTCTTGATGGGCCACTTGAGAAAGGCGATAATGTGTTTCAGCCTGGGGCTGGAATGACGACATTCTCTTTTTTCCCGGGCTCTGAGAGCCTATGGACGACGTGGGAAGTGTCACGTTAGAGCAGAGATCCTTAGTAAATGATAGAGATGGCAAAGAAGTTCCAGAAATGGTCAGACAGGCCACTTCCTGTAAAGGAATCTCTCAGGTTTTGACCTGCCATTTGAGTTCTGTTATACTCACAGACACCATTCAAACAGTTTTAGAAAATTTAGGGTGTTTTCTATCCATATGTAATAAGTATATGCATATTCTAGTTACTGAGTAGGAGTGGTAACCAGATTAAATCGGTATGTTTTTTATCCAGCCGTGTCAATGCTGCCCCCTAGCCCTAACAGGTTAACTAGCTTTTAGCCCTCTAAACTGGGTCGTTTTTGTAGTAAATTCAATTTAGCTTTGTTTGTCAAATTTGTCTGGGGGTGCATAAAAATCGCAGACAAGCTCCATTGTCTATTGAAACGGTGTCAAATGATAGCTCTAGTCACACTGGAACACACCATGTGTGCTACATTACTGAGAATGTCCTATTTAACTAGCTTTTAGCCCTCTAAACTGGGTCGTTTTTGTAGTAAATTCAATTTAGCTTTGTTTGTCAAATTTGTCTGGGGGTGCATAAAAATCGCAGAAAAGCTCCATTGTCTATTGAAACGGTGTCAAAAGATAGCTCTAGTCACACTGGAACAGACCATGTGTGCTACATTACTGAGAATGTCCTATTTAACTAGCTTTTAGCCCTCTAAACTGGGTCGTTTTTGTAGTAAATTCAATTTAGCTTTGTTTGTCAAATTTGTCTGGGGGTGCATAAAAATCGCAGAAAAGCTCCATTGTCTATTGAAACGGTGTCAAATGATAGCTCTAGTCACACTGGAACAGACCATGTGTGCTACATTACTGAGAATGTCCTATTTCACTAGCTTTTAGCCCTCTAAACTGGGTCGTTTTTGTATCAAATTCAATTTAGCTTTGTTTGTCAACTTTGTCTGATGGTGCATAAAAATCGCAGAAAAGCTCCATTTTCTATTGAAACGGTGTCAAATGATAGCTCTAGTCACACTGGAACAGACCATGTGTGCTACATTACTGAGAAAGTCCTATTTAACTAGCTTTTAGACCTCTAAACTGGGTCGTTTTTGTAGTAAATTCAATTTAGCTTTGTTTGTCAAATTTGTCTGTGGGTGCATAAAAATCGCAGAAAAGCTCCATTGTCTATTGAAACGGTGTCAAATGATAGCTCTAGTCACACTGGAACAGACCATGTGTGCTACATTACTGAGAATGTCCTATTTAACTAGCTTTTAGCCCTCTAAACTGGGTCGTTTTTGTAGTAAATTCAATTTAGCTTTGTTTGTCAAATTTGTCTGGGGGTGCTGAAAAATCGCAGAAAAGCTCCATTGTCTATTGAAACGGTGTCAAATGATAGCTCTAGTCACACTGGAACAGACCATGTGTGCTACATTACTGAGAATGTCCTATTTAACTAGCTTTTAGCCCTCTAAACTGGGTCGTTTTTGTAGTAAATTCAATTTAGCTTTGTTTGTCAAATTTGTCTGGGGGTGCATAAAAATCGCAGAAAAGCTCCATTGTCTATTGAAACGGTGTCAAATGATAGCTCTAGTCACACTGGAACAGACCATGTGTGCTACATTACTGAGAATGTCCTATTTAACTAGCTTTTAGCCCTCTAAACTGGGTCGTTTTTGTATCAAATTCAATTTAGCTTTGTTTGTCAAATTTGTCTGTGGGTGCATAAAAATCGCAGAAAAGCTCCATTGTCTATTGAAACGGTGTCAAATGATAGCTCTAGTCACACTGGAACAGACCATGTGTGCTACATTACTGAGAATGTCCTATTTAACTAGCTTTTAGCCCTCTAAACTGGGTCGTTTTTGTAGTAAATTCAATTTAGCTTCGTTTGTCAAATTTGTCTGGGGGTGCTGAAAAATCGCAGAAAAGCTCCATTGTCTATTGAAACGGTGTCAAATGATAGCTCTAGTCACACTGGAACAGACCATGTGTGCTACATTACTGAGAATGTCCTATTTAACTAGCTTTTAGCCCTCTAAACTGGGTCGTTTTTGTAGTAAATTCAATTTAGCTTTGTTTGTCAAATTTGTCTGGGGGTGCATAAAAATCGCAGAAAAGCTCCATTGTCTATTGAAACGGTGTCAAATGATAGCTCTAGTCACACTGGAACAGACCATGTGTGCTACATTACTGAGAATGTCCTATTTAACTAGCTTTTAGCCCTCTAAACTGGGTCGTTTTTGTGTCAAATTTGTCTGGGGGTGCATAAAAATCGCAGAAAAGCTCCATTGTCTATTGAAACGGTGTCAAATGATAGCTCTAGTCACACTGGAACAGACCATGTGTGCTACATTACTGAGAATGTCCTATTTAACTAGCTTTTAGCCCTCTAAACTGGGTCGTTTTTGTAGTAAATTCAATTTAGCTTTGTTTGTCAAATTTGTCTGGGGGTGCTGAAAAATCGCAGAAAAGCTCCATTGTCTATTGAAACGGTGTCAAATGATAGCTCTAGTCACACTGGAACAGACCATGTGTGCTACATTACTGAGAATGTCCTATTTAACTAGCTTTTAGCCCTCTAAACTGGGTCGTTTTTGTAGTAAATTCAATTTAGCTTTGTTTGTCAAATTTGTCTGGGGGTGCATAAAAATCGCAGAAAAGCTCCATTGTCTATTGAAACGGTGTCAAATGATAGCTCTAGTCACACTGGAACAGACCATGTGTGCTACATTACTGAGAATGTCCTATTTAACTAGCTTTTAGCCCTCTAAACTGGGTCGTTTTTGTATCAAATTCAATTTAGCTTTGTTTGTCAAATTTGTCTGAGGGTGCATAAAAATCGCAGAAAAGCTCCATTGTCTATTGAAACGGTGTCAAACGATAGCTCTAGTCACACTGGAACAGACCATGTGTGCTACATTACTGAGAATGTCCTATTTAACTAGCTTTTAGCCCTCTAAACTGGGTCGTTTTTGTAGTAAATTCAATTTAGCTTTGTTTGTCAAATTTGTCTGGGGGTGCATAAAAATCGCAGAAAAGCTCCATTGTCTATTGAAACGGTGTCAAATGATAGCTCTAGTCACACTGGAACAGACCATGTGTGCTACATTACTGAGAATGTCCTATTTAACTAGCTTTCAGCCCTCTAAACTGGGTTGTTTTTGTATCAAATTCAATTTAGCTTTGTTTGTCAAATTTGTCTGAGGGTGCATAAAAATCGCAGAAAAGCTCCATTGTCTATTGAAACGGTGTCAAATGATAGCTCTAGTCACACTGGAACAGACCATGTGTGCTACATTACTGAGAATGTCCTATTTAACTAGCTTTTAGCCCTCTAAACTGGGTCGTTTTTGTAGTAAATTCAATTTAGCTTCGTTTGTCAAATTTGTCTGGGGGTGCATAAAAATCGCAGACAAGCTCCATTGTCTATTGAAACGGTGTCAAATGATAGCTCTAGTCACACTGGAACAGACCATGTGTGCTACATTACTGAGAATGTCCTATTTAACTAGCTTTTAGCCCTCTAAACTGGGTCGTTTTTGTAGTAAATTCAATTTAGCTTTGTTTGTCAAATTTGTCTGGGGGTGCATAAAAATCGCAGAAAAGCTCCATTGTCTATTGAAACGGTGTCAAAAGATAGCTCTAGTCACACTGGAACAGACCATGTGTGCTACATTACTGAGAATGTCCTATTTAACTAGCTTTCAGCCCTCTAAACTGGGTTGTTTTTGTATCAAATTCAATTTAGCTTTGTTTGTCAAATTTGTCTGAGGGTGCAGAAAAGCTCCATTGTCTATTGAAACGGTGTCAAATGATAGCTCTAGTCACACTGGAACAGACCATGTGTGCTACATTACTGAGAATGTCCTATTTAACTAGCTTTTAGCCCTCTAAACTGGGTCGTTTTTGTAGTAAATTCAATTTAGCTTTGTTTGTCAAATTTGTCTGAGGGTGCATAAAAATCGCAGAAAAGCTCCATTTTCTATTGAAACGGTGTCAAATGATAGCTCTAGTCACACTGGAACAGACCATGTGTGCTACATTACTGAGAATGTCCTATTTAACTAGCTTTTAGACCTCTAAACTGGGTCGTTTTTGTAGTAAATTCAATTTAGCTTTGTTTGTCAAATTTGTCTGGGGGTGCATAAAAATCGCAGAAAAGCTCCATTGTCTATTGAAACGGTGTCAAAAGATAGCTCTAGTCACACTGGAACAGACCATGTGTGCTACATTACTGAGAATGTCCTATTTAACTAGCTTTTAGCCCTCTAAACTGGGTCGTTTTTGTAGTAAATTCAATTTAGCTTTGTTTGTCAAATTTGTCTGTGGGTGCATAAAAATCGCAGAAAAGCTCCATTGAAACGGTGTCAAATGATAGCTCTAGTCACACTGGAACAGACCATGTGTGCTACATTACTGAGAATGTCCTATTTAACTAGCTTTTAGCCCTCTAAACTGGGTCGTTTTTGTAGTAAATTCAATTTAGCTTTGTTTGTCAAATTTGTCTGGGGGTGCTGAAAAATCGCAGAAAAGCTCCATTGTCTATTGAAACGGTGTCAAATGATAGCTCTAGTCACACTGGAACAGACCATGTGTGCTACATTACTGAGAATGTCCTATTTAACTAGCTTTTAGCCCTCTAAACTGGGTCGTTTTTGTAGTAAATTCAATTTAGCTTTGTTTGTCAAATTTGTCTGGGGGTGCATAAAAATCGCAGAAAAGCTCCATTGTCTATTGAAACGGTGTCAAAAGATAGCTCTAGTCCCACTGGAACAGACCATGTGTGCTACATTACTGAGAATGTCCTATTTAACTAGCTTTTAGCCCTCTAAACTGGGTCGTTTTTGTAGTAAATTCAATTTAGCTTTGTTTGTCAAATTTGTCTGGGGGTGCATAAAAATCGCAGAAAAGCTCCATTGTCTATTGAAACGGTGTCAAATGATAGCTCTAGTCACACTGGAACAGACCATGTGTGCTACATTACTGAGAATGTCCTATTTAACTAGCTTTTAGCCCTCTAAACTGGGTCGTTTTTGTAGTAAATTCAATTTAGCTTTGTTTGTCAAATTTGTCTGGGGGTGCTGAAAAATCGCAGAAAAGCTCCATTGTCTATTGAAACGGTGTCAAATGATAGCTCTAGTCACACTGGAACAGACCATGTGTGCTACATTACTGAGAATGTCCTATTTAACTAGCTTTTAGCCCTCTAAACTGGGTCGTTTTTGTAGTAAATTCAATTTAGCTTTGTTTGTCAAATTTGTCTGTGGGTGCATAAAAATCGCAGAAAAGCTCCATTGAAACGGTGTCAAATGATAGCTCTAGTCACACTGGAACAGACCATGTGTGCTACATTACTGAGAATGTCCTATTTAACTAGCTTTTAGCCCTCTAAACTGGGTCGTTTTTGTAGTAAATTCAATTTAGCTTTGTTTGTCAAATTTGTCTGGGGGTGCTGAAAAATCGCAGAAAAGCTCCATTGTCTATTGAAACGGTGTCAAATGATAGCTCTAGTCACACTGGAACAGACCATGTGTGCTACATTACTGAGAATGTCCTATTTAACTAGCTTTTAGCCCTCTAAACTGGGTCGTTTTTGTAGTAAATTCAATTTAGCTTTGTTTGTCAAATTTGTCTGGGGGTGCATAAAAATCGCAGAAAAGCTCCATTGTCTATTGAAACGGTGTCAAAAGATAGCTCTAGTCCCACTGGAACAGACCATGTGTGCTACATTACTGAGAATGTCCTATTTAACTAGCTTTTAGCCCTCTAAACTGGGTCGTTTTTGTAGTAAATTCAATTTAGCTTTGTTTGTCAAATTTGTCTGGGGGTGCATAAAAATCGCAGAAAAGCTCCATTGTCTATTGAAACGGTGTCAAATGATAGCTCTAGTCACACTGGAACAGACCATGTGTGCTACATTACTGAGAATGTCCTATTTAACTAGCTTTTAGCCCTCTAAACTGGGTCGTTTTTGTAGTAAATTCAATTTAGCTTTGTTTGTCAAATTTGTCTGGGGGTGCATAAAAATCGCAGAAAAGCTCCATTGTCTATTGAAACGGTGTCAAATGATAGCTCTAGTCACACTGGAACAGACCATGTGTGCTACATTACTGAGAATGTCCTATTTAACTAGCTTTTAGCCCTCTAAACTGGGTCGTTTTTGTAGTAAATTCAATTTAGCTTTGTTTGTCAAATTTGTCTGGGGGTGCATAAAAATCGCAGAAAAGCTCCATTGTCTATTGAAACGGTGTCAAAAGATAGCTCTAGTCACACTGGAACAGACCATGTGTGCTACATTACTGAGAATGTCCTATTTAACTAGCTTTTAGCCCTCTAAACTGGGTCGTTTTTGTAGTAAATTCAATTTAGCTTTGTCAAATTTGTCTGGGGGTGCATAAAAATCGCAGAAAAGCTCCATTGTCTATTGAAACGGTGTCAAATGATAGCTCTAGTCACACTGGAACAGACCATGTGTGCTACATTACTGAGAATGTCCTATTTAACTAGCTTTTAGCCCTCTAAACTGGGTCGTTTTTGTAGTAAATTCAATTTAGCTTTGTTTGTCAAATTTGTCTGGGGGTGCATAAAAATCGCAGAAAAGCTCCATTGTCTATTGAAACGGTGTCAAATGATAGCTCTAGTCACACTGGAACAGACCATGTGTGCTACATTACTGAGAATGTCCTATTTAACTAGCTTTTAGCCCTCTAAACTGGGTCGTTTTTGTAGTAAATTCAATTTAGCTTTGTTTGTCAAATTTGTCTGGGGGTGCATAAAAATCGCAGACAAGCTCCATTGTCTATTGAAACGGTGTCAAAAGATAGCTCTAGTCACACTGGAACAGACCATGTGTGCTACATTACTGAGAATGTCCTATTTAACTAGCTTTTAGCCCTCTAAACTGGGTCGTTTTTGTAGTAAATTCAATTTAGCTTTGTTTGTCAAATTTGTCTGGGGGTGCATAAAAATCGCAGAAAAGCTCCATTGTCTATTGAAACGGTGTCAAATGATAGCTCTAGTCACACTGGAACAGACCATGTGTGCTACATTACTGAGAATGTCCTATTTAACTAGCTTTTAGCCCTCTAAACTGGGTCGTTTTTGTATCAAATTCAATTTAGCTTTGTTTGTCAAATTTGTCTGAGGGTGCATAAAAATCGCAGAAAAGCTCAATTTTCTATTGAAACGGTGTCAAATGATAGCTCTAGTCACACTGGAACAGACCATGTGTGCTACATTACTGAGAATGTCCTATTTAACTAGCTTTTAGCCCTCTAAACTGGGTCGTTTTTGTAGTAAATTCAATTTAGCTTTGTTTGTCAAATTTGTCTGGGGGTGCATAAAAATCGCAGAAAAGCTCCATTGTCTATTGAAACGGTGTCAAAAGATAGCTCTAGTCACACTGGAACAGACCATGTGTGCTACATTACTGAGAATGTCCTATTTAACTAGCTTTTAGCCCTCTAAACTGGGTCGTTTTTGTAGTAAATTCAATTTAGCTTTGTTTGTCAAATTTGTCTGGGGGTGCATAAAAATCGCAGAAAAGCTCCATTGTCTATTGAAACGGTGTCAAATGATAGCTCTAGTCACACTGGAACAGACCATGTGTGCTACATTACTGAGAATGTCCTATTTAACTAGCTTTTAGCCCTCTAAACTGAGTCGTTTTTGTAGTAAATTCAATTTAGCTTTGTATGTCAAATTTGTCTGTGGGTGCATAAAAATCGCAGAAAAGCTCCATTGTCTATTGAAACGGTGTCAAATGATAGCTCTAGTCACACTGGAACAGACCATGTGTGCTACATTACTGAGAATGTCCTATTTAACTAGCTTTTAGCCCTCTAAACTGGGTCGTTTTTGTAGTAAATTCAATTTAGCTTTGTTTGTCAAATTTGTCTGGGGGTGCATAAAAATCGCAGACAAGCTCCATTGTCTATTGAAACGGTGTCAAAAGATAGCTCTAGTCACACTGGAACAGACCATGTGTGCTACATTACTGAGAATGTCCTATTTAACTAGCTTTTAGCCCTCTAAACTGGGTCGTTTTTGTAGTAAATTCAATTTAGCTTTGTTTGTCAAATTTGTCTGGGGGTGCATAAAAATCGCAGAAAAGCTCCATTGTCTATTGAAACGGTGTCAAATGATAGCTCTAGTCACACTGGAACAGACCATGTGTGCTACATTACTGAGAATGTCCTATTTAACTAGCTTTTAGCCCTCTAAACTGGGTCGTTTTTGTATCAAATTCAATTTAGCTTTGTTTGTCAAATTTGTCTGAGGGTGCATAAAAATCGCAGAAAAGCTCCATTTTCTATTGAAACGGTGTCAAATGATAGCTCTAGTCACACTGGAACAGACCATGTGTGCTACATTACTGAGAATGTCCTATTTAACTAGCTTTTAGCCCTCTAAACTGGGTCGTTTTTGTAGTAAATTCAATTTAGCTTTGTTTGTCAAATTTGTCTGGGGGTGCATAAAAATCGCAGACAAGCTCCATTGTCTATTGAAACGGTGTCAAATGATAGCTCTAGTCACACTGGAACAGACCATGTGTGCTACATTACTGAGAATGTCCTATTTAACTAGCTTTTAGCCCTCTAAACTGGGTCGTTTTTGTAGTAAATTCAATTTAGCTTTGTTTGTCAAATTTGTCTGTGGGTGCATAAAAATCGCAGAAAAGCTCCATTGTCTATTGAAACGGTGTCAAATGATAGCTCTAGTCACACTGGAACAGACCATGTGTGCTACATTACTGAGAATGTCCTATTTAACTAGCTTTTAGCCCTCTAAACTGGGTCGTTTTTGTAGTAAATTCAATTTAGCTTTGTATGTCAAATTTGTCTGTGGGTGCATAAAAATCGCAGAAAAGCTCCATTGTCTATTGAAACGGTGTCAAAAGATAGCTCTAGTCACACTGGAACAGACCATGTGTGCTACATTACTGAGAATGTCCTATTTAACTAGCTTTTAGCCCTCTAAACTGGGTCGTTTTTGTAGTAAATTCAATTTAGCTTTGTTTGTCAAATTTGTCTGGGGGTGCATAAAAATCGCAGAAAAGCTCCATTGTCTATTGAAACGGTGTCAAAAGATAGCTCTAGTCACACTGGAACAGACCATGTGTGCTACATTACTGAGAATGTCCTATTTAACTAGCTTTTAGCCCTCTAAACTGGGTCGTTTTTGTAGTAAATTCAATTTAGCTTTGTTTGTCAAATTTGTCTGGGGGTGCATAAAAATCGCAGAAAAGCTCCATTGTCTATTGAAACGGTGTCAAATGATAGCTCTAGTCACACTGGAACAGACCATGTGTGCTACATTACTGAGAATGTCCTATTTAACTAGCTTTTAGCCCTCTAAACTGGGTCGTTTTTGTAGTAAATTCAATTTAGCTTTGTTTGTCAAATTTGTCTGGGGGTGCATAAAAATCGCAGAAAAGCTCCATTGTCTATTGAAACGGTGTCAAATGATAGCTCTAGTCACACTGGAACAGACCATGTGTGCTACATTACTGAGAATGTCCTATTTAACTAGCTTTTAGCCCTCTAAACTGGGTCGTTTTTGTAGTAAATTCAATTTAGCTTTGTTTGTCAAATTTGTCTGGGGGTGCATAAAAATCGCAGAAAAGCTCCATTGTCTATTGAAACGGTGTCAAAAGATAGCTCTAGTCACACTGGAACAGACCATGTGTGCTACATTACTGAGAATGTCCTATTTAACTAGCTTTTAGCCCTCTAAACTGGGTCGTTTTTGTAGTAAATTCAATTTAGCTTTGTTTGTCAAATTTGTCTGGGGGTGCATAAAAATCGCAGAAAAGCTCCATTGTCTATTGAAACGGTGTCAAATGATAGCTCTAGTCACACTGGAACAGACCATGTGTGCTACATTACTGAGAATGTCCTATTTAACTAGCTTGTAGCCCTCTAAACTGAGTCGTTTTTGTAGTAAATTCAATTTAGCTTTGTATGTCAAATTTGTCTGTGGGTGCATAAAAATCGCAGAAAAGCTCCATTGTCTATTGAAACGGTGTCAAAAGATAGCTCTAGTCACACTGGAACAGACCATGTGTGCTACATTACTGAGAATGTCCTATTTAACTAGCTTTTAGCCCTCTAAACTGGGTCGTTTTTGTAGTAAATTCAATTTAGCTTTGTTTGTCAAATTTGTCTGGGGGTGCATAAAAATCGCAGAAAAGCTCCATTGTCTATTGAAACGGTGTCAAAAGATAGCTCTAGTCACACTGGAACAGACCATGTGTGCTACATTACTGAGAATGTCCTATTTAACTAGCTTTTAGCCCTCTAAACTGGATCGTTTTTGTATCAAATTCAATTTAGCTCTGTTTGTCAAATTTGTCTGGGGGTGCATAAAAATCGCAGAAAAGCTCCATTGTCTATTGAAACTGTGTCAAATGATAGCTCTAGTCACACTGGAACAGACCATGTGTGCTACATTACTGAGAATGTCCTATTTAACTAGCTTTTAGCCCTCTAAACTGGGTCGTTTTTGTATCAAATTCAATTTAGCTATGTTTGTCAAATTTGTCTGAGGGTGCATAAAAATCGCAGAAAAGCTCCATTTTCTATTGAAACGGTGTCAAATGATAGCTCTAGTCACACTGGAACAGACCATGTGTGTTACATTACTGAGAATGTCCTATTTAACTAGCTTTTAGCCCTCTAAACTGGGTCGTTTTTGTATCAAATTCAATTTAGCTCTGTTTGTCAAATTTGTCTGGGGGTGCATAAAAATCGCAGAAAAGCTCCATTGTCTATTGAAACTGTGTCAAATGATAGCTCTAGTCACACTGGAACAGACCATGTGTGCTACATTACTGAGAATGTCCTATTTAACTAGCTTTTAGCCCTCTAAACTGGGTCGTTTTTGTAGTAAATTCAATTTAGCTTTGTTTGTCAAATTTGTCTGGGGGTGCATAAAAATCGCAGAAAAGCTCCATTGTCTATTGAAACGGTGTCAAATGATAGCTCTAGTCACACTGGAACAGATCATGTGTGCTACATTACTGAGAATGTCCTATTTAACTAGCTTTTAGCCCTCTAAACTGGGTCGTTTTTGTATCAAATTCAATTTAGCTTTGTTTGTCAAATTTGTCTGAGGGTGCATAAAAATCGCAGAAAAGCTCCATTGTCTATTGAAACTGTGTCAAATGATAGCTCTAGTCACACTGGAACAGACCATGTGTGCTACATTACTGAGAATGTCCTATTTAACTAGCTTTTAGCCCTCTAAACTGGGTCGTTTTTGTATCAAATTCAATTTAGCTCTGTTTGTCAAATTTGTCTGGGGGTGCATAAAAATCGCAGAAAAGCTCCATTGTCTATTGAAACGGTGTCAAATGATAGCTCTAGTCACACTGGAACAGACCATGTGTGCTACATTACTGAGAATGTCCTATTTAACTAGCTTTTAGCCCTCTAAACTGGGTCGTTTTTGTATCAAATTCAATTTAGCTTTGTTTGTCAAATTTGTCTGAGGGTGCATAAAAATCGCAGAAAAGCTCAATTTTCTATTGAAACGGTGTCAAATGATAGCTCTAGTCACACTGGAACAGACCATGTGTGCTACATTACTGAGAATGTCCTATTTAACTAGCTTTTAGCCCTCTAAACTGGGTCGTTTTTGTAGTAAATTCAATTTAGCTTTGTTTGTCAAATTTGTCTGGGGGTGCATAAAAATCGCAGAAAAGCTCCATTGTCTATTGAAACGGTGTCAAAAGATAGCTCTAGTCACACTGGAACAGACCATGTGTGCTACATTACTGAGAATGTCCTATTTAACTAGCTTTTAGCCCTCTAAACTGGGTCGTTTTTGTAGTAAATTCAATTTAGCTTTGTTTGTCAAATTTGTCTGGGGGTGCATAAAAATCGCAGAAAAGCTCCATTGTCTATTGAAACGGTGTCAAAAGATAGCTCTAGTCACACTGGAACAGACCATGTGTGCTACATTACTGAGAATGTCCTATTTAACTAGCTTTTAGCCCTCTAAACTGGGTCGTTTTTGTAGTAAATTCAATTTAGCTTTGTTTGTCAAATTTGTCTGGGGGTGCATAAAAATCGCAGACAAGCTCCATTGTCTATTGAAACGGTGTCAAATGATAGCTCTAGTCACACTGGAACAGACCATGTGTGCTACATTACTGAGAATGTCCTATTTAACTAGCTTTTAGCCCTCTAAACTGGGTCGTTTTTGTAGTAAATTCAATTTAGCTTTGTTTGTCAAATTTGTCTGGGGGTGCATAAAAATCGCAGAAAAGCTCCATTGTCTATTGAAACGGTGTCAAATGATAGCTCTAGTCACACTGGAACAGACCATGTGTGCTACATTACTGAGAATGTCCTATTTAACTAGCTTTTAGCCCTCTAAACTGGGTCGTTTTTGTAGTAAATTCAATTTAGCTTTGTTTGTCAAATTTGTCTGGGGGTGCATAAAAATCGCAGACAAGCTCCATTGTCTATTGAAACGGTGTCAAAAGATAGCTCTAGTCACACTGGAACAGACCATGTGTGCTACATTACTGAGAATGTCCTATTTAACTAGCTTTTAGCCCTCTAAACTGGGTCGTTTTTGTAGTAAATTCAATTTAGCTTTGTTTGTCAAATTTGTCTGGGGTTGCATAAAAATCGCAGACAAGCTCCATTGTCTATTGAAACGGTGTCAAATGATAGCTCTAGTCACACTGGAACAGACCATGTGTGCTACATTACTGAGAATGTCCTATTTAACTAGCTTTTAGCCCTCTAAACTGGGTCGTTTTTGTAGTAAATTCAATTTAGCTTTGTTTGTCAAATTTGTCTGTGGGTGCATAAAAATCGCAGAAAAGCTCCATTGTCTATTGAAACGGTGTCAAATGATAGCTCTAGTCACACTGGAACAGACCATGTGTGCTACATTACTGAGAATGTCCTATTTAACTAGCTTTTAGCCCTCTAAACTGGGTCGTTTTTGTAGTAAATTCAATTTAGCTTTGTTTGTCAAATTTGTCTGGGGGTGCATAAAAATCGCAGAAAAGCTCCATTGTCTATTGAAACGGTGTCAAATGATTGCTCTAGTCACACTGGAACAGACCATGTGTTCTACATTAGTGAGAATGTCCTATTTAACTAGCTTTTAGCCCTCTAAACTGGGTCGTTTTTGTAGTAAATTCAATTTAGCTTTGTTTGTCAAATTTGTCTGGGGGTGCATAAAAATCGCAGAAAAGCTCCATTGTCTATTGAAACGGTGTCAAAAGATAGCTCTAGTCACACTGGAACAGACCATGTGTGCTACATTACTGAGAATGTCCTATTTAACTAGCTTTTAGCCCTCTAAACTGGGTCGTTTTTGTAGTAAATTCAATTTAGCTTTGTTTGTCAAATTTGTCTGGGGGTGCATAAAAATCGCAGAAAAGCTCCATTGTCTATTGAAACGGTGTCAAATGATAGCTCTAGTCACACTGGAACAGACCATGTGTGCTACATTACTGAGAATGTCCTATTTAACTAGCTTTTAGCCCTCTAAACTGAGTCGTTTTTGTAGTAAATTCAATTTAGCTTTGTATGTCAAATTTGTCTGTGGGTGCATAAAAATCGCAGAAAAGCTCCATTGTCTATTGAAACGGTGTCAAAAGATAGCTCTAGTCACACTGGAACAGACCATGTGTGCTACATTACTGAGAATGTCCTATTTAACTAGCTTTTAGCCCTCTAAACTGGGTCGTTTTTGTAGTAAATTCAATTTAGCTTTGTTTGTCAAATTTGTCTGGGGGTGCATAAAAATCGCAGAAAAGCTCCATTGTCTATTGAAACGGTGTCAAATGATAGCTCTAGTCACACTGGAACAGACCATGTGTGCAACATTACTGAGAATGTCCTATTTAACTAGCTTTTAGCCCTCTAAACTGGGTCGTTTTTGTAGTAAATTCAATTTAGCTTTGTTTGTCAAATTTGTCTGAGGGTGCATAAAAATCGCAGAAAAGCTCCATTTTCTATTGAAACGGTGTCAAATGATAGCTCTAGTCACACTGGAACAGACCATGTGTGCTACATTACTGAGAATGTCCTATTTAACTAGCTTTTAGCCCTCTAAACTGGGTCGTTTTTGTAGTAAATTCAATTTAGCTTTGTTTGTCAAATTTGTCTGGGGGTGCATAAAAATCGCAGAAAAGCTCCATTGTCTATTGAAACGGTGTCAAATGATAGCTCTAGTCACACTGGAACAGACCATGTGTGCTACATTACTGAGAATGTCCTATTTAACTAGCTTTTAGCCCTCTAAACTGGGTCGTTTTTGTAGTAAATTCAATTGAGCTTTGTTTGTCAAATTTGTCTGGGGGTGCATAAAAATCGCAGAAAAGCTCCATTGTCTATTGAAACGGTGTCAAATGATAGCTCTAGTCACACTGGAACAGACCATGTGTGCTACATTACTGAGAATGTCCTATTTAACTAGCTTTTAGCCCTCTAAACTGGGTCGTTTTTGTAGTAAATTCAATTGAGCTTTGTTTGTCAAATTTGTCTGGGGGTGCATAAAAATCGCAGAAAAGCTCCATTGTCTATTGAAACGGTGTCAAATGATAGCTCTAGTCACACTGGAACAGACCATGTGTGCTACATTACTGAGAATGTCCTATTTAACTAGCTTTTAGCCCTCTAAACTGGGTCGTTTTTGTAGTAAATTCAATTTAGCTTTGTTTGTCAAATTTGTCTGGGGGTGCATAAAAATCGCAGAAAAGCTCCATTGTCTATTGAAACGGTGTCAAATGATAGCTCTAGTCACACTGGAACAGACCATGTGTGCTACATTACTGAGAATGTCCTATTTAACTAGCTTTTAGCCCTCTAAACTGAGTCGTTTTTGTAGTAAATTCAATTTAGCTTTGTATGTCAAATTTGTCTGGGGGTGCATAAAAATCGCAGAAAAGCTCCATTGTCTATTGAAACGGTGTCAAAAGATAGCTCTAGTCACACTGGAACAGACCATGTGTGCTACATTACTGAGAATGTCCTATTTAACTAGCTTTTAGCCCTCTAAACTGGGTCGTTTTTGTATCAAATTCAATTTAGCTTTGTTTGTCAAATTTGTCTGAGGGTGCATAAAAATCGCAGAAAAGCTCCATTGTCTATTGAAACGGTGTCAAATGATAGCTCTAGTCACACTGGAACAGACCATGTGTGCTACATTACTGAGAATGTCCTATTTAACTAGCTTTTAGCCCTCTAAACTGGGTCGTTTTTGTAGTAAATTCAATTTAGCTTTGTTTGTCAAATTTGTCTGGGGGTGCATAAAAATCGCAGACAAGCTCCATTGTCTATTGAAACGGTGTCAAAAGATAGCTCTAGTCACACTGGAACAGACCATGTGTGCTACATTACTGAGAATGTCCTATTTAACTAGCTTTTAGCCCTCTAAACTGGGTCGTTTTTGTAGTAAATTCAATTTAGCTTTGTTTGTCAAATTTGTCTGGGGGTGCATAAAAATCGCAGAAAAGCTCCATTGTCTATTGAAACGGTGTCAAATGATAGCTCTAGTCACACTGGAACAGACCATGTGTGCTACATTACTGAGAATGTCCTATTTAACTAGCTTTTAGCCCTCTAAACTGGGTCGTTTTTGTATCAAATTCAATTTAGCTTTGTTTGTCAAATTTGTCTGAGGGTGCATAAAAATCGCAGAAAAGCTCCATTTTCTATTGAAACGGTGTCAAATGATAGCTCTAGTCACACTGGAACAGACCATGTGTGCTACATTACTGAGAATGTCCTATTTAACTAGCTTTTAGCCCTCTAAACTGGGTCGTTTTTGTAGTAAATTCAATTTAGCTTTGTTTGTCAAATTTGTCTGGGGGTGCATAAAAATCGCAGACAAGCTCCATTGTCTATTGAAACGGTGTCAAATGATAGCTCTAGTCACACTGGAACAGACCATGTGTGCTACATTACTGAGAATGTCCTATTTAACTAGCTTTTAGCCCTCTAAACTGGGTCGTTTTTGTAGTAAATTCAATTTAGCTTTGTTTGTCAAATTTGTCTGTGGGTGCATAAAAATCGCAGAAAAGCTCCATTGTCTATTGAAACGGTGTCAAATGATAGCTCTAGTCACACTGGAACAGACCATGTGTGCTACATTACTGAGAATGTCCTATTTAACTAGCTTTTAGCCCTCTAAACTGGGTCGTTTTTGTAGTAAATTCAATTTAGCTTTGTTTGTCAAATTTGTCTGGGGGTGCATAAAAATCGCAGAAAAGCTCCATTGTCTATTGAAACGGTGTCAAATGATAGCTCTAGTCACACTGGAACAGACCATGTGTGCTACATTACTGAGAATGTCCTATTTAACTAGCTTTTAGCCCTCTAAACTGGGTCGTTTTTGTAGTAAATTCAATTTAGCTTTGTTTGTCAAATTTGTCTGGGGGTGCATAAAAATCGCAGAAAAGCTCCATTGTCTATTGAAACGGTGTCAAAAGATAGCTCTAGTCACACTGGAACAGACCATGTGTGCTACATTACTGAGAATGTCCTATTTAACTAGCTTTTAGCCCTCTAAACTGGGTCGTTTTTGTAGTAAATTCAATTTAGCTTTGTTTGTCAAATTTGTCTGGGGGTGCATAAAAATCGCAGAAAAGCTCCATTGTCTATTGAAACGGTGTCAAATGATAGCTCTAGTCACACTGGAACAGACCATGTGTGTTACATTACTGAGAATGTCCTATTTAACTAGCTTTTAGCCCTCTAAACTGGGTCGTTTTTGTATCAAATTCAATTTAGCTCTGTTTGTCAAATTTGTCTGGGGGTGCATAAAAATCGCAGAAAAGCTCCATTGTCTATTGAAACTGTGTCAAATGATAGCTCTAGTCACACTGGAACAGACCATGTGTGCTACATTACTGAGAATGTCCTATTTAACTAGCTTTTAGCCCTCTAAACTGGGTCGTTTTTGTAGTAAATTCAATTTAGCTTTGTTTGTCAAATTTGTCTGGGGGTGCATAAAAATCGCAGAAAAGCTCCATTGTCTATTGAAACGGTGTCAAATGATAGCTCTAGTCACACTGGAACAGATCATGTGTGCTACATTACTGAGAATGTCCTATTTAACTAGCTTTTAGCCCTCTAAACTGGGTCGTTTTTGTATCAAATTCAATTTAGCTTTGTTTGTCAAATTTGTCTGAGGGTGCATAAAAATCGCAGAAAAGCTCCATTGTCTATTGAAACTGTGTCAAATGATAGCTCTAGTCACACTGGAACAGACCATGTGTGCTACATTACTGAGAATGTCCTATTTAACTAGCTTTTAGCCCTCTAAACTGGGTCGTTTTTGTATCAAATTCAATTTAGCTCTGTTTGTCAAATTTGTCTGGGGGTGCATAAAAATCGCAGAAAAGCTCCATTGTCTATTGAAACTGTGTCAAATGATAGCTCTAGTCACACTGGAACAGACCATGTGTGCTACATTACTGAGAATGTGCTATTTAACTAGCTTTTAGCCCTCTAAACTGGGTCGTTTTTGTATCAAATTCAATTTAGCTTTGTTTGTCAAATTTGTCTGGGGGTGCATAAAAATCGCAGAAAAGCTCCATTGTCTATTGAAACGGTGTCAAATGATAGCTCTAGTCACACTGGAACAGACCATGTGTGCTACATTACTGAGAATGTCCTATTTAACTAGCTTTTAGCCCTCTAAACTGGGTCGTTTTTGTATCAAATTCAATTTAGCTTTGTTTGTCAAATTTGTCTGAGGGTGCATAAAAATCGCAGAAAAGCTCCATTTTCTATTGAAACGGTGTCAAATGATAGCTCTAGTCACACTGGAACAGACCATGTGTGCTACATTAGTGAGAATGTCCTATTTAACTAGCTTTTAGCCCTCTAAACTGGGTCGTTTTTGTAGTAAATTCAATTTAGCTTTGTTTGTCAAATTTGTCTGGGGGTGCATAAAAATCGCAGAAAAGCTCCATTGTCTATTGAAACGGTGTCAAAAGATAGCTCTAGTCACACTGGAACAGACCATGTGTGCTACATTACTGAGAATGTCCTATTTAACTAGCTTTTAGCCCTCTAAACTGGGTCGTTTTTGTAGTAAATTCAATTTAGCTTTGTTTGTCAAATTTGTCTGGGGGTGCATAAAAATCGCAGACAAGCTCCATTGTCTATTGAAACGGTGTCAAATGATAGCTCTAGTCACACTGGAACAGACCATGTGTGCTACATTACTGAGAATGTCCTATTTAACTAGCTTTTAGCCCTCTAAACTGGGTCGTTTTTGTAGTAAATTCAATTTAGCTTTGTTTGTCAAATTTGTCTGGGGGTGCATAAAAATCGCAGAAAAGCTCCATTGTCTATTGAAACGGTGTCAAAAGATAGCTCTAGTCACACTGGAACAGACCATGTGTGCTACATTACTGAGAATGTCCTATTTAACTAGCTTTTAGCCCTCTAAACTGGGTCGTTTTTGTATCAAATTCAATTTAGCTTTGTTTGTCAAATTTGTCTGAGGGTGCATAAAAATTGCAGAAAAGCTCCATTGTCTATTGAAACGGTGTCAAATGATAGCTCTAGTCACACTGGAACAGACCATGTGTGCTACATTACTGAGAATGTCCTATTTAACTAGCTTTTAGCCCTCTAAACTGGGTCGTTTTTGTAGTAAATTCAATTTAGCTTTGTTTGTCAAATTTGTCTGGGGGTGCATAAAAATCGCAGAAAAGCTCCATTGTCTATTGAAACGGTGTCAAATGATAGCTCTAGTCACACTGGAACAGACCATGTGTGCTACATTACTGAGAATGTCCTATTTAACTAGCTTTTAGCCCTCTAAACTGGGTCGTTTTTGTAGTAAATTCAATTTAGCTTTGTTTGTCAAATTTGTCTGGGGGTGCATAAAAATCGCAGAAAAGCTCCATTGTCTATTGAAACGGTGTCAAAAGATAGCTCTAGTCACACTGGAACAGACCATGTGTGCTACATTACTGAGAATGTCCTATTTAACTAGCTTTTAGCCCTCTAAACTGGGTCGTTTTTGTAGTAAATTCAATTTAGCTTTGTTTGTCAAATTTGTCTGGGGGTGCATAAAAATCGCAGAAAAGCTCCATTGTCTATTGAAACGGTGTCAAATGATAGCTCTAGTCACACTGGAACAGACCATGTGTGCTACATTACTGAGAATGTCCTATTTAACTAGCTTTTAGCCCTCTAAACTGAGTCGTTTTTGTAGTAAATTCAATTTAGCTTTGTATGTCAAATTTGTCTGTGGGTGCATAAAAATCGCAGAAAAGCTCCATTGTCTATTGAAACGGTGTCAAAAGATAGCTCTAGTCACACTGGAACAGACCATGTGTGCTACATTACTGAGAATGTCCTATTTAACTAGCTTTTAGCCCTCTAAACTGGGTCGTTTTTGTAGTAAATTCAATTTAGCTTTGTTTGTCAAATTTGTCTGGGGGTGCATAAAAATCGCAGAAAAGCTCCATTGTCTATTGAAACGGTGTCAAAAGATAGCTCTAGTCACACTGGAACAGACCATGTGTGCTACATTACTGAGAATGTCCTATTTAACTAGCTTTTAGCCCTCTAAACTGGATCGTTTTTGTATCAAATTCAATTTAGCTCTGTTTGTCAAATTTGTCTGGGGGTGCATAAAAATCGCAGAAAAGCTCCATTGTCTATTGAAACTGTGTCAAATGATAGCTCTAGTCACACTGGAACAGACCATGTGTGCTACATTACTGAGAATGTCCTATTTAACTAGCTTTTAGCCCTCTAAACTGGGTCGTTTTTGTATCAAATTCAATTTAGCTATGTTTGTCAAATTTGTCTGAGGGTGCATAAAAATCGCAGAAAAGCTCCATTTTCTATTGAAACGGTGTCAAATGATAGCTCTAGTCACACTGGAACAGACCATGTGTGTTACATTACTGAGAATGTCCTATTTAACTAGCTTTTAGCCCTCTAAACTGGGTCGTTTTTGTATCAAATTCAATTTAGCTCTGTTTGTCAAATTTGTCTGGGGGTGCATAAAAATCGCAGAAAAGCTCCATTGTCTATTGAAACTGTGTCAAATGATAGCTCTAGTCACACTGGAACAGACCATGTGTGCTACATTACTGAGAATGTCCTATTTAACTAGCTTTTAGCCCTCTAAACTGGGTCGTTTTTGTAGTAAATTCAATTTAGCTTTGTTTGTCAAATTTGTCTGGGGGTGCATAAAAATCGCAGAAAAGCTCCATTGTCTATTGAAACGGTGTCAAATGATAGCTCTAGTCACACTGGAACAGATCATGTGTGCTACATTACTGAGAATGTCCTATTTAACTAGCTTTTAGCCCTCTAAACTGGGTCGTTTTTGTATCAAATTCAATTTAGCTTTGTTTGTCAAATTTGTCTGAGGGTGCATAAAAATCGCAGAAAAGCTCCATTGTCTATTGAAACTGTGTCAAATGATAGCTCTAGTCACACTGGAACAGACCATGTGTGCTACATTACTGAGAATGTCCTATTTAACTAGCTTTTAGCCCTCTAAACTGGGTCGTTTTTGTATCAAATTCAATTTAGCTCTGTTTGTCAAATTTGTCTGGGGGTGCATAAAAATCGCAGAAAAGCTCCATTGTCTATTGAAACTGTGTCAAATGATAGCTCTAGTCACACTGGAACAGACCATGTGTGCTACATTACTGAGAATGTGCTATTTAACTAGCTTTTAGCCCTCTAAACTGGGTCGTTTTTGTATCAAATTCAATTTAGCTTTGTTTGTCAAATTTGTCTGGGGGTGCATAAAAATCGCAGAAAAGCTCCATTGTCTATTGAAACGGTGTCAAATGATAGCTCTAGTCACACTGGAACAGACCATGTGTGCTACATTACTGAGAATGTCCTATTTAACTAGCTTTTAGCCCTCTAAACTGGGTCGTTTTTGTATCAAATTCAATTTAGCTTTGTTTGTCAAATTTGTCTGAATGTGCATAAAAATCGCAGAAAAGCTCCATTTTCTATTGAAACGGTGTCAAATGATAGCTCTAGTCACACTGGAACAGACCATGTGTGCTACATTAGTGAGAATGTCCTATTTAACTAGCTTTTAGCCCTCTAAACTGGGTCGTTTTTGTAGTAAATTCAATTTAGCTTTGTTTGTCAAATTTGTCTGGGGGTGCATAAAAATCGCAGAAAAGCTCCATTGTCTATTGAAACGGTGTCAAAAGATAGCTCTAGTCACACTGGAACAGACCATGTGTGCTACATTACTGAGAATGTCCTATTTAACTAGCTTTTAGCCCTCTAAACTGGGTCGTTTTTGTAGTAAATTCAATTTAGCTTTGTTTGTCAAATTTGTCTGGGGGTGCATAAAAATCGCAGACAAGCTCCATTGTCTATTGAAACGGTGTCAAATGATAGCTCTAGTCACACTGGAACAGACCATGTGTGCTACATTACTGAGAATGTCCTATTTAACTAGCTTTTAGCCCTCTAAACTGGGTCGTTTTTGTAGTAAATTCAATTTAGCTTTGTTTGTCAAATTTGTCTGGGGGTGCATAAAAATCGCAGAAAAGCTCCATTGTCTATTGAAACGGTGTCAAATGATAGCTCTAGTCACACTGGAACAGATCATGTGTGCTACATTACTGAGAATGTCCTATTTAACTAGCTTTTAGCCCTCTAAACTGGGTCGTTTTTGTATCAAATTCAATTTAGCTTTGTTTGTCAAATTTGTCTGAGGGTGCATAAAAATCGCAGAAAAGCTCCATTGTCTATTGAAACTGTGTCAAATGATAGCTCTAGTCACACTGGAACAGACCATGTGTGCTACATTACTGAGAATGTCCTATTTAACTAGCTTTTAGCCCTCTAAACTGGGTCGTTTTTGTATCAAATTCAATTTAGCTCTGTTTGTCAAATTTGTCTGGGGGTGCATAAAAATCGCAGAAAAGCTCCATTGTCTATTGAAACTGTGTCAAATGATAGCTCTAGTCACACTGGAACAGACCATGTGTGCTACATTACTGAGAATGTGCTATTTAACTAGCTTTTAGCCCTCTAAACTGGGTCGTTTTTGTATCAAATTCAATTTAGCTTTGTTTGTCAAATTTGTCTGGGGGTGCATAAAAATCGCAGAAAAGCTCCATTGTCTATTGAAACGGTGTCAAATGATAGCTCTAGTCACACTGGAACAGACCATGTGTGCTACATTACTGAGAATGTCCTATTTAACTAGCTTTTAGCCCTCTAAACTGGGTCGTTTTTGTATCAAATTCAATTTAGCTTTGTTTGTCAAATTTGTCTGAGGGTGCATAAAAATCGCAGAAAAGCTCCATTTTCTATTGAAACGGTGTCAAATGATAGCTCTAGTCACACTGGAACAGACCATGTGTGCTACATTAGTGAGAATGTCCTATTTAACTAGCTTTTAGCCCTCTAAACTGGGTCGTTTTTGTAGTAAATTCAATTTAGCTTTGTTTGTCAAATTTGTCTGGGGGTGCATAAAAATCGCAGAAAAGCTCCATTGTCTATTGAAACGGTGTCAAAAGATAGCTCTAGTCACACTGGAACAGACCATGTGTGCTACATTACTGAGAATGTCCTATTTAACTAGCTTTTAGCCCTCTAAACTGGGTCGTTTTTGTAGTAAATTCAATTTAGCTTTGTTTGTCAAATTTGTCTGGGGGTGCATAAAAATCGCAGACAAGCTCCATTGTCTATTGAAACGGTGTCAAATGATAGCTCTAGTCACACTGGAACAGACCATGTGTGCTACATTACTGAGAATGTCCTATTTAACTAGCTTTTAGCCCTCTAAACTGGGTCGTTTTTGTAGTAAATTCAATTTAGCTTTGTTTGTCAAATTTGTCTGGGGGTGCATAAAAATCGCAGAAAAGCTCCATTGTCTATTGAAACGGTGTCAAAAGATAGCTCTAGTCACACTGGAACAGACCATGTGTGCTACATTACTGAGAATGTCCTATTTAACTAGCTTTTAGCCCTCTAAACTGGGTCGTTTTTGTATCAAATTCAATTTAGCTTTGTTTGTCAAATTTGTCTGAGGGTGCATAAAAATTGCAGAAAAGCTCCATTGTCTATTGAAACTGTGTCAAATGATAGCTCTAGTCACACTGGAACAGACCATGTGTGCTACATTACTGAGAATGTCCTATTTAACTAGCTTTTAGCCCTCTAAACTGGGTCGTTTTTGTAGTAAATTCAATTTAGCTTTGTTTGTCAAATTTGTCTGGGGGTGCATAAAAATCGCAGAAAAGCTCCATTGTCTATTGAAACGGTGTCAAATGATAGCTCTAGTCACACTGGAACAGACCATGTGTGCTACATTACTGAGAATGTCCTATTTAACTAGCTTTTAGCCCTCTAAACTGGGTCGTTTTTGTATCAAATTCAATTTAGCTTTGTTTGTCAAATTTGTCTGGGGGTGCATAAAAATCGCAGAAAAGCTCCATTGTCTATTGAAACGGTGTCAAATGATAGCTCTAGTCACACTGGAACAGACCATGTGTGCTACATTACTGAGAATGTCCTATTTAACTAGCTTTTAGCCCTCTAAACTGGGTTGTTTTTGTATCAAATTCAATTTAGCTTTGTTTGTCAAATTTGTCTGAGGGTGCATAAAAATCGCAGAAAAGCTCCATTGTCTATTGAAACGGTGTCAAATGATAGCTCTAGTCACACTGGAACAGACCATGTGTGCTACATTACTGAGAATGTCCTATTTAACTAGCTTTTAGCCCTCTAAACTGGGTCGTTTTTGTAGTAAATTCAATTTAGCTTTGTTTGTCAAATTTGTCTGGGGGTGCATAAAAATCGCAGAAAAGCTCCATTGTCTATTGAAACGGTGTCAAATGATAGCTCTAGTCACACTGGAACAGACCATGTGTGCTACATTACTGAGAATGTCCTATTTAACTAGCTTTTAGCCCTCTAAACTGAGTCGTTTTTGTAGTAAATTCAATTTAGCTTTGTATGTCAAATTTGTCTGTGGGTGCATAAAAATCGCAGAAAAGCTCCATTGTCTATTGAAACGGTGTCAAATGATAGCTCTAGTCACACTGGAACAGACCATGTGTGCTACATTACTGAGAATGTCCTATTTAACTAGCTTTTAGCCCTCTAAACTGGGTCGTTTTTGTAGTAAATTCAATTTAGCTTTGTTTGTCAAATTTGTCTGGGGGTGCATAAAAATCGCAGACAAGCTCCATTGTCTATTGAAACGGTGTCAAAAGATAGCTCTAGTCACACTGGAACAGACCATGTGTGCTACATTACTGAGAATGTCCTATTTAACTAGCTTTTAGCCCTCTAAACTGGGTCGTTTTTGTAGTAAATTCAATTTAGCTTTGTTTGTCAAATTTGTCTGGGGGTGCATAAAAATCGCAGAAAAGCTCCATTGTCTATTGAAACGGTGTCAAATGATAGCTCTAGTCACACTGGAACAGACCATGTGTGCTACATTACTGAGAATGTCCTATTTAACTAGCTTTTAGCCCTCTAAACTGGGTCGTTTTTGTATCAAATTCAATTTAGCTTTGTTTGTCAAATTTGTCTGAGGGTGCATAAAAATCGCAGAAAAGCTCCATTTTCTATTGAAACGGTGTCAAATGATAGCTCTAGTCACACTGGAACAGACCATGTGTGCTACATTACTGAGAATGTCCTATTTAACTAGCTTTTAGCCCTCTAAACTGGGTCGTTTTTGTAGTAAATTCAATTTAGCTTTGTTTGTCAAATTTGTCTGGGGGTGCATAAAAATCGCAGACAAGCTCCATTGTCTATTGAAACGGTGTCAAATGATAGCTCTAGTCACACTGGAACAGACCATGTGTGCTACATTACTGAGAATGTCCTATTTAACTAGCTTTTAGCCCTCTAAACTGGGTCGTTTTTGTAGTAAATTCAATTTAGCTTTGTTTGTCAAATTTGTCTGTGGGTGCATAAAAATCGCAGAAAAGCTCCATTGTCTATTGAAACGGTGTCAAATGATAGCTCTAGTCACACTGGAACAGACCATGTGTGCTACATTACTGAGAATGTCCTATTTAACTAGCTTTTAGCCCTCTAAACTGGGTCGTTTTTGTAGTAAATTCAATTTAGCTTTGTTTGTCAAATTTGTCTGGGGGTGCATAAAAATCGCAGAAAAGCTCCATTGTCTATTGAAACGGTGTCAAATGATAGCTCTAGTCACACTGGAACAGACCATGTGTGCTACATTACTGAGAATGTCCTATTTAACTAGCTTTTAGCCCTCTAAACTGGGTCGTTTTTGTAGTAAATTCAATTTAGCTTTGTTTGTCAAATTTGTCTGGGGGTGCATAAAAATCGCAGAAAAGCTCCATTGTCTATTGAAACGGTGTCAAAAGATAGCTCTAGTCACACTGGAACAGACCATGTGTGCTACATTACTGAGAATGTCCTATTTAACTAGCTTTTAGCCCTCTAAACTGGGTCGTTTTTGTAGTAAATTCAATTTAGCTTTGTTTGTCAAATTTGTCTGGGGGTGCATAAAAATCGCAGAAAAGCTCCATTGTCTATTGAAACGGTGTCAAATGATAGCTCTAGTCACACTGGAACAGACCATGTGTGCTACATTACTGAGAATGTCCTATTTAACTAGCTTTTAGCCCTCTAAACTGAGTCGTTTTTGTAGTAAATTCAATTTAGCTTTGTATGTCAAATTTGTCTGTGGGTGCATAAAAATCGCAGAAAAGCTCCATTGTCTATTGAAACGGTGTCAAAAGATAGCTCTAGTCACACTGGAACAGACCATGTGTGCTACATTACTGAGAATGTCCTATTTAACTAGCTTTTAGCCCTCTAAACTGGGTCGTTTTTGTAGTAAATTCAATTTAGCTTTGTTTGTCAAATTTGTCTGGGGGTGCATAAAAATCGCAGAAAAGCTCCATTGTCTATTGAAACGGTGTCAAAAGATAGCTCTAGTCACACTGGAACAGACCATGTGTGCTACATTACTGAGAATGTCCTATTTAACTAGCTTTTAGCCCTCTAAACTGGGTCGTTTTTGTAGTAAATTCAATTTAGCTTTGTTTGTCAAATTTGTCTGGGGGTGCATAAAAATCGCAGAAAAGCTCCATTGTCTATTGAAACGGTGTCAAATGATAGCTCTAGTCACACTGGAACAGACCATGTGTGCTACATTACTGAGAATGTCCTATTTAACTAGCTTTTAGCCCTCTAAACTGGGTCGTTTTTGTAGTAAATTCAATTTAGCTTTGTTTGTCAAATTTGTCTGGGGGTGCATAAAAATCGCAGAAAAGCTCCATTGTCTATTGAAACGGTGTCAAATGATAGCTCTAGTCACACTGGAACAGACCATGTGTGCTACATTACTGAGAATGTCCTATTTAACTAGCTTTTAGCCCTCTAAACTGGGTCGTTTTTGTAGTAAATTCAATTTAGCTTTGTTTGTCAAATTTGTCTGGGGGTGCATAAAAATCGCAGAAAAGCTCCATTGTCTATTGAAACGGTGTCAAAAGATAGCTCTAGTCACACTGGAACAGACCATGTGTGCTACATTACTGAGAATGTCCTATTTAACTAGCTTTTAGCCCTCTAAACTGGGTCGTTTTTGTAGTAAATTCAATTTAGCTTTGTTTGTCAAATTTGTCTGGGGGTGCATAAAAATCGCAGAAAAGCTCCATTGTCTATTGAAACGGTGTCAAATGATAGCTCTAGTCACACTGGAACAGACCATGTGTGCTACATTACTGAGAATGTCCTATTTAACTAGCTTTTAGCCCTCTAAACTGAGTCGTTTTTGTAGTAAATTCAATTTAGCTTTGTATGTCAAATTTGTCTGTGGGTGCATAAAAATCGCAGAAAAGCTCCATTGTCTATTGAAACGGTGTCAAAAGATAGCTCTAGTCACACTGGAACAGACCATGTGTGCTACATTACTGAGAATGTCCTATTTAACTAGCTTTTAGCCCTCTAAACTGGGTCGTTTTTGTAGTAAATTCAATTTAGCTTTGTTTGTCAAATTTGTCTGGGGGTGCATAAAAATCGCAGAAAAGCTCCATTGTCTATTGAAACGGTGTCAAAAGATAGCTCTAGTCACACTGGAACAGACCATGTGTGCTACATTACTGAGAATGTCCTATTTAACTAGCTTTTAGCCCTCTAAACTGGATCGTTTTTGTATCAAATTCAATTTAGCTCTGTTTGTCAAATTTGTCTGGGGGTGCATAAAAATCGCAGAAAAGCTCCATTGTCTATTGAAACTGTGTCAAATGATAGCTCTAGTCACACTGGAACAGACCATGTGTGCTACATTACTGAGAATGTCCTATTTAACTAGCTTTTAGCCCTCTAAACTGGGTCGTTTTTGTATCAAATTCAATTTAGCTATGTTTGTCAAATTTGTCTGAGGGTGCATAAAAATCGCAGAAAAGCTCCATTGTCTATTGAAACGGTGTCAAATGATAGCTCTAGTCACACTGGAACAGACCATGTGTGTTACATTACTGAGAATGTCCTATTTAACTAGCTTTTAGCCCTCTAAACTGGGTCGTTTTTGTATCAAATTCAATTTAGCTCTGTTTGTCAAATTTGTCTGGGGGTGCATAAAAATCGCAGAAAAGCTCCATTGTCTATTGAAACTGTGTCAAATGATAGCTCTAGTCACACTGGAACAGACCATGTGTGCTACATTACTGAGAATGTCCTATTTAACTAGCTTTTAGCCCTCTAAACTGGGTCGTTTTTGTAGTAAATTCAATTTAGCTTTGTTTGTCAAATTTGTCTGGGGGTGCATAAAAATCGCAGAAAAGCTCCATTGTCTATTGAAACGGTGTCAAATGATAGCTCTAGTCACACTGGAACAGATCATGTGTGCTACATTACTGAGAATGTCCTATTTAACTAGCTTTTAGCCCTCTAAACTGGGTCGTTTTTGTATCAAATTCAATTTAGCTTTGTTTGTCAAATTTGTCTGAGGGTGCATAAAAATCGCAGAAAAGCTCCATTGTCTATTGAAACTGTGTCAAATGATAGCTCTAGTCACACTGGAACAGACCATGTGTGCTACATTACTGAGAATGTCCTATTTAACTAGCTTTTAGCCCTCTAAACTGGGTCGTTTTTGTATCAAATTCAATTTAGCTCTGTTTGTCAAATTTGTCTGGGGGTGCATAAAAATCGCAGAAAAGCTCCATTGTCTATTGAAACTGTGTCAAATGATAGCTCTAGTCACACTGGAACAGACCATGTGTGCTACATTACTGAGAATGTGCTATTTAACTAGCTTTTAGCCCTCTAAACTGGGTCGTTTTTGTATCAAATTCAATTTAGCTTTGTTTGTCAAATTTGTCTGGGGGTGCATAAAAATCGCAGAAAAGCTCCATTGTCTATTGAAACGGTGTCAAATGATAGCTCTAGTCACACTGGAACAGACCATGTGTGCTACATTACTGAGAATGTCCTATTTAACTAGCTTTTAGCCCTCTAAACTGGGTCGTTTTTGTATCAAATTCAATTTAGCTTTGTTTGTCAAATTTGTCTGAGGGTGCATAAAAATCGCAGAAAAGCTCCATTTTCTATTGAAACGGTGTCAAATGATAGCTCTAGTCACACTGGAACAGACCATGTGTGCTACATTAGTGAGAATGTCCTATTTAACTAGCTTTTAGCCCTCTAAACTGGGTCGTTTTTGTAGTAAATTCAATTTAGCTTTGTTTGTCAAATTTGTCTGGGGGTGCATAAAAATCGCAGAAAAGCTCCATTGTCTATTGAAACGGTGTCAAAAGATAGCTCTAGTCACACTGGAACAGACCATGTGTGCTACATTACTGAGAATGTCCTATTTAACTAGCTTTTAGCCCTCTAAACTGGGTCGTTTTTGTAGTAAATTCAATTTAGCTTTGTTTGTCAAATTTGTCTGGGGGTGCATAAAAATCGCAGACAAGCTCCATTGTCTATTGAAACGGTGTCAAATGATAGCTCTAGTCACACTGGAACAGACCATGTGTGCTACATTACTGAGAATGTCCTATTTAACTAGCTTTTAGCCCTCTAAACTGGGTCGTTTTTGTAGTAAATTCAATTTAGCTTTGTTTGTCAAATTTGTCTGGGGGTGCATAAAAATCGCAGAAAAGCTCCATTGTCTATTGAAACGGTGTCAAAAGATAGCTCTAGTCACACTGGAACAGACCATGTGTGCTACATTAGTGAGAATGTCCTATTTAACTAGCTTTTAGCCCTCTAAACTGGGTCGTTTTTGTAGTAAATTCAATTTAGCTTTGTTTGTCAAATTTGTCTGGGGGTGCATAAAAATCGCAGAAAAGCTCCATTGTCTATTGAAACGGTGTCAAAAGATAGCTCTAGTCACACTGGAACAGACCATGTGTGCTACATTACTGAGAATGTCCTATTTAACTAGCTTTTAGCCCTCTAAACTGGGTCGTTTTTGTAGTAAATTCAATTTAGCTTTGTTTGTCAAATTTGTCTGGGGGTGCATAAAAATCGCAGAAAAGCTCCATTGTCTATTGAAACGGTGTCAAAAGATAGCTCTAGTCACACTGGAACAGACCATGTGTGCTACATTACTGAGAATGTCCTATTTAACTAGCTTTTAGCCCTCTAAACTGGGTCGTTTTTGTAGTAAATTCAATTTAGCTTTGTTTGTCAAATTTGTCTGGGGGTGCATAAAAATCGCAGAAAAGCTCCATTGTCTATTGAAACGGTGTCAAATGATAGCTCTAGTCACACTGGAACAGACCATGTGTGCTACATTACTGAGAATGTCCTATTTAACTAGCTTTTAGCCCTCTAAACTGGGTCGTTTTTGTAGTAAATTCAATTTAGCTTTGTTTGTCAAATTTGTCTGGGGGTGCATAAAAATCGCAGAAAAGCTCCATTGTCTATTGAAACGGTGTCAAATGATAGCTCTAGTCACACTGGAACAGACCATGTGTGCTACATTACTGAGAATGTCCTATTTAACTAGCTTTTAGCCCTCTAAACTGGGTCGTTTTTGTAGTAAATTCAATTTAGCTTTGTTTGTCAAATTTGTCTGGGGGTGCATAAAAATCGCAGAAAAGCTCCATTGTCTATTGAAACGGTGTCAAAAGATAGCTCTAGTCACACTGGAACAGACCATGTGTGCTACATTACTGAGAATGTCCTATTTAACTAGCTTTTAGCCCTCTAAACTGGGTCGTTTTTGTAGTAAATTCAATTTAGCTTTGTTTGTCAAATTTGTCTGGGGGTGCATAAAAATCGCAGAAAAGCTCCATTGTCTATTGAAACGGTGTCAAATGATAGCTCTAGTCACACTGGAACAGACCATGTGTGCTACATTACTGAGAATGTCCTATTTAACTAGCTTTTAGCCCTCTAAACTGAGTCGTTTTTGTAGTAAATTCAATTTAGCTTTGTATGTCAAATTTGTCTGTGGGTGCATAAAAATCGCAGAAAAGCTCCATTGTCTATTGAAACGGTGTCAAAAGATAGCTCTAGTCACACTGGAACAGACCATGTGTGCTACATTACTGAGAATGTCCTATTTAACTAGCTTTTAGCCCTCTAAACTGGGTCGTTTTTGTAGTAAATTCAATTTAGCTTTGTTTGTCAAATTTGTCTGGGGGTGCATAAAAATCGCAGAAAAGGTCCATTGTCTATTGAAACGGTGTCAAAAGATAGCTCTAGTCACACTGGAACAGACCATGTGTGCTACATTACTGAGAATGTCCTATTTAACTAGCTTTTAGCCCTCTAAACTGGATCGTTTTTGTATCAAATTCAATTTAGCTCTGTTTGTCAAATTTGTCTGAGGGTGCATAAAAATCGCAGAAAAGCTCCATTGTCTATTGAAACTGTGTCAAATGATAGCTCTAGTCACACTGGAACAGACCATGTGTGCTACATTACTGAGAATGTCCTATTTAACTAGCTTTTAGCCCTCTAAACTGGATCGTTTTTGTATCAAATTCAATTTAGCTCTGTTTGTCAAATTTGTCTGGGGGTGCATAAAAATCGCAGAAAAGCTCCATTGTCTATTGAAACTGTGTCAAATGATAGCTCTAGTCACACTGGAACAGACCATGTGTGCTACATTACTGAGAATGTCCTATTTAACTAGCTTTTAGCCCTCTAAACTGGGTCGTTTTTGTATCAAATTCAATTTAGCTATGTTTGTCAAATTTGTCTGAGGGTGCATAAAAATCGCAGAAAAGCTCCATTTTCTATTGAAACGGTGTCAAATGATAGCTCTAGTCACACTGGAACAGACCATGTGTGTTACATTACTGAGAATGTCCTATTTAACTAGCTTTTAGCCCTCTAAACTGGGTCGTTTTTGTATCAAATTCAATTTAGCTCTGTTTGTCAAATTTGTCTGGGGGTGCATAAAAATCGCAGAAAAGCTCCATTGTCTATTGAAACTGTGTCAAATGATAGCTCTAGTCACACTGGAACAGACCATGTGTGCTACATTAGTGAGAATGTCCTATTTAACTAGCTTTTAGCCCTCTAAACTGGGTCGTTTTTGTATCAAATTCAATTTAGCTTTGTTTGTCAAATTTGTCTGAGGGTGCATAAAAATCGCAGAAAAGCTCCATTTTCTATTGAAACGGTGTCAAATGATAGCTCTAGTCACACTGGAACAGACCATGTGTGCTACATTAGTGAGAATGTCCTATTTAACTAGCTTTTAGCCCTCTAAACTGGGTCGTTTTTGTATCAAATTCAATTTAGCTCTGTTTGTCAAATTTGTCTGGGGGTGCATAAAAATCGCAGAAAAGCTCCATTGTCTATTGAAACTGTGTCAAATGATAGCTCTAGTCACACTGGAACAGACCATGTGTGCTACATTACTGAGAATGTCCTATTTAACTAGCTTTTAGCCCTCTAAACTGGGTCGTTTTTGTATCAAATTCAATTTAGCTTTGTTTGTCAAATTTGTCTGGGGGTGCATAAAAATCGCAGAAAAGCTCCATTGTCTATTGAAACGGTGTCAAATGATAGCTCTAGTCACACTGGAACAGACCATGTGTGCTACATTACTGAGAATGTCCTATTTAACTAGCTTTTAGCCCTCTAAACTGGGTCGTTTTTGTATCAAATTCAATTTAGCTTTGTTTGTCAAATTTGTCTGAGGGTGCATAAAAATCGCAGAAAAGCTCCATTTTCTATTGAAACGGTGTCAAATGATAGCTCTAGTCACACTGGAACAGACCATGTGTGCTACATTAGTGAGAATGTCCTATTTAACTAGCTTTTAGCCCTCTAAACTGGGTCGTTTTTGTAGTAAATTCAATTTAGCTTTGTTTGTCAAATTTGTCTGGGGGTGCATAAAAATCGCAGAAAAGCTCCATTGTCTATTGAAACGGTGTCAAATGATAGCTCTAGTCACACTGGAACAGATCATGTGTGCTACATTACTGAGAATGTCCTATTTAACTAGCTTTTAGCCCTCTAAACTGGGTCGTTTTTGTATCAAATTCAATTTAGCTTTGTTTGTCAAATTTGTCTGAGGGTGCATAAAAATCGCAGAAAAGCTCCATTGTCTATTGAAACTGTGTCAAATGATAGCTCTAGTCACACTGGAACAGACCATGTGTGCTACATTACTGAGAATGTCCTATTTAACTAGCTTTTAGCCCTCTAAACTGGGTCGTTTTTGTATCAAATTCAATTTAGCTCTGTTTGTCAAATTTGTCTGGGGGTGCATAAAAATCGCAGAAAAGCTCCATTGTCTATTGAAACTGTGTCAAATGATAGCTCTAGTCACACTGGAACAGACCATGTGTGCTACATTACTGAGAATGTCCTATTTAACTAGCTTTTAGCCCTCTAAACTGGGTCGTTTTTGTATCAAATTCAATTTAGCTTTGTTTGTCAAATTTGTCTGGGGGTGCATAAAAATCGCAGAAAAGCTCCATTGTCTATTGAAACGGTGTCAAATGATAGCTCTAGTCACACTGGAACAGACCATGTGTGCTACATTACTGAGAATGTCCTATTTAACTAGCTTTTAGCCCTCTAAACTGGGTCGTTTTTGTATCAAATTCAATTTAGCTTTGTTTGTCAAATTTGTCTGAGGGTGCATAAAAATCGCAGAAAAGCTCCATTTTCTATTGAAACGGTGTCAAATGATAGCTCTAGTCACACTGGAACAGACCATGTGTGCTACATTAGTGAGAATGTCCTATTTAACTAGCTTTTAGCCCTCTAAACTGGGTCGTTTTTGTAGTAAATTCAATTTAGCTTTGTTTGTCAAATTTGTCTGGGGGTGCATAAAAATCGCAGAAAAGCTCCATTGTCTATTGAAACGGTGTCAAATGATAGCTCTAGTCACACTGGAACAGATCATGTGTGCTACATTACTGAGAATGTCCTATTTAACTAGCTTTTAGCCCTCTAAACTGGGTCGTTTTTGTATCAAATTCAATTTAGCTTTGTTTGTCAAATTTGTCTGGGGGTGCATAAAAATCGCAGAAAAGCTCCATTGTCTATTGAAACGGTGTCAAATGATAGCTCTAGTCACACTGGAACAGACCATGTGTGCTACATTACTGAGAATGTCCTATTTAACTAGCTTTTAGCCCTCTAAACTGGGTCGTTTTTGTATCAAATTCAATTTAGCTTTGTTTGTCAAATTTGTCTGAGGGTGCATAAAAATCGCAGAAAAGCTCAATTTTCTATTGAAACGGTGTCAAATGATAGCTCTAGTCACACTGGAACAGACCATGTGTGCTACATTAGTGAGAATGTCCTATTTAACTAGCTTTTAGCCCTCTAAACTGGGTCGTTTTTGTAGTAAATTCAATTTAGCTTTGTTTGTCAAATTTGTCTGGGGGTGCATAAAAATCGCAGAAAAGCTCCATTGTCTATTGAAACGGTGTCAAATGATAGCTCTAGTCACACTGGAACAGACCATGTGTGCTACATTACTGAGAATGTCCTATTTAACTAGCTTTTAGCCCTCTAAACTGGGTCGTTTTTGTATCAAATTCAATTTAGCTTTGTTTGTCAAATTTGTCTGGGGGTGCATAAAAATCGCAGAAAAGCTCCATTGTCTATTGAAACGGTGTCAAATGATAGCTCTAGTCACACTGGAACAGACCATGTGTGCTACATTACTGAGAATGTCCTATTTAACTAGCTTTTAGCCCTCTAAACTGGGTCGTTTTTGTATCAAATTCAATTTAGCTTTGTTTGTCAAATTTGTCTGAGGGTGCATAAAAATCGCAGAAAAGCTCCATTTTCTATTGAAACGGTGTCAAATGATAGCTCTAGTCACACTGGAACAGACCATGTGTGCTACATTAGTGAGAATGTCCTATTTAACTAGCTTTTAGCCCTCTAAACTGGGTCGTTTTTGTAGTAAATTCAATTTAGCTTTGTTTGTCAAATTTGTCTGGGGGTGCATAAAAATCGCAGAAAAGCTCCATTGTCTATTGAAACGGTGTCAAATGATAGCTCTAGTCACACTGGAACAGATCATGTGTGCTACATTACTGAGAATGTCCTATTTAACTAGCTTTTAGCCCTCTAAACTGGGTCGTTTTTGTATCAAATTCAATTTAGCTTTGTTTGTCAAATTTGTCTGAGGGTGCATAAAAATCGCAGAAAAGCTCCATTGTCTATTGAAACTGTGTCAAATGATAGCTCTAGTCACACTGGAACAGACCATGTGTGCTACATTACTGAGAATGTCCTATTTAACTAGCTTTTAGCCCTCTAAACTGGGTCGTTTTTGTATCAAATTCAATTTAGCTCTGTTTGTCAAATTTGTCTGGGGGTGCATAAAAATCGCAGAAAAGCTCCATTGTCTATTGAAACTGTGTCAAATGATAGCTCTAGTCACACTGGAACAGACCATGTGTGCTACATTACTGAGAATGTCCTATTTAACTAGCTTTTAGCCCTCTAAACTGGGTCGTTTTTGTATCAAATTCAATTTAGCTTTGTTTGTCAAATTTGTCTGGGGGTGCATAAAAATCGCAGAAAAGCTCCATTGTCTATTGAAACGGTGTCAAATGATAGCTCTAGTCACACTGGAACAGACCATGTGTGCTACATTACTGAGAATGTCCTATTTAACTAGCTTTTAGCCCTCTAAACTGGGTCGTTTTTGTATCAAATTCAATTTAGCTTTGTTTGTCAAATTTGTCTGAGGGTGCATAAAAATCGCAGAAAAGCTCCATTTTCTATTGAAACGGTGTCAAATGATAGCTCTAGTCACACTGGAACAGACCATGTGTGCTACATTAGTGAGAATGTCCTATTTAACTAGCTTTTAGCCCTCTAAACTGGGTCGTTTTTGTAGTAAATTCAATTTAGCTTTGTTTGTCAAATTTGTCTGGGGGTGCATAAAAATCGCAGAAAAGCTCCATTGTCTATTGAAACGGTGTCAAATGATAGCTCTAGTCACACTGGAACAGATCATGTGTGCTACATTACTGAGAATGTCCTATTTAACTAGCTTTTAGCCCTCTAAACTGGGTCGTTTTTGTATCAAATTCAATTTAGCTTTGTTTGTCAAATTTGTCTGGGGGTGCATAAAAATCGCAGAAAAGCTCCATTGTCTATTGAAACGGTGTCAAATGATAGCTCTAGTCACACTGGAACAGACCATGTGTGCTACATTACTGAGAATGTCCTATTTAACTAGCTTTTAGCCCTCTAAACTGGGTCGTTTTTGTATCAAATTCAATTTAGCTTTGTTTGTCAAATTTGTCTGAGGGTGCATAAAAATCGCAGAAAAGCTCAATTTTCTATTGAAACGGTGTCAAATGATAGCTCTAGTCACACTGGAACAGACCATGTGTGCTACATTAGTGAGAATGTCCTATTTAACTAGCTTTTAGCCCTCTAAACTGGGTCGTTTTTGTAGTAAATTCAATTTAGCTTTGTTTGTCAAATTTGTCTGGGGGTGCATAAAAATCGCAGAAAAGCTCCATTGTCTATTGAAACGGTGTCAAATGATAGCTCTAGTCACACTGGAACAGACCATGTGTGCTACATTACTGAGAATGTCCTATTTAACTAGCTTTTAGCCCTCTAAACTGGGTCGTTTTTGTATCAAATTCAATTTAGCTTTGTTTGTCAAATTTGTCTGGGGGTGCATAAAAATCGCAGAAAAGCTCCATTGTCTATTGAAACGGTGTCAAATGATAGCTCTAGTCACACTGGAACAGACCATGTGTGCTACATTACTGAGAATGTCCTATTTAACTAGCTTTTAGCCCTCTAAACTGGGTTGTTTTTGTATCAAATTCAATTTAGCTTTGTTTGTCAAATTTGTCTGAGGGTGCATAAAAATCGCAGAAAAGCTCCATTGTCTATTGAAACGGTGTCAAATGATAGCTCTAGTCACACTGGAACAGACCATGTGTGCTACATTACTGAGAATGTCCTATTTAACTAGCTTTTAGCCCTCTAAACTGGGTCGTTTTTGTAGTAAATTCAATTTAGCTTTGTTTGTCAAATTTGTCTGGGGGTGCATAAAAATCGCAGAAAAGCTCCATTGTCTATTGAAACGGTGTCAAATGATAGCTCTAGTCACACTGGAACAGACCATGTGTGCTACATTACTGAGAATGTCCTATTTAACTAGCTTTTAGCCCTCTAAACTGGGTCGTTTTTGTATCAAATTCAATTTAGCTTTGTTTGTCAAATTTGTCTGAGGGTGCATAAAAATCGCAGAAAAGCTCCATTTTCTATTGAAACGGTGTCAAATGATAGCTCTAGTCACACTGGAACAGACCATGTGTGCTACATTACTGAGAATGTCCTATTTAACTAGCTTTTAGCCCTCTAAACTGGGTCGTTTTTGTAGTAAATTCAATTTAGCTTTGTTTGTCAAATTTGTCTGGGGGTGCATAAAAATCGCAGAAAAGCTCCATTGTCTATTGAAACGGTGTCAAAAGATAGCTCTAGTCACACTGGAACAGACCATGTGTGCTACATTACTGAGAATGTCCTATTTAACTAGCTTTTAGCCCTCTAAACTGGATCGTTTTTGTATCAAATTCAATTTAGCTCTGTTTGTCAAATTTGTCTGGGGGTGCATAAAAAATCGCAGAAAAGCTCCATTGTCTATTGAAACTGTGTCAAATGATAGCTCTAGTCACACTGGAACAGACCATGTGTGCTACATTACTGAGAATGTCCTATTTAACTAGCTTTTAGCCCTCTAAACTGGATCGTTTTTGTATCAAATTCAATTTAGCTCTGTTTGTCAAATTTGTCTGGGGGTGCAGAAAAGCTCCATTGTCTATTTAAACTGTGTCAAATGATAGCTCTAGTCACACTGGAACAGACCATGTGTGCTACATTACTGAGAATGTCCTATTTAACTAGCTTTTAGCCCTCTAAACTGGGTCGTTTTTGTATCAAATTCAATTTAGCTTTGTTTGTCAAATTTGTCTGAGGGTGCATAAAAATCGCAGAAAAGCTCCATTTTCTATTGAAACGGTGTCAAATGATAGCTCTAGTCACACTGGAACAGACCATGTGTGCTACATTACTGAGAATGTCCTATTTAACTAGCTTTTAGCCCTCTAAACTGGGTCGTTTTTGTAGTAAATTCAATTTAGCTTTGTTTGTCAAATTTGTCTGGGGGTGCATAAAAATCGCAGAAAAGCTCCATTGTCTATTGAAACGGTGTCAAATGATAGCTCTAGTCACACTGGAACAGACCATGTGTGCTACATTACTGAGAATGTCCTATTTAACTAGCTTTTAGCCCTCTAAACTGGGTCGTTTTTGTATCAAATTCAATTTAGCTCTGTTTGTCAAATTTGTCTGGGGGTGCATAAAAATCGCAGAAAAGCTCCATTGTCTATTGAAACTGTGTCAAATGATAGCTCTAGTCACACTGGAACAGACCATGTGTGCTACTTTACTGAGAATGTCCTATTTAACTAGCTTTTAGCCCTCTAAACTGGGTTGTTTTTGTATCAAATTCAATTTAGCTTTGTTTGTCAAATTTGTCTGAGGGTGCATAAAAATCGCAGAAAAGCTCCATTGTCTATTGAAACGGTGTCAAATGATAGCTCTAGTCACACTGGAACAGACCATGTGTGCTACATTACTGAGAATGTCCTATTTAACTAGCTTTTAGCCCTCTAAACTGGGTCGTTTTTGTATCAAATTCAATTTAGCTCTGTTTGTCAAATTTGTCTGGGGGTGCATAAAAATCGCAGAAAAGCTCCATTGTCTATTGAAACTGTGTCAAATGATAGCTCTAGTCACACTGGAACAGACCATGTGTGCTACATTACTGAGAATGTCCTATTTAACTAGCTTTTAGCCCTCTAAACTGGGTCGTTTTTGTAGTAAATTCAATTTAGCTTTGTTTGTCAAATTTGTCTGGGGGTGCAGAAAAATCGCAGAAAAGCTCCATTGTCTATTGAAACGGTGTCAAATGATAGCTCTAGTCACACTGGAACAGACCATGTGTGCTACATTACTGAGAATGTCCTATTTAACTAGCTTTTAGCCCTCTAAACTGGGTCGTTTTTGTAGTAAATTCAATTTAGCTTTGTCAAATTTGTCTGGGGGTGCATAAAAATCGCAGAAAAGCTCCATTGTCTATTGAAACGGTGTCAAATGATAGCTCTAGTCAAACTGGAACAGACCATGTGTGCTACATTACTGAGAATGTCCAATTTAACTAGCTTTTAGCCCTCTAAACTGGGTCGTTTTTGTAGTAAATTCAATTTAGCTTTGTTTGTCAAATTTGTCTGGGGGTGCATAAAAAATACAGAAAAGCTCCATTGTCTATTGAAACGGTGTCAAATGATAGCTCTAGTCACACTGGAACAGACCATGTGTGCTACATTAGTGAGAATGTCCTATTTAACTAGCTTTTAGCCCTCTAAACTGGGTCGTTTTTGTAGTAAATTCAATTTAGCTTTGTTTGTCAAATTTGTCTGGGGGTGCATAAAAATCGCAGAAAAGCTCCATTGTCTATTGAAACGGTGTCACATGATTGCTCTAGTCACACTGGAACAGACCATGTGTGCTACATTACTGAGAATGTCCTATTTAACTAGCTTTTAGCCCTCTAAACTGGGTCGTTTTTGTAGTAAATTCAATTTAGCTTTGTTTGTCAAATTTGTCTGGGGGTGCATAAAAATCGCAGAAAAGCTCCATTGTCTATTGAAACGGTGTCAAATGATAGCTCTAGTCACACTGGAACAGACCATGTGTGCTACATTACTGAGAATGTCCTATTTAACTAGCTTTTAGCCCTCTAAACTGGGTCGTTTTTGTAGTAAATTCAATTTAGCTTTGTTTGTCAAATTTGTCTGGGGGTGCATAAAAATCGCAGAAAAGCTCCATTGTCTATTGAAACGGTGTCAAATGATACCTCTAGTCACACTGGAACAGACCATGTGTGCTACATTACTGAGAATGTCCTATTTAACTAGCTTTTAGCCCTCTAAACTGGGTCGTTTTTGTATCAAATTCAATTTAGCTTTGTTTGTCAAATTTGTCTGAGGGTGCATAAAAATCGCAGAAAAGCTCCATTTTCTATTGAAACGGTGTCAAATGATAGCTCTAGTCACACTGGAACAGACCATGTGTGCTACATTACTGAGAATGTCCTATTTAACTAGCTTTTAGCCCTCTAAACTGGGTCGTTTTTGTATCAAATTCAATTTAGCTCTGTTTGTCAAATTTGTCTGGGGGTGCATAAAAATCGCAGAAAAGCTCCATTGTCTATTGAAACTGTGTCAAATGATAGCTCTAGTCACACTGGAACAGACCATGTGTGCTACATTACTGAGAATGTCCTATTTAACTAGCTTTTAGCCCTCTAAACTGGGTCGTTTTTGTAGTAAATTCAATTTAGCTTTGTTTGTCAAATTTGTCTGGGGGTGCATAAAAATCGCAGAAAAGCTCCATTGTCTATTGAAACGGTGTCAAATGATTGCTCTAGTCACACTGGAACAGACCATGTGTGCTACATTACTGAGAATGTCCTATTTAACTAGCTTTTAGCCCTCTAAACTGGGTCGTTTTTGTAGTAAATTCAATTTAGCTTTGTTTGTCAAATTTGTCTGGGGGTGCATAAAAATCGCAGAAAAGCTCCATTGTCTATTGAAACGGTGTCAAATGATAGCTCTAGTCACACTGGAACAGACCATGTGTGCTACATTACTGAGAATGTCCTATTTAACTAGCTTTTAGCCCTCTAAACTGGGTCGTTTTTGTAGTAAATTCAATTTAGCTTTGTTTGTCAAATTTGTCTGGGGGTGCATAAAAATCGCAGAAAAGCTCCATTGTCTATTGAAACGGTGTCAAATGATACCTCTAGTCACACTGGAACAGACCATGTGTGCTACATTACTGAGAATGTCCTATTTAACTAGCTTTTAGCCCTCTAAACTGGGTCGTTTTTGTATCAAATTCAATTTAGCTTTGTTTGTCAAATTTGTCTGAGGGTGCATAAAAATCGCAGAAAAGCTCCATTTTCTATTGAAACGGTGTCAAATGATAGCTCTAGTCACACTGGAACAGACCATGTGTGCTACATTACTGAGAATGTCCTATTTAACTAGCTTTTAGCCCTCTAAACTGGGTCGTTTTTGTAGTAAATTCAATTTAGCTTTGTTTGTCAAATTTGTCTGGGGGTGCATAAAAATCGCAGAAAAGCTCCATTGTCTATTGAAACGGTGTCAAATGATACCTCTAGTCACACTGGAACAGACCATGTGTGCTACATTACTGAGAATGTCCTATTTAACTAGCTTTTAGCCCTCTAAACTGGGTCGTTTTTGTATCAAATTCAATTTAGCTTTGTTTGTCAAATTTGTCTGAGGGTGCATAAAAATCGCAGAAAAGCTCCATTTTCTATTGAAACGGTGTCAAATGATAGCTCTAGTCACACTGGAACAGACCATGTGTGCTACATTACTGAGAATGTCCTATTTAACTAGCTTTTAGCCCTCTAAACTGGGTCGTTTTTGTATCAAATTCAATTTAGCTCTGTTTGTCAAATTTGTCTGGGGGTGCATAAAAATCGCAGAAAAGCTCCATTGTCTATTGAAACTGTGTCAAATGATAGCTCTAGTCACACTGGAACAGACCATGTGTGCTACATTACTGAGAATGTCCTATTTAACTAGCTTTTAGCCCTCTCAACTGGGTCGTTTTTGTATCAAATTCAATTTAGCTCTGTTTGTCAAATTTGTCTGGGGGTGCATAAAAATCGCAGAAAAGATCCATTGTCTATTGAAACTGTGTCAAATGATAGCTCTAGTCACACTGGAACAGACCATGTGTGCTACATTACTGAGAATGTCCTATTTAACTAGCTTTTAGCCCTCTAAACTGGGTCGTTTTTGTATCAAATTCAATTTAGCTCTGTTTGTCAAATTTGTCTGGGGGTGCATAAAAATCGCAGAAAAGCTCCATTGTCTATTGAAACGGTGTCAAATGATAGCTCTAGTCACACTGGAACAGACCATGTGTGCTACATTACTGAGAATGTCCTATTTAACTAGCTTTTAGCCCTCTAAACTGGGTTGTTTTTGTATCAAATTCAATTTTGCTTTGTTTGTCAAATTTGTCTGAGGGTGCATAAAAATCGCAGAAAAGCTCCATTGTCTATTGAAACGGTGTCAAATGATAGCTCTAGTCACACTGGAACAGACCATGTGTGCTACATTACTGAGAATGTCCTATTTAACTAGCTTTTAGCCCTCTAAACTGGGTCGTTTTTGTAGTAAATTCAATTTAGCTTTGTTTGTCAAATTTGTCTGGGGGTGCATAAAAAGCTCCATTGTCTATTGAAACGGTGTCAAATGATAGCTCTAGTCAAACTGGAACAGACCATGTGTGCTACATTACTGAGAATGTCCAATTTAACTAGCTTTTAGCCCTCTAAACTGGGTCGTTTTTGTAGTAAATTCAATTTAGCTTTGTTTGTCAAATTTGTCTGGGGGTGCATAAAAAATGCATAAAAGCTCCATTGTCTATTGAAACGGTGTCAAATGATTGCTCTAGTCACACTGGAACAGACCATGTGTGCTACATTACTGAGAATGTCCTATTTAACTAGCTTTTAGCCCTCTAAACTGGGTCGTTTTTGTAGTAAATTCAATTTAGCTTTGTTTGTCAAATTTGTCTGGGGGTACATAAAAATCGCAGAAAAGCTCCATTGTCTATTGAAACGGTGTAAAATGATAGCTCTAGTCAAACTGGAACAGACCATGTGTGCTACATTACTGAGAATGTCCAATTTAACTAGCTTTTAGCCCTCTAAACTGGGTCGTTTTTGTAGTAAATTCAATTTAGCTTTGTTTGTCAAATTTGTCTGGGGGTGCATAAAAAATGCAGAAAAGCTCCATTGTCTATTGAAACGGTGTCAAATGATTGCTCTAGTCACACTGGAACAGACCATGTGTGCTACATTGCTGAGAATGTCCTATTTAACTAGCTTTTAGCCCTCTAAACTGGGTCGTTTTTGTAGTAAATTCAATTTAGCTTTGTTTGTCAAATTTGTCTGGGGGTGCATAAAAAATGCAGAAAAGCTCCATTGTCTATTGAAACGGTGTCAAATGATTGCTCTAGTCACACTGGAACAGACCATGTGTGCTACATTACTGAGAATGTCCTATTTAACTAGCTTTTAGCCCTCTAAACTGGGTCGTTTTTGTAGTAAATTCAATTTAGCTTTGTTTGTCAAATTTGTCTGAGGGTGCATAAAAAGCTCCATTGTCTATTGAAACGGTGTCAAATGATTGCTCTAGTCACACTGGAACAGACCATGTGTGCTACATTACTGAGAATGTCCTATTTAACTAGCTTTTAGCCCTCTAAACTGGGTCGTTTTTGTAGTAAATTCAATTTAGCTTTGTTTGTCAAATTTGTCTGGGGGTGCATAAAAAATGCAGAAAAGCTCCATTGTCTATTGAAACGGTGTCAAATGATAGCTCTAGTCACACTGGAACAGACCATGTGTGCTACATTAGTGAGAATGTCCTATTTAACTAGCTTTTAGCCCTCTAAACTGGGTCGTTTTTGTAGTAAATTCAATTTAGCTTTGTTTGTCAAATTTGTCTGGGGGTGCATAAAAAGCTCCATTGTCTATTGAAACGGTGTCAAATGATTGCTCTAGTCACACTGGAACAGACCATGTGTGCTACATTACTGAGAATGTCCTATTTAACTAGCTTTTAGCCCTCTAAACTGGGTTGTTTTTGTATCAAATTCAATTTAGCTTTGTTTGTCAAATTTGTCTGAGGGTGCATAAAAATCGCAGAAAAGCTCCATTGTCTATTGAAACGGTGTCAAATGATAGCTCTAGTCACACTGGAACAGACCATGTGTGCTACATTAGTGAGAATGTCCTATTTAACTAGCTTTTAGCCCTTTAAACTGGGTCGTTTTTGTAGTAAATTCAATTTAGCTTTGTTTGTCAAATTTGTCTGAGGGTGCATAAAAAGCTCCATTGTCTATTGAAACGGTGTCAAATGATTGCTCTAGTCACACTGGAACAGACCATGTGTGCTACATTACTGAGAATGTCCTATTTAACTAGCTTTTAGCCCTCTAAACTGGGTCGTTTTTGTAGTAAATTCAATTTAGCTTTGTTTGTCAAATTTGTCTGGGGGTGCATAAAAAATGCAGAAAAGCTCCATTGTCTATTGAAACGGTGTCAAATGATAGCTCTAGTCACACTGGAACAGACCATGTGTGCTACATTACTGAGAATGTCCTATTTAACTAGCTTTTAGCCCTCTAAACTGGGTCGTTTTTGTAGTAAATTCAATTTAGCTTTGTTTGTCAAATTTGTCTGGGGGTGCATAAAAAATGCAGAAAAGCTCCATTGTCTATTGAAACGGTGTCAAATGATTGCTCTAGTCACACTGGAACAGACCATGTGTGCTACATTACTGAGAATGTCCTATTTAACTAGCTTTTAGCCCTCTAAACTGGGTCGTTTTTGTAGTAAATTCAATTTAGCTTTGTTTGTCAAATTTGTCTGGGGGTACATAAAAATCGCAGAAAAGCTCCATTGTCTATTGAAACGGTGTAAAATGATAGCTCTAGTCAAACTGGAACAGACCATGTGTGCTACATTACTGAGAATGTCCAATTTAACTAGCTTTTAGCCCTCTAAACTGGGTCGTTTTTGTAGTAAATTCAATTTAGCTTTGTTTGTCAAATTTGTCTGGGGGTGCATAAAAAATGCAGAAAAGCTCCATTGTCTATTGAAACGGTGTCAAATGATTGCTCTAGTCACACTGGAACAGACCATGTGTGCTACATTACTGAGAATGTCCTATTTAACTAGGTTTTAGCCCTCTAAACTGGGTCGTTTTTGTAGTAAATTCAATTTAGCTTTGTTTGTCAAATTTGTCTGGGGGTGCATAAAAAATGGAGAAAAGCTCCATTGTCTATTGAAACGGTGTCAAATGATAGCTCTAGTCACACTGGAACAGACCATGTGTGCTACATTGCTGAGAATGTCCTATTTAACTAGCTTTTAGCCCTCTAAACTGGGTCGTTTTTGTAGTAAATTCAATTTAGCTTTGTTTGTCAAATTTGTCTGGGGGTGCATAAAAAATGCAGAAAAGCTCCATTGTCTATTGAAACGGTGTCAAATGATTGCTCTAGTCACACTGGAACAGACCATGTGTGCTACATTACTGAGAATGTCCTATTTAACTAGCTTTTAGCCCTCTAAACTGGGTCGTTTTTGTAGTAAATTCAATTTAGCTTTGTTTGTCAAATTTGTCTGGGGGTGCATAAAAAAATGCAGAAAAGCTCCATTGTCTATTGAAACGGTGTCAAATGATAGCTCTAGTCACACTGGAACAGACCATGTGTGCTACATTAGTGAGAATGTCCTATTTAACTAGCTTTTAGCCCTCTAAACTGGGTCGTTTTTGTAGTAAATTCAATTTAGCTTTGTTTGTCAAATTTGTCTGAGGGTGCATAAAAAGCTCCATTGTCTATTGAAACGGTGTCAAATGATTGCTCTAGTCACACTGGAACAGACCATGTGTGCTACATTACTGAGAATGTCCTATTTAACTAGCTTTTAGCCCTCTAAACTGGGTCGTTTTTGTAGTAAATTCAATTTAGCTTTGTTTGTCAAATTTGTCTGGGGGTGCATAAAAAATGCAGAAAAGCTCCATTGTCTATTGAAACGGTGTCAAATGATAGCTCTAGTCACACTGGAACAGACCATGTGTGCTACATTACTGAGAATGTCCTATTTAACTAGCTTTTAGCCCTCTAAACTGGGTCGTTTTTGTAGTAAATTCAATTTAGCTTTGTTTGTCAAATTTGTCTGGGGGTGCATAAAAAATGCAGAAAAGCTCCATTGTCTATTGAAACGGTGTCAAATGATAGCTCTAGTCACACTGGAACAGACCATGTGTGCTACATTAGTGAGAATGTCCTATTTAACTAGCTTTTAGCCCTCTAAACTGGGTCGTTTTTGTAGTAAATTCAATTTAGCTTTGTTTGTCAAATTTGTCTGAGGGTGCATAAAAAGCTCCATTGTCTATTGAAACGGTGTCAAATGATTGCTCTAGTCACACTGGAACAGACCATGTGTGCTACATTACTGAGAATGTCCTATTTAACTAGCTTTTAGCCCTCTAAACTGGGTCGTTTTTGTAGTAAATTCAATTTAGCTTTGTTTGTCAAATTTGTCTGGGGGTGCATAAAAAATGCAGAAAAGCTCCATTGTCTATTGAAACGGTGTCAAATGATAGCTCTAGTCACACTGGAACAGACCATGTGTGCTACATTACTGAGAATGTCCTATTTAACTAGCTTTTAGCCCTCTAAACTGGGTCGTTTTTGTAGTAAATTCAATTTAGCTTTGTTTGTCAAATTTGTCTGGGGGTGCATAAAAAGCTCCATTGTCTATTGAAACGGTGTCAAATGATTGCTCTAGTCACACTGGAACAGACCATGTGTGCTACATTACTGAGAATGTCCTATTTAACTAGCTTTTAGCCCTCTAAACTGGGTTGTTTTTGTATCAAATTCAATTTAGCTTTGTTTGTCAAATTTGTCTGAGGGTGCATAAAAATCGCAGAAAAGCTCCATTGTCTATTGAAACGGTGTCAAATGATAGCTCTAGTCACACTGGAACAGACCATGTGTGCTACATTACTGAGAATGTCCTATTTAACTAGCTTTTAGCCCTCTAAACTGGGTCGTTTTTGTAGTAAATTCAATTTAGCTTTGTCAAATTTGTCTGGGGGTGCATAAAAATCGCAGAAAAGCTCCATTGTCTATTGAAACGGTGTCAAATGATAGCTCTAGTCAAACTGGAACAGACCATGTGTGCTACATTACTGAGAATGTCCAATTTAACTAGCTTTTAGCCCTCTAAACTGGGTCGTTTTTGTAGTAAATTCAATTTAGCTTTGTTTGTCAAATTTGTCTGGGGGTGCATAAAAAATGCAGAAAAGCTCCATTGTCTATTGAAACGGTGTCAAATGATTGCTCTAGTCACACTGGAACAGACCATGTGTGCTACATTACTGAGAATGTCCTATTTAACTAGCTTTTAGCCCTCTAAACTGGGTCGTTTTTGTAGTAAATTCAATTTAGCTTTGTTTGTCAAATTTGTCTGGGGGTACATAAAAATCGCAGAAAAGCTCCATTGTCTATTGAAACGGTGTAAAATGATAGCTCTAGTCAAACTGGAACAGACCATGTGTGCTACATTACTGAGAATGTCCAATTTAACTAGCTTTTAGCCCTCTAAACTGGGTCGTTTTTGTAGTAAATTCAATTTAGCTTTGTTTGTCAAATTTGTCTGGGGGTGCATAAAAAATGCAGAAAAGCTCCATTGTCTATTGAAACGGTGTCAAATGATTGCTCTAGTCACACTGGAACAGACCATGTGTGCTACATTACTGAGAATGTCCTATTTAACTAGCTTTTAGCCCTCTAAACTGGGTCGTTTTTGTAGTAAATTCAATTTAGCTTTGTTTGTCAAATTTGTCTGGGGGTGCATAAAAAATGCAGAAAAGCTCCATTGTCTATTGAAACGGTGTCAAATGATAGCTCTAGTCACACTGGAACAGACCATGTGTGCTACATTGCTGAGAATGTCCTATTTAACTAGCTTTTAGCCCTCTAAACTGGGTCGTTTTTGTAGTAAATTCAATTTAGCTTTGTTTGTCAAATTTGTCTGGGGGTGCATAAAAAATGCAGAAAAGCTCCATTGTCTATTGAAACGGTGTCAAATGATTGCTCTAGTCACACTGGAACAGACCATGTGTGCTACATTACTGAGAATGTCCTATTTAACTAGCTTTTAGCCCTCTAAACTGGGTCGTTTTTGTAGTAAATTCAATTTAGCTTTGTTTGTCAAATTTGTCTGGGGGTGCATAAAAAATGCAGAAAAGCTCCATTGTCTATTGAAACGGTGTCAAATGATAGCTCTAGTCACACTGGAACAGACCATGTGTGCTACATTAGTGAGAATGTCCTATTTAACTAGCTTTTAGCCCTCTAAACTGGGTCGTTTTTGTAGTAAATTCAATTTAGCTTTGTTTGTCAAATTTGTCTGGGGGTGCATAAAAAGCTCCATTGTCTATTGAAACGGTGTCAAATGATTGCTCTAGTCACACTGGAACAGACCATGTGTGCTACATTACTGAGAATGTCCTATTTAACTAGCTTTTAGCCCTCTAAACTGGGTTGTTTTTGTATCAAATTCAATTTAGCTTTGTTTGTCAAATTTGTATGAGGGTGCATAAAAATCGCAGAAAAGCTCCATTGTCTATTGAAACGGTGTCAAATGATAGCTCTAGTCACACTGGAACAGACCATGTGTGCTACATTACTGAGAATGTCCTATTTAACTAGCTTTTAGCCCTCTAAACTGGGTCGTTTTTGTAGTAAATTCAATTTAGCTTTGTCAAATTTGTCTGGGGGTGCATAAAAATCGCAGAAAAGCTCCATTGTCTATTGAAACGTTGTCAAATGATAGCTCTAGTCAAACTGGAACAGACCATGTGTGCTACATTACTGAGAATGTCCTATTTAACTAGCTTTTAGCCCTCTAAACTGGGTCGTTTTTGTATCAAATTCAATTTAGCTTTGTTTGTCAAATTTGTCTGAGGGTGCATAAAAATTGCAGAAAAGCTCCATTTTCTATTGAAACGGTGTCAAATGATAGCTCTAGTCACACTGGAACAGACCATGTGTGCTACATTACTGAGAATGTCCTATTTAACTAGCTTTTAGCCCTCTAAACTGGGTCGTTTTTGTATCAAATTCAATTTAGCTCTGTTTGTCAAATTTGTCTGGGGGTGCATAAAAATCGCAGAAAAGCTCCATTGTCTATTGAAACTGTGTCAAATGATAGCTCTAGTCACACTGGAACAGACCATGTGTGCTACATTACTGAGAATGTCCTATTTAACTAGCTTTTAGCCCTCTCAACTGGGTCGTTTTTGTATCAAATTCAATTTAGCTCTGTTTGTCAAATTTGTCTGGGGGTGCATAAAAATCGCAGAAAAGCTCCATTGTCTATTGAAACTGTGTCAAATGATAGCTCTAGTCACACTGGAACAGACCATGTGTGCTACATTACTGAGAATGTCCTATTTAACTAGCTTTTAGCCCTCTAAACTGGGTCGTTTTTGTATCAAATTCAATTTAGCTCTGTTTGTCAAATTTGTCTGGGGGTGCATAAAAATCGCAGAAAAGCTCCATTGTCTATTGAAACGGTGTCAAATGATAGCTCTAGTCACACTGGAACAGACCATGTGTGCTACATTGCTGAGAATGTCCTATTTAACTAGCTTTTAGCCCTCTAAACTGGGTCGTTTTTGTAGTAAATTCAATTTAGCTTTGTTTGTCAAATTTGTCTGGGGGTGCATAAAAAATGCAGAAAAGCTCCATTGTCTATTGAAACGGTGTCAAATGATTGCTCTAGTCACACTGGAACAGACCATGTGTGCTACATTACTGAGAATGTCCTATTTAACTAGCTTTTAGCCCTCTAAACTGGGTCGTTTTTGTAGTAAATTCAATTTAGCTTTGTTTGTCAAATTTGTCTGGGGGTGCATAAAAAGCTCCATTGTCTATTGAAACGGTGTCAAATGATTGCTCTAGTCACACTGGAACAGACCATGTGTGCTACATTACTGAGAATGTCCTATTTAACTAGCTTTTAGCCCTCTAAACTGGGTTGTTTTTGTATCAAATTCAATTTAGCTTTGTTTGTCAAATTTGTCTGAGGGTGCATAAAAATCGCAGAAAAGCTCCATTGTCTATTGAAACGGTGTCAAATGATAGCTCTAGTCACACTGGAACAGACCATGTGTGCTACATTACTGAGAATGTCCTATTTAACTAGCTTTTAGCCCTCTAAACTGGGTCGTTTTTGTAGTAAATTCAATTTAGCTTTGTCAAATTTGTCTGGGGGTGCATAAAAATCGCAGAAAAGCTCCATTGTCTATTGAAACGGTGTCAAATGATAGCTCTTGTCAAACTGGAACAGACCATGTGTGCTACATTACTGAGAATGTCCTATTTAACTAGCTTTTAGCCCTCTAAACTGGGTCGTTTTTGTATCAAATTCAATTTAGCTTTGTTTGTCAAATTTGTCTGAGGGTGCATAAAAATTGCAGAAAAGCTCCATTTTCTATTGAAACGGTGTCAAATGATAGCTCTAGTCACACTGGAACAGACCATGTGTGCTACATTACTGAGAATGTCCTATTTAACTAGCTTTTAGCCCTCTAAACTGGGTCGTTTTTGTAGTAAATTCAATTTAGCTTTGTCAAATTTGTCTGGGGGTGCATAAAAATCGCAGAAAAGCTCCATTGTCTATTGAAACGGTGTCAAATGATAGCTCTAGTCAAACTGGAACAGACCATGTGTGCTACATTACTGAGAATGTCCTATTTAACTAGCTTTTAGCCCTCTAAACTGGGTCGTTTTTGTATCAAATTCAATTTAGCTTTGTTTGTCAAATTTGTCTGAGGGTGCATAAAAATTGCAGAAAAGCTCCATTTTCTATTGAAACGGTGTCAAATGATAGCTCTAGTCACACTGGAACAGACCACGTGTGCTATATTACTGAGAATGTCCTATTTAACTAGCTTTTAGCCCTCTAAACTGGGTCGTTTTTGTATCAAATTCAATTTAGCTCTGTTTGTCAAATTTGTCTGGGGGTGCATAAAAATCGCAGAAAAGCTCCATTGTCTATTGAAACTGTGTCAAATGATAGCTCTAGTCACACTGGAACAGACCATGTGTGCTACATTACTGAGAATGTCCTATTTAACTAGCTTTTAGCCCTCTAAACTGGGTCGTTTTTGTATCAAATTCAATTTAGCTCTGTTTGTCAAATTTGTCTGGGGGTGCATAAAAATCGCAGAAAAGCTCCATTGTCTATTGAAACTGTGTCAAATGATAGCTCTAGTCACACTGGAACAGACCATGTGTGCTACATTACTGAGAATGTCCTATTTAACTAGCTTTTAGCCCTCTAAACTGGGTCGTTTTTGTATCAAATTCAATTTAGCTCTGTTTGTCAAATTTGTCTGGGGGTGCATAAAAATCGCAGAAAAGCTCCATTGTCTATTGAAACGGTGTCAAATGATAGCTCTAGTCACACTGGAACAGACCATGTGTGCTACATTGCTGAGAATGTCCTATTTAACTAGCTTTTAGCCCTCTAAACTGGGTCGTTTTTGTAGTAAATTCAATTTAGCTTTGTTTGTCAAATTTGTCTGGGGGTGCATAAAAAATGCAGAAAAGCTCCATTGTCTATTGAAACGGTGTCAAATGATTGCTCTAGTCACACTGGAACAGACCATGTGTGCTACATTACTGAGAATGTCCTATTTAACTAGCTTTTAGCCCTCTAAACTGGGTCGTTTTTGTAGTAAATTCAATTTAGCTTTGTTTGTCAAATTTGTCTGGGGGTGCATAAAAAATGCAGAAAAGCTCCATTGTCTATTGAAACGGTGTCAAATGATAGCTCTAGTCACACTGGAACAGACCATGTGTGCTACATTAGTGAGAATGTCCTATTTAACTAGCTTTTAGCCCTCTAAACTGGGTCGTTTTTGTAGTAAATTCAATTTAGCTTTGTTTGTCAAATTTGTCTGAGGGTGCATAAAAAGCTCCATTGTCTATTGAAACGGTGTCAAATGATTGCTCTAGTCACACTGGAACAGACCATGTGTGCTACATTACTGAGAATGTCCTATTTAACTAGCTTTTAGCCCTCTAAACTGGGTCGTTTTTGTAGTAAATTCAATTTAGCTTTGTTTGTCAAATTTGTCTGGGGGTGCATAAAAAATGCAGAAAAGCTCCATTGTCTATTGAAACGGTGTCAAATGATAGCTCTAGTCACACTGGAACAGACCATGTGTGCTACATTAGTGAGAATGTCCTATTTAACTAGCTTTTAGCCCTCTAAACTGGGTCGTTTTTGTAGTAAATTCAATTTAGCTTTGTTTGTCAAATTTGTCTGGGGGTGCATAAAAAGCTCCATTGTCTATTGAAACGGTGTCAAATGATTGCTCTAGTCACACTGGAACAGACCATGTGTGCTACATTACTGAGAATGTCCTATTTAACTAGCTTTTAGCCCTCTAAACTGGGTTGTTTTTGTATCAAATTCAATTTAGCTTTGTTTGTCAAATTTGTCTGAGGGTGCATAAAAATCGCAGAAAAGCTCCATTGTCTATTGAAACGGTGTCAAATGATAGCTCTAGTCACACTGGAACAGACCATGTGTGCTACATTACTGAGAATGTCCTATTTAACTAGCTTTTAGCCCTCTAAACTGGGTCGTTTTTGTAGTAAATTCAATTTAGCTTTGTCAAATTTGTCTGGGGGTGCATAAAAATCGCAGAAAAGCTCCATTGTCTATTGAAACGGTGTCAAATGATAGCTCTAGTCAAACTGGAACAGACCATGTGTGCTACATTACTGAGAATGTCCTATTTAACTAGCTTTTAGCCCTCTAAACTGGGTCGTTTTTGTATCAAATTCAATTTAGCTTTGTTTGTCAAATTTGTCTGAGGGTGCATAAAAATTGCAGAAAAGCTCCATTTTCTATTGAAACGGTGTCAAATGATAGCTCTAGTCACACTGGAACAGACCATGTGTGCTACATTACTGAGAATGTCCTATTTAACTAGCTTTTAGCCCTCTAAACTGGGTCGTTTTTGTATCAAATTCAATTTAGCTCTGTTTGTCAAATTTGTCTGGGGGTGCATAAAAATCGCAGAAAAGCTCCATTGTCTATTGAAACTGTGTCAAATGATAGCTCTAGTCACACTGGAACAGACCATGTGTGCTACATTACTGAGAATGTCCTATTTAACTAGCTTTTAGCCCTCTAAACTGGGTTGTTTTTGTATCAAATTCAATTTTGCTTTGTTTGTCAAATTTGTCTGAGGGTGCATAAAAATCGCAGAAAAGCTCCATTGTCTATTGAAACGGTGTCAAATGATAGCTCTAGTCACACTGGAACAGACCATGTGTGCTACATTACTGAGAATGTCCTATTTAACTAGCTTTTAGCCCTCTAAACTGGGTCGTTTTTGTAGTAAATTCAATTTAGCTTTGTTTGTCAAATTTGTCTGGGGGTGCATAAAAAGCTCCATTGTCTATTGAAACTGTGTCAAATGATAGCTCTAGTCACACTGGAACAGACCATGTGTGCTACATTACTGAGAATGTCCTATTTAACTAGCTTTTAGCCCTCTAAACTGGGTCGTTTTTGTATCAAATTCAATTTAGCTCTGTTTGTCAAATTTGTCTGGGGGTGCATAAAAATCGCAGAAAAGCTCCATTGTCTATTGAAACGGTGTCAAATGATAGCTCTAGTCACACTGGAACAGACCATGTGTGCTACATTACTGAGAATGTCCTATTTAACTAGCTTTTAGCCCTCTAAACTGGGTTGTTTTTGTATCAAATTCAATTTTGCTTTGTTTGTCAAATTTGTCTGAGGGTGCATAAAAATCGCAGAAAAGCTCCATTGTCTATTGAAACGGTGTCAAATGATAGCTCTAGTCACACTGGAACAGACCATGTGTGCTACATTACTGAGAATGTCCTATTTAACTAGCTTTTAGCCCTCTAAACTGGGTCGTTTTTGTAGTAAATTCAATTTAGCTTTGTTTGTCAAATTTGTCTGGGGGTGCATAAAAATTGCAGAAAAGCTCCATTTTCTATTGAAACGGTGTCAAATGATAGCTCTAGTCACACTGGAACAGACCATGTGTGCTACATTACTGAGAATGTCCTATTTAACTAGCTTTTAGCCCTCTAAACTGGGTCGTTTTTGTAGTAAATTCAATTTAGCTTTGTTTGTCAAATTTGTCTGGGGGTGCATAAAAAGCTCCATTGTCTATTGAAACGGTGTCAAATGATTGCTCTAGTCACACTGGAACAGACCATGTGTGCTACATTACTGAGAATGTCCTATTTAACTAGCTTTTAGCCCTCTAAACTGGGTCGTTTTTGTAGTAAATTCAATTTAGCTTTGTTTGTCAAATTTGTCTGGGGGTGCATAAAAAATGCAGAAAAGCTCCATTGTCTATTGAAACGGTGTCAAATGATAGCTCTAGTCACACTGGAACAGACCATGTGTGCTACATTAGTGAGAATGTCCTATTTAACTAGCTTTTAGCCCTCTAAACTGGGTCGTTTTTGTAGTAAATTCAATTTAGCTTTGTCAAATTTGTCTGGGGGTGCATAAAAATCGCAGAAAAGCTCCATTGTCTATTGAAACGGTGTCAAATGATAGCTCTAGTCAAACTGGAACAGACCATGTGTGCTACATTACTGAGAATGTCCAATTTAACTAGCTTTTAGCCCTCTAAACTGGGTCGCTTTTGTAGTAAATTCAATTTAGCTTTGTTTGTCAAATTTGTCTGGGGTTGCATAAAAAATGCAGAAAAGCTCCATTGTCTATTGAAACGGTGTCAAATGATAGCTCTAGTCACACTGGAACAGACCATGTGTGCTACATTACTGAGAATGTCCTATTTAACTAGCTTTTAGCCCTCTAAACTGGGTCGTTTTTGTAGTAAATTCAATTTAGCTTTGTCAAATTTGTCTGGGGGTGCATAAAAAATGCAGAAAAGCTCCATTGTCTATTGAAACGGTGTCAAATGATTGCTCTAGTCACACTGGAACAGACCATGTGTGCTACATTACTGAGAATGTCCTATTTAACTAGCTTTTAGCCCTCTAAACTGGGTCGTTTTTGTAGTAAATTCAATTTAGCTTTGTTTGTCAAATTTGTCTGGGGGTGCATAAAAAATGCAGAAAAGCTCCATTGTCTATTGAAACGGTGTCAAATGATAGCTCTAGTCACACTGGAACAGACCATGTGTGCTACATTAGTGAGAATGTCCTATTTAACTAGCTTTTAGCCCTCTAAACTGGGTCGTTTTTGTAGTAAATTCAATTTAGCTTTGTTTGTCAAATTTGTCTGGGGGTGCATAAAAAGCTCCATTGTCTATTGAAACGGTGTCAAATGATTGCTCTAGTCACACTGGAACAGACCATGTGTGCTACATTACTGAGAATGTCCTATTTAACTAGCTTTTAGCCCTCTAAACTGGGTCGTTTTTGTAGTAAATTCAATTTAGCTTTGTTTGTCAAATTTGTCTGGGGGTGCATAAAAAATGCAGAAAAGCTCCATTGTCTATTGAAACGGTGTCAAATGATAGCTCTAGTCACACTGGAACAGACCATGTGTGCTACATTAGTGAGAATGTCCTATTTAACTAGCTTTTAGCCCTCTAAACTGGGTCGTTTTTGTAGTAAATTCAATTTAGCTTTGTTTGTCAAATTTGTCTGGGGGTGCATAAAAAGCTCCATTGTCTATTGAAACGGTGTCAAATGATTGCTCTAGTCACACTGGAACAGACCATGTGTGCTACATTACTGAGAATGTCCTATTTAACTAGCTTTTAGCCCTCTAAACTGGGTTGTTTTTGTATCAAATTCAATTTAGCTTTGTTTGTCAAATTTGTCTGAGGGTGCATAAAAATCGCAGAAAAGCTCCATTGTCTATTGAAACGGTGTCAAATGATAGCTCTAGTCACACTGGAACAGACCATGTGTGCTACATTACTGAGAATGTCCTATTTAACTAGCTTTTAGCCCTCTAAACTGGGTCGTTTTTGTAGTAAATTCAATTTAGCTTTGTCAAATTTGTCTGGGGGTGCATAAAAATCGCAGAAAAGCTCCATTGTCTATTGAAACGGTGTCAAATGATAGCTCTAGTCAAACTGGAACAGACCATGTGTGCTACATTACTGAGAATGTCCTATTTAACTAGCTTTTAGCCCTCTAAACTGGGTCGTTTTTGTATCAAATTCAATTTAGCTTTGTTTGTCAAATTTGTCTGAGGGTGCATAAAAATCGCAGAAAAGCTCCATTTTCTATTGAAACGGTGTCAAATGATAGCTCTAGTCACACTGGAACAGACCATGTGTGCTACATTACTGAGAATGTCCTATTTAACTAGCTTTTAGCCCTCTAAACTGGGTCGTTTTTGTAGTAAATTCAATTTAGCTTTGTTTGTCAAATTTGTCTGGGGGTGCATAAAAAGCTCCATTGTCTATTGAAACGGTGTCAAATGATTGCTCTAGTCACACTGGAACAGACCATGTGTGCTACATTACTGAGAATGTCCTATTTAACTAGCTTTTAGCCCTCTAAACTGGGTCGTTTTTGTAGTAAATTCAATTTAGCTTTGTTTGTCAAATTTGTCTGGGGGTGCATAAAAAATGCAGAAAAGCTCCATTGTCTATTGAAACGGTGTCAAATGATAGCGCTAGTCACACTGGAACAGACCATGTGTGCTACATTAGTGAGAATGTCCTATTTAACTAGCTTTTAGCCCTCTAAACTGGGTCGTTTTTGTAGTAAATTCAATTTAGATTTGTCAAATTTGTCTGGGGGTGCATAAAAATCGCAGAAAAGCTCCATTGTCTATTGAAACGGTGTCAAATGATTGCTCTAGTCACACTGGAACAGACCATGTGTGCTACATTACTGAGAATGTCCTATTTAACTAGCTTTTAGCCCTCTAAACTGGGTCGTTTTTGTAGTAAATTCAATTTAGCTTTGTCAAATTTGTCTGGGGGTGCATAAAAATCGCAGAAAAGCTCCATTGTCTATTGAAACGGTGTCAAATGATAGCTCTAGTCAAACTGGAACAGACCATGTGTGCTACATTACTGAGAATGTCCAATTTAACTAGCTTTTAGCCCTCTAAACTGGGTCGTTTTTGTAGTAAATTCAATTTAGCTTTGTTTGTCAAATTTGTCTGGGGGTGCATAAAAAATGCAGAAAAGCTCCATTGTCTATTGAAACGGTGTCAAATGATTGCTCTAGTCACACTGGAACAGACCATGTGTGCTACATTACTGAGAATGTCCTATTTAACTAGCTTTTAGCCCTCTAAACTGGGTCGTTTTTGTAGTAAATTCAATTTAGATTTGTTTGTCAAATTTGTCTGGGGGTACATAAAAATCGCAGAAAAGCTCCATTGTCTATTGAAACGGTGTAAAATGATAGCTCTAGTCAAACTGGAACAGACCATGTGTGCTACATTACTGAGAATGTCCAATTTAACTAGCTTTTAGCCCTCTAAACTGGGTCGTTTTTGTAGTAAATTCAATTTAGCTTTGTTTGTCAAATTTGTCTGGGGGTGCATAAAAAATGCAGAAAAGCTCCATTGTCTATTGAAACGGTGTCAAATGATTGCTCTAGTCACACTGGAACAGACCATGTGTGCTACATTACTGAGAATGTCCTATTTAACTAGCTTTTAGCCCTCTAAACTGGGTCGTTTTTGTAGTAAATTCAATTTAGCTTTGTTTGTCAAATTTGTCTGGGGGTGCATAAAAAATGCAGAAAAGCTCCATTGTCTATTGAAACGGTGTCAAATGATAGCTCTAGTCACACGAACAGACCATGTGTGCTACATTGCTGAGAATGTCCTATTTAACTAGCTTTTAGCCCTCTAAACTGGGTCGTTTTTGTAGTAAATTCAATTTAGCTTTGTTTGTCAAATTTGTCTGGGGGTGCATAAAAAATGCAGAAAAGCTCCATTGTCTATTGAAACGGTGTCAAATGATTGCTCTAGTCACACTGGAACAGACCATGTGTGCTACATTACTGAGAATGTCCTATTTAACTAGCTTTTAGCCCTCTAAACTGGGTCGTTTTTGTAGTAAATTCAATTTAGCTTTGTTTGTCAAATTTGTCTGGGGGTGCATAAAAAGCTCCATTGTCTATTGAAACGGTGTCAAATGATTGCTCTAGTCACACTGGAACAGACCATGTGTGCTACATTACTGAGAATGTCCTATTTAACTAGCTTTTAGCCCTCTAAACTGGGTCGTTTTTGTAGTAAATTCAATTTAGCTTTGTTTGTCAAATTTGTCTGGGGGTGCATAAAAAATGCAGAAAAGCTCCATTGTCTATTGAAACGGTGTCAAATGATAGCTCTAGTCACACTGGAACAGACCATGTGTGCTACATTAGTGAGAATGTCCTATTTAACTAGCTTTTAGCCCTCTAAACTGGGTCGTTTTTGTAGTAAATTCAATTTAGCTTTGTTTGTCAAATTTGTCTGGGGGTGCATAAAAAGCTCCATTGTCTATTGAAACGGTGTCAAATGATTGCTCTAGTCACACTGGAACAGACCATGTGTGCTACATTACTGAGAATGTCCTATTTAACTAGCTTTTAGCCCTCTAAACTGGGTCGTTTTTGTAGTAAATTCAATTTAGCTTTGTTTGTCAAATTTGTCTGGGGGTGCATAAAAAATGCAGAAAAGCTCCATTGTCTATTGAAACGGTGTCAAATGATTGCTCTAGTCACACTGGAACAGACCATGTGTGCTACATTACTGAGAATGTCCTATTTAACTAGCTTTTAGCCCTCTAAACTGGGTCGTTTTTGTAGTAAATTCAATTTAGCTTTGTTTGTCAAATTTGTCTGGGGGTGCATAAAAAGCTCCATTGTCTATTGAAACGGTGTCAAATGATTGCTCTAGTCACACTGGAACAGACCATGTGTGCTACATTACTGAGAATGTCCTATTTTACTAGCTTTTAGCCCTCTAAACTGGGTCGTTTTTGTAGTAAATTCAATTTAGCTTTGTTTGTCAAATTTGTCTGGGGGTGCATAAAAATCGCAGAAAAGCTCCATTGTCTATTGAAACGGTGTCAAATGATAGCTCTAGTCACACTGGAACAGACCATGTGTGCTACATTACTGAGAATGTCCTATTTAACTAGCTTTTAGCCCTCTAAACTCGGTCGTTTTTGTATCAAATTCAATTTAGCTTTGTCAAATTTGTCTGAGGGTGCATAACAATCGCAGAAAAGCTCCATTGTCTATTGAAACGGTGTCAAATGATAGCTCTAGTCACACTGGAACAGACCATGTGTGCTACATTAGTGAGAATGTCCTATTTAACTAGCTTTTAGCCCTCTAAACTGGGTCGTTTATGTAGTAAATTCAATTTAGCTTTGTTTTTTCAAATTTGTCTGGGGGTGCATAAAAAGCTCCATTGTCTATTGAAACGGTGTCAAATGATTGCTCTAGTCACACTGGAACAGACCATGTGTGCTACATTACTGAGAATGTCCTATTTAACTAGCTTTTAGCCCTCTAAACTGGGTCGTTTTTGTAGTAAATTCAATTTAGCTTTGTTTGTCAAATTTGTCTGGGGGTGCATAAAAAATGCAGAAAAGCTCCATTGTCTATTGAAACGGTGTCAAATGATAGCTCTAGTCACACTGGAACAGACCATGTGTGCTACATTAGTGAGAATGTCCTATTTAACTAGCTTTTAGCCCTCTAAACTGGGTCGTTTTTGTAGTAAATTCAATTTAGCTTTGTTTGTCAAATTTGTCTGGGGGTGCATAAAAATCGCAGAAAAGCTCCATTGTCTATTGAAACGGTGTCAAATGATAGCTCTAGTCACACTGGAACAGACCATGTGTGCTACATTACTGAGAATGTCCTATTTAACTAGCTTTTAGCCCTCTAAACTGGGTCGTTTATGTAGTAAATTCAATTTAGCTTTGTTTGTCAAATTTGTCTGGGGGTGCATAAAAAGCTCCATTGTCTATTGAAACGGTGTCAAATGATTGCTCTAGTCACATTGGAACAGACCATGTGTGCTACATTACTGAGAATGTCCTATTTAACTAGCTTTTAGCCCTCTAAACTGGGTCGTTTTTGTAGTAAATTCAATTTAGCTTTGTTTGTCAAATTTGTCTGGGGGTGCATAAAAAAATGCAGAAAAGCTCCATTGTCTATTGAAACGGTGTCAAATGATAGCTCTAGTCACACTGGAACAGACCATGTGTGCTACATTAGTGAGAATGTCCTATTTAACTAGCTTTTAGCCCTCTAAACTGGGTCGTTTTTGTGTCAAATTCAATTTAGCTTTGTTTGTCAAATTTGTCTGAGGGTGCATAAAAATCGCAGAAAAGCTCCATTGTCTATTGAAACGGTGTCAAATGATAGCTCTAGTCACACTGGAACAGACCATGTGTGCTACATTACTGAGAATGTCCTATTTAACTAGCTTTTAGCCCTCTAAACTGTGTCGTTTTTGTAGTAAATTCAATTTAGCTTTGTCAAATTTGTCTGGGGGTGCATAAAAATCGCAGAAAAGCTCCATTGTCTATTGAAACGGTGTCAAATGATAGCTCTAGTCAAACTGGAACAGACCATGTGTGCTACATTACTGAGAATGTCCAATTTAACTAGCTTTTAGCCCTCTAAACTGGGTCGTTTTTGTAGTAAATTCAATTTAGCTTTGTTTGTCAAATTTGTCTGGGGTGCATAAAAATCGCAGAAAAGCTCCATTGTCTATTGAAACGGTGTCAAATGATAGCTCTAGTCACACTGGAACAGACCATGTGTGCTACATTACTGAGAATGTCCTATTTAACTAGCTTTTAGCCCTCTAAACTGGGTCGTTTTTGTATCAAATTCAATTTAGCTTTGTTTGTCAAATTTGTCTGGGGGTGCATAAAAATCGCAGAAAAGCTCCATTGTCTATTGAAACGGTGTCAAATGATATCTCTAGTCACACTGGAACAGACCATGTGTGCTACATTACTGAGAATGTCCTATTTAACTAGCTTTTAGCCCTCTAAACTGGGTCGTTTATGTAGTAAATTCAATTTAGCTTTGTTTTTTCAAATTTGTCTGGGGGTGCATAAAAAGCTCCATTGTCTCTTGAAACGGTGTCAAATGATTGCTCTAGTCACACTGGAACAGACCATGTGTGCTACATTAGTGAGAATGTCCTATTTAACTAGCTTTTAGCCCTCTAAACTGGGTCGTTTTTGTAGTAAATTCAATTTAGCTTTGTTTGTCAAATTTGTCTGGGGGTGCATAAAAATCGCAGAAAAGCTCCATTGTCTATTGAAACGGTGTCAAATGATAGCTCTAGTCACACTGGAACAGACCATGTGTGCTACATTACTGAGAATGTCCTATTTAACTAGCTTTTAGCCCTCTAAACTGGGTCGTTTATGTAGTAAATTCAATTTAGCTTTTTTTGTCAAATTTGTCTGGGGGTGCATAAAAAGCTCCATTGTCTATTGAAACGGTGTCAAATGATTGCTCTAGTCACATTGGAACAGACCATGTGTGCTACATTACTGAGAATGTCCTATTTAACTAGCTTTTAGCCCTCTAAACTGGGTCGTTTTTGTAGTAAATTCAATTTAGCTTTGTTTGTCAAATTTGTCTGGGGGTGCATAAAAAAATGCAGAAAAGCTCCATTGTCTATTGAAACGGTGTCAAATGATAGCTCTAGTCACACTGGAACAGACCATGTGTGCTACATTAGTGAGAATGTCCTATTTAACTAGCTTTTAGCCCTCTAAACTGGGTCGTTTTTGTGTCAAATTCAATTTAGCTTTGTTTGTCAAATTTGTCTGAGGGTGCATAAAAATCGCAGAAAAGCTCCATTGTCTATTGAAACGGTGTCAAATGATAGCTCTAGTCACACTGGAACAGACCATGTGTGCTACATTACTGAGAATGTCCTATTTAACTAGCTTTTAGCCCTCTAAACTGTGTCGTTTTTGTAGTAAATTCAATTTAGCTTTGTCAAATTTGTCTGGGGTTGCATAAAAATCGCAGAAAAGCTCCATTGTCTATTGAAACGGTGTCAAATGATATCTCTAGTCACACTGGAACAGACCATGTGTGCTACATTACTGAGAATGTCCTATTTAACTAGCTTTTAGCCCTCTAACCTCTTGGGGCTAGGTGGGACGCTAGCGTGCCACCTGTGGTGCACTCCATCAACAGCAGGTGCATTTCAAGAGCGGCAAATTTGAATCCAAATAAATGTCAAAATTCAAATTTTTCAAAAATACAACTATGTTACACCATTTGAAAGATAAACATCTCCTTAATCTAACCACGTTTTACGATTTCAAAAAGGTTTTACGGCGAAAGCATAAATTTAGAGTATGTTAGGACAGTACATTTACAAGAGTTGTGTGTAATGTTTTGTCAAGTCAAAGACAGGGTCACCAAAACCATAAAACCAGCTAAAATGATACACTAACCTTTTACAATCTCCATCAGATGACACTCCTAGGACATTATGTTAGACAATGCATGCATTTTTAGTTCTATCAAGTTCATATTTATATACAAAAACAGCGTTTTACTATGGCATTGATGTTGAGGAAATCGTTTCCCTCCAATAACCGGCAGTCAAGTCAGCGTCACAAATTAAATAATTAAAATTAGAAAACATTGGTAAAATATTATATTGTCATTTAACCTCTTGGGGCTAGGTGGGACGCTAGCGTGCCACCTGTGGTGCACTCCATCAACAGCAGGTGCATTTCAAGAGCGGCAAATTTGAATCCAAATAAATGTCAAAATTCAAATTTTTCAAAAATACAACTATGTTACACCATTTGAAAGATAAACATCTCCTTAATCTAACCACGTTTTACGATTTCAAAAAGGTTTTACGGCGAAAGCATAAATTTAGAGTATGTTAGGACAGTACATTTACAAGAGTTGTGTGTAATGTTTTGTCAAGTCAAAGACAGGGTCACCAAAACCATAAAACCAGCTAAAATGATACACTAACCTTTTACAATCTCCATCAGATGACACTCCTAGGACATTATGTTAGACAATGCATGCATTTTTAGTTCTATCAAGTTCATATTTATATACAAAAACAGCGTTTTACTATGGCATTGATGTTGAGGAAATCGTTTCCCTCCAATAACCGGCAGTCAAGTCAGCGTCACAAATTAAATAATTAAAATTAGAAAACATTGGTAAAATATTATATTGTCATTTAAAGAATTATAGATTTACATCTTTTGAACGCAATCAACTTGCCAGATTTAAAAATAACCTTACTGGGAAATCACACTTTGCAATAATCTGAGCACTGTGCCCAGAAAAATACGCGTTGCGATACAGACTAGACGTCATGTTGGGGAGATCTAAAATCGAAAATACTATGTAAATAATCCATTACCTTTGATTCTCTTCATCAGATGTCACTTCCAGGTATCACAGGTCCATAACGAATGTAGTTTTGTTCAAAAAAGCTCATCATTTATGTCCAAAAATCTCCGTCTCGTTAGCACATGATGTAAGCCAGCCGGACTTCTCGTCATGAACGAGGGGAAAAAATATATTTCCGTTCGTTCAAACATGTCAAACGTTGTATAGCATAAATCATTAGGGCCTTTTTTAACCAGAACATGAATAATATTCAAGGTGGACGAATGCATAGCCTTTTATAACGTATTGGAACGAGGGTACCCAACATGAAGTAGCGCGCCAGGTGTCTAATGGGACATCACCGTTCCATGGCTCTTGTTCGGTCAGATCTCCCTCCAGAAGACTCAAAACACTTTGTAAAGGCTGGTGACATCTAGTGGAAGCAATAGGAAGTGCCAAAATATTCCTAAACCCCTGTGTTTTTCAATGGGATAGGTTTAAAATCAATACAACACATCAGGTATCCACTTCCTGTCAGAAAATGTCTCAGGGTTTTGCCTGCCAAATGAGTTCTGTTATACTCACAGACACCATTCAAACAGTTTTGGAAACTTTAGAGTGTTTTCTATCCATATATAATAAGTATATGCATATTCTAGTTACTGGGTAGGATTAGTAACCAGATTAAATCGGGTACATTTTTTTTATCCAGACGTGCAAATGCTGCCCCCTAGACCCAACAGGTTAAACTAGGTCGTTTTTGTAGTAAATTCAATTTAGCTTTGTTTGTCAAATTTGTCTGGGGGTGCATAAAAATCGCAGAAAAGCTCCATTGTCTATTGAAACGGTGTCAAATGATAGCTCTAGTCACACTGGAACAGACCATGTGTGCTACATTAGTGAGAATGTCCTATTTAACTAGCTTTTAGCCCTCTAAACTGGGTCGTTTATGTAGTAAATTCAATTTAGCTTTGTTTTTTCAAATTTGTCTGGGGGTGCATAAAAAGCTCCATTGTCTCTTGAAACGGTGTCAAATGATTGCTCTAGTCACACTGGAACAGACCATCTGTGCTACATTAGTGAGAATGTCCTATTTAACTAGCTTTTAGCCCTCTAAACTGGGTCGTTTTTGTAGTAAATTCAATTTAGCTTTGTTTGTCAAATTTGTCTGGGGGTGCATAAAAATCGCAGAAAAGCTCCATTGTCTATTGAAACGGTGTCAAATGATAGCTCTAGTCACACTGGAACAGACCATGTGTGCTACATTACTGAGAATGTCCTATTTAACTAGCTTTTAGCCCTCTAAACTGGGTCGTTTATGTAGTAAATTCAATTTAGCTTTTTTTGTCAAATTTGTCTGGGGGTGCATAAAAAGCTCCATTGTCTATTGAAACGGTGTCAAATGATTGCTCTAGTCACACTGGAACAGACCATGTGTGCTACATTACTGAGAATGTCCTATTTAACTAGCTTTTAGCCCTCTAAACTGTGTCGTTTTTGTAGTAAATTCAATTTAGCTTTGTCAAATTTGTCTGGGGGTGCATAAAAATCGCAGAAAAGCTCCATTGTCTATTGAAACGGTGTCAAATGATAGCTCTAGTCAAACTGGAACAGACCATGTGTGCTACATTACTGAGAATGTCCAATTTAACTAGCTTTTAGCCCTCTAAACTGGGTCGTTTTTGTAGTAAATTCAATTTAGCTTTGTTTGTCAAATTTGTCTGGGGTGCATAAAAATCGCAGAAAAGCTCCATTGTCTATTGAAACGGTGTCAAATGATAGCTCTAGTCACACTGGAACAGACCATGTGTGCTACATTACTGAGAATGTCCTATTTAACTAGCTTTTAGCCCTCTAAACTGGGTCGTTTTTGTATCAAATTCAATTTAGCTTTGTTTGTCAAATTTGTCTGGGGGTGCATAAAAATCGCAGAAAAGCTCCATTGTCTATTGAAACGGTGTCAAATGATATCTCTAGTCACACTGGAACAGACCATGTGTGCTACATTACTGAGAATGTCCTATTTAACTAGCTTTTAGCCCTCTAAACTGGGTCGTTTATGTAGTAAATTCAATTTAGCTTTGTTTTTTCAAATTTGTCTGGGGGTGCATAAAAAGCTCCATTGTCTCTTGAAACGGTGTCAAATGATTGCTCTAGTCACACTGGAACAGACCATGTGTGCTACATTAGTGAGAATGTCCTATTTAACTAGCTTTTAGCCCTCTAAACTGGGTCGTTTTTGTAGTAAATTCAATTTAGCTTTGTTTGTCAAATTTGTCTGGGGGTGCATAAAAAAATGCAGAAAAGCTCCATTGTCTATTGAAACGGTGTCAAATGATAGCGCTAGTCACACTGGAACAGACCATGTGTGCTACATTAGTGAGAATGTCCTATTTAACTAGCTTTTAGCCCTCTAAACTGGGTCGTTTTTGTATCAAATTCAATTTAGCTTTGTTTGTCAAATTTGTCTGAGGGTGCATAAAAATCGCAGAAAAGCTCCATTGTCTATTGAAACGGTGTCAAATGATAGCTCTAGTCACACTGGAACAGACCATGTGTGCTACATTACTGAGAATGTCCTATTTAACTAGCTTTTAGCCCTCTAAACTGGGTCGTTTTTGTAGTAAATTCAATTTAGCTTTGTCAAATTTGTCTGGGGGTGCATAAAAATCGCAGAAAAGCTCCATTGTCTATTGAAACAGTGTCAAATGATAGCTCTAGTCAAACTGGAACAGACCATGTGTGCTACATTACTGAGAATGTCCAATTTAACTAGCTTTTAGCCCTCTAAACTGGGTCGTTTTTGTAGTAAATTCAATTTAGCATTGTTTGTCAAATTTGTCTGGGGGTGCAGAAAAAATGCAGAAAAGCTCCATTGTCTATTGAAACGGTGTCAAATGATAGCTCTAGTCACACTGGAACAGACCATGTGTGCTACATTAGTGAGAATGTCCTATTTAACTAGCTTTTAGCCCTCTAAACTGGGTCGTTTTTGTAGTAAATTCAATTTAGCTTTGTTTGTCAAATTTGTCTGGGGGTGCATAAAAATCGCAGAAAAGCTCCATTGTCTATTGAAACGGTGTCAAATGATAGCTCTAGTCACACTGGAACAGACCATGTGTGCTACATTACTGAGAATGTCCTATTTAACTAGCTTTTAGCCCTCTAAACTGGGTCGTTTATGTAGTAAATTCAATTTAGCTTTGTTTGTCAAATTTGTCTGGGGGTGCATAAAAAGCTCCATTGTCTATTGAAACGGTGTCAAATGATTGCTCTAGTCACATTGGAACAGACCATGTGTGCTACATTACTGAGAATGTCCTATTTAACTAGCTTTTAGCCCTCTAAACTGGGTCGTTTTTGTAGTAAATTCAATTTAGCTTTGTTTGTCAAATTTGTCTGGGGGTGCATAAAAAAATGCAGAAAAGCTCCATTGTCTATTGAAACGGTGTCAAATGATAGCTCTAGTCACACTGGAACAGACCATGTGTGCTACATTAGTGAGAATGTCCTATTTAACTAGCTTTTAGCCCTCTAAACTGGGTCGTTTTTGTGTCAAATTCAATTTAGCTTTGTTTGTCAAATTTGTCTGAGGGTGCATAAAAATCGCAGAAAAGCTCCATTGTCTATTGAAACGGTGTCAAATGATAGCTCTAGTCACACTGGAACAGACCATGTGTGCTACATTACTGAGAATGTCCTATTTAACTAGCTTTTAGCCCTCTAAACTGTGTCGTTTTTGTAGTAAATTCAATTTAGCTTTGTCAAATTTGTCTGGGGGTGCATAAAAATCGCAGAAAAGCTCCATTGTCTATTGAAACGGTGTCAAATGATAGCTCTAGTCAAACTGGAACAGACCATGTGTGCTACATTACTGAGAATGTCCAATTTAACTAGCTTTTAGCCCTCTAAACTGGGTCGTTTTTGTAGTAAATTCAATTTAGCTTTGTTTGTCAAATTTGTCTGGGGTGCATAAAAATCGCAGAAAAGCTCCATTGTCTATTGAAACGGTGTCAAATGATAGCTCTAGTCACACTGGAACAGACCATGTGTGCTACATTACTGAGAATGTCCTATTTAACTAGCTTTTAGCCCTCTAAACTGGGTCGTTTTTGTATCAAATTCAATTTAGCTTTGTTTGTCAAATTTGTCTGGGGGTGCATAAAAATCGCAGAAAAGCTCCATTGTCTATTGAAACGGTGTCAAATGATATCTCTAGTCACACTGGAACAGACCATGTGTGCTACATTACTGAGAATGTCCTATTTAACTAGCTTTTAGCCCTCTAAACTAGGTCGTTTTTGTAGTAAATTCAATTTAGCTTTGTTTGTCAAATTTGTCTGGGGGTGCATAAAAATCGCAGAAAAGCTCCATTGTCACGGTGTCAAATGATAGCTCTAGTCACACTGGAACAGACCATGTGTGCTACATTAGTGAGAATGTCCTATTTAACTAGCTTTTAGCCCTCTAAACTGGGTCGTTTTTGTAGTAAATTCAATTTAGCTTTGTTTGTCAAATTTGTCTGGGGGTGCATAAAAATCGCAGAAAAGCTCCATTGTCTATTGAAACGGTGTCAAATGATTGCTCTAGTCACACTGGAACAGACCATGTGTGCTACATTACTGAGAATGTCCTATTTAACTAGCTTTTAGCCCTCTAAACTGGGTCGTTTTTGTAGTAAATTCAATTTAGCTTTGTTTGTCAAATTTGTCTGGGGGTGCATAAAAATCGCAGAAAAGCTCCATTGTCTATTGAAACGGTGTCAAATGATATCTCTAGTCACACTGGAACAGACCATGTGTGCTACATTACTGAGAATGTCCTATTTAACTAGCTTTTAGCCCTCTAAACTAGGTCGTTTTTGTAGTAAATTCAATTTAGCTTTGTTTGTCAAATTTGTCTGGGGGTGCATAAAAATCGCAGAAAAGCTCCATTGTCTATTGAAACGGTGTCAAATGATAGCTCTAGTCACACTGGAACAGACCATGTGTGCTACATTAGTGAGAATGTCCTATTTAACTAGCTTTTAGCCCTCTAAACTGGGTCGTTTTTGTAGTAAATTCAATTTAGCTTTGTTTGTCAAATTTGTCTGGGGGTGCATAAAAATCGCAGAAAAGCTCCATTGTCTATTGAAACGGTGTCAAATGATAGCTCTAGTCACACTGGAACAGACCATGTGTGCTACATTACTGAGAATGTGCTATTTAACTAGCTTTTAGCCCTCTAAACTGGGTCGTTTATGTAGTAAATTCAATTTAGCTTTGTTTGTCAAATTTGTCTGGGGTGCATAAAAATCGCAGAAAAGCTCCATTGTCTATTGAAACGGTGTCAAATGATAGCTCTAGTCACACTGGAACAGACCATGTGTGCTACATTACTGAGAATGTCCTATTTAACTAGCTTTTAGCCCTCTAAACTGGGTCGTTTTTGTATCAAATTCAATTTAGCTTTGTTTGTCAAATTTGTCTGGGGGTGCATAAAAATCGCAGAAAAGCTCCATTGTCTATTGAAACGGTGTCAAATGATATCTCTAGTCACACTGGAACAGACCATGTGTGCTACATTACTGAGAATGTCCTATTTAACTAGCTTTTAGCCCTCTAAACTAGGTCGTTTTTGTAGTAAATTCAATTTAGCTTTGTTTGTCAAATTTGTCTGGGGGTGCATAAAAATCGCAGAAAAGCTCCATTGTCTATTGAAACGGTGTCAAATGATAGCTCTAGTCACACTGGAACAGACCATGTGTGCTACATTAGTGAGAATGTCCTATTTAACTAGCTTTTAGCCCTCTAAACTGGGTCGTTTATGTAGTAAATTCCATTTAGCTTTGTTTTTTCAAATTTGTCTGGGGGTGCATAAAAAGCTCCATTGTCTCTTGAAACGGTGTCAAATGATTGCTCTAGTCACACTGGAACAGACCATGTGTGCTACATTAGTGAGAATGTCCTATTTAACTAGCTTTTAGCCCTCTAAACTGGGTCGTTTTTGTAGTAAATTCAATTTAGCTTTGTTTGTCAAATTTGTCTGGGGTGCATAAAAATCGCAGAAAAGCTCCATTGTCTATTGAAACGGTGTCAAATGATAGCTCTAGTCACACTGGAACAGACCATGTGTGCTACATTACTGAGAATGTCCTATTTAACTAGCTTTTAGCCCTCTAAACTGGGTCGTTTATGTAGTAAATTCAATTTAGCTTTTTTTGTCAAATTTGTCTGGGGGTGCATAAAAAGCTCCATTGTCTATTGAAACGGTGTCAAATGATTGCTCTAGTCACACTGGAACAGACCATGTGTGCTACATTACTGAGAATGTCCTATTTAACTAGCTTTTAGCCCTCTAAACTGGGTCGTTTTTGTAGTAAATTCAATTTAGCTTTGTTTGTCAAATTTGTCTGGGGGTGCATAAAAAATGCAGAAAAGCTCCATTGTCTATTGAAACGGTGTCAAATGATAGCTCTAGTCACACTGGAACAGACCATGTGTGCTACATTAGTGAGAATGTCCTATTTAACTAGCTTTTAGCCCTCTAAACTGGGTCGTTTTTGTGTCAAATTCAATTTAGCTTTGTTTGTCAAATTTGTCTGAGGGTGCATAAAAATCGCAGAAAAGCTCCATTGTCTATTGAAACGGTGTCAAATGATAGCTCTAGTCACACTGGAACAGACCATGTGTGCTACATTACTGAGAATGTCCTATTTAACTAGCTTTTAGCCCTCTAAACTGTGTCGTTTTTGTAGTAAATTCAATTTAGCTTTGTCAAATTTGTCTGGGGGTGCATAAAAATCGCAGAAAAGCTCCATTGTCTATTGAAACGGTGTCAAATGATAGCTCTAGTCAAACTGGAACAGACCATGTGTGCTACATTACTGAGAATGTCCAATTTAACTAGCTTTTAGCCCTCTAAACTGGGTCGTTTTTGTAGTAAATTCAATTTAGCTTTGTTTGTCAAATTTGTCTGGGGTGCATAAAAATCGCAGAAAAGCTCCATTGTCTATTGAAACGGTGTCAAATGATAGCTCTAGTCACACTGGAACAGACCATGTGTGCTACATTACTGAGAATGTCCTATTTAACTAGCTTTTAGCCCTCTAAACTGGGTCGTTTTTGTATCAAATTCAATTTAGCTTTGTTTGTCAAATTTGTCTGGGGGTGCATAAAAATCGCAGAAAAGCTCCATTGTCTATTGAAACGGTGTCAAATGATATCTCTAGTCAGACTGGAACAGACCATGTGTGCTACATTACTGAGAATGTCCTATTTAACTAGCTTTTAGCCCTCTAGACTAGGTCGTTTTTGTAGTAAATTCAATTTAGCTTTGTTTGTCAAATTTGTCTGGGGGTGCATAAAAATCGCAGAAAAGCTCCATTGTCTATTGAAACGGTGTCAAATGATAGCTCTAGTCACACTGGAACAGACCATGTGTGCTACATTAGTGAGAATGTCCTATTTAACCTGTTAGGGCTAGGGGGCAGCATTTGCACGTCTGGATAAAAAAAATGTACCCGATTTAATCTGGTTACTAATCCTACCCAGTAACTAGAATATGCATATACTTATTATATATGGATAGAAAACACTCTAAAGTTTCTAAAACTGTTTGAATGGTGTCTGTGAGTATAACAGAACTCATTTGGCAGGCAAAACCCTGAGACATTTTCTGACAGGAAGTGGATACCTGATGTGTTGTATTACCTTTAAACCTATCCCATTGAAAAACACAGGGGCTGAGGAATATTTTGGCACTTCCTATTGCTTCCACTAGATGTCACCAGCCTTTACAAAGTGTTTTGAGTCTTCTGGAGGGAGATCTGACCGAACAAGAGCCATGGAACGATGATGTCCCATTAGACACCTGGCGCGCGAGTTCATGTTGGGTACCCTCGTTCCAATACGTTATAAAAGAGTATGCATTCGTCCACATTGAATATTATTCATGTTCTGGTTAAAAAAGGCCCTAATGATTTATGCTATACAACGTTTGACATGTTTGAACGAACGTAAATATATTTTTTCCCCTCGTTCATGACGAGAAGTCCGGCTGGCTTAGATCATGTGCTAACAAGACGGAGATTTTTGGACATAAATGATGAGCTTTTTTGAACAAAACTACATTCGTTATGGACCTGTGATACCTGGAAGTGACATCTGATGAAGAGAATCAAAGGTAATGGATTATTTACATAGTATTTTCGATTTTAGATCTCCCCAACATGACGTCTAGTCTGTATCGCAACGCGTATTTTTCTGGGCGCAGTGCTCAGATTATTGCAAAGTGTGATTTCCCAGTAAGGTTATTTTTAAATCTGGCAAGTTGATTGCGTTCAAGAGATGTAAATCTATAATTCTTTAAATGACAATATAATATTTTACCAATGTTTTCTAATTTTAATTATTTAATTTGTGATGCTGACTTGACTGCCGGTTATTGGAGGGAAACGATTTCCTCAACATCAATGCCATAGTAAAACGCTGTTTTTGGATATAAATATGAACTTGATAGAACTAAAAATGCATGCATTGTCTAACATAATGTCCTAGGAGTGTCATCTGATGGAGATTGTAAAAGGTTAGTGCATCATTTTAGCTGGTTTTATGGTTTTGGTGACCCTGTCTTTGACTTGACAAAACATTACACACAACTCTTGTAAATGTACTGTCCTAACATACTCTAAATTTATGCTTTCGCCGTAAAACCTTTTTGAAATCGTAAAACGTGGTTAGATTAAGGAGATGTTTATCTTTCAAAGGGTGTAAAATAGTTGTATGTTTGAAAAATTTGAATTTTGACATTTATTTGGATTCAAATTTGCCGCTCTTGAAATGCACCTGCTGTTGATGGAGTGCACCACGGGTGGCACGCTAGCGTCCCACCTAGCCCCAAGAGGTTAACTAGCTTTTAGCCCTCTAAACTGGGTCGTTTATGTAGTAAATTCCATTTAGCTTTGTTTTTTCAAATTTGTCTGGGGGTGCATAAAAAGCTCCATTGTCTATTGAAACGGTGTCAAATGATTGCTCTAGTCACACTGGAACAGACCATGTGTGCTACATTACTGAGAATGTCCTATTTAACTAGCTTTTAGCCCTCTAAACTGAATCGTTTTTGTAGTAAATTCAATTTAGCTTTGTCAAATTTGTCTGGGGGTGCATAAAAATCGCAGAAAAGCTCCATTGTCTATTGAAACAGTGTCAAATGATAGCTCTAGTCAAACTGGAACAGACCATGTGTGCTACATTACTGAGAATGTCCAATTTAACTAGCTTTTAGCCCTCTAAACTGGGTCGTTTATGTAGTAAATTCAATTTAGCTTTGTTTTTTCAAATTTGTCTGGGGGTGCATAAAAAGCTCCATTGTCTATTGAAACGGTGTCAAATGATTGCTCTAGTCACACTGGAACAGACCATGTGTGCTACATTACTGAGAATGTCCTATTTAACTAGCTTTTAGCCCTCTAAACTGGGTCGTTTTTGTAGTAAATTCAATTTAGCTTTGTTTGTCAAATTTGTCTGGGGGTGCATAAAAAATGCAGAAAAGCTCCATTGTCTATTGAAACGGTGTCAAATGATAGCTCTAGTCACACTGGAACAGACCATGTGTGCTACATTACTGAGAATGTCCTATTTAACTAGCTTTTAGCCCTCTAAACTGGGTCGTTTATGTAGTAAATTCAATTTAGCTTTGTTTGTCAAATTTGTCTGGGGGTGCATAAAAAGCTCCATTGTCTATTGAAACGGTGTCAAATGATTGCTCTAGTCACACTGGAACAGACCATGTGTGCTACATTACTGAGAATGTCCTATTTAACTAGCTTTTAGCCCTCTAAACTGGGTCGTTTTTGTAGTAAATTCAATTTATCTTTGTTTTTCAAATTTGTCTGGGGGTGCATAAAAAATGCAGAAAAGCTCCATTGTCTATTGAAACGGTGTCAAATGATAGCGCTAGTCACACTGGAACAGACCATGTGTGCTACATTAGTGAGAATGTCCTATTTAACTAGCTTTTAGCCCTCTAAACTGGGTCGTTTTTGTATCAAATTCAATTTAGCTTTGTTTGTCAAATTTGTCTGAGGGTGCATAAAAATCGCAGAAAAGCTCCATTGTCTATTGAAACGGTGTCAAATGATAGCTCTAGTCACACTGGAACAGACCATGTGTGCTACATTACTGAGAATGTCCTATTTAACTAGCTTTTAGCCCTCTAAACTGGGTCGTTTTTGTAGTAAATTCAATTTAGCTTTGTTTGTCAAATTTGTCTGGGGGTGCATAAAAATCGCAGAAAAGCTCCATTGTCTATTGAAACGGTGTCAAATGATTGCTCTAGTCACACTGGAACAGACCATGTGTGCTACATTACTGAGAATGTCCTATTTAACTAGCTTTTAGCCCTCTAAACTGGGTCGTTTTTGTAGTAAATTCAATTTAGCTTTGTTTGTCAAATTTGTCTGGGGGTGCATAAAAAATGCAGAAAAGCTCCATTGTCTATTGAAACGGTGTCAAATGATAGCTCTAGTCACACTGGAACAGACCATGTGTGCTACATTAGTGAGAATGTCCTATTTAACTAGCTTTTAGCCCTCTAAACTGGGTCGTTTTTGTAGTAAATAAAATTTAGCTTTGTTTGTCAAATTTGTCTGGGGGTGCATAAAAATCGCAGAAAAGCTCCATTGTCTATTGAAACGGTGTCAAATGGTAGCTCTAGTCACACTGGAACAGACCATGTGTGCTACATTACTGAGAATGTCCAATTTAACTAGCTTTTAGCCCTCTAAACTGGGTCGTTTTTGTAGTAAATTCAATTTAGCTTTGTTTGTCAAATTTGTCTGGGGGTGCATAAAAATCGCAGAAAAGCTCCATTGTCTATTGAAACGGTGTCAAATGATTGCTCTAGTCACACTGGAACAGACCATGTGTGCTACATTACTGAGAATGTCCTATTTAACTAGCTTTGAGCCCTCTAAACTGGGTCGTTTTTGTAGTAAATTCAATTTAGCTTTGTTTGTCAAATTTGTCTGGGGGTGCATAAAAATCTCAGAAAAGCTCCATTGTCTATTGAAACGGTGTCAAATGATTGCTCTAGTCACACTGGAACAGACCATGTGTGCTACATTACTGAGAATGTCCTATTTAACTAGCTTTTAGCCCTCTAAACTGGGTCGTTTTTGTAGTAAATTCAATTTAGCTTTGTTTGTCAAATTTGTCTGGGGGTGCATAAAAAATGCAGAAAAGCTCCATTGTCTATTGAAACGGTGTCAAATGATAGCTCTAGTCACACTGGAACAGACCATGTGTGCTACATTAGTGAGAATGTCCTATTTAACTAGCTTTTAGCCCTCTAAACTGGGTCGTTTTTGTGTCAAATTCAATTTAGCTTTGTTTGTCAAATTTGTCTGAGGGTGCATAAAAATCGCAGAAAAGCTCCATTGTCTATTGAAACGGTGTCAAATGATAGCTCTAGTCACACTGGAACAGACCATGTGTGCTACATTACTGAGAATGTCCTATTTAACTAGCTTTTAGCCCTCTAAACTGTGTCGTTTTTGTAGTAAATTCAATTTAGCTTTGTCAAATTTGTCTGGGGGTGCATAAAAATCGCAGAAAAGCTCCATTGTCTATTGAAACGGTGTCAAATGATAGCTCTAGTCAAACTGGAACAGACCATGTGTGCTACATTACTGAGAATGTCCAATTTAACTAGCTTTTAGCCCTCTAAACTGGGTCGTTTTTGTAGTAAATTCAATTTAGCTTTGTTTGTCAAATTTGTCTGGGGTGCATAAAAATCGCAGAAAAGCTCCATTGTCTATTGAAACGGTGTCAAATGATATCTCTAGTCAGACTGGAACAGACCATGTGTGCTACATTACTGAGAATGTCCTATTTAACTAGCTTTTAGCCCTCTAAACTAGGTCGTTTTTGTAGTAAATTCAATTTAGCTTTGTTTGTCAAATTTGTCTGGGGGTGCATAAAAATCGCAGAAAAGCTCCATTGTCTATTGAAACGGTGTCAAATGATAGCTCTAGTCACACTGGAACAGACCATGTGTGCTACATTAGTGAGAATGTCCTATTTAACTAGCTTTTAGCCCTCTAAACTGGGTCGTTTATGTAGTAAATTCCATTTAGCTTTGTTTTTTCAAATTTGTCTGGGGGTGCATAAAAAGCTCCATTGTCTATTGAAACGGTGTCAAATGATTGCTCTAGTCACACTGGAACAGACCATGTGTGCTACATTACTGAGAATGTCCTATTTAACTAGCTTTTAGCCCTCTAAACTGGGTCGTTTTTGTAGTAAATTCAATTTAGCTTTGTTTGTCAAATTTGTCTGGGGGTGCATAAAAATCGCAGAAAAGCTCCATTGTCTATTGAAACGGTGTCAAATGATTGCTCTAGTCACACTGGAACAGACCATGTGTGCTACATTACTGAGAATGTCCTATTTAACTAGCTTTTAGCCCTCTAAACTGGGTCGTTTTTGTAGTAAATTCAATTTAGCTTTGTTTGTCAAATTTGTCTGGGGGTGCATAAAAAATGCAGAAAAGCTCCATTGTCTATTGAAACGGTGTCAAATGATAGCTCTAGTCACACTGGAACAGACCATGTGTGCTACATTAGTGAGAATGTCCTATTTAACTAGCTTTTAGCCCTCTAAACTGGGTCGTTTTTGTAGTAAATAAAATTTAGCTTTGTTTGTCAAATTTGTCTGGGGGTGCATAAAAATCGCAGAAAAGCTCCATTGTCTATTGAAACGGTGTCAAATGGTAGCTCTAGTCACACTGGAACAGACCATGTGTGCTACATTACTGAGAATGTCCAATTTAACTAGCTTTTAGCCCTCTAAACTGGGTCGTTTTTGTAGTAAATTCAATTTAGCTTTGTTTGTCAAATTTGTCTGGGGGTGCATAAAAATCGCAGAAAAGCTCCATTGTCTATTGAAACGGTGTCAAATGATTGCTCTAGTCACACTGGAACAGACCATGTGTGCTACATTACTGAGAATGTCCTATTTAACTAGCTTTGAGCCCTCTAAACTGGGTCGTTTTTGTAGTAAATTCAATTTAGCTTTGTTTGTCAAATTTGTCTGGGGGTGCATAAAAATCTCAGAAAAGCTCCATTGTCTATTGAAACGGTGTCAAATGATTGCTCTAGTCACACTGGAACAGACCATGTGTGCTACATTACTGAGAATGTCCTATTTAACTAGCTTTTACCCCTCTAAACTGGGTCGTTTTTGTAGTAAATTCAATTTAGCTTTGTTTGTCAAATTTGTCTGGGGGTGCATAAAAAATGCAGAAAAGCTCCATTGTCTATTGAAACGGTGTCAAATGATAGCTCTAGTCACACTGGAACAGACCATGTGTGCTACATTAGTGAGAATGTCCTATTTAACTAGCTTTTAGCCCTCTAAACTGGGTCGTTTTTGTAGTAAATTCAATTTAGCTTTGTTTGTCAAATTTGTCTGGGGGTGCATAAAAAATGCAGAAAAGCTCCATTGTCTATTGAAACGGTGTCAAATGATAGCTCTAGTCACACTGGAACAGACCATGTGTGCTACATTACTGAGAATGTCCTATTTAACTAGCTTTTAGCCCTCTAAACTGGGTCGTTTTTGTAGTAAATTCAATTTAGCTTTGTTTGTCAAATTTGTCTGGGGGTGCATAAAAAATGCAGAAAAGCTCCATTGTCTATTGAAACGGTGTCAAATGATTGCTCTAGTCACACTGGAACAGACCATGTGTGCTACATTACTGAGAATGTCCTATTTAACTAGCTTTTAGCCCTCTAAACTGGGTCGTTTTTGTAGTAAATTCAATTTAGCTTTGTTTGTCAAATTTGTCTGGGGGTGCATAAAAAGCTCCATTGTCTATTGAAACGGTGTCAAATGATTGCTCTAGTCACACTGGAACAGACCATGTGTGCTACATTACTGAGAATGTCCTATTTAACTAGCTTTTAGCCCTCTAAACTGGGTCGTTTTTGTAGTAAATTCAATTTAGCTTTGTTTGTCAAATTTGTCTGGGGGTGCATAAAAATCGCAGAAAAGCTCCATTGTCTATTGAAACGGTGTCAAATGATAGCTCTAGTCACACTGGAACAGACCATGTGTGCTACATTACTGAGAATGTCCTATTTAACTAGCTTTTAGCCCTCTAAACTCGGTCGTTTTTGTATCAAATTCAATTTAGCTTTGTCAAATTTGTCTGAGGGTGCATAACAATCGCAGAAAAGCTCCATTGTCTATTGAAACGGTGTCAAATGATAGCTCTAGTCACACTGGAACAGACCATGTGTGCTACATTAGTGAGAATGTCCTATTTAACTAGCTTTTAGCCCTCTAAACTGGGTCGTTTATGTAGTAAATTCAATTTAGCTTTGTTTTTTCAAATTTGTCTGGGGGTGCATAAAAAGCTCCATTGTCTATTGAAACGGTGTCAAATGATTGCTCTAGTCACACTGGAACAGACCATGTGTGCTACATTACTGAGAATGTCCTATTTAACTAGCTTTTAGCCCTCTAAACTGGGTCGTTTTTGTAGTAAATTCAATTTAGCTTTGTTTGTCAAATTTGTCTGGGGGTGCATAAAAAATGCAGAAAAGCTCCATTGTCTATTGAAACGGTGTCAAATGATAGCTCTAGTCACACTGGAACAGACCATGTGTGCTACATTAGTGAGAATGTCCTATTTAACTAGCTTTTAGCCCTCTAAACTGGGTCGTTTTTGTAGTAAATTCAATTTAGCTTTGTTTGTCAAATTTGTCTGGGGGTGCATAAAAATCGCAGAAAAGCTCCATTGTCTATTGAAACGGTGTCAAATGATAGCTCTAGTCACACTGGAACAGACCATGTGTGCTACATTACTGAGAATGTCCTATTTAACTAGCTTTTAGCCCTCTAAACTGGGTCGTTTATGTAGTAAATTCAATTTAGCTTTGTTTGTCAAATTTGTCTGGGGGTGCATAAAAAGCTCCATTGTCTATTGAAACGGTGTCAAATGATTGCTCTAGTCACATTGGAACAGACCATGTGTGCTACATTACTGAGAATGTCCTATTTAACTAGCTTTTAGCCCTCTAAACTGGGTCGTTTTTGTAGTAAATTCAATTTAGCTTTGTTTGTCAAATTTGTCTGGGGGTGCATAAAAAAATGCAGAAAAGCTCCATTGTCTATTGAAACGGTGTCAAATGATAGCTCTAGTCACACTGGAACAGACCATGTGTGCTACATTAGTGAGAATGTCCTATTTAACTAGCTTTTAGCCCTCTAAACTGGGTCGTTTTTGTGTCAAATTCAATTTAGCTTTGTTTGTCAAATTTGTCTGAGGGTGCATAAAAATCGCAGAAAAGCTCCATTGTCTATTGAAACGGTGTCAAATGATAGCTCTAGTCACACTGGAACAGACCATGTGTGCTACATTACTGAGAATGTCCTATTTAACTAGCTTTTAGCCCTCTAAACTGTGTCGTTTTTGTAGTAAATTCAATTTAGCTTTGTCAAATTTGTCTGGGGGTGCATAAAAATCGCAGAAAAGCTCCATTGTCTATTGAAACGGTGTCAAATGATAGCTCTAGTCAAACTGGAACAGACCATGTGTGCTACATTACTGAGAATGTCCAATTTAACTAGCTTTTAGCCCTCTAAACTGGGTCGTTTTTGTAGTAAATTCAATTTAGCTTTGTTTGTCAAATTTGTCTGGGGTGCATAAAAATCGCAGAAAAGCTCCATTGTCTATTGAAACGGTGTCAAATGATAGCTCTAGTCACACTGGAACAGACCATGTGTGCTACATTACTGAGAATGTCCTATTTAACTAGCTTTTAGCCCTCTAAACTGGGTCGTTTTTGTATCAAATTCAATTTAGCTTTGTTTGTCAAATTTGTCTGGGGGTGCATAAAAATCGCAGAAAAGCTCCATTGTCTATTGAAACGGTGTCAAATGATATCTCTAGTCACACTGGAACAGACCATGTGTGCTACATTACTGAGAATGTCCTATTTAACTAGCTTTTAGCCCTCTAAACTGGGTCGTTTATGTAGTAAATTCAATTTAGCTTTGTTTTTTCAAATTTGTCTGGGGGTGCATAAAAAGCTCCATTGTCTCTTGAAACGGTGTCAAATGATTGCTCTAGTCACACTGGAACAGACCATGTGTGCTACATTAGTGAGAATGTCCTATTTAACTAGCTTTTAGCCCTCTAAACTGGGTCGTTTTTGTAGTAAATTCAATTTAGCTTTGTTTGTCAAATTTGTCTGGGGGTGCATAAAAATCGCAGAAAAGCTCCATTGTCTATTGAAACGGTGTCAAATGATAGCTCTAGTCACACTGGAACAGACCATGTGTGCTACATTACTGAGAATGTCCTATTTAACTAGCTTTTAGCCCTCTAAACTGGGTCGTTTATGTAGTAAATTCAATTTAGCTTTTTTTGTCAAATTTGTCTGGGGGTGCATAAAAAGCTCCATTGTCTATTGAAACGGTGTCAAATGATTGCTCTAGTCACATTGGAACAGACCATGTGTGCTACATTACTGAGAATGTCCTATTTAACTAGCTTTTAGCCCTCTAAACTGGGTCGTTTTTGTAGTAAATTCAATTTAGCTTTGTTTGTCAAATTTGTCTGGGGGTGCATAAAAAAATGCAGAAAAGCTCCATTGTCTATTGAAACGGTGTCAAATGATAGCTCTAGTCACACTGGAACAGACCATGTGTGCTACATTAGTGAGAATGTCCTATTTAACTAGCTTTTAGCCCTCTAAACTGGGTGGTTTTTGTGTCAAATTCAATTTAGCTTTGTTTGTCAAATTTGTCTGAGGGTGCATAAAAATCGCAGAAAAGCTCCATTGTCTATTGAAACGGTGTCAAATGATAGCTCTAGTCACACTGGAACAGACCATGTGTGCTACATTACTGAGAATGTCCTATTTAACTAGCTTTTAGCCCTCTAAACTGTGTCGTTTTTGTAGTAAATTCAATTTAGCTTTGTCAAATTTGTCTGGGGTTGCATAAAAATCGCAGAAAAGCTCCATTGTCTATTGAAACGGTGTCAAATGATAGCTCTAGTCAAACTGGAACAGACCATGTGTGCTACATTACTGAGAATGTCCAATTTAACTAGCTTTTAGCCCTCTAAACTGGGTCGTTTTTGTAGTAAATTCAATTTAGCTTTGTTTGTCAAATTTGTCTGGGGTGCATAAAAATCGCTCCATTGTCTATTGAAACGGTGTCAAATGATAGCTCTAGTCACACTGGAACAGACCATGTGTGCTACATTACTGAGAATGTCCTATTTAACTAGCTTTTAGCCCTCTAAACTGGGTCGTTTTTGTATCAAATTCAATTTAGCTTTGTTTGTCAAATTTGTCTGGGGGTGCATAAAAATCGCAGAAAAGCTCCATTGTCTATTGAAACGGTGTCAAATGATATCTCTAGTCACACTGGAACAGACCATGTGTGCTACATTACTGAGAATGTCCTATTTAACTAGCTTTTAGCCCTCTAACCTCTTGGGGCTAGGTGGGACGCTAGCGTGCCACCTGTGGTGCACTCCATCAACAGCAGGTGCATTTCAAGAGCGGCAAATTTGAATCCAAATAAATGTCAAAATTCAAATTTTTCAAAAATACAACTATGTTACACCATTTGAAAGATAAACATCTCCTTAATCTAACCACGTTTTACGATTTCAAAAAGGTTTTACGGCGAAAGCATAAATTTAGAGTATGTTAGGACAGTACATTTACAAGAGTTGTGTGTAATGTTTTGTCAAGTCAAAGACAGGGTCACCAAAACCATAAAACCAGCTAAAATGATACACTAACCTTTTACAATCTCCATCAGATGACACTCCTAGGACATTATGTTAGACAATGCATGCATTTTTAGTTCTATCAAGTTCATATTTATATACAAAAACAGCGTTTTACTATGGCATTGATGTTGAGGAAATCGTTTCCCTCCAATAACCGGCAGTCAAGTCAGCGTCACAAATTAAATAATTAAAATTAGAAAACATTGGTAAAATATTATATTGTCATTTAACCTCTTGGGGCTAGGTGGGACGCTAGCGTGCCACCTGTGGTGCACTCCATCAACAGCAGGTGCATTTCAAGAGCGGCAAATTTGAATCCAAATAAATGTCAAAATTCAAATTTTTCAAAAATACAACTATGTTACACCATTTGAAAGATAAACATCTCCTTAATCTAACCACGTTTTACGATTTCAAAAAGGTTTTACGGCGAAAGCATAAATTTAGAGTATGTTAGGACAGTACATTTACAAGAGTTGTGTGTAATGTTTTGTCAAGTCAAAGACAGGGTCACCAAAACCATAAAACCAGCTAAAATGATACACTAACCTTTTACAATCTCCATCAGATGACACTCCTAGGACATTATGTTAGACAATGCATGCATTTTTAGTTCTATCAAGTTCATATTTATATACAAAAACAGCGTTTTACTATGGCATTGATGTTGAGGAAATCGTTTCCCTCCAATAACCGGCAGTCAAGTCAGCGTCACAAATTAAATAATTAAAATTAGAAAACATTGGTAAAATATTATATTGTCATTTAAAGAATTATAGATTTACATCTTTTGAACGCAATCAACTTGCCAGATTTAAAAATAACCTTACTGGGAAATCACACTTTGCAATAATCTGAGCACTGTGCCCAGAAAAATACGCGTTGCGATACAGACTAGACGTCATGTTGGGGAGATCTAAAATCGAAAATACTATGTAAATAATCCATTACCTTTGATTCTCTTCATCAGATGTCACTTCCAGGTATCACAGGTCCATAACGAATGTAGTTTTGTTCAAAAAAGCTCATCATTTATGTCCAAAAATCTCCGTCTCGTTAGCACATGATGTAAGCCAGCCGGACTTCTCGTCATGAACGAGGGGAAAAAATATATTTCCGTTCGTTCAAACATGTCAAACGTTGTATAGCATAAATCATTAGGGCCTTTTTTAACCAGAACATGAATAATATTCAAGGTGGACGAATGCATAGCCTTTTATAACGTATTGGAACGAGGGTACCCAACATGAAGTAGCGCGCCAGGTGTCTAATGGGACATCACCGTTCCATGGCTCTTGTTCGGTCAGATCTCCCTCCAGAAGACTCAAAACACTTTGTAAAGGCTGGTGACATCTAGTGGAAGCAATAGGAAGTGCCAAAATATTCCTAAACCCCTGTGTTTTTCAATGGGATAGGTTTAAAATCAATACAACACATCAGGTATCCACTTCCTGTCAGAAAATGTCTCAGGGTTTTGCCTGCCAAATGAGTTCTGTTATACTCACAGACACCATTCAAACAGTTTTGGAAACTTTAGAGTGTTTTCTATCCATATATAATAAGTATATGCATATTCTAGTTACTGGGTAGGATTAGTAACCAGATTAAATCGGGTACATTTTTTTTATCCAGACGTGCAAATGCTGCCCCCTAGACCCAACAGGTTAAACTAGGTCGTTTTTGTAGTAAATTCAATTTAGCTTTGTTTGTCAAATTTGTCTGGGGGTGCATAAAAATCGCAGAAAAGCTCCATTGTCTATTGAAACGGTGTCAAATGATAGCTCTAGTCACACTGGAACAGACCATGTGTGCTACATTAGTGAGAATGTCCTATTTAACTAGCTTTTAGCCCTCTAAACTGGGTCGTTTTTGTAGTAAATTCAATTTAGCTTTGTTTGTCAAATTTGTCTGGGGGTGCATAAAAATCGCAGAAAAGCTCCATTGTCTATTGAAACGGTGTCAAATGATAGCTCTAGTCACACTGGAACAGACCATGTGTGCTACATTACTGAGAATGTCCTATTTAACTAGCTTTTAGCCCTCTAAACTGGGTCGTTTATGTAGTAAATTCAATTTAGCTTTTTTTGTCAAATTTGTCTGGGGGTGCATAAAAAGCTCCATTGTCTATTGAAACGGTGTCAAATGATTGCTCTAGTCACACTGGAACAGACCATGTGTGCTACATTACTGAGAATGTCCTATTTAACTAGCTTTTAGCCCTCTAAACTGTGTCGTTTTTGTAGTAAATTCAATTTAGCTTTGTCAAATTTGTCTGGGGGTGCATAAAAATCGCAGAAAAGCTCCATTGTCTATTGAAACGGTGTCAAATGATAGCTCTAGTCAAACTGGAACAGACCATGTGTGCTACATTACTGAGAATGTCCAATTTAACTAGCTTTTAGCCCTCTAAACTGGGTCGTTTTTGTAGTAAATTCAATTTAGCTTTGTTTGTCAAATTTGTCTGGGGTGCATAAAAATCGCAGAAAAGCTCCATTGTCTATTGAAACGGTGTCAAATGATATCTCTAGTCACACTGGAACAGACCATGTGTGCTACATTACTGAGAATGTCCTATTTAACTAGCTTTTAGCCCTCTAAACTGGGTCGTTTATGTAGTAAATTCAATTTAGCTTTGTTTTTTCAAATTTGTCTGGGGGTGCATAAAAAGCTCCATTGTCTCTTGAAACGGTGTCAAATGATTGCTCTAGTCACACTGGAACAGACCATGTGTGCTACATTAGTGAGAATGTCCTATTTAACTAGCTTTTAGCCCTCTAAACTGGGTCGTTTTTGTAGTAAATTCAATTTAGCTTTGTTTGTCAAATTTGTCTGGGGGTGCATAAAAATCGCAGAAAAGCTCCATTGTCTATTGAAACGGTGTCAAATGATAGCTCTAGTCACACTGGAACAGACCATGTGTGCTACATTACTGAGAATGTCCTATTTAACTAGCTTTTAGCCCTCTAAACTGGGTCGTTTATGTAGTAAATTCAATTTAGCTTTTTTTGTCAAATTTGTCTGGGGGTGCATAAAAAGCTCCATTGTCTATTGAAACGGTGTCAAATGATTGCTCTAGTCACACTGGAACAGACCATGTGTGCTACATTACTGAGAATGTCCTATTTAACTAGCTTTTAGCCCTCTAAACTGGGTCGTTTTTGTAGTAAATTCAATTTAGCTTTGTTTGTCAAATTTGTCTGGGGGTGCATAAAAAAATGCAGAAAAGCTCCATTGTCTTTTGAAACGGTGTCAAATGATAGCGCTAGTCACACTGGAACAGACCATGTGTGCTACATTAGTGAGAATGTCCTATTTAACTAGCTTTTAGCCCTCTAAACTGGGTCGTTTTTGTATCAAATTCAATTTAGCTTTGTTTGTCAAATTTGTCTGAGGGTGCATAAAAATCGCAGAAAAGCTCCATTGTCTATTGAAACGGTGTCAAATGATAGCTCTAGTCACACTGGAACAGACCATGTGTGCTACATTACTGAGAATGTCCTATTTAACTAGCTTTTAGCCCTCTAAACTGGGTCGTTTTTGTAGTAAATTCAATTTAGCTTTGTCAAATTTGTCTGGGGGTGCATAAAAATCGCAGAAAAGCTCCATTGTCTATTGAAACAGTGTCAAATGATAGCTCTAGTCAAACTGGAACAGACCATGTGTGCTACATTACTGAGAATGTCCAATTTAACTAGCTTTTAGCCCTCTAAACTGGGTCGTTTTTGTAGTAAATTCAATTTAGCATTGTTTGTCAAATTTGTCTGGGGGTGCAGAAAAAATGCAGAAAAGCTCCATTGTCTATTGAAACGGTGTCAAATGATAGCTCTAGTCACACTGGAACAGACCATGTGTGCTACATTAGTGAGAATGTCCTATTTAACTAGCTTTTAGCCCTCTAAACTGGGTCGTTTTTGTAGTAAATTCAATTTAGCTTTGTTTGTCAAATTTGTCTGGGGGTGCATAAAAATCGCAGAAAAGCTCCATTGTCTATTGAAACGGTGTCAAATGATAGCTCTAGTCACACTGGAACAGACCATGTGTGCTACATTACTGAGAATGTCCTATTTAACTAGCTTTTAGCCCTCTAAACTGGGTCGTTTATGTAGTAAATTCAATTTAGCTTTGTTTGTCAAATTTGTCTGGGGGTGCATAAAAAGCTCCATTGTCTATTGAAACGGTGTCAAATGATTGCTCTAGTCACATTGGAACAGACCATGTGTGCTACATTACTGAGAATGTCCTATTTAACTAGCTTTTAGCCCTCTAAACTGGGTCGTTTTTGTAGTAAATTCAATTTAGCTTTGTTTGTCAAATTTGTCTGGGGGTGCATAAAAAAATGCAGAAAAGCTCCATTGTCTATTGAAACGGTGTCAAATGATAGCTCTAGTCACACTGGAACAGACCATGTGTGCTACATTAGTGAGAATGTCCTATTTAACTAGCTTTTAGCCCTCTAAACTGGGTCGTTTTTGTGTCAAATTCAATTTAGCTTTGTTTGTCAAATTTGTCTGAGGGTGCATAAAAATCGCAGAAAAGCTCCATTGTCTATTGAAACGGTGTCAAATGATAGCTCTAGTCACACTGGAACAGACCATGTGTGCTACATTACTGAGAATGTCCTATTTAACTAGCTTTTAGCCCTCTAAACTGTGTCGTTTTTGTAGTAAATTCAATTTAGCTTTGTCAAATTTGTCTGGGGGTGCATAAAAATCGCAGAAAAGCTCCATTGTCTATTGAAACGGTGTCAAATGATAGCTCTAGTCAAACTGGAACAGACCATGTGTGCTACATTACTGAGAATGTCCAATTTAACTAGCTTTTAGCCCTCTAAACTGGGTCGTTTTTGTAGTAAATTCAATTTAGCTTTGTTTGTCAAATTTGTCTGGGGTGCATAAAAATCGCAGAAAAGCTCCATTGTCTATTGAAACGGTGTCAAATGATAGCTCTAGTCACACTGGAACAGACCATGTGTGCTACATTACTGAGAATGTCCTATTTAACTAGCTTTTAGCCCTCTAAACTGGGTCGTTTTTGTATCAAATTCAATTTAGCTTTGTTTGTCAAATTTGTCTGGGGGTGCATAAAAATCGCAGAAAAGCTCCATTGTCTATTGAAACGGTGTCAAATGATATCTCTAGTCACACTGGAACAGACCATGTGTGCTACATTACTGAGAATGTCCTATTTAACTAGCTTTTAGCCCTCTAAACTAGGTCGTTTTTGTAGTAAATTCAATTTAGCTTTGTTTGTCAAATTTGTCTGGGGGTGCATAAAAATCGCAGAAAAGCTCCATTGTCACGGTGTCAAATGATAGCTCTAGTCACACTGGAACAGACCATGTGTGCTACATTAGTGAGAATGTCCTATTTAACTAGCTTTTAGCCCTCTAAACTGGGTCGTTTTTGTAGTAAATTCAATTTAGCTTTGTTTGTCAAATTTGTCTGGGGGTGCATAAAAATCGCAGAAAAGCTCCATTGTCTATTGAAACGGTGTCAAATGATTGCTCTAGTCACACTGGAACAGACCATGTGTGCTACATTACTGAGAATGTCCTATTTAACTAGCTTTTAGCCCTCTAAACTGGGTCGTTTTTGTAGTAAATTCAATTTAGCTTTGTTTGTCAAATTTGTCTGGGGGTGCATAAAAATCGCAGAAAAGCTCCATTGTCTATTGAAACGGTGTCAAATGATATCTCTAGTCACACTGGAACAGACCATGTGTGCTACATTACTGAGAATGTCCTATTTAACTAGCTTTTAGCCCTCTAAACTAGGTCGTTTTTGTAGTAAATTCAATTTAGCTTTGTTTGTCAAATTTGTCTGGGGGTGCATAAAAATCGCAGAAAAGCTCCATTGTCTATTGAAACGGTGTCAAATGATAGCTCTAGTCACACTGGAACAGACCATGTGTGCTACATTAGTGAGAATGTCCTATTTAACTAGCTTTTAGCCCTCTAAACTGGGTCGTTTTTGTAGTAAATTCAATTTAGCTTTGTTTGTCAAATTTGTCTGGGGGTGCATAAAAATCGCAGAAAAGCTCCATTGTCTATTGAAACGGTGTCAAATGATAGCTCTAGTCACACTGGAACAGACCATGTGTGCTACATTACTGAGAATGTGCTATTTAACTAGCTTTTAGCCCTCTAAACTGGGTCGTTTATGTAGTAAATTCAATTTAGCTTTGTTTGTCAAATTTGTCTGGGGTGCATAAAAATCGCAGAAAAGCTCCATTGTCTATTGAAACGGTGTCAAATGATAGCTCTAGTCACACTGGAACAGACCATGTGTGCTACATTACTGAGAATGTCCTATTTAACTAGCTTTTAGCCCTCTAAACTGGGTCGTTTTTGTATCAAATTCAATTTAGCTTTGTTTGTCAAATTTGTCTGGGGGTGCATAAAAATCGCAGAAAAGCTCCATTGTCTATTGAAACGGTGTCAAATGATATCTCTAGTCACACTGGAACAGACCATGTGTGCTACATTACTGAGAATGTCCTATTTAACTAGCTTTTAGCCCTCTAAACTAGGTCGTTTTTGTAGTAAATTCAATTTAGCTTTGTTTGTCAAATTTGTCTGGGGGTGCATAAAAATCGCAGAAAAGCTCCATTGTCTATTGAAACGGTGTCAAATGATAGCTCTAGTCACACTGGAACAGACCATGTGTGCTACATTAGTGAGAATGTCCTATTTAACTAGCTTTTAGCCCTCTAAACTGGGTCGTTTATGTAGTAAATTCCATTTAGCTTTGTTTTTTCAAATTTGTCTGGGGGTGCATAAAAAGCTCCATTGTCTCTTGAAACGGTGTCAAATGATTGCTCTAGTCACACTGGAACAGACCATGTGTGCTACATTAGTGAGAATGTCCTATTTAACTAGCTTTTAGCCCTCTAAACTGGGTCGTTTTTGTAGTAAATTCAATTTAGCTTTGTTTGTCAAATTTGTCTGGGGTGCATAAAAATCGCAGAAAAGCTCCATTGTCTATTGAAACGGTGTCAAATGATAGCTCTAGTCACACTGGAACAGACCATGTGTGCTACATTACTGAGAATGTCCTATTTAACTAGCTTTTAGCCCTCTAAACTGGGTCGTTTATGTAGTAAATTCAATTTAGCTTTTTTTGTCAAATTTGTCTGGGGGTGCATAAAAAGCTCCATTGTCTATTGAAACGGTGTCAAATGATTGCTCTAGTCACACTGGAACAGACCATGTGTGCTACATTACTGAGAATGTCCTATTTAACTAGCTTTTAGCCCTCTAAACTGGGTCGTTTTTGTAGTAAATTCAATTTAGCTTTGTTTGTCAAATTTGTCTGGGGGTGCATAAAAAATGCAGAAAAGCTCCATTGTCTATTGAAACGGTGTCAAATGATAGCTCTAGTCACACTGGAACAGACCATGTGTGCTACATTAGTGAGAATGTCCTATTTAACTAGCTTTTAGCCCTCTAAACTGGGTCGTTTTTGTGTCAAATTCAATTTAGCTTTGTTTGTCAAATTTGTCTGAGGGTGCATAAAAATCGCAGAAAAGCTCCATTGTCTATTGAAACGGTGTCAAATGATAGCTCTAGTCACACTGGAACAGACCATGTGTGCTACATTACTGAGAATGTCCTATTTAACTAGCTTTTAGCCCTCTAAACTGTGTCGTTTTTGTAGTAAATTCAATTTAGCTTTGTCAAATTTGTCTGGGGGTGCATAAAAATCGCAGAAAAGCTCCATTGTCTATTGAAACGGTGTCAAATGATAGCTCTAGTCAAACTGGAACAGACCATGTGTGCTACATTACTGAGAATGTCCAATTTAACTAGCTTTTAGCCCTCTAAACTGGGTCGTTTTTGTAGTAAATTCAATTTAGCTTTGTTTGTCAAATTTGTCTGGGGTGCATAAAAATCGCAGAAAAGCTCCATTGTCTATTGAAACGGTGTCAAATGATAGCTCTAGTCACACTGGAACAGACCATGTGTGCTACATTACTGAGAATGTCCTATTTAACTAGCTTTTAGCCCTCTAAACTGGGTCGTTTTTGTATCAAATTCAATTTAGCTTTGTTTGTCAAATTTGTCTGGGGGTGCATAAAAATCGCAGAAAAGCTCCATTGTCTATTGAAACGGTGTCAAATGATATCTCTAGTCAGACTGGAACAGACCATGTGTGCTACATTACTGAGAATGTCCTATTTAACTAGCTTTTAGCCCTCTAGACTAGGTCGTTTTTGTAGTAAATTCAATTTAGCTTTGTTTGTCAAATTTGTCTGGGGGTGCATAAAAATCGCAGAAAAGCTCCATTGTCTATTGAAACGGTGTCAAATGATAGCTCTAGTCACACTGGAACAGACCATGTGTGCTACATTAGTGAGAATGTCCTATTTAACTAGCTTTTAGCCCTCTAAACTGGGTCGTTTATGTAGTAAATTCCATTTAGCTTTGTTTTTTCAAATTTGTCTGGGGGTGCATAAAAAGCTCCATTGTCTATTGAAACGGTGTCAAATGATTGCTCTAGTCACACTGGAACAGACCATGTGTGCTACATTACTGAGAATGTCCTATTTAACTAGCTTTTAGCCCTCTAAACTGAATCGTTTTTGTAGTAAATTCAATTTAGCTTTGTCAAATTTGTCTGGGGGTGCATAAAAATCGCAGAAAAGCTCCATTGTCTATTGAAACAGTGTCAAATGATAGCTCTAGTCAAACTGGAACAGACCATGTGTGCTACATTACTGAGAATGTCCAATTTAACTAGCTTTTAGCCCTCTAAACTGGGTCGTTTATGTAGTAAATTCAATTTAGCTTTGTTTTTTCAAATTTGTCTGGGGGTGCATAAAAAGCTCCATTGTCTATTGAAACGGTGTCAAATGATTGCTCTAGTCACACTGGAACAGACCATGTGTGCTACATTACTGAGAATGTCCTATTTAACTAGCTTTTAGCCCTCTAAACTGGGTCGTTTTTGTAGTAAATTCAATTTAGCTTTGTTTGTCAAATTTGTCTGGGGGTGCATAAAAATCTCAGAAAAGCTCCATTGTCTATTGAAACGGTGTCAAATGATTGCTCTAGTCACACTGGAACAGACCATGTGTGCTACATTACTGAGAATGTCCTATTTAACTAGCTTTTAGCCCTCTAAACTGGGTCGTTTTTGTAGTAAATTCAATTTAGCTTTGTTTGTCAAATTTGTCTGGGGGTGCATAAAAAATGCAGAAAAGCTCCATTGTCTATTGAAACGGTGTCAAATGATAGCTCTAGTCACACTGGAACAGACCATGTGTGCTACATTAGTGAGAATGTCCTATTTAACTAGCTTTTAGCCCTCTAAACTGGGTCGTTTTTGTGTCAAATTCAATTTAGCTTTGTTTGTCAAATTTGTCTGAGGGTGCATAAAAATCGCAGAAAAGCTCCATTGTCTATTGAAACGGTGTCAAATGATAGCTCTAGTCACACTGGAACAGACCATGTGTGCTACATTACTGAGAATGTCCTATTTAACTAGCTTTTAGCCCTCTAAACTGTGTCGTTTTTGTAGTAAATTCAATTTAGCTTTGTCAAATTTGTCTGGGGGTGCATAAAAATCGCAGAAAAGCTCCATTGTCTATTGAAACGGTGTCAAATGATAGCTCTAGTCAAACTGGAACAGACCATGTGTGCTACATTACTGAGAATGTCCAATTTAACTAGCTTTTAGCCCTCTAAACTGGGTCGTTTTTGTAGTAAATTCAATTTAGCTTTGTTTGTCAAATTTGTCTGGGGTGCATAAAAATCGCAGAAAAGCTCCATTGTCTATTGAAACGGTGTCAAATGATATCTCTAGTCAGACTGGAACAGACCATGTGTGCTACATTACTGAGAATGTCCTATTTAACTAGCTTTTAGCCCTCTAAACTAGGTCGTTTTTGTAGTAAATTCAATTTAGCTTTGTTTGTCAAATTTGTCTGGGGGTGCATAAAAATCGCAGAAAAGCTCCATTGTCTATTGAAACGGTGTCAAATGATAGCTCTAGTCACACTGGAACAGACCATGTGTGCTACATTAGTGAGAATGTCCTATTTAACTAGCTTTTAGCCCTCTAAACTGGGTCGTTTATGTAGTAAATTCCATTTAGCTTTGTTTTTTCAAATTTGTCTGGGGGTGCATAAAAAGCTCCATTGTCTATTGAAACGGTGTCAAATGATTGCTCTAGTCACACTGGAACAGACCATGTGTGCTACATTACTGAGAATGTCCTATTTAACTAGCTTTTAGCCCTCTAAACTGGGTCGTTTTTGTAGTAAATTCAATTTAGCTTTGTTTGTCAAATTTGTCTGGGGGTGCATAAAAATCGCAGAAAAGCTCCATTGTCTATTGAAACGGTGTCAAATGATTGCTCTAGTCACACTGGAACAGACCATGTGTGCTACATTACTGAGAATGTCCTATTTAACTAGCTTTTAGCCCTCTAAACTGGGTCGTTTTTGTAGTAAATTCAATTTAGCTTTGTTTGTCAAATTTGTCTGGGGGTGCATAAAAAATGCAGAAAAGCTCCATTGTCTATTGAAACGGTGTCAAATGATAGCTCTAGTCACACTGGAACAGACCATGTGTGCTACATTAGTGAGAATGTCCTATTTAACTAGCTTTTAGCCCTCTAAACTGGGTCGTTTTTGTAGTAAATAAAATTTAGCTTTGTTTGTCAAATTTGTCTGGGGGTGCATAAAAATCGCAGAAAAGCTCCATTGTCTATTGAAACGGTGTCAAATGGTAGCTCTAGTCACACTGGAACAGACCATGTGTGCTACATTACTGAGAATGTCCAATTTAACTAGCTTTTAGCCCTCTAAACTGGGTCGTTTTTGTAGTAAATTCAATTTAGCTTTGTTTGTCAAATTTGTCTGGGGGTGCATAAAAATCGCAGAAAAGCTCCATTGTCTATTGAAACGGTGTCAAATGATTGCTCTAGTCACACTGGAACAGACCATGTGTGCTACATTACTGAGAATGTCCTATTTAACTAGCTTTGAGCCCTCTAAACTGGGTCGTTTTTGTAGTAAATTCAATTTAGCTTTGTTTGTCAAATTTGTCTGGGGGTGCATAAAAAATGCAGAAAAGCTCCATTGTCTATTGAAACGGTGTCAAATGATAGCTCTAGTCACACTGGAACAGACCATGTGTGCTACATTAGTGAGAATGTCCTATTTAACTAGCTTTTAGCCCTCTAAACTGGGTCGTTTTTGTGTCAAATTCAATTTAGCTTTGTTTGTCAAATTTGTCTGAGGGTGCATAAAAATCGCAGAAAAGCTCCATTGTCTATTGAAACGGTGTCAAATGATAGCTCTAGTCACACTGGAACAGACCATGTGTGCTACATTACTGAGAATGTCCTATTTAACTAGCTTTTAGCCCTCTAAACTGTGTCGTTTTTGTAGTAAATTCAATTTAGCTTTGTCAAATTTGTCTGGGGGTGCATAAAAATCGCAGAAAAGCTCCATTGTCTATTGAAACGGTGTCAAATGATAGCTCTAGTCAAACTGGAACAGACCATGTGTGCTACATTACTGAGAATGTCCAATTTAACTAGCTTTTAGCCCTCTAAACTGGGTCGTTTTTGTAGTAAATTCAATTTAGCTTTGTTTGTCAAATTTGTCTGGGGTGCATAAAAATCGCAGAAAAGCTCCATTGTCTATTGAAACGGTGTCAAATGATATCTCTAGTCAGACTGGAACAGACCATGTGTGCTACATTACTGAGAATGTCCTATTTAACTAGCTTTTAGCCCTCTAAACTAGGTCGTTTTTGTAGTAAATTCAATTTAGCTTTGTTTGTCAAATTTGTCTGGGGGTGCATAAAAATCGCAGAAAAGCTCCATTGTCTATTGAAACGGTGTCAAATGATAGCTCTAGTCACACTGGAACAGACCATGTGTGCTACATTAGTGAGAATGTCCTATTTAACTAGCTTTTAGCCCTCTAAACTGGGTCGTTTATGTAGTAAATTCCATTTAGCTTTGTTTTTTCAAATTTGTCTGGGGGTGCATAAAAAGCTCCATTGTCTATTGAAACGGTGTCAAATGATTGCTCTAGTCACACTGGAACAGACCATGTGTGCTACATTACTGAGAATGTCCTATTTAACTAGCTTTTAGCCCTCTAAACTGGGTCGTTTTTGTAGTAAATTCAATTTAGCTTTGTTTGTCAAATTTGTCTGGGGGTGCATAAAAAATGCAGAAAAGCTCCATTGTCTATTGAAACGGTGTCAAATGATAGCGCTAGTCACACTGGAACAGACCATGTGTGCTACATTAGTGAGAATGTCCTATTTAACTAGCTTTTAGCCCTCTAAACTGGGTCGTTTTTGTATCAAATTCAATTTAGCTTTGTTTGTCAAATTTGTCTGAGGGTGCATAAAAATCGCAGAAAAGCTCCATTGTCTATTGAAACGGTGTCAAATGATAGCTCTAGTCACACTGGAACAGACCATGTGTGCTACATTACTGAGAATGTCCTATTTAACTAGCTTTTAGCCCTCTAAACTGGGTCGTTTTTGTAGTAAATTCAATTTAGCTTTGTCAAATTTGTCTGGGGGTGCATAAAAATCGCAGAAAAGCTCCATTGTCTATTGAAACAGTGTCAAATGATAGCTCTAGTCAAACTGGAACAGACCATGTGTGCTACATTACTGAGAATGTCCAATTTAACTAGCTTTTAGCCCTCTAAACTGGGTCGTTTTTGTAGTAAATTCAATTTAGCTTTGTTTGTCAAATTTGTCTGGGGGTGCATAAAAATCTCAGAAAAGCTCCATTGTCTATTGAAACGGTGTCAAATGATTGCTCTAGTCACACTGGAACAGACCATGTGTGCTACATTACTGAGAATGTCCTATTTAACTAGCTTTTACCCCTCTAAACTGGGTCGTTTTTGTAGTAAATTCAATTTAGCTTTGTTTGTCAAATTTGTCTGGGGGTGCATAAAAAATGCAGAAAAGCTCCATTGTCTATTGAAACGGTGTCAAATGATAGCTCTAGTCACACTGGAACAGACCATGTGTGCTACATTAGTGAGAATGTCCTATTTAACTAGCTTTTAGCCCTCTAAACTGGGTCGTTTTTGTGTCAAATTCAATTTAGCTTTGTTTGTCAAATTTGTCTGAGGGTGCATAAAAATCGCAGAAAAGCTCCATTGTCTATTGAAACGGTGTCAAATGATAGCTCTAGTCACACTGGAACAGACCATGTGTGCTACATTACTGAGAATGTCCTATTTAACTAGCTTTTAGCCCTCTAAACTGTGTCGTTTTTGTAGTAAATTCAATTTAGCTTTGTCAAATTTGTCTGGGGGTGCATAAAAATCGCAGAAAAGCTCCATTGTCTATTGAAACGGTGTCAAATGATAGCTCTAGTCAAACTGGAACAGACCATGTGTGCTACATTACTGAGAATGTCCAATTTAACTAGCTTTTAGCCCTCTAAACTGGGTCGTTTTTGTAGTAAATTCAATTTAGCTTTGTTTGTCAAATTTGTCTGGGGTGCATAAAAATCGCAGAAAAGCTCCATTGTCTATTGAAACGGTGTCAAATGATATCTCTAGTCAGACTGGAACAGACCATGTGTGCTACATTACTGAGAATGTCCTATTTAACTAGCTTTTAGCCCTCTAAACTAGGTCGTTTTTGTAGTAAATTCAATTTAGCTTTGTTTGTCAAATTTGTCTGGGGGTGCATAAAAATCGCAGAAAAGCTCCATTGTCTATTGAAACGGTGTCAAATGATAGCTCTAGTCACACTGGAACAGACCATGTGTGCTACATTAGTGAGAATGTCCTATTTAACTAGCTTTTAGCCCTCTAAACTGGGTCGTTTATGTAGTAAATTCCATTTAGCTTTGTTTTTTCAAATTTGTCTGGGGGTGCATAAAAAGCTCCATTGTCTATTGAAACGGTGTCAAATGATTGCTCTAGTCACACTGGAACAGACCATGTGTGCTACATTACTGAGAATGTCCTATTTAACTAGCTTTTAGCCCTCTAAACTGGGTCGTTTTTGTAGTAAATTCAATTTAGCTTTGTTTGTCAAATTTGTCTGGGGGTGCATAAAAAATGCAGAAAAGCTCCATTGTCTATTGAAACGGTGTCAAATGATAGCGCTAGTCACACTGGAACAGACCATGTGTGCTACATTAGTGAGAATGTCCTATTTAACTAGCTTTTAGCCCTCTAAACTGGGTCGTTTTTGTATCAAATTCAATTTAGCTTTGTTTGTCAAATTTGTCTGAGGGTGCATAAAAATCGCAGAAAAGCTCCATTGTCTATTGAAACGGTGTCAAATGATAGCTCTAGTCACACTGGAACAGACCATGTGTGCTACATTACTGAGAATGTCCTATTTAACTAGCTTTTAGCCCTCTAAACTGGGTCGTTTTTGTAGTAAATTCAATTTAGCTTTGTCAAATTTGTCTGGGGGTGCATAAAAATCGCAGAAAAGCTCCATTGTCTATTGAAACAGTGTCAAATGATAGCTCTAGTCAAACTGGAACAGACCATGTGTGCTACATTACTGAGAATGTCCAATTTAACTAGCTTTTAGCCCTCTAAACTGGGTCGTTTTTGTAGTAAATTCAATTTAGCTTTGTTTGTCAAATTTGTCTGGGGGTGCAGAAAAAATGCAGAAAAGCTCCATTGTCTATTGAAACGGTGTCAAATGATTGCTCTAGTCACACTGGAACAGACCATGTGTGCTACATTAGTGAGAATGTCCTATTTAACTAGCTTTTAGCCCTCTAAACTGGGTCGTTTTTGTAGTAAATTCAATTTAGCTTTGTTTGTCAAATTTGTCTGGGGGTGCATAAAAATCGCAGAAAAGCTCCATTGTCTATTGAAACGGTGTCAAATGATTGCTCTAGTCACACTGGAACAGACCATGTGTGCTACATTACTGAGAATGTCCTATTTAACTAGCTTTTAGCCCTCTAAACTGGGTCGTTTTTGTAGTAAATTCAATTTAGCTTTGTTTGTCAAATTTGTCTGGGGGTGCATAAAAAATGCAGAAAAGCTCCATTGTCTATTGAAACGGTGTCAATGATAGCTCTAGTCACACTGGAACAGACCATGTGTGCTACATTAGTGAGAATGTCCTATTTAACTAGCTTTTAGCCCTCTAAACTGGGTCGTTTTTGTAGTAAATTCAATTTAGCTTTGTTTGTCAAATTTGTCTGGGGGTGCATAAAAATCGCAGAAAAGCTCCATTGTCTATTGAAACGGTGTCAAATGATAGCTCTAGTCACACTGGAACAGACCATGTGTGCTACATTACTGAGAATGTCCTATTTAACTAGCTTTTAGCCCTCTAAACTGGGTCGTTTATGTAGTAAATTCAATTTAGCTTTGTTTGTCAACTTTGTCTGGGGGTGCATAAAAAGCTCCATTGTCTATTGAAACGGTGTCAAATGATTGCTCTAGTCACACTGGAACAGACCATGTGTGCTACATTACTGAGAATGTCCTATTTAACTAGCTTTTAGCCCTCTAAACTGGGTCGTTTTTGTAGTAAATTCAATTTAGCTTTGTTTGTCAAATTTGTCTGGGGGTGCATAAAAAATGCAGAAAAGCTCCATTGTCTATTGAAACGGTGTCAAATGATAGCGCTAGTCACACTGGAACAGACCATGTGTGCTACATTAGTGAGAATGTCCTATTTAACTAGCTTTTAGCCCTCTAAACTGGGTCGTTTTTGTATCAAATTCAATTTAGCTTTGTTTGTCAAATTTGTCTGAGGGTGCATAAAAATCGCAGAAAAGCTCCATTGTCTATTGAAACGGTGTCAAATGATATCTCTAGTCACACTGGAACAGACCATGTGTGCTACATTACTGAGAATGTCCTATTTAACTAGCTTTTAGCCCTCTAAACTAGGTCGTTTTTGTAGTAAATTCAATTTAGCTTTGTTTGTCAAATTTGTCTGGGGGTGCATAAAAAAAAGCAGAAAAGCTCCATTGTCTATTGAAACGGTGTCAAATGATAGCTCTAGTCACACTGGAACAGACCATGTGTGCTACATTAGTGAGAATGTCCTATTTAACTAGCTTTTAGCCCTCTAAACTGGGTCGTTTATGTAGTAAATTCAATTTAGCTTTGTTTTTTCAAATTTGTCTGGGGGTGCATAAAAAGCTCCATTGTCTATTGAAACGGTGTCAAATGATTGCTCTAGTCACACTGGAACAGACCATGTGTGCTACATTAGTGAGAATGTCCTATTTAACTAGCTTTTAGCCCTCTAAACTGGGTCGTTTTTGTAGTAAATTCAATTTAGCTTTGTTTGTCAAATTTGTCTGGGGGTGCATAAAAATCGCAGAAAAGCTCCATTGTCTATTGAAACGGTGTCAAATGATAGCTCTAGTCACACTGGAACAGACCATGTGTGCTACATTACTGAGAATGTCCTATTTAACTAGCTTTTAGCCCTCTAAACTGGGTCGTTTATGTAGTAAATTCAATTTATCTTTGTTTGTCAAATTTGTCTGGGGGTGCATAAAAAATGCAGAAAAGCTCCATTGTCTATTGAAACGGTGTCAAATGATAGCGCTAGTCACACTGGAACAGACCATGTGTGCTACATTAGTGAGAATGTCCTATTTAACTAGCTTTTAGCCCTCTAAACTGGGTTGTTTTTGTATCAAATTCAATTTAGCTTTGTTTGTCAAAATTGTCTGAGGGTGCATAAAAATCGCAGAAAAGCTCCATTGTCTATTGAAACGGTGTCAAATGATAGCTCTAGTCACACTGGAACAGACCATGTGTGCTACATTACTGAGAATGTCCTATTTAACTAGCTTTTAGCCCTCTAAACTGGGTCGTTTTTGTATTAAATTCAATTTAGCTTTGTTTGTCAAATTTGTCTGGGGGTGCATAAAAATCGCAGAAAAGCTCCATTGTCTATTGAAACGGTGTCAAATGGTAGCTCTAGTCACACTGGAACAGACCATGTGTGCTACATTACTGAGAATGTCCAATTTAACTAGCTTTTAGCCCTCTAAACTGGGTCGTTTTTGTAGTAAATTCAATTTAGCTTTGTTTGTCAAATTTGTCTGGGGGTGCATAAAAATTGCAGAAAAGCTCCATTGTCTATTGAAACGGTGTCAAATGATTGCTCTAGTCACACTGGAACAGACCATGTGTGCTACATTACTGAGAATATCCTATTTAACTAGCTTTTAGCCCTCTAAACTGGGTCGTTTTTGTAGTAAATTCAATTTAGCTTTGTTTGTCAAATTTGTCTGGGGGTGCAGAAAAATCGCAGAAAAGCTCCATTGTCTATTGAAACGGTGTCAAATGATAGCTCTAGTCACACTGGAACAGACCATGTGTGCTACATTACTGAGAATGTCCTATTTAACTAGCTTTTAGCCCTCTAAACTGGGTCGTTTATGTAGTAAATTCAATTTAGCTTTGTTTGTCAAATTTGTCTGGGGGTGCATAAAAAGCTCCATTGTCTATTGAAACGGTGTCAAATGATTGCTCTAGTCACACTGGAACAGACCATGTGTGCTACATTACTGAGAATGTCCTATTTAACTAGCTTTTAGCCCTCTAAACTGGGTCGTTTTTGTAGTAAATTCAATTTAGCTTTGTTTGTCAAATTTGTCTGGGGGTGCATAAAAATCGCAGAAAAGCTCCATTGTCTATTGAAACGGTGTCAAATGATTGCTCTAGTCACACTGGAACAGACCATGTGTGCTACATTACTGAGAATGTCCTATTTAACTAGCTTTTAGCCCTCTAAACTGGGTCGTTTTTGTAGTAAATTCAATTTAGCTTTGTTTGTCAAATTTGTCTGGGGGTGCATAAAAAATGCAGAAAAGCTCCATTGTCTATTGAAACGGTGTCAAATGATAGCTCTAGTCACACTGGAACAGACCATGTGTGCTACATTAGTGAGAATGTCCTATTTAACTAGCTTTTAGCCCTCTAAACTGGGTCGTTTTTGTAGTAAATTCAATTTAGCTTTGTTTGTCAAATTTGTCTGGGGGTGCAGAAAAATCGCAGAAAAGCTCCATTGTCTATTGAAACGGTGTCAAATGATAGCTCTAGTCACACTGGAACAGACCATGTGTGCTACATTACTGAGAATGTCCTATTTAACTAGCTTTTAGCCCTCTAAACTGGGTCGTTTATGTAGTAAATTCAATTTAGCTTTGTTTGTCAAATTTGTCTGGGGGTGCATAAAAAGCTCCATTGTCTATTGAAACGGTGTCAAATGATTGCTCTAGTCACACTGGAACAGACCATGTGTGCTACATTACTGAGAATGTCCTATTTAACTAGCTTTTAGCCCTCTAAACTGGGTCGTTTTTGTAGTAAATTCAATTTATCTTTGTTTGTCAAATTTGTCTGGGGGTGCATAAAAAATGCAGAAAAGCTCCATTGTCTATTGAAACGGTGTCAAATGATAGCGCTAGTCACACTGGAACAGACCATGTGTGCTACATTAGTGAGAATGTCCTATTTAACTAGCTTTTAGCCCTCTAAACTGGGTCGTTTTTGTATCAAATTCAATTTAGCTTTGTTTGTCAAATTTGTCTGAGGGTGCATAAAAATCGCAGAAAAGCTCCATTGTCTATTGAAACGGTGTCAAATGATAGCTCTAGTCACACTGGAACAGACCATGTGTGCTACATTACTGAGAATGTCCTATTTAACTAGCTTTTAGCCCTCTAAACTGGGTCGTTTTTGTAGTAAATTCAATTTAGCTTTGTTTGTCAAATTTGTCTGGGGGTGCATAAAAATCGCAGAAAAGCTCCATTGTCTATTGAAACGGTGTCAAATGATTGCTCTAGTCACACTGGAACAGACCATGTGTGCTACATTACTGAGAATGTCCTATTTAACTAGCTTTTAGCCCTCTAAACTGGGTCGTTTTTGTAGTAAATTCAATTTAGCTTTGTTTGTCAAATTTGTCTGGGGGTGCATAAAAAATGCAGAAAAGCTCCATTGTCTATTGAAACGGTGTCAAATGATAGCTCTAGTCACACTGGAACAGACCATGTGTGCTACATTAGTGAGAATGTCCTATTTAACTAGCTTTTAGCCCTCTAAACTGGGTCGTTTTTGTAGTAAATAAAATTTAGCTTTGTTTGTCAAATTTGTCTGGGGGTGCATAAAAATCGCAGAAAAGCTCCATTGTCTATTGAAACGGTGTCAAATGGTAGCTCTAGTCACACTGGAACAGACCATGTGTGCTACATTACTGAGAATGTCCAATTTAACTAGCTTTTAGCCCTCTAAACTGGGTCGTTTTTGTAGTAAATTCAATTTAGCTTTGTTTGTCAAATTTGTCTGGGGGTGCATAAAAATCGCAGAAAAGCTCCATTGTCTATTGAAACGGTGTCAAATGATTGCTCTAGTCACACTGGAACAGACCATGTGTGCTACATTACTGAGAATGTCCTATTTAACTAGCTTTGAGCCCTCTAAACTGGGTCGTTTTTGTAGTAAATTCAATTTAGCTTTGTTTGTCAAATTTGTCTGGGGGTGCATAAAAAATGCAGAAAAGCTCCATTGTCTATTGAAACGGTGTCAAATGGTAGCTCTAGTCACACTGGAACAGACCATGTGTGCTACATTACTGAGAATGTCCAATTTAACTAGCTTTTAGCCCTCTAAACTGGGTCGTTTTTGTAGTAAATTCAATTTAGCTTTGTTTGTCAAATTTGTCTGGGGGTGCATAAAAAATGCAGAAAAGCTCCATTGTCTATTGAAACGGTGTCAAATGATAGCTCTAGTCACACTGGAACAGACCATGTGTGCTACATTAGTGAGAATGTCCTATTTAACTAGCTTTTAGCCCTCTAAACTGGGTCGTTTTTGTAGTAAATTCAATTTAGCTTTGTTTGTCAAATTTGTCTGGGGGTGCATAAAAATCTCAGAAAAGCTCCATTGTCTATTGAAACGGTGTCAAATGATTGCTCTAGTCACACTGGAACAGACCATGTGTGCTACATTACTGAGAATGTCCTATTTAACTAGCTTTTAGCCCTCTAAACTGGGTCGTTTTTGTAGTAAATTCAATTTAGCTTTGTTTGTCAAATTTGTCTGGGGGTGCATAAAAAATGCAGAAAAGCTCCATTGTCTATTGAAACGGTGTCAAATGATAGCTCTAGTCACACTGGAACAGACCATGTGTGCTACATTAGTGAGAATGTCCTATTTAACTAGCTTTTAGCCCTCTAAACTGGGTCGTTTATGTAGTAAATTCAATTTAGCTTTGTTTTTTCAAATTTGTCTGGGGGTGCATAAAAAGCTCCATTGTCTATTGAAACGGTGTCAAATGATTGCTCTAGTCACACTGGAACAGACCATGTGTGCTACATTACTGAGAATGTCCTATTTAACTAGCTTTTAGCCCTCTAAACTGGGTCGTTTATGTAGTAAATTCAATTTAGCTTTGTTTGTCAAATTTGTCTGGGGGTGCATAAAAAGCTCCATTGTCTATTGAAACGGTGTCAAATGATTGCTCTAGTCACACTGGAACAGACCATGTGTGCTACATTACTGAGAATGTCCTATTTAACTAGCTTTTAGCCCTCAAACTGGGTCGTTTTTGTAGTAAATTCAATTTATCTTTGTTTGTCAAATTTGTCTGGGGGTGCATAAAAAATGCAGAAAAGCTCCATTGTCTATTGAAACGGTGTCAAATGATAGCGCTAGTCACACTGGAACAGACCATGTGTGCTACATTAGTGAGAATGTCCTATTTAACTAGCTTTTAGCCCTCTAAACTGGGTCGTTTTTGTATCAAATTCAATTTAGCTTTGTTTGTCAAATTTGTCTGAGGGTGCATAAAAATCGCAGAAAAGCTCCATTGTCTATTGAAACGGTGTCAAATTATAGCTCTAGTCACACTGGAACAGACCATGTGTGCTACATTACTGAGAATGTCCTATTTAACTAGCTTTTAGCCCTCTAAACTGGGTCGTTTTTGTAGTAAATTCAATTTAGCTTTGTTTGTCAAATTTGTCTGGGGGTGCATAAAAATCGCAGAAAAGCTCCATTGTCTATTGAAACGGTGTCAAATGATTGCTCTAGTCACACTGGAACAGACCATGTGTGCTACATTACTGAGAATGTCCTATTTAACTAGCTTTTAGCCCTCTAAACTGGGTCGTTTTTGTATCAAATTCAATTTAGCTTTGTTTGTCAAATTTGTCTGGGGGTGCATAAAAAATGCAGAAAAGCTCCATTGTCTATTGAAACGGTGTCAAATGATAGCTCTAGTCACACTGGAACAGACCATGTGTGCTACATTAGTGAGAATGTCCTATTTAACTAGCTTTTAGCCCTCTAAACTGGGTCGTTTTTGTAGTAAATTCAATTTAGCTTTGTTTGTCAAATTTGTCTGGGGGTGCAGAAAAATCGCAGAAAAGCTCCATTGTCTATTGAAACGGTGTCAAATGATAGCTCTAGTCACACTGGAACAGACCATGTGTGCTACATTAGTGAGAATGTCCTATTTAACTAGCTTTTAGCCCTCTAAACTGGGTCGTTTTTGTATCAAATTCAATTTAGCTTTGTTTGTCAAATTTGTCTGAGGGTGCATAAAAATCGCAGAAAAGCTCCATTGTCTATTGAAACGGTGTCAAATGATATCTCTAGTCACACTGGAACAGACCATGTGTGCTACATTACTGAGAATGTCCTATTTAACCTCTATGGGACCGGCGGGACGAATTCGTCCCACCTACGTAACAGCCACTGCCATCCTGTGGCGCGATTTTCAAAATCTTCAAAATCATATTACTTCAATTTCTCAAACATATGACTATTTTACAGCCATTTAAAGATAAGACTCTCGTTAATCTAACCACACTGTCCGATTTCAAAAAGGCTTTACAACGAAAGCAAAACATTAGATTATGTCAGCAGAGTACCAAGCCAGAAATAATCAGACACCCATTTTTCAAGCCAGCATATAATGTCACCAAAACCCAGAAGACAGCTAAATGCAGCACTCACCTTTGATGATCTTCATCAGATGACAACCCTAGGACATTATGTTATACAATACATGCATGTTTTGTTCAATCAAGTTCATATTTATATCAAAAACCAGCTTTTTACATTAGCATGTGACGTTCAGAACTAGCATACCCCCCGCAAACTTACGGGGAATTCGCTAACATTTTACTAAATTACTCACGATAAACGTTCACAAAAAGCATAACAATTATTTTAAGAATTATAGATACAGACCTCCTCTATGCACTCGATATGTCCGATTTTAAAATAGCTTTTTGGTGAAAGCACATTTTGCAATATTCTAAGTACATAGCCCAGGCATCACGGGCTCGCTATTTAGACACCCGGCAAGTTTAGCACTCACCATAATCATATTTACTATTATAAAAATGTCATTACCTTTTGTTGTCTTCGTCAGAATGCACACCCAGGACGTCTACTTCAATAACAAATGTTGGTTTGGTCCAAAATAATCCATCGTTATATCCGAATAGCGGCGTTTTGTTCGTGCGTTCCAGACACTATCCGAAATAGTAAAGAAGTGTCGCGCGCTTGGCGCAATTCCTGACAATAAAATTCAAAGTATTCCATTGCCGTACGTCGAAGCATGTCAACCGCTGTTTAAAATCAATTTTTACGTCATTTTTCTCGTAGAAAAGCGATAAAATTCCGACAGGGAATCTCCTTTTCGGCAAACAGAGGAAAAAATCCCAAAGGCGGGGGCGGTCGGGGTCACGCGCATAAGCTAGTGTCTCTTGATGGGCCACTTGAGAAAGGCGATAATGTGTTTCAGCCTGGGGCTGGAATGACGACATTCTCTTTTTTCCCGGGCTCTGAGAGCCTATGGACGACGTGGGAAGTGTCACGTTAGAGCAGAGATCCTTAGTAAATGATAGAGATGGCAAAGAAGTTCCAGAAATGGTCAGACAGGCCACTTCCTGTAAAGGAATCTCTCAGGTTTTGACCTGCCATTTGAGTTCTGTTATACTCACAGACACCATTCAAACAGTTTTAGAAAATTTAGGGTGTTTTCTATCCATATGTAATAAGTATATGCATATTCTAGTTACTGAGTAGGAGTGGTAACCAGATTAAATCGGGTATGTTTTTTATCCAGCCGTGTCAATGCTGCCCCCTAGCCCTAACAGGTTAACTAGCTTTTAGCCCTCTAAACTGGGTCGTTTTTGTAGTAAATTCAATTTAGCTTTGTTTGTCAAATTTGTCTGGGGGTGCATAAAAAATGCAGAAAAGCTCCATTGTCTATTGAAACGGTGTCAAATGATAGCTCTAGTCACACTGGAACAGACCATGTGTGCTACATTAGTGAGAATGTCCTATTTAACTAGCTTTTAGCCCTCTAAACTGGGTCGTTTTTGTAGTAAATTCAATTTAGCTTTGTTTGTCAAATTTGTCTGGGGGTGCATAAAAAGCTCCATTGTCTATTGAAACGGTGTCAAATGATTGCTCTAGTCACACTGGAACAGACCATGTGTGCTACATTACTGAGAATGTCCTATTTAACTAGCTTTTAGCCCTCTAAACTGGGTCGTTTTTGTCGTAAATTCAATTTAGCTTTGTTTGTCAAATTTGTCTGGGGGTGCATAAAAAATGCAGAAAAGCTCCATTGTCTATTGAAACGGTGTCAAATGATAGCTCTAGTCACACTGGAACAGACCATGTGTGCTACATTAGTGAGAATGTCCTATTTAACTAGCTTTTAGCCCTCTAAACTGGGTCGTTTTTGTAGTAAATTCAATTTAGCTTTGTTTGTCAAATTTGTCTGGGGGTGCATAAAAAATGCAGAAAAGCTCCATTGTCTATTGAAACGGTGTCAAATGATAGCTCTAGTCACACTGGAACAGACCATGTGTGCTACATTAGTGAGAATGTCCTATTTAACTAGCTTTTAGCCCTCTAAACTGGGTCGTTTTTGTAGTAAATTCAATTTAGCTTTGTTTGTCAAATTTGTCTGGGGGTGCATAAAAAGCTCCATTGTCTATTGAAACGGTGTCAAATGATTGCTCTAGTCACACTGGAACAGACCATGTGTGCTACATTACTGAGAATGTCCTATTTAACTAGCTTTTAGCCCTCTAAACTGGGTCGTTTTTGTAGTAAATTCAATTTAGCTTTGTTTGTCAAATTTGTTTGGGGGTGCATAAAAATCGCAGAAAAGCTCCATTGTCTATTGAAACGGTGTCAAATGATTGCTCTAGTCACACTGGAACAGACCATGTGTGCTACATTACTGAGAATGTCCTATTTAACTAGCTTTTAGCCCTCTAAACTGGGTCATTTTTGTAGTAAATTCAATTTAGCTTTGTTTGTCAAATTTGTCTGGGGGTGCATAAAAATCGCAGAAAAGCTCCATTGTCTATTGAAACGGTGTCAAATGATAGCTCTAGTCACACTGGAACAGACCATGTGTGCTACATTACTGAGAATGTCCTATTTAACTAGCTTTTAGCCCTCTAAACTAGGTCGTTTTTGTAGTAAATTCAATTTAGCTTTGTTTGTCAAATTTGTCTGGGGGTGCATAAAAATCGCAGAAAAGCTCCATTGTCTATTGAAACGGTGTCAAATGATAGCTCTAGTCACACTGGAACAGACCATGTGTGCTACATTAGTGAGAATGTCCTATTTAACTAGCTTTTAGCCCTCTAAACTGGGTCGTTTTTGTAGTAAATTCAATTTAGCTTTGTTTGTCAAATTTGTCTGGGGGTGCATAAAAAATGCAGAAAAGCTCCATTGTCTATTGAAACGGTGTCAAATGATAGCTCTAGTCACACTGGAACAGACCATGTGTGCTACATTAGTGAGAATGTCCTATTTAACTAGCTTTTAGCCCTCTAAACTGGGTCGTTTTTGTAGTAAATTCAATTTAGCTTTGTTTGTCAAATTTGTCTGGGGGTGCATAAAAATCGCAGAAAAGCTCCATTGTCTATTGAAACGGTGTCAAATGATTGCTCTAGTCACACTGGAACAGACCATGTGTGCTACATTACTGAGAATGTCCTATTTAACTAGTTTTTAGCCCTCTAAACTGGGTCGTTTTTGTAGTAAATTCAATTTAGCTTTGTTTGTCAAATTTGTCTGGGGGTGCATAAAAAAAATCGCAGAAAAGCTCCATTGTCTATTGAAACGGTGTCAAATGATAGCTCTAGTCACACTGGAACAGACCATGTGTGCTACATTACTGAGAATGTCCTATTTAACTAGCTTTTAGCCCTCTAAACTGGGTCGTTTTTGTAGTAAATTCAATTTAGCTTTGTTTGTCAAATTTGTCTGGGGGTGCATAAAAAGCTCCATTGTCTATTGAAACGGTGTCAAATGATTGCTCTAGTCACACTGGAACAGACCATGTGTGCTACATTACTGAGAATGTCCTATTTAACTAGCTTTTAGCCCTCTAAACTGGGTCGTTTTTGTCGTAAATTCAATTTAGCTTTGTTTGTCAAATTTGTCTGGGGGTGCATAAAAAATGCAGAAAAGCTCCATTGTCTATTGAAACGGTGTCAAATGATAGCTCTAGTCACACTGGAACAGACCATGTGTGCTACATTAGTGAGAATGTCCTATTTAACTAGCTTTTAGCCCTCTAAACTGGGTCGTTTTTGTAGTAAATTCAATTTAGCTTTGTTTGTCAAATTTGTCTGGGGGTGCATAAAAATCGCAGAAAAGCTCCATTGTCTATTGAAACGGTGTCAAATGATAGCTCTAGTCAAACTGGAACAGACCATGTGTGCTACATTACTGAGAATGTCCAATTTAACTAGCTTTTAGCCCTCTAAACTGGGTCGTTTTTGTAGTAAATTCAATTTAGCTTTGTTTGTCAAATTTGTCTGGGGGTGCATAAAAAATGCAGAAAAGCTCCATTGTCTATTGAAACGGTGTCAAATGATAGCTCTAGTCACACTGGAACAGACCATGTGTGCTACATTAGTGAGAATGTCCTATTTAACTAGCTTTTAGCCCTCTAAACTGGGTCGTTTTTGTATCAAATTCAATTTAGCTTTGTTTGTCAAATTTGTCTGAGGGTGCATAAAAATCGCAGAAAAGCTCCATTGTCTATTGAAACGGTGTCAAATGATTGCTCTAGTCACACTGGAACAGACCATGTGTGCTACATTACTGAGAATGTCCTATTTAACTAGCTTTTAGCCCTCTAAACTGGGTCGTTTTTGTAGTAAATTCAATTTAGCTTTGTTTGTCAAATTTGTCTGGGGGTGCATAAAAAGCTCCATTGTCTATTGAAACGGTGTCAAATGATTGCTCTAGTCACACTGGAACAGACCATGTGTGCTACATTACTGAGAATGTCCTATTTAACTAGCTTTTAGCCCTCTAAACTGGGTCGTTTTTGTCGTAAATTCAATTTAGCTTTGTTTGTCAAATTTGTCTGAGGGTGCATAAAAAATGCAGAAAAGCTCCATTGTCTATTGAAACGGTGTCAAATGATAGCTCTAGTCACACTGGAACAGACCATGTGTGCTACATTAGTGAGAATGTCCTATTTAACTAGCTTTTAGCCCTCTAAACTGGGTCGTTTTTGTAGTAAATTCAATTTAGCTTTGTTTGTCAAATTTGTCTGGGGGTGCAGAAAAAATGCAGAAAAGCTCCATTGTCTATTGAAACGGTGTCAAATGAATGCTCTAGTCACACTGGAACAGACCATGTGTGCTACATTAGTGAGAATGTCCTATTTAACTAGCTTTTAGCCTTCTAAACTGGGTCGTTTTTGTAGTAAATTCAATTTAGCTTTGTTTGTCAAATTTGTCTGGGGGTGCATAAAAATCGCAGAAAAGCTCCATTGTCTATTGAAACGGTGTCAAATGATAGCTCTAGTCAAACTGGAACAGACCATGTGTGCTACATTACTGAGAATGTCCAATTTAACTAGCTTTTAGCCCTCTAAACTGGGTCGTTTTTGTAGTAAATTCAATTTAGCTTTGTTTGTCAAATTTTCTGGGGGTGCATAAAAATCGCAGAAAAGCTCCATTGTCTATTGAAACGGTGTCAAATGATAGCTCTAGTCAAACTGGAACAGACCATGTGTGCTACATTACTGAGAATGTCCAATTTAACCTCTTGGGGCTAGGTGGGACGCTAGCGTGCCACCCGTGGTGCACTCCATCAACAGCAGGTGCATTTCAAGAGCGGCAAATTTGAATCCAAATAAATGTCAAAATTCAAATTTTTCAAAAATACAACTATGTTACACCATTTGAAAGATAAACATCTCCTTAATCTAACCACGTTTTACGATTTCAAAAAGGTTTTACGGCGAAAGCATAAATTTAGAGTATGTTAGGACAGTACATTTACAAGAGTTGTGTGTAATGTTTTGTCAAGTCAAAGACAGGGTCACCAAAACCATAAAACCAGCTAAAATGATACACTAACCTTTTACAATCTCCATCAGATGACACTCCTAGGACATTATGTTAGACAATGCATGCATTTTTAGTTCTATCAAGTTCATATTTATATACAAAAACAGCGTTTTACTATGGCATTGATGTTGAGGAAATCGTTTCCCTCCAATAACCGGCAGTCAAGTCAGCGTCACAAATTAAATAATTAAAATTAGAAAACATTGGTAAAATATTATATTGTCATTTAAAGAATTATAGATTTACATCTTTTGAACGCAATCAACTTGCCAGATTTAAAAATAACCTTACTGGGAAATCACACTTTGCAATAATCTGAGCACTGTGCCCAGAAAAATACGCGTTGCGATACAGACTAGACGTCATGTTGGGGAGATCTAAAATCGAAAATACTATGTAAATAATCCATTACCTTTGATTCTCTTCATCAGATGTCACTTCCAGGTATCACAGGTCCATAACGAATGTAGTTTTGTTCAAAAAAGCTCATCATTTATGTCCAAAAATCTCCGTCTCGTTAGCACATGATGTAAGCCAGCCGGACTTCTCGTCATGAACGAGGGGAAAAAATATATTTCCGTTCGTTCAAACATGTCAAACGTTGTATAGCATAAATCATTAGGGCCTTTTTTAACCAGAACATGAATAATATTCAAGGTGGACGAATGCATAGCCTTTTATAACGTATTGGAACGAGGGTACCCAACATGAAGTAGCGCGCCAGGTGTCTAATGGGACATCACCGTTCCATGGCTCTTGTTCGGTCAGATCTCCCTCCAGAAGACTCAAAACACTTTGTAAAGGCTGGTGACATCTAGTGGAAGCAATAGGAAGTGCCAAAATATTCCTAAACCCCTGTGTTTTTCAATGGGATAGGTTTAAACTCAATACAACACATCAGGTATCCACTTCCTGTCAGAAAATGTCTCAGGGTTTTGCCTGCCAAATGAGTTCTGTTATACTCACAGACACCATTCAAACAGTTTTGGAAACTTTAGAGTGTTTTCTATCCATATATAATAAGTATATGCATATTCTAGTTACTGGGTAGGATTAGTAACCAGATTAAATCGGGTACATTTTTTTTATCCAGACGTGCAAATGCTGCCCCCTAGACCCAACAGGTTAACTAGCTTTTAGCCCTCTAAACTGGGTCGTTTTTGTAGTAAATTCAATTTAGCTTTGTTTGTCAAATTTGTCATGGGGTGCATAAAAAATGCAGAAAAGCTCCATTGTCTATTGAAACGGTGTCAAATGATAGCTCTAGTCACACTGGAACAGACCATGTGTGCTACATTAGTGAGAATGTCCTATTTAACTAGCTTTTAGCCCTCTAAACTGGGTCGTTTTTGTAGTAAATTCAATTTAGCTTTGTTTGTCAAATTTGTCTGAGGGTGCATAAAAATCGCAGAAAAGCTCCATTTTCTATTGAAACGGTGTCAAATGATAGCTCTAGTCACACTGGAACAGACCATGTGTGCTACATTAGTGAGAATGTCCTATTTAACTAGCTTTTAGCCCTCTAAACTGGGTCGTTTTTGTATCAAATTCAATTTAGCTGTTTGTCAAATTTGTCTGGGGGTGCATAAAAATCGCAGAAAAGCTCCATTGTCTATTGAAACTGTGTCAAATGATAGCTCTAGTCACACTGGAACAGACCATGTGTGCTACATTACTGAGAATGTCCTATTTAACTAGCTTTTAGCCCTCTAAACTGGGTCGTTTTTGTAGTAAATTCAATTTAGCTTTGTCAAATTTGTCTGGGGGTGCATAAAAATCGCAGAAAAGCTCCATTGTCTATTGAAACAGTGTCAAATGATAGCTCTAGTCAAACTGGAACAGACCATGTGTGCTACATTAGTGAGAATGTCCTATTTAACTAGCTTTTAGCCCTCTAAACTGGGTCGTTTTTGTAGTAAATTCAATTTAGCTTTGTTTGTCAAATTTGTCTGGGGGTGCATAAAAAATGCAGAAAAGCTCCATTGTCTATTGAAACGGTGTCAAATGATAGCTCTAGTCACACTGGAACAGACCATGTGTGCTACATTAGTGAGAATGTCCTATTTAACTAGCTTTTAGCCCTCTAAACTGGGTCGTTTTTGTAGTAAATTCAATTTAGCTTTGTTTTTTCAAATTTGTCTGGGGGTGCATAAAAAGCTCCATTGTCTATTGAAACGGTGTCAAATGATTGCTCTAGTCACACTGGAACAGACCATGTGTGCTACATTACTGAGAATGTCCTATTTAACTAGCTTTTAGCCCTCTAAACTGGGTCGTTTTTGTAGTAAATTCAATTTAGCTTTGTTTGTCAAATTTGTCTGGGGGTGCATAAAAAATGCAGAAAAGCTCCATTGTCTATTGAAACGGTGTCAAATGATAGCTCTAGTCACACTGGAACAGACCATGTGTGCTACATTAGTGAGAATGTCCTATTTAACTAGCTTTTAGCCCTCTAAACTGGGTCGTTTTTGTAGTAAATTCAATTTAGCTTTGTTTGTCAAATTTGTCTGGGGGTGCATAAAAATCGCAGAAAAGCTCCATTGTCTATTGAAACGGTGTCAAATGATTGCTCTAGTCACACTGGAACAGACCATGTGTGCTACATTACTGAGAATGTCCTATTTAACTAGATTTTAGCCCTCTAAACTGGGTCGTTTTTGTCGTAAATTCAATTTAGCTTTGTTTGTCAAATTTGTCTGGGGGTGCATAAAAAATGCAGAAAAGCTCCATTGTCTATTGAAACGGTGTCAAATGATAGCTCTAGTCACACTGGAACAGACCATGTGTGCTACATTAGTGAGAATGTCCTATTTAACTAGCTTTTAGCCCTCTAAACTGGGTCGTTTTTGTAGTAAATTCAATTTAGCTTTGTTTGTCAGATTTGTCTGGGGGTGCATAAAAATCGCAGAAAAGCTCCATTGTCTATTGAAACGGTGTCAAATGATAGCTCTAGTCACACTGGAACAGACCATGTGTGCTACATTACTGAGAATGTCCAATTTAACTAGCTTTTAGCCCTCTAAACTGGGTCGTTTTTGTAGTAAATTCAATTTAGCTTTGTTTGTCAAATTTGTCTGGGGGTGCATAAAAAATGCAGAAAAGCTCCATTGTCTATTGAAACGGTGTCAAATGATAGCTCTAGTCACACTGGAACAGACCATGTGTGCTACATTAGTGAGAATGTCCTATTTAACTAGCTTTTAGCCCTCTAAACTGGGTCGTTTTTGTATCAAATTCAATTTAGCTTTGTTTGTCAAATTTGTCTGAGGGTGCATAAAAATCGCAGAAAAGCTCCATTGTCTATTGAAACGGTGTCAAATGATAGCTCTAGTCACACTTGAACAGACCATGTGTGCTACATTACTGAGAATGTCCAATTTAACTAGCTTTTAGCCCTCTAAACTGGGTCGTTTTTGTAGTAAATTCAATTTAGGTTTGTTTGTCAAATTTGTCTGGGGGTGCATAAAAAATGCAGAAAAGCTCCATTGTCTATTGAAACGGTGTCAAATGATAGCTCTAGTCACACTGGAACAGACCATGTGTGCTACATTAGTGAGAATGTCCTATTTAACTAGCTTTTAGCCCTCTAAACTGGGTCGTTTTTGTAGTAAATTCAATTTAGCTTTGTTTGTCAAATTTGTCTGGGGGTGCATAAAAAATGCAGAAAAGCTCCATTGTCTATTGAAACGGTGTCAAATGATAGCTCTAGTCACACTGGAACAGACCATGTGTGCTACATTACTGAGAATGTCCTATTTAACTAGCTTTTAGCCCTCTAAACTGGGTCGTTTTTGTATCAAATTCAATTTAGCTTTGTTTGTCAAATTTGTCTGAGGGTGCATAAAAATCGCAGAAAAGCTCCATTGTCTATTGAAACTGTGTCAAATGATAGCTCTAGTCACACTGGAACAGACCATGTGTGCTACATTACTGAGAATGTCCTATTTAACTAGCTTTTAGCCCTCTAAACTGGGTCGTTTTTGTATCAAATTCAATTTAGCTCTGTTTGTCAAATTTGTCTGGGGGTGCATAAAAATCGCAGAAAAGCTCCATTGTCTATTGAAACTGTGTCAAATGATAGCTCTAGTCACACTGGAACAGACCATGTGTGCTACATTACTGAGAATGTCCTATTTAACTAGCTTTTAGCCCTCTAAACTGGGTCGTTTTTGTATCAAATTCAATTTAGCTTTGTTTGTCAAATTTGTCTGGGGGTGCATAAAAATCGCAGAAAAGCTCCATTGTCTATTGAAACGGTGTCAAATGATAGCTCTAGTCACACTGGAACAGACCATGTGTGCTACATTACTGAGAATGTCCTATTTAACTAGCTTTTAGCCCTCTAAACCTGGTCGTTTTTGTAGTAAATTCAATTTAGCTTTGTTTGTCAAATTTGTCTGGGAGTGCAGAAAAATCGCAGAAAAGCTCCATTGTCTATTGAAACGGTGTCAAATGATAGCTCTAGTCACACTGGAACAGAGCATGTGTGCTACATTACTGAGAATGTCCTATTTAACTAGCTTTTAGCCCTCTAAACTGGGTCGTTTTTGTAGTAAATTCAATTTAGCTTTGTTTGTCAAATTTGTCTGGGGGTGCATAAAAATCGCAGAAAAGCTCCATTGTCTATTGAAACGGTGTCAAATGATAGCTCTAGTCACACTGGAACAGACCATGTGTGCTACATTACTGAAATGTCCTATTTAACTAGCTTTTAGCCCTCTAAACTGGGTCGTTTTTGTATCAAATTCAATTTAGCTTTGTTTGTCAAATTTGTCTGAGGGTGCATAAAAATCGCAGAAAAGCTCCATTGTCTATTGAAACGGTGTCAAATGATAGCTCTAGTCACACTGGAACAGACCATGTGTGCTATATAACTGAGTATGTCCTATTTAACTAGCTTTTAGCCCTCTAAACTGGGTCGTTTTTGTATCAAATTCAATTTAGCTTTGTTTGTCAAATTTGTCTGAGGGTTCATAAAAATCGCAGAAAAGCTCCATTGTCTATTGAAACGGTGTCAAATGATAGCTCTAGTCACACTGGAACAGACCATGTGTGCTACATTACTGAGAATGTCCTATTTAACTAGCTTTTAGCCCTCTAAACTGGGTCGTTTTTGTATCAAATTCAATTTAGCTTTGTTTGTCAAATTTGTCTGGGGGTGCATAAAAATCGCAGAAAAGCTCCATTGTCTATTGAAACGGTGTCAAATGATAGCTCTAGTCACACTGGAACAGACCATGTGTGCTACATTACTGAGAATGTCCTATTTAACTAGCTTTTAGCCCTCTAAACTGGGTCGTTTTTGTATCAAATTCAATTTAGCTTTGTTTGTCAAATTTGTCTGAGGGTGCATAAAAATCGCAGAAAAGCTCCATTGTCTATTGAAACGGTGTCAAATGATAGCTCTAGTCACACTGGAACAGACCATGTGTGCTACATTTCTGAGAATGTCCTATTTAACTAGCTTTTAGCCCTCTAAACTGGGTCGTTTTTGTAGTAAATTCAATTTAGCTTTGTTTGTCAAATTTGTCTGAGGGTGCATAAAAATCGCAGAAAAGCTCCATTGTCTATTGAAACGGTGTCAAATGATAGCTCTAGTCACACTGGAACAGACCATGTGTGCTACATTAGTGAGAATGTCCTATTTAACTAGCTTTTAGCCCTCTAAACTGGGTCGTTTTTGTAGTAAATTCAATTTAGCTTTGTTTGTCAAATTTGTCTGGGGGTGCATAAAAATCGCAGAAAAGCTCCATTGTCTATTGAAACGGTTCAAATGATAGCTCTAGTCACACTGGAACAGACCATGTGTGCTACATTACTGAGAATGTCCTATTTAACTAGCTTTTAGCCCTCTAAACTGGGTCGTTTTTGTAGTAAATTCAATTTAGCTTTGTTTGTCAAATTTGTCTGAGGGTGCATAAAAATCGCAGAAAAGCTCCATTGTCTATTGAAACGGTGTCAAATGATAGCTCTAGTCACACTGGAACAGACCATGTGTGCTACATTACTGAGAATGTCCTATTTAACTAGCTTTTAGCCCTCTAAACTGGGTCGTTTTTGTATCAAATTCAATTTAGCTTTGTTTGTCAAATTTGTCTGAGGGTGCATAAAAATCGCAGAAAAGCTCCATTGTCTATTGAAACGGTGTCAAATGATAGCTCTAGTCACACTGGAACAGAACATGTGTGCTACATTACTGAGAATGTCCTATTTAACTAGCTTTTAGCCCTCTAAACTGGGTCGTTTTTGTATCAAATTCAATTTAGCTTTGTTTGTCAAATTTGTCTGAGGTTGCATAAAAATCGCAGAAAAGCTCCATTGTCTATTGAAACGGTGTCAAATGATAGCTCTAGTCACACTGGAACAGACCATGTGTGCTACATTACTGAGAATGTCCTATTTAACTAGCTTTTAGCCCTCTAAACTGGATCGTTTTTGTATCAAATTCAATTTAGCTTTGTTTGTCAAATTTGTCTGAGGGTGCATAAAAATCGCAGAAAAGCTCCATTGTCTATTGAAACGGTGTCAAATGATAGCTCTAGTCACACTGGAACAGACCATGTGTGCTACATTACTGAGAATGTCCTATTTAACTAGCTTTTAGCCCTCTAAACTGGGTCGTTTTTGTATCAAATTCAATTTAGCTTTGTTTGTCAAATTTGTCTGAGGGTGCATAAAAATCGCAGAAAAGCTCCATTGTCTATTGAAACGGTGTCAAATGATAGCTCTAGTCACACTGGAACAGACCATGTGTGCTACACTACTGAGAATGTCCTATTTAACTAGCTTTTAGCCCTCTAAACTGGGTCGTTTTTGTATCAAATTCAATTTAGCTTTGTTTACAAATTTGTCTGAGGGTGCATAAAAATCGCAGAAAAGCTCCATTGTCTATTGAAATGGTGTCAAATGATAGCTCTAGTCACACTGGAACAGACCATGTGTGCTACATTACTGAGAATGTCCTATTTAACTAGCTTTTAGCCCTCTAAACTGGGTCGTTTTTGTAGTAAATTCAATTTAGCTTTGTTTGTCAAATTTGTCTGGGGGTGCATAAAAATCGCAGAAAAGCTCCATTGTCTATTGAAACGGTGTCAAATGATAGCTCTAGTCACACTGGAACAGACCATGTGTGCTACATTACTGAGAATGTCCTATTTAACTAGCTTTTAGCCCTCTAAACTGGGTCGTTTTTGTATCAAATTCAATTTATCTTTGTTTGTCAAATTTGTCTGAGGGTGCATAAAAATCGCAGAAATGCTCCATTGTCTATTGAAACGGTGTCAAATGATAGCTCTAGTCACACTGGAACAGACCATGTGTGCTACATTACTGAGAATGTCCTATTTAACTAGCTTTTAGCCCTCTAAACTGGGTCGTTTTTGTATCAAATTCAATTTAGCTTTGTTTGTCAAATTTGTCTGAGGGTGCATAAAAATCGCAGAAAAGCTCCATTGTCTATTGAAACGGTGTCAAATGATAGCTCTAGTCACACTGGAACAGACCATGTGTGCTACATTACTGAGAATGTCCTATTTAACTAGCTTTTAGCCCTCTAAACTGGGTCGTTTTTGTATCAAATTCAATTTGGCTATGTTTGTCAAATTTGTCTGAGGGTGCATAAAAATCGCAGAAAAGCTCCATTGTCTATTGAAACGGTGTCAAATGATAGCTCTAGTCACACTGGAACAGACCATGTGTGCTACATTACTGAGAATGTTCTATTTAACTAGCTTTTAGCCCTCTAAACTGGGTCGTTTTTGTAGTAAATTCAATTTAGCTTTGTTTGTCAAATTTGTCTGAGGGTGCATAAAAATCGCAGAAAAGCTCCATTGTCTATTGAAATGGTGTCAAATGATAGCTCTAGTCACACTGGAACAGACCATGTGTGCTACATTACTGAGAATGTCCTATTTAACTAGCTTTTAGCCCTCTAAACTGGGTCGTTTTTGTATCAAATTCAATTTAGCTTTGATTGTCAAATTTGTCTGGGGGTGCATAAAAATCGCAGAAAATCTCCATTGTCTATTGAAACGGTGTCAAATGATAGCTCTAGTCACACTGGAACAGACCATGTGTGCTACATTACTGAGAATGTTCTATTTAACTAGCTTTTAGCCCTCTAAACTGGGTCGTTTTTGTATCAAATTCAATTTAGCTTTGTTTGTCAAATTTGTCTGGGGGTGCATAAAAATCGCAGAAAAGCTCCATTGTCTATTGAAACGGTGTCAAATGATAGCTCTAGTCACACTGGAACAGACCATGTGTGCTACATTACTGAGAATGTCCTATTTAACTAGCTTTTAGCCCTCTAAACTGGGTCGTTTTTGTAGTAAATTCAATTTAGCTTTGTTTGTCAAATTTGTCTGGGGGTGCATAAAAATCGCAGAAAAGCTCCATTGTCTATTGAAACGGTGTCAAATGATTGCTCTAGTCACACTGGAACAGACCATGTGTGCTACATTACTGAGAATGTCCTATTTAACTAGCTTTTAGCCCTCTAAACTGGTTCGTTTTTGTAGTAAATTCAATTTAGCTTTGTCAAATTTGTCTGGGGGTGCATAAAAATCGCAGAAAAGCTCCATTGTCTATTGAAACGGTGTCAAATGATAGCTCTAGTCACACTGGAACAGACCATGTGTGCTACATTACTGAGAATGTCCTATTTAACTAGCTTTTAGCCCTCTAAACTGGGTCGTTTTTGTATCAAATTCAATTTAGCTTTGTTTGTCAAATTTGTCTGAGGGTGCATAAAAATCGCTGAAAAGCTCCATTGTCTATTGAAACGGTGTCAAATGATAGCTCTAGTCACACTGGAACAGACCATGTGTGCTACATTACTGAGAATGTTCTATTTAACTAGCTTTTAGCCCTCTAAACTGGGTCGTTTTTGTATCAAATTCAATTTAGCTTTGTTTGTCAAATTTGTCTGGGGGTGCATAACAATCGCAGAAAAGCTCCATTGTCTATTGAAACGGTGTCAAATGATTGCTCTAGTCACACTGGAACAGACCATGTGTGCTACATTACTGAGAATGTCCTATTTAACTAGCTTTTAGCCCTCTAAACTGGTTCGTTTTTGTAGTAAATTCAATTTAGCTTTGTCAAATTTGTCTGGGGGTGCATAAAAATCGCAGAAAAGCTCCATTGTCTATTGAAACGGTGTCAAATGATAGCTCTAGTCACACTGGAACAGACCATGTGTGCTACATTACTGAGAATGTCCTATTTAACTAGCTTTTAGCCCTCTAAACTGGGTCGTTTTTGTAGTAAATTCAATTTAGCTTTGTTTGTCAAATTTGTCTGGGGGTGCATAAAAATCGCAGAAAAGCTCCATTGTCTATTGAAACGGTGTCAAATGATTGCTCTAGTCACACTGGAACAGACCATGTGTGCTACATTACTGAGAATGTCCTATTTAACTAGCTTTTAGCCCTCTAAACTGGTTCGTTTTTGTAGTAAATTCAATTTAGCTTTGTCAAATTTGTCTGGGGGTGCATAAAAATCGCAGAAAAGCTCCATTGTCTATTGAAACGGTGTCAAATGATAGCTCTAGTCACACTGGAACAGACCATGTGTGCTACATTACTGAGAATGTCCTATTTAACTAGCTTTTAGCCCTCTAAACTGGGTCGTTTTTGTATCAAATTCAATTTAGCTTTGTTTGTCAAATTTGTCTGAGGGTGCATAAAAATCGCTGAAAAGCTCCATTGTCTATTGAAACGGTGTCAAATGATAGCTCTAGTCACACTGGAACAGACCATGTGTGCTACATTACTGAGAATGTTCTATTTAACTAGCTTTTAGCCCTCTAAACTGGGTCGTTTTTGTATCAAATTCAATTTAGCTTTGTTTGTCAAATTTGTCTGGGGGTGCATAACAATCGCAGAAAAGCTCCATTGTCTATTGAAACGGTGTCAAATGATTGCTCTATTCACACTGGAACAGACCATGTGTGCTACATTACTGAGAATGTCCTATTTAACTAGCTTTTAGCCCTCTAAACTGGTTCGTTTTTGTAGTAAATTCAATTTAGCTTTGTCAAATTTGTCTGGGGGTGCATAAAAATCGCAGAAAAGCTCCATTGTCTATTGAAACGGTGTCAAATGATAGCTCTAGTCACACTGGAACAGACCATGTGTGCTACATTACTGAGAATGTCCTATTTAACTAGCTTTTAGCCCTCTAAACTGGGTCGTTTTTGTATCAAATTCAATTTAGCTTTGTTTGTCAAATTTGTCTGAGGGTGCATAAAAATCGCTGAAAAGCTCCATTGTCTATTGAAACGGTGTCAAATGATAGCTCTAGTCACACTGGAACAGACCATGTGTGCTACATTACTGAGAATGTTCTATTTAACTAGCTTTTAGCCCTCTAAACTGGGTCGTTTTTGTATCAAATTCAATTTAGCTTTGTTTGTCAAATTTGTCTGGGGGTGCATAACAATCGCAGAAAAGCTCCATTGTCTATTGAAACGGTGTCAAATGATTGCTCTAGTCACACTGGAACAGACCATGTGTGCTACATTACTGAGAATGTCCTATTTAACTAGCTTTTAGCCCTCTAAACTGGTTCGTTTTTGTAGTAAATTCAATTTAGCTTTGTCAAATTTGTCTGGGGGTGCATAAAAATCGCAGAAAAGCTCCATTGTCTATTGAAACGGTGTCAAATGATAGCTCTAGTCACACTGGAACAGACCATGTGTGCTACATTACTGAGAATGTCCTATTTAACTAGCTTTTAGCCCTCTAAACTGGGTCGTTTTTGTATCAAATTCAATTTAGCTTTGTTTGTCAAATTTGTCTGAGGGTGCATAAAAATCGCAGAAAAGCTCCATTGTCTATTGAAACGGTGTCAAATGATAGCTCTAGTCACACTGGAACAGACCATGTGTGCTACATTACTGAGAATGTCCTATTTAACTAGCTTTTAGCGCTCTAAACTGGGTCGTTTTTGTATCAAATTCAATTTAGCTTTGTTTGTCAAATTTGTCTGAGGGTGCATAAAAATCGCAGAAAAGCTCCATTGTCTATTGAAACGGTGTCAAATGATAGCTCTAGTCACACTGGAACAGACCATGTGTGCTACATTACTGAGAATGTCCTATTTAACTAGCTTTTAGCCCTCTAAACTGGGTCGTTTTTGTATCAAATTCAATTTAGCTTTGTTTGTCAAATTTGTCTGAGGTTGCATAAAAATCGCAGAAAAGCTCCATTGTCTATTGAAACGGTGTCAAATGATAGCTCTAGTCACACTGGAACAGACCATGTGTGCTACATTACTGAGAATGTCCTATTTAACTAGCTTTTAGCCCTCTAAACTGGGTCGTTTTTGTAGTAAATTCAATTTAGCTTTGTTTGTCAAATTTGTCTGGGGGTGCATAAAAATCGCAGAAAAGCTCCATTGTCTATTGAAACGGTGTCAAATGATAGCTCTAGTCACACTGAAACAGACCATGTGTGCTACATTACTGAGAATGTCCTATTTAACTAGCTTTTAGCCCTCTAAACTGGGTCGTTTTTGTATCAAATTCAATTTAGCTTTGTTTGTCAAATTTGTCTGAGGGTGCATAAAAATCGCAGAAAAGCTCCATTGTCTATTGAAACGGTGTCAAATGATAGCTCTAGTCACACTGGAACAGACCATGTGTGCTACATTACTGAGAATGTCCTATTTAACTAGCTTTTAGCCCTCTAAACTGGGTCGTTTTTGTAGTAAATTCAATTTAGCTTTGTTTGTCAAATTTGTCTGGGGGTGCATAAAAATCGCAGAAAAGCTCCATTGTCTATTGAAACGGTGTCAAATGATAGCTCTAGTCACACTGGAACAGACCATGTGTGCTACATTACTGAGAATGTCCTATTTAACTAGCTTTTAGCCCTCTAAACTGGGTCGTTTTTGTATCAAATTCAATTTAGCTTTGTTTGTCAAATTTGTCTGAGGGTGCATAAAAATCGCAGAAAAGCTCCATTGTCTATTGAAACGGTGTCAAATGATAGCTCTAGTCACACTGGAACAGACCATGTGTGCTACATTACTGAGAATGTCCTATTTAACTAGCTTTTAGCCCTCTAAACTGGGTCGTTTTTGTATCAAATTCAATTTAGCTTTGTTTGTCAAATTTGTCTGAGGGTGCATAAAAATCGCAGAAAAGCTCCATTGTCTATTGAAACGGTGTCAAATGATAGCTCTAGTCACACTGGAACAGACCATGTGTGCTACATTACTGAGAATGTCCTATTTAACTAGCTTTTAGCCCTCTAAACTGGGTCGTTTTTGTATCAAATTCAATTTAGCTTTGTTTGTCAAATTTGTCTGAGGGTGCATAAAAATCGCAGAAAAGCTCCATTGTCTATTGAAACGGTGTCAAATGATAGCTCTAGTCACACTGGAACAGACCATGTGTGCTACATTACTGAGAATGTCCTATTTAACTAGCTTTTAGCCCTCTAAACTGGGTCGTTTTTGTATCAAATTCAATTAAGCTTTGTTTGTCAAATTTGTCTGAGGGTGCATAAAAATCGCAGAAAAGCTCCATTGTCTATTGAAACGGTGTCAAATGATAGCTCTAGTCACACTGGAACAGACCATGTGTGCTACATTACTGAGAATGTCCTATTTAACTAGCTTTTAGCCCTCTAAACTGGGTCGTTTTTGTATCAAATTCAATTTAGCTTTGTTTGTCAAATTTGTCTGAGGGTGCATAAAAATCGCAGAAAAGCTCCATTGTCTATTGAAACGGTGTCAAATGATAGCTCTAGTCACACTGGAACAGACCATGTGTGCTACATTACTGAGAATGTCCTATTTAACTAGCTTTTAGCCCTCTAAACTGGGTCGTTTTTGTATCAAATTAGCTTTGTTTGTCAAATTTGTCTGGGGGTCCATAAAAATCGCAGAAAAGCTCCATTGTCTATTGAAACGGTGTCAAATGATAGCTCTAGTCACACTGGAACAGACCATGTGTGCTACATTACTGAGAATGTCCTATTTAACTAGCTTTTAGCCCTCTAAACCTGGTCGTTTTTGTAGTAAATTCAATTTAGCTTTGTTTGTCAAATTTGTCTGGGGGTGCATAAAAATCGCAGAAAAGCTCCATTGTCTATTGAAACGGTGTCAAATGATAGCTCTAGTCACACTGGAACAGACCATGTGTGCTACACTACTGAGAATGTCCTATTTAACTAGCTTTTAGCCCTCTAAACTGGGTCGTTTTTGTATCAAATTCAATTTAGCTTTGTTTGTCAGATTTGTCTGAGGGTGCATAAAAATCGCAGAAAAGCTCCATTGTCTATTGAAACGGTGTCAAATGATTGCTCTAGTCACACTGGAACAGACCATGTGTGCTACATTAGTGAGAATGTCCTATTTAACTAGCTTTTAGCCCTCTAAACTGGGTCGTTTTTGTAGTAAATTCAATTTAGCTTTGTTTGTCAAATTTGTCTGGGGGTGCATAAAAATCGCAGAAAAGCTCCATTGTCTATTGAAACGGTGTCAAATGATAGCTCTAGTCACACTGGAACAGACCATATGTGCTACATTACTGAGAATGTCCTATTTAACTAGCTTTTAGCCCTCTAAACTGGGTCGTTTTTGTATCAAATTCAATTTAGCTTTGATTGTCAAATTTGTCTGAGGGTGCATAAAAATCGCAGAAAAGCTCCATTGTCTATTGAAACGGTGTCAAATGATAGCTCTAGTCACACTGGAACAGACCATGTGTGCTACATTACTGAGAATGTTCTATTTAACTAGCTTTTAGCCCTCTAAACTGGTTCGTTTTTGTAGTAAATTCAATTTAGCTTTGTCAAATTTGTCTGGGGGTGCATAAAAATCGCAGAAAAGCTCCATTGTCTATTGAAACGGTGTCAAATGATAGCTCTAGTCACACTGGAACAGACCATGTGTGCTACATTACTGAGAATGTTCTATTTAACTAGCTTTTAGCCCTCTAAACTGGGTCGTTTTTGTATCAAATTCAATTTAGCTTTGTTTGTCAAATTTGTCTGAGGGTGCATAAAAATCGCAGAAAAGCTCCATTGTCTATTGAAATGGTGTCAAATGATAGCTCTAGTCACACTGGAACAGACCATGTGTGCTACATTACTGAGAATGTCCTATTTAACTAGCTTTTAGCCCTCTAAACTGGGTCGTTTTTGTAGTAAATTCAATTTAGCTTTGTTTGTCAAATTTGTCTGGGGGTGCATAAAAATCGCAGAAAAGCTCCATTGTCTATTGAAATGGTGTCAAATGATAGCTCTAGTCACACTGGAACAGACCATGTGTGCTACATTACTGAGAATGTCCTATTTAACTAGCTTTTAGCCCTCTAAACTGGGTCGTTTTTGTAGTAAATTCAATTTAGCTTTGTTTGTCAAATTTGTCTGGGGGTGCATGAAAAGCTCCATTGTCTATTGAAACGGTGTCAAATGATAGCTCTAGTCACACTGGAACAGACCATGTGTGCTACATTACTGAGAATGTCCTATTTAACTAGCTTTTAGCCCTCTAAACTGGGTCGTTTTTGTAGTAAATTCAATTTAGCTTTGTTTGTCAAATTTGTCGGGGGTGCATAATAATAGCAGAAAAGCTCCATTGTCTATTGAAACGGTGTCAAATGAGTAGTCACACTGGAACAGACCATGTGTGCTAGATTACTGAGAATGTCCTATTTAACTAGCTTTTAGCCCTCTAAACTGGGTCGTTTTTGTATCAAATTCAATTAAGCTTTGTTTGTCAAATTTGTCTGAGGGTGCATAAAAATCGCAGAAAAGCTCCATTGTCTATTGAAACGGTGTCAAATGATAGCTCTAGTCACAATGGAACAGACCATGTGTGCTACATTACTGAGAATGTCCTATTTAACTAGCTTTTAGCCCTCTAAACTGGGTCGTTTTTGTATCAAATTCAATTTAGCTTTGTTTGTCAAATTTGTCTAGGGGTGCATAAAAATCGCAGAAAAGCTCCATTGTCTATTGAAACGGTGTCAAATGATTGCTCTAGTCACACTGGAACAGACCATGTGTGCTACATTACTGAGAATGTCCTATTTAACTAGCTTTTAGCCCTCTAAACTGGGTCGTTTTTGTATCAAATTTAATTTAGCTTTGTTTGTCAAATTTGTCTGAGGGTGCATAAAAATCGCAGAAAAGCTCCATTCTCTATTGAAACGGTGTCAAATGATTGCTCTAGTCACACTGGAACAGACCATGTGTGCTACATTACTGAGAATGTCCTATTTAACTAGCTTTTAGCCCTCTAAACTGGGTCGTTATTGTTTTAAATTCAATTTAGCTTTGTTTGTCAAATTTGTCTGGGGGTGCATAAAAATCGCAGAAAAGCTCCATTGTCTATTGAAACGGTGTCAAATGATAGCTCTAGTCACACTGGAACAGACCATATGTGCTACATTACTGAGAATGTCCTATTTAACTAGCTTTTAGCCCTCTAAACTGGGTCGTTTTTGTAGTAAATTCAATTTAGCTTTGTTTGTCAAATTTGTCGGGGGTGCATAATAATCGCAGAAAAGCTCCATTGTCTATTGAAACGGTGTCAAATGAGTAGTCACACTGGAACAGACCATGTGTGCTACATTACTGAGAATGTCCTATTTAACTAGCTTTTAGCCCTCTAAACTGGGTCGTTTTTGTATCAAATTCAATTAAGCTTTGTTTGTCAAATTTGTCTGAGGGTGCATAAAAATCGCAGAAAAGCTCCATTGTCTATTGAAACGGTGTCAAATGATAGCTCTAGTCACACTGGAACAGACCATGTGTGCTACATTACTGAGAATGTCCTATTTAACTAGCTTTTAGCCCTCTAAACTGGGTCGTTTTTGTAGTAAATTCAATTTAGCTTTGTTTGTCAAATTTGTCTGGTGGTGCATAAAAATCGCAGAAAAGCTCCATTGTCTATTGAAACGGTGTCAAATGATTGCTCTAGTCACACTGGAACAGACCATGTGTGCTACATTAGTGAGAATGTCCTATTTAACTAGCTTTTAGCCCTCTAAACTGGGTCGTTTTTGTAGTAAATTCAATTTAGCTTTGTTTGTCAAATTTGTCTGGGGGTGCATAAAAATCGCAGAAAAGCTCCATTGTCTATTGAAACGGTGTCAAATGATAGCTCTAGTCACACTGGAACAGACCATATGTGCTACATTACTGAGAATGTCCTATTTAACTAGCTTTTAGCCCTCTAAACTGGGTCGTTTTTGTATCAAATTCAATTTAGCTTTGATTGTCAAATTTGTCTGAGGGTGCATAAAAATCGCAGAAAATCTCCATTGTCTATTGAAACGGTGTCAAATGATAGCTCTAGTCACACTGGAACAGACCATGTGTGCTACATTACTGAGAATGTTCTATTTAACTAGCTTTTAGCCCTCTAAACTGGGTCGTTTTTGTATCAAATTCAATTTAGCTTTGTTTGTCAAATTTGTCTGAGGGTGCATAAAAATCGCAGAAAAGCTCCATTGTCTATTGAAATGGTGTCAAATGATAGCTCTAGTCACACTGGAACAGACCATGTGTGCTACATTACTGAGAATGTCCTATTTAACTAGCTTTTAGCCCTCTAAACTGGGTCGTTTTTGTAGTAAATTCAATTTAGCTTTGTTTGTCAAATTTCTCTGGGGGTGCATAAAAATCGCAGAAAAGCTCCATTGTCTATTGAAACGGTGTCAAATGATAGCTCTAGTCACACTGGAACAGACCATGTGTGCTACATTACTGAGAATGTCCTATTTAACTAGCTTTTAGCCCTCTAAACTGGGTCGTTTTTGTAGTAAATTCAATTTAGCTTTGTTTGTCAAATTTGTCTGGGGGTGCATGAAAAGCTCCATTGTCTATTGAAACGGTGTCAAATGATAGCTCTAGTCACACTGGAACAGACCATGTGTGCTACATTACTGAGAATGTCCTATTTAACTAGCTTTTAGCCCTCTAAACTGGGTCGTTTTTGTAGTAAATTCAATTTAGCTTTGTTTGTCAAATTTGTCGGGGGTGCATAATAATCGCAGAAAAGCTCCATTGTCTATTGAAACGGTGTCAAATGAGTAGTCACACTGGAACAGACCATGTGTGCTACATTACTGAGAATGTCCTATTTAACTAGCTTTTAGCCCTCTAAACTGGGTCGTTTTTGTATCAAATTCAATTAAGCTTTGTTTGTCAAATTTGTCTGAGGGTGCATAAAAATCGCAGAAAAGCTCCATTGTCTATTGAAACGGTGTCAAATGATAGCTCTAGTCACAATGGAACAGACCATGTGTGCTACATTACTGAGAATGTCCTATTTAACCTCTTGGGGCTAGGTGGGACGCTAGCGTGCCACCCGTGGTGCACTCCATCAACAGCAGGTGCATTTCAAGAGCGGCAAATTTGAATCCAAATAAATGTCAAAATTCAAATTTTTCAAAAATACAACTATGTTACACCATTTGAAAGATAAACATCTCCTTAATCTAACCACGTTTTACGATTTCAAAAAGGTTTTACGGCGAAAGCATAAATTTAGAGTATGTTAGGACAGTACATTTACAAGAGTTGTGTGTAATGTTTTGTCAAGTCAAAGACAGGGTCACCAAAACCATAAAACCAGCTAAAATGATACACTAACCTTTTACAATCTCCATCAGATGACACTCCTAGGACATTATGTTAGACAATGCATGCATTTTTAGTTCTATCAAGTTCATATTTATATACAAAAACAGCGTTTTACTATGGCATTGATGTTGAGGAAATCGTTTCCCTCCAATAACCGGCAGTCAAGTCAGCGTCACAAATTAAATAATTAAAATTAGAAAACATTGGTAAAATATTATATTGTCATTTAAAGAATTATAGATTTACATCTTTTGAACGCAATCAACTTGCCAGATTTAAAAATAACCTTACTGGGAAATCACACTTTGCAATAATCTGAGCACTGTGCCCAGAAAAATACGCGTTGCGATACAGACTAGACGTCATGTTGGGGAGATCTAAAATCGAAAATACTATGTAAATAATCCATTACCTTTGATTCTCTTCATCAGATGTCACTTCCAGGTATCACAGGTCCATAACGAATGTAGTTTTGTTCAAAAAAGCTCATCATTTATGTCCAAAAATCTCCGTCTCGTTAGCACATGATGTAAGCCAGCCGGACTTCTCGTCATGAACGAGGGGAAAAAATATATTTCCGTTCGTTCAAACATGTCAAACGTTGTATAGCATAAATCATTAGGGCCTTTTTTAACCAGAACATGAATAATATTCAAGGTGGACGAATGCATAGCCTTTTATAACGTATTGGAACGAGGGTACCCAACATGAAGTAGCGCGCCAGGTGTCTAATGGGACATCACCGTTCCATGGCTCTTGTTCGGTCAGATCTCCCTCCAGAAGACTCAAAACACTTTGTAAAGGCTGGTGACATCTAGTGGAAGCAATAGGAAGTGCCAAAATATTCCTAAACCCCTGTGTTTTTCAATGGGATAGGTTTAAACTCAATACAACACATCAGGTATCCACTTCCTGTCAGAAAATGTCTCAGGGTTTTGCCTGCCAAATGAGTTCTGTTATACTCACAGACACCATTCAAACAGTTTTGGAAACTTTAGAGTGTTTTCTATCCATATATAATAAGTATATGCATATTCTAGTTACTGGGTAGGATTAGTAACCAGATTAAATCGGGTACATTTTTTTTATCCAGACGTGCAAATGCTGCCCCCTAGACCCAACAGGTTAACTAGCTTTTAGCCCTCTAAACTGGGTCGTTTTTGTATCAAATTCAATTTAGCTTTGTTTGTCAAATTTGTCTGAGGGTGCATAAAAATCGCAGAAAAGCTCCATTGTCTATTGAAACGGTGTCAAATGATTGCTCTAGTCACACTGGAACAGACCATGTGTGCTACATTACTGAGAATGTCCTATTTAACTAGCTTTTAGCCCTCTAAACTGGGTCGTTATTGTTTTAAATTCAATTTAGCTTTGTTTGTCAAATTTGTCTGGGGGTGCATAAAAATCGCAGAAAAGCTCCATTGTCTATTGAAACGGTGTCAAATGATAGCTCTAGTCACACTGGAACAGACCATATGTGCTACATTACTGAGAATGTCCTATTTAACTAGCTTTTAGCCCTCTAAACTGGGTCGTTTTTGTAGTAAATTCAATTTAGCTTTGTTTGTCAAATTTGTCGGGGGTGCATAATAATCGCAGAAAAGCTCCATTGTCTATTGAAACGGTGTCAAATGAGTAGTCACACTGGAACAGACCATGTGTGCTACATTACTGAGAATGTCCTATTTAACTAGCTTTTAGCCCTCTAAACTGGGTCGTTTTTGTATCAAATTCAATTAAGCTTTGTTTGTCAAATTTGTCTGAGGGTGCATAAAAATCGCAGAAAAGCTCCATTGTCTATTGAAACGGTGTCAAATGATAGCTCTAGTCACAATGGAACAGACCATGTTTGCTACATTACTGAGAATGTCCTATTTAACTAGCTTTTAGCCCTCTAAACTGGGTCGTTTTTGTATCAAATTCAATTTAGCTTTGTTTGTCAAATTTGTCTGAGGGTGCATAAAAATCGCAGAAAAGCTCCATTGTCTATTCAAACGGTGTCAAATGATAGCTCTAGTCACACTGGAACAGACCATGTGTGCTACATTACTGAGAATGTCCTATTTAACTAGCTTTTAGCCCTCTAAACTGGGTCGTTTTTGTATCAAATTCAATTTAGCTTTGTTTGTCAAATTTGACTGAGGGTGCATAAAAATCGCAGAAAAGCTCTATTGTCTATTGAAACGGTGTCAAATGATAGCTCTAGTCACACTGGAACAGACCATGTGTGCTATATTACTGAGAATGTCCTATTTAACTAGCTTTTAGCCCTCTAAACTGGGTCGTTTTTGTAGTATATTCAATTTAGCTTTGTTTGTCAAATTTGTCTGGGGGTGCATAAAAATCGCAGAAAAGCTCCATTGTCTATTGAAACGGTGTCAAATGATTGCTCTAGTCACACTGGAACAGACCATGTGTGCTACATTACTGAGAATGTCCTATTTAACTAGCTTTTAGCCCTCTAAACTGGGTCGTTTTTGTAGTAAATTCAATTTAGCTTTGTTTGTCAAATTTGTCTGGGGGTGCATAAAAATCGCAGAAAAGCTCCATTGTCTATTGAAACGGTGTCAAATGATAGCTCTAGTCACACTGGAACAGACCATGTGTGCTACATTAGTGAGAATGTCCTATTTAACTAGCTTTTAGCCCTCTAAACTGGGTCGTTTTTGTATCAAATTCAATTTAGCTTTGTTTGTCAAATTTGTCTGAGGGTGCATAAAAATCGCAGAAAAGCTCCATTGTCTATTGAAACGGTGTCAAATGATAGCTCTAGTCACACTGGAACAGACCATGTGTGCTACATTACTGAGAATGTCCTATTTAACTAGCTTTTAGCCCTCTAAACTGGGTCGTTTTTGTAGTAAATTAAATTTATCTTTGTTTGTCAAATTTGTCTGGGGGTGCATAAAAATCGCAGAAAAGCTCCATTGTCTATTGAAACGGTGTCAAATGATTGCTCTAGTCACACTGGAACAGACCATGTGTGCTACATTACTGAGAATGTCCTATTTAACTAGCTTTTAGCCCTCAAAACTGGGTCGTTTTTGTATCAAATTCAATTTAGCTTTGTTTGTCAAATTTGTCTGAGGGTGCATAAAAATCGCAGAAAAGCTCCATTGTCTATTGAAACGGTGTCAAATGATAGCTCTAGTCACACTGGAACAGACCATGTGTGCTACATTACTGAGAATGTCCTATTTAACTAGCTTTTAGCCCTCTAAACTGGGTCGTTTTTGTATCAAATTTAATTTAGCTTTGTTTGTCAAATTTGTCTGAGGGTGCATAAAAATCGCAGAAAAGCTCCATTGTCTATTGAAACGGTGTCAAATGATTGCTCTAGTCACACTGGAACAGACCATGTGTGCTACGTTACTGAGAATGTCCTATTTAACTAGCTTTTAGCCCTCTAAACTGGGTCGTTATTGTTTTAAATTCAATTTAGCTTTGTTTGTCAAATTTGTCTGGGGGTGCATAAAAATCGCAGAAAAGCTCCATTGTCTATTGAAACGGTGTCAAATGATAGCTCTAGTCACACTGGAACAGACCATATGTGCTACATTACTGAGAATGTCCTATTTAACTAGCTTTTAGCCCTCTAAACTGGGTCGTTTTTGTAGTAAATTCAATTTAGCTTTGTTTGTCAAATTTGTCGGGGGTGCATAATAATCGCAGAAAAGCTCCATTGTCTATTGAAACGGTGTCAAATGATAGCTCTAGTCACACTGGAACAGACCATGTGTGCTACATTACTGAGAATGTCCTATTTAACTAGCTTTTAGCCCTCTGAACTGGGTCATTTTTGTATCAAATTCAATTTAGCTTTGTTTGTCAAATTTGTCTGAGGGTCCATAAAAATCGCAGAAAAGCTCCATTGTCTATTGAAACGGTGTCAAATGATAGCTCTAGTCACACTGGAACAGACCATCTGTGCTACATTAGTGAGAATGTCCTATTTAACTAGCTTTTAGCCCTCTAAACTGGGTCGTTTTTGTAGTAAATTCAATTTAGCTTTGTTTGTCAAATTTGTCTGAGGGTGCATAAAAATCGCAGAAAAGCTCCATTGTCTATTGAAACGGTGTCAAATGATTGCTCTAGTCACACTGGAACAGACCATGTGTGCTACGTTACTGAGAATGTCCTATTTAACTAGCTTTTAGCCCTCTAAACTGGGTCGTTATTGTTTTAAATTCAATTTAGCTTTGTTTGTCAAATTTGTCTGGGGGTGCATAAAAATCGCAGAAAAGCTCCATTGTCTATTGAAACGGTGTCAAATGATAGCTCTAGTCACACTGGAACAGACCATATGTGCTACATTACTGAGAATGTCCTATTTAACTAGCTTTTAGCCCTCTAAACTGGGTCGTTTTTGTAGTAAATTCAATTTAGCTTTGTTTGTCAAATTTGTCGGGGGTGCATAATAATCGCAGAAAAGCTCCATTGTCTATTGAAACGGTGTCAAATGATAGCTCTAGTCACACTGGAACAGACCATGTGTGCTACATTACTGAGAATGTCCTATTTAACTAGCTTTTAGCCCTCTGAACTGGGTCGTTTTTGTATCAAATTCAATTTAGCTTTGTTTGTCAAATTTGTCTGAGGGTCCATAAAAATCGCAGAAAAGCTCCATTGTCTATTGAAACGGTGTCAAATGATAGCTCTAGTCACACTGGAACAGACCATGTGTGCTACATTAGTGAGAATGTCCTATTTAACTAGATTTTAGCCCTCTAAACTGGGTCGTTTTTGTAGTAAATTCAATTTAGCTTTGTTTGTCAAATTTGTCTGGGGATGCATAAAAATCGCAGAAAAGCTCCATTGTCTATTGAAACGGTGTCAAATGATTGCTCTAGTCACACTGGAACAGACCATGTGTGCTACATTACTGAGAATGTCCTATTTAACTAGCTTTTAGCCCTCTAAACTGGGTCGTTATTGTTTTAAATTCAATTTAGCTTTGTTTGTCAAATTTGTCTGGGGGTGCATAAAAATCGCAGAAAAGCTCCATTGTCTATTGAAACGGTGTCAAATGATAGCTCTAGTCACACTGGAACAGACCATATGTGCTACATTACTGAGAATGTCCTATTTAACTAGCTTTTAGCCCTCTAAACTGGGTCGTTTTTGTAGTAAATTCAATTTAGCTTTGTTTGTCAAATTTGTCGGGGGTGCATAATAATCGCAGAAAAGCTCCATTGTCTATTGAAACGGTGTCAAATGAGTAGTCACACTGGAACAGACCATGTGTGCTACATTACTGAGAATGTCCTATTTAACTAGCTTTTAGCCCTCTAAACTGGGTCGTTTTTGAAGTAAATTCAATTTAGCTTTGTTTGTCAAATTTGTCGGGGGTGCATAATAATCGCAGAAAAGCTCCATTGTCTATTGAAACGGTGTCAAATGATAGCTCTAGTCACACTGGAACAGACCATGTGTGCTACATTACTGAGAATGTCCTATTTAACTAGCTTTAGCCCTCTGAACTGGGTCGTTTTTGTATCAAATTCAATTTAGCTTTGTTTGTCAAATTTGTCTGAGGGTCCATAAAAATCGCAGAAAAGCTCCATTGTCTATTGAAACGGTGTCAAATGATAGCGCTAGTCACACTGGAACAGACCATGTGTGCTACATTACTGACAATGTCCTATTTAACTAGCTTTTAGCCCTCTAAACTGGGTCGTTTTTGTATCAAATTCAATTTAGCTTTGTTTGTCAAATTTGTCTGAGGGTGCATAAAAATCGCAGAAAAGCTCCATTGTCTATTGAAACGGTGTCAAATGATAGCTCTAGTCACACTGGAACAGACCATGTGTGCTACATTAGTGAGAATGTCCTATTTAACTAGATTTTAGCCCTCTAAACTGGGTCGTTTTTGTAGTAAATTCAATTTAGCTTTGTTTGTCAAATTTGTCTGGGGATGCATAAAAATCGCAGAAAAGCTCCATTGTCTATTGAAACGGTGTCAAATGATTGCTCTAGTCACACTGGAACAGACCATGTGTGCTACATTACTGAGAATGTCCTATTTAACTAGCTTTTAGCCCTCTAAACTGGGTCGTTATTGTTTTAAATTCAATTTAGCTTTGTTTGTCAAATTTGTCTGGGGGTGCATAAAAATCGCAGAAAAGCTCCATTGTCTATTGAAACGGTGTCAAATGATAGCTCTAGTCACACTGGAACAGACCATATGTGCTACATTACTGAGAATGTCCTATTTAACTAGCTTTTAGCCCTCTAAACTGGGTCGTTTTTGTAGTAAATTCAATTTAGCTTTGTTTGTCAAATTTGTCGGGGGTGCATAATAATCGCAGAAAAGCTCCATTGTCTATTGAAACGGTGTCAAATGAGTAGTCACACTGGAACAGACCATGTGTGCTACATTACTGAGAATGTCCTATTTAACTAGCTTTTAGCCCTCTAAACTGGGTCGTTTTTGTATCAAATTCAATTAAGCTTTGTTTGTCAAATTTGTCTGAGGGTGCATAAAAATCGCAGAAAAGCTCCATTGTCTATTGAAACGGTGTCAAATGATAGCTCTAGTCACAATGGAACAGACCATGTGTGCTACATTACTGAGAATGTCCTATTTAACTAGCTTTTGGCCCTCTAAACTGGGTCGTTTTTGTATCAAATTCAATTTAGCTTTGTTTGTCAAATTTGTCTGAGGGTGCATAAAAATCGCAGAAAAGCTCCATTGTCTATTGAAACGGTGTCAAATGATAGCTCTAGTCACACTGGAACAGACCATCTGTGGTACATTACTGAGAATGTCCTATTTAACTAGCTTTTAGCCCTCTAAACTGGGTCGTTTTTGTAGTAAATTCAATTTAGCTTTGTTTGTCAAATTTGTCTGAGGGTGCATAAAAATCGCAGAAAAGCTCCATTGTCTATTGAAACGGTGTCAAATGATAGCTCTAGTCACACTGGAACAGACCATGTGTGCTACATTACTGAGAATGTCCTATTTAACTAGCTTTTAACCCTCTAAACTGGGTCGTTTTTGTATCAAATTTAATTTAGCTTTGTTTGTCAAATTTGTCTGGGGGTGCATAAAAATCGCAGAAAAGCTCCATTGTCTATTGAAACGGTGTCAAATGATAGCTCTAGTCACACTGGAACAGACCATATGTGCTACATTACTGAGAATGTCCTATTTAACTAGCTTTTAGCCCTCTAAACTGGGTCGTTTTTGTAGTAAATTCAATTTAGCTTTGTTTGTCAAATTTGTCGGGGGTGCATAATAATCGCAGAAAAGCTCCATTGTCTATTGAAACGGTGTCAAATGATAGCTCTAGTCACACTGGAACAGACCATGTGTGCTACATTACTGAGAATGTCCTATTTAACTAGCTTTAGCCCTCTGAACTGGGTCGTTTTTGTATCAAATTCAATTTAGCTTTGTTTGTCAAATTTGTCTGAGGGTCCATAAAAATCGCAGAAAAGCTCCATTGTCTATTGAAACGGTGTCAAATGATAGCTCTAGTCACACTGGAACAGACCATGTGTGCTACATTAGTGAGAATGTCCTATTTAACTAGCTTTTAGCCCTCTAAACTGGGTCGTTTTTGTAGTAAATTCAATTTAGCTTTGTTTGTCAAATTTGTCTGAGGGTGCATAAAAATCGCAGAAAAGCTCCATTGTCTATTGAAACGGTGTCAAATGATAGCTCTAGTCACACTGGAACAGACCATGTGTGCTACATTACTGAGAATGTCCTATTTAACTAGCTTTTAGCCCTCTAAACTGGGTCGTTTTTGTAGTAAATTCAATTTAGCTTTGTTTGTCAAATTTGTCTGGGGGTGCATAAAAATCGCAGAAAAGCTCCATTGTCTATTGAAACGGTGTCAAATGATTGCTCTAGTCACACTGGAACAGACCATGTGTGCTACATTACTGAGAATGTCCTATTTAACTAGCTTTTAGCCCTCTAAACTGGGTCGTTTTTGTAGTAAATTCAATTTAGCTTTGTTTGTCAAATTTGTCTGAGGGTGCATAAAAATCGCAGAAAAGCTCCATTGTCTATTGAAACGGTGTCAAATGATAGCTCTAGTCACACTGGAACAGACCATGTGTGTTACATTAGTGAGAATGTCCTATTTACCTAGCTTTTAGCCCTCTAAACTGGGTCGTTTTTGTAGTATATTCAATTTAGCTTTGTTTGTCAAATTTGTCTGGGGGTGCATAAAAATCGCAGAAAAGCTCCATTGTCTATTGAAACGGTGTCAAATGATTGCTCTAGTCACACTGGAACAGACCATGTGTGCTACATTACTGAGAATGTCCTATTTAACTAGCTTTTAGCCCTCTAAACTGGGTCGTTTTTGTAGTAAATTCAATTTAGCTTTGTTTGTCAAATTTGTCTGGGGGTGCATAAAAATCGCAGAAAAGCTCCATTGTCTATTGAAACGGTGTCAAATGATAGCTCTAGTCACACTGGAACAGACCATGTGTGCTACATTACTGAGAATGTCCTATTTAACTAGCTTTTAGCCCTCTAAACTGGGTCGTTTTTGTAGTAAATTAAATTTATCTTTGTTTGTCAAATTTGTCTGGGGGTGCATAAAAATCGCAGAAAAGCTCCATTGTCTATTGAAACGGTGTCAAATGATAGCTCTAGTCACACTGGAACAGACCATATGTGCTACATTACTGAGAATGTCCTATTTAACTAGCTTTTAGCCCTCTAAACTGGGTCGTTTTTGTATCAAATTCAATTTAGCTTTGTTTGTCAAATTTGTCTGGGGGTGCATAAAAATCGCAGAAAAGCTCCATTGTCTATTGAAACGGTGTCAAATGATAGCTCTAGTCACACTGGAACAGACCATGTGTGCTACATTACTGAGAATGTCCTATTTAACTAGCTTTTAGCCCTCTAAACTGGGTCGTTTTTGTATCAAATTCAATTTAGCTTTGTTTGTCATTTGTTTGAGGGTGCATAAAAATTGCAGAAAAGCTCCATTGTCTATTGAAACGGTGTCAAATGATAGCTCTAGTCACACTGGAACCGACCATCTGTGCTACATTACTGAGAATGTCCTATTTAACTAGCTTTTAGCCCTCTAAACTGGGTCGTTTTTGTAGTAAATTCAATTTAGCTTTGTTTGTCAAATTTGTCTGAGGGTGCATAAAAATCGCAGAAAAGCTCCATTGTCTATTGAAACGGTGTCAAATGATAGCTCTAGTCACACTGGAACAGACCATGTGTGCTACGTTACTGAGAATGTCCTATTTAACTAGCTTTTAGCCCTCTAAACTGGGTCGTTATTGTTTTAAATTCAATTTAGCTTTGTTTGTCAAATTTGTCTGGGGGTGCATAAAAATCGCAGAAAAGCTCCATTGTCTATTGAAACGGTGTCAAATGATAGCTCTAGTCACACTGGAACAGACCATATGTGCTACATTACTGAGAATGTCCTATTTAACTAGCTTTTAGCCCTCTAAACTGGGTCGTTTTTGTAGTAAATTCAATTTAGCTTTGTTTGTCAAATTTGTCGGGGGTGCAAAATAATCGCAGAAAAGCTCCATTGTCTATTGAAACGGTGTCAAATGATAGCTCTAGTCACACTGGAACAGACCATGTGTGCTACATTACTGAGAATGTCCTATTTAACTAGCTTTAGCCCTCTAAACTGGGTCGTTTTTGTAGTAAATTCAATTTAGCTTTGTTTGTCAAATTTGTCTGGGGGTGCATAAAAATCGCAGAAAAGCTCCATTGTCTATTGAAACGGTGTCAAATGATTGCTCTAGTCACACTGGAACAGACCATGTGTGCTACATTACTGAGAATGTCCTATTTAACTAGCTTTTAGCCCTCTAAACTGGGTCGTTTTTGTAGTAAATTCAATTTAGCTTTGTTTGTCAAATTTGTCTGAGGGTGCATAAAAATCGCAGAAAAGCTCCATTGTCTATTGAAACGGTGTCAAATGATAGCTCTAGTCACACTGGAACAGACCATGTGTGCTACATTACTGAGAATGTCCTATTTAACTAGCTTTTAGCCCTCTAAACTGGGTCGTTTTTGTATCAAATTCAATTTAGCTTTGTTTGTCAAATTTGTCTGAGGGTGCATAAAAATCGCAGAAAAGCTCCATTGTCTATTGAAACGGTGTCAAATGATAGCTCTAGTCACACTGGAACAGACCATGTGTGCTACATTACTGAGAATGTCCTATTTAACTAGCTTTTAGCCCTCTAAACTGGGTCGTTTTTGTAGTAAATTCAATTTAGCTTTGTTTGTCAAATTTGTCTGAGGGTGCATAAAAATCGCAGAAAAGCTCCATTGTCTATTGAAACGGTGTCAAATGATAGCTCTAGTCACACTGGAACAGACCATGTGTGCTACATTAGTGAGAATGTCGTATTTAACTAGCTTTTATCCCTCTAAACTGGGTCGTTTTTGTAGTAAATTCAATTTAGCTTTGTTTGTCAAATTTGTCTGAGGGTGCATAAAAATCGCAGAAAAGCTCCATTGTCTATTGAAACGGTGTCAAATGATAGCTCTAGTCACACTGGAACAGACCATATGTGCTACATTACTGAGAATGTCCTATTTAACTAGCTTTTAGCCCTCTAAACTGGGTCGTTTTTGTATCAAATTCAATTTAGCTTTGTTTGTCAAATTTGTCTGGGGGTGCATAAAAATCGCAGAAAAGCTCCATTGTCTATTGTAACGGTGTCAAATGATAGCTCTAGTCACACTGGAACAGACCATATGTGCTACATTACTGAGAATGTCCTATTTAACTAGCTTTTAGCCCTCTAAACTGGGTCGTTTTTGTATCAAATTCAATTTCGCTTTGTTTGTCAAATTTGTCTGGGGGTGCATAAAAATCGCAGAAAAGCTCCATTGTCTATTGAAACGGTGTCAAATGATAGCTCTAGTCACACTGGAACAGACCATGTGTGCTACATTACTGAGAATGTCCTATTTAACTAGCTTTTAGCCCTCAAAACTGGGTCGTTTTTGTATCAAATTCAATTTAGCTTTGTTTGTCAAATTTGTCTGAGGGTGCATAAAAATCGCAGAAAAGCTCCATTGTCTATTGAAACGGTGTCAAATGATAGCTCTAGTCACACTGGAACAGACCATATGTGCTACATTACTGAGAATGTCCTATTTAACTAGCTTTTAGCCCTCTAAACTGGGTCGTTTTTGTATCAAATTCAATTTAGCTTTGTTTGTCAAATTTGTCTGGGGGTGCATAAAAATCGCAGAAAAGCTCCATTGTCTATTGAAACGGTGTCAAATGATAGCTCTAGTCACACTGGAACAGACCATGTGTGCTACATTACTGAGAATGTCCTATTTAACTAGCTTTTAGCCCTCTAAACTGGGTCGTTTTTGTATCAAATTCAATTTAGCTTTGTTTGTCATTTGTTTGAGGGTGCATAAAAATTGCAGAAAAGCTCCATTGTCTATTGAAACGGTGTCAAATGATAGCTCTAGTCACACTGGAACCGACCATCTGTGCTACATTACTGAGAATGTCCTATTTAACTAGCTTTTAGCCCTCTAAACTGGGTCGTTTTTGTAGTAAATTCAATTTAGCTTTGTTTGTCAAATTTGTCTGAGGGTGCATAAAAATCGCAGAAAAGCTCCATTGTCTATTGAAACGGTGTCAAATGATAGCTCTAGTCACACTGGAACAGACCATGTGTGCTACATAACTGAGAATGTCCTATTTAACTAGCTTTTAGCCCTCTAAACTGGGTCGTTTTTGTATCAAATTTAATTTAGCTTTGTTTGTCAAATTTGTCTGAGGGTGCATAAAAATCGCAGAAAAGCTCCATTGTCTATTGAAACGGTGTCAAATGATTGCTCTAGTCACACTGGAACAGACCATGTGTGCTACGTTACTGAGAATGTCCTATTTAACTAGCTTTTAGCCCTCTAAACTGGGTCGTTATTGTTTTAAATTCAATTTAGCTTTGTTTGTCAAATTTGTCTGGGGGTGCATAAAAATCGCAGAAAAGCTCCATTGTCTATTGAAACGGTGTCAAATGATAGCTCTAGTCACACTGGAACAGACCATATGTGCTACATTACTGAGAATGTCCTATTTAACTAGCTTTTAGCCCTCTAAACTGGGTCGTTTTTGTATCAAATTCAATTTAGCTTTGTTTGTCAAATTTGTCTGGGGGTGCATAAAAATCGCAGAAAAGCTCCATTGTCTATTGAAACGGTGTCAAATGATAGCTCTAGTCACACTGGAACAGACCATGTGTGCTACATTACTGAGAATGTCCTATTTAACTAGCTTTTAGCCCTCTAAACTGGGTCGTTTTTGTATCAAATTCAATTTAGCTTTGTTTGTCATTTGTTTGAGGGTGCATAAAAATTGCAGAAAAGCTCCATTGTCTATTGAAACGGTGTCAAATGATAGCTCTAGTCACACTGGAACCGACCATCTGTGCTACATTACTGAGAATGTCCTATTTAACTAGCTTTTAGCCCTCTAAACTGGGTCGTTTTTGTAGTAAATTCAATTTAGCTTTGTTTGTCAAATTTGTCTGAGGGTGCATAAAAATCGCAGAAAAGCTCCATTGTCTATTGAAACGGTGTCAAATGATAGCTCTAGTCACACTGGAACAGACCATGTGTGCTACATAACTGAGAATGTCCTATTTAACTAGCTTTTAGCCCTCTAAACTGGGTCGTTTTTGTATCAAATTTAATTTAGCTTTGTTTGTCAAATTTGTCTGAGGGTGCATAAAAATCGCAGAAAAGCTCCATTGTCTATTGAAACGGTGTCAAATGATTGCTCTAGTCACACTGGAACAGACCATGTGTGCTACGTTACTGAGAATGTCCTATTTAACTAGCTTTTAGCCCTCTAAACTGGGTCGTTATTGTTTTAAATTCAATTTAGCTTTGTTTGTCAAATTTGTCTGGGGGTGCATAAAAATCGCAGAAAAGCTCCATTGTCTATTGAAACGGTGTCAAATGATAGCTCTAGTCACACTGGAACAGACCATATGTGCTACATTACTGAGAATGTCCTATTTAACTAGCTTTTAGCCCTCTAAACTGGGTCGTTTTTGTAGTAAATTCAATTTAGCTTTGTTTGTCAAATTTGTCGGGGGTGCAAAATAATCGCAGAAAAGCTCCATTGTCTATTGAAACGGTGTCAAATGATAGCTCTAGTCACACTGGAACAGACCATGTGTGCTACATTACTGAGAATGTCCTATTTAACTAGCTTTAGCCCTCTAAACTGGGTCGTTTTTGTAGTAAATTCAATTTAGCTTTGTTTGTCAAATTTGTCTGGGGGTGCATAAAAATCGCAGAAAAGCTCCATTGTCTATTGAAACGGTGTCAAATGATTGCTCTAGTCACACTGGAACAGACCATGTGTGCTACATTACTGAGAATGTCCTATTTAACTAGCTTTTAGCCCTCTAAACTGGGTCGTTTTTGTAGTAAATTCAATTTAGCTTTGTTTGTCAAATTTGTCTGAGGGTGCATAAAAATCGCAGAAAAGCTCCATTGTCTATTGAAACGGTGTCAAATGATAGCTCTAGTCACACTGGAACAGACCATGTGTGCTACATTACTGAGAATGTCCTATTTAACTAGCTTTTAGCCCTCTAAACTGGGTCGTTTTTGTATCAAATTCAATTTAGCTTTGTTTGTCAAATTTGTCTGAGGGTGCATAAAAATCGCAGAAAAGCTCCATTGTCTATTGAAACGGTGTCAAATGATAGCTCTAGTCACACTGGAACAGACCATGTGTGCTACATTACTGAGAATGTCCTATTTAACTAGCTTTTAGCCCTCTAAACTGGGTCGTTTTTGTAGTAAATTCAATTTAGCTTTGTTTGTCAAATTTGTCTGAGGGTGCATAAAAATCGCAGAAAAGCTCCATTGTCTATTGAAACGGTGTCAAATGATAGCTCTAGTCACACTGGAACAGACCATGTGTGCTACATTAGTGAGAATGTCGTATTTAACTAGCTTTTATCCCTCTAAACTGGGTCGTTTTTGTAGTAAATTCAATTTAGCTTTGTTTGTCAAATTTGTCTGAGGGTGCATAAAAATCGCAGAAAAGCTCCATTGTCTATTGAAACGGTGTCAAATGATAGCTCTAGTCACACACTGGAACAGACCATATGTGCTACATTACTGAGAATGTCCTATTTAACTAGCTTTTAGCCCTCTAAACTGGGTCGTTTTTGTATCAAATTCAATTTAGCTTTGTTTGTCAAATTTGTCTGGGGGTGCATAAAAATCGCAGAAAAGCTCCATTGTCTATTGTAACGGTGTCAAATGATAGCTCTAGTCACACTGGAACAGACCATATGTGCTACATTACTGAGAATGTCCTATTTAACTAGCTTTTAGCCCTCTAAACTGGGTCGTTTTTGTATCAAATTCAATTTAGCTTTGTTTGTCAAATTTGTCTGGGGGTGCATAAAAATCGCAGAAAAGCTCCATTGTCTATTGAAACGGTGTCAAATGATAGCTCTAGTCACACTGGAACAGACCATGTGTGCTACATTACTGAGAATGTCCTATTTAACTAGCTTTTAGCCCTCTAAACTGGGTCGTTTTTGTATCAAATTCAATTTAGCTTTGTTTGTCAAATTTGTCTGGGGGTGCATAAAAATCGCAGAAAAGCTCCATTGTCTATTGAAACGGTGTCAAATGATAGCTCTAGTCACACTGGAACAGACCATGTGTGCTACATTACTGAGAATGTCCTATTTAACTAGCTTTTAGCCCTCTAAACTGGGTCGTTTTTGTATCAAATTCAATTTAGCTTTGTTTGTCAAATTTGTCTGGGGGTGCATAAAAACCGCAGAAAAGCTCCATTGTCTATTGAAACGGTGTCAAATGATACTCTAGTCACACTGGAACAGACCATGTGTGCTACATTACTGAGAATGTCCTATTTAACTAGCTTTTAGCCCTCTAAACTGGGTCGTTTTTGTATCAAATTCAATTTAGCTTTGTTTGTCAAATTTGTCTGAGGGTGCATAAAAATCGCAGAAAAGCTCCATTGTCTATTGAAACGGTGTCAAATGATAGCTCTAGTCACACTGGAACAGACCATGTGTGCTACATTACTGAGAATGTCCTATTTAACTAGCTTTTAGCCCTCTAAACTGGGTCGTTTTTGTATCAAATTCAATTTAGCTTTGTTTGTCAAATTTGTCTGAGGGTGCATAAAAATCGCAGAAAAGCTCCATTGTCTATTGAAACGGTGTCAAATGATAGCTCTACTCACACTGGAACAGACCATGTGTGCTACATTACTGAGAATGTCCTATTTAACTAGCTTTTAGCCCTCTAAACTGGGTCGTTTTTGTAGTAAATTCAATTTAGCTTTGTTTGTCAAATTTGTCTGAGGGTGCATAAAAATCGCAGAAAAGCTCCATTGTCTATTGAAACGGTGTCAAATGATAGCTCTAGTCACACTGGAACAGACCATGTGTGCTACATTACTGAGAATGTCCTATTTAACTAGCTTTTAGCCCTCTAAACTGGGTCGTTTTTGTATCAAATTCAATTCAGCTTTGTTTGTCAAATTTGTCTGAGGGTCCATAAAAATCGCAGAAAAACTCCATTGTCTATTGAAACGGTGTCAAATGATAGCTGTAGTCACACTGGAACAGACCATGTGTGCTACATTACTGAGAATGTCCTATTTAACTAGCTTTTAGCCCTCTAAACTGGGTAGTTTTTGTATCAAATTCAATTTAGCTTTGTTTGTCAAATTTGTCTGGGGGTGCATAAAAATCGCAGAAAAGCTCCATTGTCTATTGAAACGGTGTCAAATGATACTCTAGTCACACTGGAACAGACCATGTGTGCTACATTACTGAGAATGTCCTATTTAACTAGCTTTTAGCCCTCTAAACTGGGTCGTTTTTGTATCAAATTCAATTTAGCTTTGTTTGTCAAATTTGTCTGAGGGTGCATAAAAATCGCAGAAAAGCTCCATTGTCTATTGAAACGGTGTCAAATGATAGCTCTAGTCACACTGGAACAGACCATGTGTGCTACATTACTGAGAATGTCCTATTTAACTAGCTTTTAGCCCTCTAAACTGGGTCGTTTTTGTATCAAATTCAATTTAGCTTTGTTTGTCAAATTTGTCTGGGGGTGCATAAAAATCGCAGAAAAGCTCCATTGTCTATTGAAACGGTGTCAAATGATACTCTAGTCACACTGGAACAGACCATGTGTGCTACATTACTGAGAATGTCCTATTTAACTAGCTTTTAGCCCTCTAAACTGGGTCGTTTTTGTATCAAATTCAATTTAGCTTTGTTTGTCAAATTTGTCTGGGGGTGCATAAAAATCGCAGAAAAGCTCCATTGTCTATTGAAACGGTGTCAAATGATAGCTCTAGTCACACTGGAACAGACCATGTGTGCTACATTACTGAGAATGTCCTATTTAACTAGCTTTTAGCCCTCTAAACTGGGTCGTTTTTGTATCAAATTCAATTTAGCTTTGTTTGTCAAATTTGTCTGGGGGTGCATAAAAATCGCAGAAAAGCTCCATTGTCTATTGAAACGGTGTCAAATGATAGCTCTAGTCACACTGGAACAGACCATGTGTGCTACATTACTGAGAATGTCCTATTTAACTAGCTTTTAGCCCTCTAAACTGGGTCGTTTTTGTATCAAATTCAATTTAGCTTTGTTTGTCAAATTTGTCTGGGGGTGCATAAAAACCGCAGAAAAGCTCCATTGTCTATTGAAACGGTGTCAAATGATACTCTAGTCACACTGGAACAGACCATGTGTGCTACATTACTGAGAATGTCCTATTTAACTAGCTTTTAGCCCTCTAAACTGGGTCGTTTTTGTATCAAATTCAATTTAGCTTTGTTTGTCAAATTTGTCTGAGGGTGCATAAAAATCGCAGAAAAGCTCCATTGTCTATTGAAACGGTGTCAAATGATAGCTCTAGTCACACTGGAACAGACCATGTGTGCTACATTACTGAGAATGTCCTATTTAACTAGCTTTTAGCCCTCTAAACTGGGTCGTTTTTGTATCAAATTCAATTTAGCTTTGTTTGTCAAATTTGTCTGAGGGTGCATAAAAATCGCAGAAAAGCTCCATTGTCTATTGAAACGGTGTCAAATGATAGCTCTACTCACACTGGAACAGACCATGTGTGCTACATTACTGAGAATGTCCTATTTAACTAGCTTTTAGCCCTCTAAACTGGGTCGTTTTTGTAGTAAATTCAATTTAGCTTTGTTTGTCAAATTTGTCTGAGGGTGCATAAAAATCGCAGAAAAGCTCCATTGTCTATTGAAACGGTGTCAAATGATAGCTCTAGTCACACTGGAACAGACCATGTGTGCTACATTACTGAGAATGTCCTATTTAACTAGCTTTTAGCCCTCTAAACTGGGTCGTTTTTGTATCAAATTCAATTCAGCTTTGTTTGTCAAATTTGTCTGAGGGTCCATAAAAATCGCAGAAAAACTCCATTGTCTATTGAAACGGTGTCAAATGATAGCTGTAGTCACACTGGAACAGACCATGTGTGCTACATTACTGAGAATGTCCTATTTAACTAGCTTTTAGCCCTCTAAACTGGGTAGTTTTTGTATCAAATTCAATTTAGCTTTGTTTGTCAAATTTGTCTGGGGGTGCATAAAAATCGCAGAAAAGCTCCATTGTCTATTGAAACGGTGTCAAATGATAGCTCTAGTCACACTGGAACAGACCATGTGTGCTACATTACTGAGAATGTCCTATTTAACTAGCTTTTAGCCCTCTAAACTGGGTCGTTTTTGTATCAAATTCAATTTAGCTTTGTTTGTCAAATTTGTCTGGGGGTGCATAAAAATCGCAGAAAAGCTCCATTGTCTATTGAAACGGTGTCAAATGATACTCTAGTCACACTGGAACAGACCATGTGTGCTACATTACTGAGAATGTCCTATTTAACTAGCTTTTAGCCCTCTAAACTGGGTCGTTTTTGTATCAAATTCAATTTAGCTTTGTTTGTCAAATTTGTCTGAGGGTGCATAAAAATCGCAGAAAAGCTCCATTGTCTATTGAAACGGTGTCAAATGATAGCTCTAGTCACACTGGAACAGACCATGTGTGCTACATTACTGAGAATGTCCTATTTAACTAGCTTTTAGCCCTCTAAACTGGGTCGTTTTTGTATCAAATTCAATTTAGCTTTGTTTGTCAAATTTGTCTGGGGGTGCATAAAAATCGCAGAAAAGCTCCATTGTCTATTGAAACGGTGTCAAATGATACTCTAGTCACACTGGAACAGACCATGTGTGCTACATTACTGAGAATGTCCTATTTAACTAGCTTTTAGCCCTCTAAACTGGGTCGTTTTTGTATCAAATTCAATTTAGCTTTGTTTGTCAAATTTGTCTGAGGGTGCATAAAAATCGCAGAAAAGCTCCATTGTCTATTGAAACGGTGTCAAATGATAGCTCGAGTCACACTGGAACAGACCATGTGTGCTACATTACTGAGAATGTCCTATTTAACTAGCTTTTAGCCCTCTAAACTGGGTCGTTTTTGTATCAAATTCAATTTAGCTTTGTTTGTCAAATTTGTCTGAGGGTGCATAAAAATCGCAGAAAAGCTCCATTGTCTATTGAAACGGTGTCAAATGATTGCTCTAGTCACACTGGAACAGACCATGTGTGCTACATTACTGAGAATGTCCTATTTAACTAGCTTTTAGCCCTCTAAACTGGGTCGTTTTTGTATCAAATTCAATTTAGCTTTGTTTGTCAAATTTGTCTGGGGGTGCATAAAAATCGCAGAAAAGCTCCATTGTCTATTGAAACGGTGTCAAATGATAGCTCTAGTCACACTGGAACAGACCATGTGTGCTACATTCCTGAGAATGTCCTATTTAACTAGCTTTTAGCCCTCTAAACTGGGTCGTTTTTGTATCAAATTCAATTTAGCTTTGTTTGTCAAATTTGTCGGGGGTGCATAATAATCGCAGAAAAGCTCCATTGTCTATTGAAACGGTGTCAAATGATAGCTCTAGTCACACTGGAACAGACCATGTGTGCTACATTACTGAGAATGTCCTATTTAACTAGCTTTTAGCCCTCTGAACTGGGTCGTTTTTGTATCAAATTCAATTTAGCTTTGTTTGTCAAATTTGTCTGAGGGTCCATAAAAATCGCAGAAAAGCTCCATTGTCTATTGAAACGGTGTCAAATGATAGCTCTAGTCACACTGGAACAGACCATGTGTGCTACATTAGTGAGAATGTCCTATTTAACTAGCTTTTAGCCCTCTAAACTGGGTCGTTTTTGTAGTAAATTCAATTTAGCTTTGTTTGTCAAATTTGTCTGAGGGTGCATAAAAATCGCAGAAAAGCTCCATTGTCTATTGAAATGGTGTCAAATGATAGCTCTAGTCACACTGGAACAGACCATGTGTGCTACATTAGTGAGAATGTCCTATTTAACTAGCTTTTATCCCTCTAAACTGGGTCGTTTTTGTAGTAAATTCAATTTAGCTTTGTTTGTCAAATTTGTCTGAGGGTGCATAAAAATCGCAGAAAAGCTCCATTGTCTATTGAAACGGTGTCAAATGATAGCTCTAGTCACACTGGAACAGACCATATGTGCTACATTACTGAGAATGTCCAATTTAACTAGCTTTTAGCCCTCTAAACTGGGTCGTTTTTGTATCAAATTCAATTTAGCTTTGTTTGTCAAATTTGTCTGGGGGTGCATAAAAATCGCAGAAAAGCTCCATTGTCTATTGAAACGGTGTCAAATGATAGCTCTAGTCACACTGGAACAGACCATGTGTGCTACATTACTGAGAATGTCCTATTTAACTAGCTTTTAGCCCTCTAAACTGGGTCGTTTTTGTAGTAAATTCAATTTAGCTTTGTTTGTCAAATTTGTCTGAGGGTGCATAAAAATCGCAGAAAAGCTCCATTGTCTATTGAAACGGTGTCAAATGATAGCTCTAGTCACACTGGAACAGACCATGTGTGCTACATTACTGAGAATGTCCTATTTAACTAGCTTTTAGCCCTCTAAACTGGGTCGTTTTTGTATCAAATTCAATTTAGCTTTGTTTGTCAAATTTGTCGGGGGTGCATAATAATCGCAGAAAAGCTCCATTGTCTATTGAAACGGTGTCAAATGATAGCTCTAGTCACACTGGAACAGACCATGTGTGCTACATTACTGAGAATGTCCTATTTTACTAGCTTTTAGCCCTCTGAACTGGGTCGTTTTTGTATCAAATTCAATTTAGCTTTGTTTGTCAAATTTGTCTGAGGGTCCATAAAAATCGCAGGAAAGCTCCATTGTCTATTGAAACGGTGTCAAATGATAGCTCTAGTCACACTGGAACAGACCATGTGTGCTACATTAGTGAGAATGTCCTATTTAACCTCTTGGGGCTAGGTGGGACGCTAGCGTGCCACCTGTGGTGCACTCCATCAACAGCAGGTGCATTTCAAGAGCGGCAAATTTGAATCCAAATAAATGTCAAAATTCAAATTTTTCAAAAATACAACTATGTTACACCATTTGAAAGATAAACATCTCCTTAATCTAACCACGTTTTACGATTTCAAAAAGGTTTTACGGCGAAAGCATAAATTTAGAGTATGTTAGGACAGTACATTTACAAGAGTTGTGTGTAATGTTTTGTCAAGTCAAAGACAGGGTCACCAAAACCATAAAACCAGCTAAAATGATACACTAACCTTTTACAATCTCCATCAGATGACACTCCTAGGACATTATGTTAGACAATGCATGCATTTTTAGTTCTATCAAGTTCATATTTATATACAAAAACAGCGTTTTACTATGGCATTGATGTTGAGGAAATCGTTTCCCTCCAATAACCGGCAGTCAAGTCAGCGTCACAAATTAAATAATTAAAATTAGAAAACATTGGTAAAATATTATATTGTCATTTAAAGAATTATAGATTTACATCTTTTGAACGCAATCAACTTGCCAGATTTAAAAATAACCTTACTGGGAAATCACACTTTGCAATAATCTGAGCACTGTGCCCAGAAAAATACGCGTTGCGATACAGACTAGACGTCATGTTGGGGAGATCTAAAATCGAAAATACTATGTAAATAATCCATTACCTTTGATTCTCTTCATCAGATGTCACTTCCAGGTATCACAGGTCCATAACGAATGTAGTTTTGTTCAAAAAAGCTCATCATTTATGTCCAAAAATCTCCGTCTCGTTAGCACATGATGTAAGCCAGCCGGACTTCTCGTCATGAACGAGGGGAAAAAATATATTTCCGTTCGTTCAAACATGTCAAACGTTGTATAGCATAAATCATTAGGGCCTTTTTTAACCAGAACATGAATAATATTCAAGGTGGACGAATGCATAGCCTTTTATAACGTATTGGAACGAGGGTACCCAACATGAAGTAGCGCGCCAGGTGTCTAATGGGACATCACCGTTCCATGGCTCTTGTTCGGTCAGATCTCCCTCCAGAAGACTCAAAACACTTTGTAAAGGCTGGTGACATCTAGTGGAAGCAATAGGAAGTGCCAAAATATTCCTAAACCCCTGTGTTTTTCAATGGGAGAGGTTTAAAGTCAATACAACACATCAGGTATCCACTTCCTGTCAGAAAATGTCTCAGGGTTTTGCCTGCCAAATGAGTTCTGTTATACTCACAGACACCATTCAAACAGTTTTGGAAACTTTAGAGTGTTTTCTATCCATATATAATAAGTATATGCATATTCTAGTTACTGGGTAGGATTAGTAACCAGATTAAATCGGGTACATTTTTTTTATCCAGACGTGCAAATGCTGCCCCCTAGACCCAACAGGTTAACTAGCTTTTAGCCCTCTAAACTGGGTCGTTTTTGTAGTAAATTCTATTTAGCTTTGTTTGTCAAATTTGTCTGGGGGTGCATAAAAATCGCAGAAAAGCTCCATTGTCTATTGAAACGGTGTCAAATGATAGCTCTAGTCACACTGGAACAGACCATGTGTGCTACATTACTGAGAATGTCCTATTTAACTAGCTTTTAGCCCTCTAAACTGGGTTGTTTTTGTGTCAAATTCAATTTAGCTTTGTTTGTCAAATTTGTCTGAGAGTGCATAAAAATCGCAGAAAAGCTGCATTGTCTATTGAAACGGTGTCAAATGATAGCTCTAGTCACACTGGAACAGACCATGTGTGCTACATTACTGAGAATGTCCTATTTAACTAGCTTTTAGCCCTCTAAACTGGGTCGTTTTTGTAGTAAATTCAATTTAGCTTTGTCAAATTTGTCTGGGGGTGCATAAAAATCGCAGAAAAGCTCCATTGTCTATTAAAACGGTGTCAAATGATAGCTCTAGTCACACTGGAACAGACCATGTGTGCTACATTAGTGAGAATGTCCTATTTAACTAGCTTTTAGCCCTCTAAACTGGGTCGTTTTTGTATCAAATTCAATTTAGCTTTGTTTGTCAAATTTGTCTGGGGGTGCATAAAAATCGCAGAAAAGCTCCATTGTCTATTGAAACGGTGTCAAATGATAGCTCTAGTCACACTGGAACAGACCATGTGTGCTACATTACTGAGAATGTCCTATTTAACTAGCTTTTAGCCCTCTAAACTGGGTCGTTTTTGTATCAAATTCAATTTAGCTTTGTTTGTCAAATTTGTCTGAGGGTGCATAAAAATCGCAGAAAAGCTCCATTGTCTATTGAAACGGTGTCAAATGATAGCTCTAGTCACACTGGAACAGACCACGTGTGCTACATTACTGAGAATGTCCTATTTAACTAGATTTTAGCCCTCTAAACTGGGTCGTTTTTGTATCAAATTCAAATTAGCTTTGTTTGTCAAATTTGTCTGAGGGTGCATAAAAATCGCAGAAAAGCTCCATTGTCTATTGAAACGGTGTCAAATGATAGCTCTAGTCACACTGGAACAGACCATGTGTGCTACATTACTGAGAATGTCCTATTTAACTAGCTTTTAGCCCTCTAAACTGGGTTGTTTTTGTGTCAAATTCAATTTAGCTTTGTTTGTCAAATTTGTCTGAGAGTGCATAAAAATCGCAGAAAAGCTGCATTGTCTATTGAAACGGTGTCAAATGATAGCTCTAGTTACACTGGAACAGACCATGTGTGCTACATTACTGAGAATGTCCTATTTAACTAGCTTTTAGCCCTCTAAACTGGGTCGTTTTTGTAGTAAATTCAATTTAGCTTTGTCAAATTTGTCTGGGGGTGCATAAAAATCGCAGAAAAGCTCCATTGTCTATTGAAACGGTGTCAAATGATAGCTCTAGTCACACTGGAACAGACCATGTGTGCTACATTACTGAGAATGTCCTATTTAACTAGCTTTTAGCCCTCTAAACTGGGTTGTTTTTGTGTCAAATTCAATTTAGCTTAGTTTGTCAAATTTGTCTGGGGGTGCATAAAAAAAAATCTTAGAAAAGCTCCATTGTCTATTGAAACGGTGTCAAATGATAGCTCTAGTCACACTGGAACAGACCATGTGTGCTACATTACTGAGAATGTCCTATTTAACTAGCTTTTAGCCCTCTAAACTGGGTCGTTTTTGTAGTAAATTCAATTTAGCTTTGTTTGTCAAATTTGTCTGAGGGTGCATAAAAATCGCAGAAAAGCTCCATTGTCTATTGAAACGGTGTCAAATGATAGCTCTAGTCACACTGGAACAGACCATGTGTGCTACATTACTGAGAATGTCCTATTTAACTAGCTTTTAGCCTTCTAAACTGGGTCGTTTTTGTATCAAATTCAATTTAGCTTTGTCAAATTTGTCTGGGGGTGCATAAAAATCGCAGAAAAGCTCCATTGTCTATTGAAACGGTGTCAAATGATAGCTCTAGTCACACTGGAACAGACCATGTGTGCTACATTACTGAGAATGTCCTATTTAACTAGCTTTTAGCCCTCTAAACTGGGTTGTTTTTGTGTCAAATTCAATTTAGCTTAGTTTGTCAAATTTGTCTGGGGGTGCATAAAAAAAAATCTTAGAAAAGCTCCATTGTCTATTGAAACGGTGTCAAATGATAGCTCTAGTCACACTGGAACAGACCATGTGTGCTACATTACTGAGAATGTCCTATTTAACTAGCTTTTAGCCCTCTAAACTGGGTCGTTTTTGTAGTAAATTCAATTTAGCTTTGTTTGTCAAATTTGTCTGAGGGTGCATAAAAATCGCAGAAAAGCTCCATTGTCTATTGAAACGGTGTCAAATGATAGCTCTAGTCACACTGGAACAGACCATGTGTGCTACATTACTGAGAATGTCCTATTTAACTAGCTTTTAGCCTTCTAAACTGGGTCGTTTTTGTATCAAATTCAATTTAGCTTTGTTTGTCAAATTTGTCTGGGGGTGCATAAAAATCGCAGAAAAGCTCCATTGTCTATTGAAACGGTGTCAAATGATAGCTCTAGTCACACTGGAACAGACCATGTGTGCTACATTACTGAGAATGTCCTATTTAACTAGCTTTTAGCCCTCTAAACTGGGTCGTTTTTGTATCAAATTCAATTTAGCTTTGTTTGTCAAATTTGTCTGAGGGTGCATAAAAATCGCAGAAAAGCTCCATTGTCTATTGAAACGGTGTCAAATGATAGCTCTAGTCACACTGGAACAGACCATGTGTGCTACATTACTGAGAATGTTCTATTTAACTAGCTTTTAGCCCTCTAAACTGGGTTGTTTTTGTGTCAAATTCAATTTAGCTTTGTTTGTCAAATTTGTCTGAGAGTGCATAAAAATCGCAGAAAAGCTGCATTGTCTATTGAAACGGTGTCAAATGATAGCTCTAGTCACACTGGAACAGACCATGTGTGCTACATTACTGAGAATGTCCTATTTAACTAGCTTTTAGCCCTCTAAACTGGGTCGTTTTTGTAGTAAATTCAATTTAGCTTTGTCAAATTTGTCTGGGGGTGCATAAAAATCGCAGAAAAGCTCCATTGTCTATTGAAACGGTGTCAAATGATAGCTCTAGTCACACTGGAACAGACCATGTGTGCTACATTACTGAGAATGTCCTATTTAACTAGCTTTTAGCCCTCTAAACTGGGTTGTTTTTGTGTCAAATTCAATTTAGCTTTGTTTGTCAAATTTGTCTGAGAGTGCATAAAAATCGCAGAAAAGCTGCATTGTCTATTGAAACGGTGTCAAATGATAGCTCTAGTCACACTGGAACAGACCATGTGTGCTACATTACTGAGAATGTCCTATTTAACTAGCTTTTAGCCCTCTAAACTGGGTCGTTTTTGTAGTAAATTCAATTTAGCTTTGTCAAATTTGTCTGGGGGTGCATAAAAATCGCAGAAAAGCTCCATTGTCTATTGAAACGGTGTCAAATGATAGCTCTAGTCAAACTGGAACAGACCATGTGTGCTACATTACTGAGAATGTCCAATTTAACTAGCTATTAGCCCTCTAAACTGGGTCGTTTTTGTAGTAAATTCAATTTAGCTTTGTTTGTCAAATTTGTCTGGGGGTGCATAAAAAATGCAGAAAAGCTCCATTGTCTATTGAAACGGTGTCAAATGATAGCTCTAGTCACACTGGAACAGACCATGTGTGCTACATTACTGAGAATGTCCTATTTAACTAGCTTTTAGCCCTCTAAACTGGGTCGTTTTTGTATCAAATTAAATTTAGCTTTGTTTGTCAAATTTGTCTGAGGGTGCATAAAAAGCGCAGAAAAGCTCCATTGTCTATTGAAACGGTGTCAAATGATAGCTCTAGTCACACTGGAACAGACCATGTGTGCTACATTACTGAGAATGTTCTATTTAACTAGCTTTTAGCCCTCTAAACTGGGTCGTTTTTGTATCAAATTCAATTTAGCTTTGTTTGTCAAATTTGTCTGGGAGTGCATAAAAATCGCAGAAAAGCTCCATTGTCTATTGAAACGGTGTCAAATGATAGCTCTAGTCACACTGGAACAGACCATGTGTGCTACATTACTGAGAATGTCCTATTTAACTAGCTTTTAGCCCTCTAAACTGGGTCGTTTTTGTAGTAAATTCAATTTAGCTTTGTTTGTCAAATTTGTCTGAGGGTGCATAAAAATCGCAGAAAAGCTCCATTGTCTATTGAAACGGTGTCAAATGATAGCTCTAGTCACACTGGAACAGACCATGTGTGCTACATTACTGAGAATGTCCTATTTAACTAGCTTTTAGCCCTCTAAACTGGGTCGTTTTTGTAGTAAATTCAATTTAGCTTTGTCAAATTTGTCTGGGGGTGCATAAAAATCGCAGAAAAGCTCCATTGTCTATTGAAACGGTGTCAAATGATAGCTCTAGTCACACTGGAACAGACCATGTGTGCTACATTACTGAGAATGTCCTATTTAACTAGCTTTTAGCCCTCTGAACTGGGTCGTTTTTGTATCAAATTCAATTTAGCTTTGTTTGTCAAATTTGTCTGAGGGTCCATAAAAATCGCAGGAAAGCTCCATTGTCTATTGAAACGGTGTCAAATGATAGCTCTAGTCACACTGGAACAGACCATGTGTGCTACATTAGTGAGAATGTCCTATTTAACTAGCTTTTAGCCCTCTAAACTGGGTCGTTTTTGTAGTAAATTCTATTTAGCTTTGTTTGTCAAATTTGTCTGGGGGTGCATAAAAATCGCAGAAAAGCTCCATTGTCTATTGAAACGGTGTCAAATGATAGCTCTAGTCACACTGGAACAGACCATGTGTGCTACATTACTGAGAATGTCCTATTTAACTAGCTTTTAGCCCTCTAAACTGGGTTGTTTTTGTGTCAAATTCAATTTAGCTTTGTTTGTCAAATTTGTCTGAGAGTGCATAAAAATCGCAGAAAAGCTGCATTGTCTATTGAAACGGTGTCAAATGATAGCTCTAGTCACACTGGAACAGACCATGTGTGCTACATTACTGAGAATGTCCTATTTAACTAGCTTTTAGCCCTCTAAACTGGGTCGTTTTTGTAGTAAATTCAATTTAGCTTTGTCAAATTTGTCTGGGGGTGCATAAAAATCGCAGAAAAGCTCCATTGTCTATTGAAACGGTGTCAAATGATAGCTCTAGTCACACTGGAACAGACCATGTGTGCTACATTACTGAGAATGTCCTATTTAACTAGCTTTTAGCCCTCTAAACTGGGTCGTTTTTGTAGTAAATTCAATTTAGCTTTGTTTGTCAAATTTGTCTGAGGGTGCATAAAAATCGCAGAAAAGCTCCATTGTCTATTGAAACGGTGTCAAATGATAGCTCTAGTCACACTGGAACAGACCATGTGTGCTACATTACTGAGAATGTCCTATTTAACTAGCTTTTAGCCCTCTAAACTGGGTCGTTTTTGTATCAAATTCAATTTAGCTTTGTTTGTCAAATTTGTCTGAGGGTGCATAAAAATCGCAGAAAAGCTCCATTGTCTATTGAAACGGTGTCAAATGATAGCTCTAGTCACACTGGAACAGACCATGTGTGCTACATTACTGAGAATGTCCTATTTAACTAGCTTTTAGCCCTCTAAACTGGGTTGTTTTTGTATCAAATTCAATTTAGCTTTGTTTGTCAAATTTGTCTGAGGGTGCATAAAAATCGCAGAAAAGCTCCATTGTCTATTGAAACAGTGTCAAATGATAGCTCTAGTCACACTGGAACAGACCATGTGTGCTACATTACTGAGAATGTCCTATTTAACTAGCTTTTAGCCCTCTAAACTGGGTCGTTTTTGTAGTAAATTCAATTTAGCTTTGTCAAATTTGTCTGGGGGTGCATAAAAATCGCAGAAAAGCTCCATTGTCTATTGAAACGGTGTCAAATGATAGCTCTAGTCACACTGGAACAGACCATGTGTGCTACATTACTGAGAATGTCCTATTTAACTAGCTTTTAGCCCTCTAAACAGGGTCGTTTTTGTATCAAATTCAAATTTGTCTGAGGGTGCATAAAAATCGCAGAAAAGCTCCATTGTCTATTGAAACGGTGTCAAATGATAGCTCTAGTCACACTGGAACAGACCATGTGTGCTACATTACTGAGAATGTCCTATTTAACTAGCTTTTAGCCCTCTAAACTGGGTCGTTTTTGTAGTAAATTCAATTTAGCTTTGTTTGTCAAATTTGTCTGAGGGTGCATAAAAATCGCAGAAAAGCTCCATTGTCTATTGAAACGGTGTCAAATGATAGCTCTAGTCACACTGGAACAGACCATGTGTGCTACATTACTGAGAATGTCCTATTTAACTAGCTTTTAGCCCTCTAAACTGGGTCGTTTTTGTATCAAATTCAATTTAGCTTTGTTTGTCAAATTTGTCTGAGGGTGCATAAAAATCGCAGAAAAGCTCCATTGTCTATTGAAACGGTGTCAAATGATAGCTCTAGTCACACTGGAACAGACCATGTGTGCTACATTAGTGAGAATGTCCTATTTAACTAGCTTTTAGCCCTCTAAACTGGGTCGTTTTTGTAGTAAATTCAATTTAGCTTTGTTTGTCAAATTTGTCTGGGGGTGCAGAAAAAATGCAGAAAAGCTCCATTGTCTATTGAAACGGTGTCAAATGATAGCTCTAGTCACACTGGAACAGACCATGTGTGCTACATTAGTGAGAATGTCCTATTTAACTAGCTTTTAGCCCTCTAAACTGGGTCGTTTTTGTAGTAAATTCAATTTAGCTTTGTTTGTCAAATTTGTCTGGGGGTGCAGAAAAAATGCAGAAAAGCTCCATTGTCTATTGAAACGGTGTCAAATGATAGCTCTAGTCACACTGGAACAGACCATGTGTGCTACATTAGTGAGAATGTCCTATTTAACTAGCTTTTAGCCCTCTAAACTGGGTCGTTTTTGTAGTAAATTCAATTTAGCTTTGTTTGTCAAATTTGTCTGGGGGTGCATAAAAATCGCAGAAAAGCTCCATTGTCTATTGAAACGGTGTCAAATGATAGCTCTAGTCACAGTGGAACAGACCATGTGTGCTACATTACTGAGAATGTCCTATTTAACTAGCTTTTAGCCCTCTAAACTGGGTCGTTTTTGTAGTAAATTCAATTTAGCTTTGTTTGTCAAATTTGTCTGGGGGTGCATAAAAATCGCAGAAAAGCTCCATTGTCTATTGAAACGGTGTCAAATGATAGCTCTAGTCACACTGGAACAGACCATGTGTGCTACATTACTGAGAATGTCCTATTTAACTAGCTTTTAGCCCTCTAAACTGGGTCGCTTTTGTAGTAAATTCAATTTAGCTTTGTCAAATTTGTCTGGGGGTGCATAAAAATCGCAGAAAAGCTCCATTGTCTATTGAAACGGTGTCAAATGATAGCTCTAGTCACACTGGAACAGACCATGTGTGCTACATTACTGAGAATGTCCTATTTAACTAGCTTTTAGCCCTCTAAACTGGGTCGTTTTTGTAGTAAATTCAATTTAGCTTTGTTTGTCAAATTTGTCTGAGGGTGCATAAAAATCGCAGAAAAGCTCCATTGTCTATTGAAACGGTGTCAAATGATAGCTCTAGTCACACTGGAACAGACCATGTGTGCTACATTACTGAGAATGTCCTATTTAACTAGCTTTTAGCCCTCTAAACTGGGTCGTTTTTGTAGTAAATTCAATTTAGCTTTGTCAAATTTGTCTGGGGGTGCATAAAAATCGCAGAAAAGCTCCATTGTCTATTGAAACGGTGTCAAATGATAGCTCTAGTCACACTGGAACAGACCATGTGTGCTACATTACTGAGAATGTCCTATTTAACTAGCTTTTAGCCCTCTGAACTGGGTCGTTTTTGTATCAAATTCAATTTAGCTTTGTTTGTCAAATTTGTCTGAGGGTCCATAAAAATCGCAGGAAAGCTCCATTGTCTATTGAAACGGTGTCAAATGATAGCTCTAGTCACACTGGAACAGACCATGTGTGCTACATTAGTGAGAATGTCCTATTTAACTAGCTTTTAGCCCTCTAAACTGGGTCGTTTTTGTAGTAAATTCTATTTAGCTTTGTTTGTCAAATTTGTCTGGGGGTGCATAAAAATCGCAGAAAAGCTCCATTGTCTATTGAAACGGTGTCAAATGATAGCTCTAGTCACACTGGAACAGACCATGTGTGCTACATTACTGAGAATGTCCTATTTAACTAGCTTTTAGCCCTCTAAACTGGGTTGTTTTTGTGTCAAATTCAATTTAGCTTTGTTTGTCAAATTTGTCTGAGAGTGCATAAAAATCGCAGAAAAGCTGCATTGTCTATTGAAACGGTGTCAAATGATAGCTCTAGTCACACTGGAACAGACCATGTGTGCTACATTACTGAGAATGTCCTATTTAACTAGCTTTTAGCCCTCTAAACTGGGTCGTTTTTGTAGTAAATTCAATTTAGCTTTGTCAAATTTGTCTGGGGGTGCATAAAAATCGCAGAAAAGCTCCATTGTCTATTGAAACGGTGTCAAATGATAGCTCTAGTCACACTGGAACAGACCATGTGTGCTACATTACTGAGAATGTCCTATTTAACTAGCTTTTAGCCCTCTAAACTGGGTCGTTTTTGTAGTAAATTCAATTTAGCTTTGTTTGTCAAATTTGTCTGAGGGTGCATAAAAATCGCAGAAAAGCTCCATTGTCTATTGAAACGGTGTCAAATGATAGCTCTAGTCACACTGGAACAGACCATGTGTGCTACATTACTGAGAATGTCCTATTTAACTAGCTTTTAGCCCTCTAAACTGGGTCGTTTTTGTATCAAATTCAATTTAGCTTTGTTTGTCAAATTTGTCTGAGGGTGCATAAAAATCGCAGAAAAGCTCCATTGTCTATTGAAACGGTGTCAAATGATAGCTCTAGTCACACTGGAACAGACCATGTGTGCTACATTACTGAGAATGTCCTATTTAACTAGCTTTTAGCCCTCTAAACTGGGTTGTTTTTGTATCAAATTCAATTTAGCTTTGTTTGTCAAATTTGTCTGAGGGTGCATAAAAATCGCAGAAAAGCTCCATTGTCTATTGAAACAGTGTCAAATGATAGCTCTAGTCACACTGGAACAGACCATGTGTGCTACATTACTGAGAATGTCCTATTTAACTAGCTTTTAGCCCTCTAAACTGGGTCGTTTTTGTAGTAAATTCAATTTAGCTTTGTCAAATTTGTCTGGGGGTGCATAAAAATCGCAGAAAAGCTCCATTGTCTATTGAAACGGTGTCAAATGATAGCTCTAGTCACACTGGAACAGACCATGTGTGCTACATTACTGAGAATGTCCTATTTAACTAGCTTTTAGCCCTCTAAACAGGGTCGTTTTTGTATCAAATTCAAATTTGTCTGAGGGTGCATAAAAATCGCAGAAAAGCTCCATTGTCTATTGAAACGGTGTCAAATGATAGCTCTAGTCACACTGGAACAGACCATGTGTGCTACATTACTGAGAATGTCCTATTTAACTAGCTTTTAGCCCTCTAAACTGGGTCGTTTTTGTAGTAAATTCAATTTAGCTTTGTTTGTCAAATTTGTCTGAGGGTGCATAAAAATCGCAGAAAAGCTCCATTGTCTATTGAAACGGTGTCAAATGATAGCTCTAGTCACACTGGAACAGACCATGTGTGCTACATTACTGAGAATGTCCTATTTAACTAGCTTTTAGCCCTCTAAACTGGGTCGTTTTTGTATCAAATTCAATTTAGCTTTGTTTGTCAAATTTGTCTGAGGGTGCATAAAAATCGCAGAAAAGCTCCATTGTCTATTGAAACGGTGTCAAATGATAGCTCTAGTCACACTGGAACAGACCATGTGTGCTACATTAGTGAGAATGTCCTATTTAACTAGCTTTTAGCCCTCTAAACTGGGTCGTTTTTGTAGTAAATTCAATTTAGCTTTGTTTGTCAAATTTGTCTGGGGGTGCAGAAAAAATGCAGAAAAGCTCCATTGTCTATTGAAACGGTGTCAAATGATAGCTCTAGTCACACTGGAACAGACCATGTGTGCTACATTAGTGAGAATGTCCTATTTAACTAGCTTTTAGCCCTCTAAACTGGGTCGTTTTTGTAGTAAATTCAATTTAGCTTTGTTTGTCAAATTTGTCTGGGGGTGCAGAAAAAATGCAGAAAAGCTCCATTGTCTATTGAAACGGTGTCAAATGATAGCTCTAGTCACACTGGAACAGACCATGTGTGCTACATTAGTGAGAATGTCCTATTTAACTAGCTTTTAGCCCTCTAAACTGGGTCGTTTTTGTAGTAAATTCAATTTAGCTTTGTTTGTCAAATTTGTCTGGGGGTGCATAAAAATCGCAGAAAAGCTCCATTGTCTATTGAAACGGTGTCAAATGATAGCTCTAGTCACAGTGGAACAGACCATGTGTGCTACATTACTGAGAATGTCCTATTTAACTAGCTTTTAGCCCTCTAAACTGGGTCGTTTTTGTAGTAAATTCAATTTAGCTTTGTTTGTCAAATTTGTCTGGGGGTGCATAAAAATCGCAGAAAAGCTCCATTGTCTATTGAAACGGTGTCAAATGATAGCTCTAGTCACACTGGAACAGACCATGTGTGCTACATTACTGAGAATGTCCTATTTAACTAGCTTTTAGCCCTCTAAACTGGGTCGCTTTTGTAGTAAATTCAATTTAGCTTTGTCAAATTTGTCTGGGGGTGCATAAAAATCGCAGAAAAGCTCCATTGTCTATTGAAACGGTGTCAAATGATAGCTCTAGTCACACTGGAACAGACCATGTGTGCTACATTACTGAGAATGTCCTATTTAACTAGCTTTTAGCCCTCTAAACTGGGTCGTTTTTGTAGTAAATTCAATTTAGCTTTGTCAAATTTGTCTGGGGGTGCATAAAAATCGCAGAAAAGCTCCATTGTCTATTGAAACGGTGTCAAATGATAGCTCTAGTCACACTGGAACAGACCATGTGTGCTACATTACTGAGAATGTCATATTTAACTAGCTTTTAGCCCTCTAAACTGGGTCGTTTTTGTATCAAATTCAATTTAGCTTTGTTTGTCAAATTTGTCTGAGGGTGCATAAAAATCGCAGAAAAGCTCCATTGTCTATTGAAATGGTGTCAAATGATAGCTCTAGTCACACTGGAAAAGACCATGTGTGCTACATCACTGAGAATGTCCTATTTAACTAGCTTTTAGCCCTCTAAACTGGGTCGTTTTTGTATCAAATTCAATTTAGCTTTGTTTGTCAAATTTGTCTGGGGGTGCATAAAAATCGCAGAAAAGCTCCATTGTCTATTGAAACGGTGTCAAATGATAGCTCTAGTCACACTGGAACAGACCATGTGTGCTACATTACTGAGAATGTCCTATTTAACTAGCTTTTAGCCCTCTAAACTGGGTCGTTTTTGTAGTAAATTCAATTTAGCTTTGTCAAATTTGTCTGGAGGTGCATAAAAATCGCAGAAAAGCTCCATTGTCTATTGAAACGGTGTCAAATGATAGCTCTAGTCACACTGGAACAGACCATGTGTGCTACATTACTGAGAATGTCCTATTTAACTAGCTTTTAGCCCTCTAAACTGGGTCGTTTTTGTAGTAAATTCAATTTAGCTTTGTTTGTCAAATTTGTCTGGGGGTGCATAAAAATCGCAGAAAAGCTCCATTGTCTATTGAAACGGTGTCAAATGATAGCTCTAGTCACACTGGAACAGACCATGTGTGCTACATTACTGAGAATGTCCTATTTAACTAGCTTTTAGCCCTCTAAACTGGGTCGCTTTTGTAGTAAATTCAATTTAGCTTTGTCAAATTTGTCTGGGGGTGCATAAAAATCGCAGAAAAGCTTCATTGTCTATTGAAACGGTGTCAAATGATAGCTCTAGTCACACTGGAACAGACCATGTGTGCTACATTACTGAGAATGTCCTATTTAACTAGCTTTTAGCCCTCTAAACTGGGTCGTTTTTGTAGTAAATTCAATTTAGCTTTGTCAAATTTGTCTGGGGGTGCATAAAAATCGCAGAAAAGCTCCATTGTCTATTGAAACGGTGTCAAATGATAGCTCTAGTCACACTGGAACAGACCATGTGTGCTACATTACTGAGAATGTCCTATTTAACTAGCTTTTAGCCCCCTAAACTGGGTCGTTTTTGTAGTAAATTCAATTTAGCTTTGTTTGTCAAATTTGTCTGGGGGTGCATAAAAATCGCAGAAAAGCTCCATTGTCTATTGAAACGGTGTCAAATGATAGCTCTAGTCACACTGGAACAGACCATGTGTGCTACATTACTGAGAATGTCCTATTTAACTAGCTTTTAGCCCTCTAAACTGGGTCGTTTTTGTAGTAAATTCAATTTAGCTTTGTTTGTCAAATTTGTCTGGGGGTGCATAAAAATCGCAGAAAAGCTCCATTGTCTATTGAAACGGTGTCAAATGATAGCTCTAGTCACACTGGAACAGACCATGTGTGCTACATTACTGAGAATGTCCTATTTAACTAGCTTTTAGCCCTCTAAACTGGGTCGCTTTTGTAGTAAATTCAATTTAGCTTTGTCAAATTTGTCTGGGGGTGCATAAAAATCGCAGAAAAGCTCCATTGTCTATTGAAACGGTGTCAAATGATAGCTCTAGTCACACTGGAACAGACCATGTGTGCTACATTACTGAGAATGTCCTATTTAACTAGCTTTTAGCCCTCTAAACTGGGTCGTTTTTGTAGTAAATTCAATTTAGCTTTGTCAAATTTGTCTGGGGGTGCATAAAAATCGCAGAAAAGCTCCATTGTCTATTGAAACGGTGTCAAATGATAGCTCTAGTCACACTGGAACAGACCATGTGTGCTACATTACTGAGAATGTCATATTTAACTAGCTTTTAGCCCTCTAAACTGGGTCGTTTTTGTATCAAATTCAATTTAGCTTTGTTTGTCAAATTTGTCTGAGGGTGCATAAAAATCGCAGAAAAGCTCCATTGTCTATTGAAATGGTGTCAAATGATAGCTCTAGTCACACTGGAAAAGACCATGTGTGCTACATCACTGAGAATGTCCTATTTAACTAGCTTTTAGCCCTCTAAACTGGGTCGTTTTTGTATCAAATTCAATTTAGCTTTGTTTGTCAAATTTGTCTGGGGGTGCATAAAAATCGCAGAAAAGCTCCATTGTCTATTGAAACGGTGTCAAATGATAGCTCTAGTCACACTGGAACAGACCATGTGTGCTACATTACTGAGAATGTCCTATTTAACTAGCTTTTAGCCCTCTAAACTGGGTCGTTTTTGTAGTAAATTCAATTTAGCTTTGTCAAATTTGTCTGGGGGTGCATAAAAATCGCAGAAAAGCTCCATTGTCTATTGAAACGGTGTCAAATGATAGCTCTAGTCACACTGGAACAGACCATGTGTGCTACATTACTGAGAATGTCCTATTTAACTAGCTTTTAGCCCTCTAAACTGGGTCGTTTTTGTAGTAAATTCAATTTAGCTTTGTTTGTCAAATTTGTCTGGGGGTGCATAAAAATCGCAGAAAAGCTCCATTGTCTATTGAAACGGTGTCAAATGATAGCTCTAGTCACACTGGAACAGACCATGTGTGCTACATTACTGAGAATGTCCTATTTAACTAGCTTTTAGCCCTCTAAACTGGGTCGCTTTTGTAGTAAATTCAATTTAGCTTTGTCAAATTTGTCTGGGGGTGCATAAAAATCGCAGAAAAGCTTCATTGTCTATTGAAACGGTGTCAAATGATAGCTCTAGTCACACTGGAACAGACCATGTGTGCTACATTACTGAGAATGTCCTATTTAACTAGCTTTTAGCCCTCTAAACTGGGTCGTTTTTGTAGTAAATTCAATTTAGCTTTGTCAAATTTGTCTGGGGGTGCATAAAAATCGCAGAAAAGCTCCATTGTCTATTGAAACGGTGTCAAATGATAGCTCTAGTCACACTGGAACAGACCATGTGTGCTACATTACTGAGAATGTCATATTTAACTAGCTTTTAGCCCTCTAAACTGGGTCGTTTTTGTATCAAATTCAATTTAGCTTTGTTTGTCAAATTTGTCTGAGGGTGCATAAAAATCGCAGAAAAGCTCCATTGTCTATTGAAACGGTGTCAAATGATAGCTCTAGTCACACTGGAAAAGACCATGTGTGCTACATCACTGAGAATGTCCTATTTAACTAGCTTTTAGCCCTCTAAACTGGGTCGTTTTTGTATCAAATTCAATTTAGCTTTGTCAAATTTGTCTGGGGGTGCATAAAAATCGCAGAAAAGCTCCATTGTCTATTGAAACGGTGTCAAATGATAGCTCTAGTCACACTGGAACAGACCATGTGTGCTACATTACTGAGAATGTCCTATTTAACTAGCTTTTAGCCCTCTAAACTGGGTCGTTTTTGTAGTAAATTCAATTTAGCTTTGTCAAATTTGTCTGGGGGTGCATAAAAATCGCAGAAAAGCTCCATTGTCTATTGAAACGGTGTCAAATGATAGCTCTAGTCACACTGGAACAGACCATGTGTGCTACATTACTGAGAATGTCCTATTTAACTAGCTTTTAGCCCTCTAAACTGGGTCGTTTTTGTAGTAAATTCAATTTAGCTTTGTTTGTCAAATTTGTCTGGGGGTGCATAAAAATCGCAGAAAAGCTCCATTGTCTATTGAAACGGTGTCAAATGATAGCTCTAGTCACACTGGAACAGACCATGTGTGCTACATTACTGAGAATGTCCTATTTAACTAGCTTTTAGCCCTCTAAACTGGGTCGCTTTTGTAGTAAATTCAATTTAGCTTTGTCAAATTTGTCTGGGGGTGCATAAAAATCGCAGAAAAGCTCCATTGTCTATTGAAACGGTGTCAAATGATAGCTCTAGTCACACTGGAACAGACCATGTGTGCTACATTACTGAGAATGTCCTATTTAACTAGCTTTTAGCCCTCTAAACTGGGTCGTTTTTGTAGTAAATTCAATTTAGCTTTGTCAAATTTGTCTGGGGGTGCATAAAAATCGCAGAAAAGCTCCATTGTCTATTGAAACGGTGTCAAATGATAGCTCTAGTCACACTGGAACAGACCATGTGTGCTACATTACTGAGAATGTCCTATTTAACTAGCTTTTAGCCCTCTAAACTGGGTCGTTTTTGTATCAAATTCAATTTAGCTTTGTTTGTCAAATTTGTCTGGGGTGCATAAAAATCGCAGAAAAGCTCCATTGTCTATTGAAACGGTGTCAAATGATAGCTCTAGTCACACTGGAACAGACCATGTGTGCTACATTAGTGAGAATGTCCTATTTAACTAGCTTTTAGCCCTCTAAACTGGGTCGTTTTTGTAGTAAATTCAATTTAGCTTTGTCAAATTTGTCTGGGGGTGCATAAAAATCGCAGAAAAGCTCCATTGTCTATTGAAACGGTGTCAAATGATAGCTCTAGTCAAACTGGAACAGACCATGTGTGCTACATTACTGAGAATGTCCAATTTAACTAGCTTTTAGCCCTCTAAACTGGGTCGTTTTTGTAGTAAATTCAATTTAGCTTTGTTTGTCAAATTTGTCTGGGGGTGCATAAAAATCGCAGAAAAGCTCCATTGTCTATTGAAACGGTGTCAAATGATAGCTCTAGTCACACTGGAACAGACCATGTGTGCTACATTACTGAGAATGTCCTATTTAACTAGCTTTTAGCCCTCTAAACTGGGTCGCTTTTGTAGTAAATTCAATTTAGCTTTGTCAAATTTGTCTGGGGGTGCATAAAAATCGCAGAAAAGCTCCATTGTCTATTGAAACGGTGTCAAATGATAGCTCTAGTCACACTGGAACAGACCATGTGTGCTACATTAGTGAGAATGTCCTATTTAACTAGCTTTTAGCCCTCTAAACTGGGTCGTTTTTGTAGTAAATTCAATTTAGCTTTGTCAAATTTGTCTGGGGGTGCATAAAAATCGCAGAAAAGCTCCATTGTCTATTGAAACGGTGTCAAATGATAGCTCTAGTCAAACTGGAACAGACCATGTGTGCTACATTACTGAGAATGTCCAATTTAACTAGCTTTTAGCCCTCTAAACTGGGTCGTTTTTGTAGTAAATTCAATTTAGCTTTGTTTGTCAAATTTGTCTGGGGGTGCATAAAAATCGCAGAAAAGCTCCATTGTCTATTGAAACGGTGTCAAATGATAGCTCTAGTCACACTGGAACAGACCATGTGTGCTACATTACTGAGAATGTCCTATTTAACTAGCTTTTAGCCCTCTAAACTGGGTCGTTTTTGTAGTAAATTCAATTTAGCTTTGTCAAATTTGTCTGGGGGTGCATAAAAATCGCAGAAAAGCTCCATTGTCTATTGAAACGGTGTCAAATGATAGCTCTAGTCACACTGGAACAGACCATGTGTGCTACATTACTGAGAATGTCCAATTTAACTTGCTTTTAGCCCTCAACTGGGTTGTTTTTGTATCAAATTCAATTTAGCTTTGTTTGTCAAATTTGTTTGAGGTTGCATAAAAATCGCAGAAAAGCTCCATTGTCTATTGAAACGGTGTCAAATGATAGCTCTAGTCACACTGGAACAGACCATGTGTGCTACATTACTGAGAATGTCCTATTTAACTAGCTTTTAGCCCTCTAAACTGGGTCGTTTTTGTAGTAAATTCAATTTAGCTTTGTTTGTCAAATTTGTCTGGGGGTGCATAAAAATCGCAGAAAAGCTCCATTGTCTATTGAAACGGTGTCAAATGATAGCTCTAGTCACACTGGAACAGACCATGTGTGCTACATTACTGAGAATGTCCTATTTAACTAGCTTTTAGCCCTCTAAACTGGGTCGTTTTTGTAGTAAATTCAATTTAGCTTTGTCAAATTTGTCTGGGGGTGCATAAAAATCGCAGAAAAGCTCCATTGTCTATTGAAACGGTGTCAAATGATAGCTCTAGTCACACTGGAACAGACCATGTGTGCTACATTACTGAGAATGTCCTATTTAACTAGCTTTTAGCCCTCTAAACTGGGTCGTTTTTGTAGTAAATTCAATTTAGCTTTGTTTGTCAAATTTGTCTGGGGGTGCATAAAAAAATGCAGAAAAGCTCCATTGTCTATTGAAACGGTGTCAAATGATAGCTCTAGTCACACTGGAACAGACCATGTGTGCTACATTACTGAGAATGTCCTATTTAACTAGCTTTTAGCCCTCTAAACTGGGTTGTTTTTGTATCAAATTCAATTTAGCTTTGTTTGTCAAATTTGTCTGAGGGTGCATAAAAATCGCAGAAAAGCTCCATTGTCTATTGAAACGGTGTCAAATGATAGCTCTAGACAAACTGGAACAGACCATGTGTGCAACATTACTGAGAATGTCCAATTTAACTAGCTTTTAGCCCTCTAAACTGGGTCGTTTTTGTAGTAAATTCAATTAACTTTGTTTGTCAAATTTGTCTGGGGTGCATAAAAAATGCAGAAAAGCTCCATTGTCTATTGAAACGGTGTCAAATGATAGCTCTAGTCACAATGGAACAGACCATGTGTGCTACATTACTGAGAATGTCCTATTTAACTAGCTTTTAGCCCTCTAAACTGGGTTGTTTTTGTATCAAATTCAATTTAGCTTTGTTTGTCAAATTTGTCTGAGGGTGCATAAAAATCGCAGAAAAGCTCCATTGTCTATTGAAACGGTGTCAAATGATAGCTCTAGTCACACTGGAACAGACCATGTGTGCTACATTAGTGAGAATGTCCTATTTAACTAGCTTTTAGCCCTCTAAACTGGGTCGTTTTTGTAGTAAATTCAATTTAGCTTTGTCAAATTTGTCTGGGGGTGCATAAAAATCGCAGAAAAGCTCCATTGTCTATTGAAACGGTGTCAAATGATAGCTCTAGTCACACTGGAACAGACCATGTGTGCTACATTACTGAGAATGTCCTATTTAACTAGCTTTTAGCCCTCTAAACTGGGTCGTTTTTGTATCAAATTCAATTTAGCTTTGTTTGTCAAATTTGTCTGGGGTGCATAAAAATCGCAGAAAAGCTCCATTGTCTATTGAAACGGTGTCAAATGATAGCTCTAGTCACACTGGAACAGACCATGTGTGCTACATTAGTGAGAATGTCCTATTTAACTAGCTTTTAGCCCTCTAAACTGGGTCGTTTTTGTAGTAAATTCAATTTAGCTTTGTCAAATTTGTCTGGGGGTGCATAAAAATCGCAGAAAAGCTCCATTGTCTATTGAAACGGTGTCAAATGATAGCTCTAGTCACACTGGAACAGACCATGTGTGCTACATTACTGAGAATGTCCTATTTAACTAGCTTTTAGCCCTCTAAACTGGGTCGTTTTTGTAGTAAATTCAATTTAGCTTTGTTTGTCAAATTTGTCTGGGGGTGCATAAAAATCGCAGAAAAGCTCCATTGTCTATTGAAACGGTGTCAAATGATAGCTCTAGTCACACTGGAACAGACCATGTGTGCTACATTACTGAGAATGTCCTATTTAACTAGCTTTTAGCCCTCTAAACTGGGTCGTTTTTGTAGTAAATTCAATTTAGCTTTGTCAAATTTGTCTGGGGGTGCATAAAAATCGCAGAAAAGCTCCATTGTCTATTGAAACGGTGTCAAATGATAGCTCTAGTCACACTGGAACAGACCATGTGTGCTACATTACTGAGAATGTCCTATTTAACTAGCTTTTAGCCCTCTAAACTGGGTCGTTTTTGTAGTAAATTCAATTTAGCTTTGTTTGTCAAATTTGTCTGGGGGTGCATAAAAAATGCAGAAAAGCTCCATTGTCTATTGAAACGGTGTCAAATGATAGCTCTAGACAAACTGGAACAGACCATGTGTGCAACATTACTGAGAATGTCCAATTTAGCTAGCTTTTAGCCCTCTAAACTGGGTCGTTTTTGTAGTAAATTCAATTAACTTTGTTTGTCAAATTTGTCTGGGGGTGCATAAAAAATGCAGAAAAGCTCCATTGTCTATTGAAACGGTGTCAAATGATAGCTCTAGTCACACTGGAACAGACCATGTGTGCTACATTACTGAGAATGTCCTATTTAACTAGCTTTTAGCCCTCTAAACTGGGTTGTTTTTGTATCAAATTCAATTTAGCTTTGTTTGTCAAATTTGTCTGAGGGTGCATAAAAATCGCAGAAAAGCTCCATTGTCTATTGAAACGGTGTCAAATGATAGCTCTAGACAAACTGGAACAGACCATGTGTGCAACATTACTGAGAATGTCCAATTTAACTAGCTTTTAGCCCTCTAAACTGGGTCGTTTTTGTAGTAAATTCAATTAACTTTGTTTGTCAAATTTGTCTGGGGGTGCATAAAAAAATGCAGAAAAGCTCCATTGTCTATTGAAACGGTATCAAATGATAGCTCTAGTCACACTGGAACAGACCATGTGTGCTACATTACTGAGAATGTCCTATTTAACTAGCTTTTAGCCCTCTAAACTGGGTCGTTTTTGTAGTAAATTCAATTTAGCTTTGTCAAATTTGTCTGGGGGTGCATAAAAAAAAAAATCGCAGAAAAGCTCCATTGTCTATTGAAACGGTGTCAAATGATAGCTCTAGTCACACTGGAACAGACCATGTGTGCTACATTACTGAGAATGTTCTATTTAACTAGCTTTTAGCCCTCTAAACTGGGTCGTTTTTGTATCAAATTCAATTTAGCTTTGTTTGTCAAATTTGTCTGGGGGTGCATAAAAATCGCAGAAAAGCTCCATTGTCTATTGAAACGGTGTCAAATGATAGCTCTAGTCACACTGGAACAGACCATGTGTGCTACATTACTGAGAATGTCCTATTTAACTAGCTTTTAGCCCTCTAAACTGGGTCGTTTTTGTAGTAAATTCAATTTAGCTTTGTTTGTCAAATTTGTCTGGGGGTGCATAAAAATCGCATAAAAGCTCCATTGTCTATTGAAACGGTGTCAAATGATAGCTCTAGTCAAACTGGAACAGACCATGTGTGCTACATTACTGAGAATGTCCTATTTAACCTGTTAGGGCTAGGGGGCAGTATTGACACGGCTGGATAAAAAACATACACGATTTAATCTGGTTACCACTCCTACCCAGTAACTAGAATATGCATATACTTATTACATATGGTTAGAAAACACCCTAAATTTTCTAAAACTGTTTGAATGGTGTCTGAGTATAACAGAACTCAAATGGCAGGTCAAAACCTGAGAGATTCCTTTACAGGAAGTGGCCTGTCTGACCATTTCTTGAACTTCTTTTCCATCTCTATCATTTACTAAGGATCTCTGCTCTAACGTGACACTTCCCACGTCTTCCATAGGCTCTCAGAGCCCGGGAAAAAACAGAATGTCGTCATTCCAGCCCCAGGCTGAAACACATTATCGCCTTTCTCAAGTGGCCGATCAAGGGACACTGGGCTTATGCGCGTGACCCCGACCGCCCCCGCCTTTGGGATTTTTTCCTCTGTTTGCCGAAAAGGAGATTCCCTGTCGGAATATTATCGCTTTTCTACGAGAAAAATGTCGTAAAAATTGATTTTAAACAGCGGTTGACATGCTTCGAAGTACGGTAATGGAATATTTAGAATTTTATTGTCACGAATTGCGCCATGCGCGCGACACTTCTTTACTATTTCGGATAGTGTCTGGAACGCACGAACAAAACGCCGCTATTCGGATATAACGATGGATTATTTTGGACCAAACCAACATTTGTTATTGAAGTAGCAGTCCTGGGTGTGCATTCTGACGAAGACAACAAAAGGTAATCAAACTTTTATAATAGTAAATATGATTATGGTGAGTGCTAAACTTGCCGGGTGTCTAAATAGCGAGCCCGTGATGCCTGGGCTATGTACTTAGAATATTGCAAAATGTGCTTTCACCAAAAAGCTATTTTAAAATCGGACATATCGAGTGCATAGAGGAGGTCTGTATCTATAATTCTTAAAATAATTGTTATGCTTTTTGTGAACGTTTATCGTGAGTAATTTAGTAAAATGTTAGCGAATTCCCCGGAAGTTTGCGGGGGGTATGCTAGTTCTGAACGTCACATGCTAATGTAAAAAGCTGTTTTTTGATATAAATATGAACTTGATTGAACAAAACATGCATGTATTGTATAACATAATGTCCTAGGGTTGTCATCTGATGAAGATCATCAAAGGTGAGTGCTGCATTTAGCTGTCTTCTGGGTTTTGGTGACATTATATGCTGGCTTGAAAAATGGGTGTCTGATTATTTCTGGCTTGGTACTCTGCTGACATAATCTAATGTTTTGCTTTCGTTGTAAAGCCTTTTTGAAATCGGACAGTGTGGTTAGATTAACGAGAGTCTTGTCTTTAAATGGCTGTAAAATAGTCATATGTTTGAGAAATTGAAGTAATAGGATTTTTAAGGTTTTGAAAATCGCGCCACAGGCTGGCAGTGGCGTCCCACCTAGCCCATAGAGGTTAACACACGTACTGAATTTACCCCTAGACCTGAGAACCGGACATTCGTTTTTCCAATGACCTGAGCCTTGACAGTAGTGACACTCTTGACCAAAGTCAGTTTTACCACGGGAGTCAGGCTCAACCCTAGTTGAATAAAACTCTGCCCGTGAACCAGAGTATCTCGGTGAGCGAGGCCCAAATCTCTCCGAACGCCCCCACTCACTCCAAGTACGGGGTTCTACAAAAATACTTTTGTGAGTCAAAACATATTCGTCCGCCAAAACCGCAGCTTCAGCGACAGTCTGTACTTTTCGTTCGTTAATATACGTCGCTATATGATCAGGGATTGTGTCCTTAAATTGCTCTAGCATAATCAGATCACACAGCCCTTGAAAAGTCATAACCGCAGAGGCGGAACACCAGCGATTAAACTGTGAAGATAATTTTCGCGCAAACTCAACATGAGTCTGCCTATCATCCCTTTCTAAAGTTCTAAATCGTTGGCAGTAAGCCTCAGGAACCAATTCGTAAATCTGTAACACCGCCCTTTTAACCTTATCATAACTGACACTGTCGGCTACACTAAGAGCTGAATATGCTTCCTGCGCTTTACCAGTCAGCACACACTGCAACATTAAAGTGCGGTCAGAATCAGGCCAACTCCTAGCGTCAGCAACACGCTCAAACAACGAAAATAATGTCTCAGGGTCCTTTTCATTAAACTGAGGCAACAACCGTAAATTCCCAACAATGTCAAATGTGTCCGGGGCACACCCAAAAGAGGAACGACTCCTAAGTAAATCTGCGTCACCTTCCCAGAGCAAACTCTCCCCTGAGAGCTTTCCTTCCCTAACCAACTCTAGTCGCTCGTTGCAGCTTGATTTTAGCACGCTCCATATCCTGTTTAAATTCCAATTCCTTCTCATATTTTACACGATCGTGCTCTAGCTGTAACAGAAGCAGCTCTTTCTGCTGTTCAAAAAGAAGACTACTAGGACTAACCGATGGAGCGGTAATTGTAACATATCGGGGAGACGGCGAGTCCTCAGCAGAGGCTGCCCCAGTGGTATCTTCAAGAATACCACTCTCCATCAGATTGGCCTTCAATATTAACCTAATAGAATTTTTTTTACATTTATCACTAATTTCAACCTTGTAGTGTTCAGCAACCTTCAACAGCTGTTCTTTAGTACATACATCTAACAGTTCCTTTGATGGAAAGCGAATGAACTCGTCTACATTAGACGCCATAGTCAAAAAAATTCTCACTCAACCCCTCTACTGAGCACACCAGACCACAACAAGAGAAAATACAAATCACACCGGGCACCACAGAAAAGAGATGAGAAATGGAGCTTCCCCAAAATCTACAATAACTCAACCCTAGTCTTCATGCAGATTTGCGGTGGGTAATTATGCACTGTAGCCCGCTGGCAAGGAAGTAACCCCCCAGCACGCTGGTAGATTCCACCAAGCCACGGATGTGCCCCCGAGACAACTGCTCAGTCCACAGACACCACACAAAAATAACAAACATTAACAATGCCCAACATATTCCAAAATGAAACACGTCACTAAGCCTATCAGGGGAAAAAGGTTATAGCTCCGGGTAGTAAGTTTCACTACCCTATCCAAATCTCCCACCAAGGTACACAGCTGATTGTACTCACCTCAGACCAACGTCCCAACAGCAAGTAGAACAAGCGTTTCCAGGCTAGGCAGGGGCCTGGAAACTAACCAATGTATTCTCTCCAACACAGCACACAAACCAAACAAACAAAGGCAACCAATACTGAGCACCAAACTCAAACTAACAAACAAAGCACCTCAATTTAACATACCGCCACGTTTTCTCCCAAACACAAGTTCAAGATCCCGGATGAGCCCCCACTTGTTACGAACCTGTAAGGGCTGTCTTCAGGAAAGGACCAAAATGCAGCAGAGTTAGTATTCATCCTTCAATTTAATTGGAAAGAACACTATACAAAAACAAAAACAAGGAAACTGACAGCCAACAGTCCTGTCAGGTGCAACCACACTAAACAAGAAACAATTACCCACAAAACCCAAAGGAAAAACATGCTCCTTATGTGTGACTCCCAATCAGCAGCAACGAGCACCACCTGTGCCTGATTGGGAGCCACACACATGGCCCAAAACAAAGAAATACCAAAACATAGAAAAAGGAACATAGAACGCCCACCCAATGTAACACCCTGGCCTAACCAAAATAAAGAACAAAAACCCCTCTCTATGGCCAGAGCGTTACAGAACCGGCTCTGAGTTCACAACAAAAGGGAGACAACGTGGAGACAAGGAGTATCAAAATATATATTTATTAACTAAAATAACTAAATAATTAACAATGGCGTGTGTGTAATCAGTAGTGTAAGTGAGTGTTTTGCATACCTGAATGTAATAATGCAGGGTGTTGAAAGGTGCCAAAGGAAATAACCAAAAAGCCACAAAACTACACAACCAAAATCAAAAAAGTGTCTGCATGGAGAGAGTCCTCTCAATAACTGTGGAAGAGGTCTCTTTATCCTGGGACACAGCTGGGCCCAGGTGCTTCCCATTTAGCTGACGACCCTTCCAACTCCGCCCACCGGCATCCTAACAAGGAAACAAGAACAGAGAGAATACGGCAGACAGAGTGGGAGGGTCGTCACACACCCCCCCATAAAACCGGGGACCAACAAGGGCCCCGGAACAACGTACCAGCCTCTGCGTCCCAAATTGACACAGGCCTCTGCGTCCCAAATTGACACAGGCCTCTGCGTCCCAAATTGACACAGGCCTCTGCGTCCCAAATTGACACAGGCCTCTGCGTCCCAAATTGACACAGGCCTCTGCGTCCCAAATTGACACAGGCCTCTGCGTCCCAAATTGACACAGGCCTCTGCGTCCCAAATTGACACAGGCCTCTGCGTCCCAAATTGACACAGGCCTCTGCGTCCCAAATTGACACAGGCCTCTGCGTCCCAAATTGACACAGGCCTCTGCGTCCCAAATTGACACAGGCCTCTGCGTCCCAAATTGACACAGGCCTTTGCGTCCCAAATTGACGAGAGGTTACATGTTCACCTTCCACTTGCCCCAGCCAACCTCCTTCTCCCCAGACCTCAGCAACCTTTGTGCACAGGAAGCAACATTTAAGAGGAAAGGAGAACACAAGACCAGGAGGGAACAGACAGGAAAGTTAGAACATGATAAAACCAAACAATGGTCAGTCACATAACATTCAGGAACAGGGCGCACAAGAGACCACATCAGCTACAAACGCAAACAACATCTTCCAACGGTTCATAGTCACTTCTCAACGGTTGTCATTTCCCAACGATTCATAGTCACTCCAATGATTCATAGTGACTCCAACGATTCATAGTGACTCCAACGATTCATAGTGACTCCAACGATTCATAGTGACTCCAACGATTCATAGTGACTCCAACGATTCATAGTGACTCCAACGATTCATAGTGACTCCAACGATTCATAGTGACTCCAACGATTCATAGTGACTCCAACGATTCATAGTCACTAAACTCATAACCGAATACGAGTACAGACCAGAGGGTGTAATAAAGGCAAAAATGTCATGTGCCCTACTCGTCAGTGGCACCTGCCAATAGCACAATAACAGGTCAAATTTGCACAAACAGCTGCGCCGACTTGATCAACGCAGTCCTCCATCCGAGGAAGAGGAAATTAATCTGGCTTAGTGACTCCGTTTACCTTACGGTGGTCCGTTCCATCCGGTTTACTGACCAAGATACAGGGAGAAGCCCAACTGGAGAAAGAAGGCTCTGCTATCTTACTCTCCAGCATGTACCTGACCTCAGCATCCAGACAACGCAGTTTCTCTACAGAGACTCTATAGAACCGCTGACGAATGGGGTCAGCATCTCCAATGTCAATATTATGCTCTATCAAGTTTGTACGTTGTAACGGTTTTGACTTGAGGTTATAATTTATAGGGGTGCCAGGTAGGTTGTGCCTACCAGAGAAAATATTAGTTTCTCCTTTTAGTTTGATAGGGAATGAGTCCCATCTGGTCCGTCAAGTCTACACCAATACAAAGGACTCATGTAAAAGTCAGGATGGAAATACACTTTTCATAAACCCTTAAAACAATGGAAATAACTTCAAAACAACTGTATTCTTTTGCGTGGTTGTATTAACAACCTAAATGATCACACACACACAACAATATAACAATAATGAGCTTTAAACAGCTCTGGTTCCTCCAGAAATGTCCTGTACCTCGGGCCTAAAAAGAGTCCAGCCCGGTAAACAAGTTCAGGGAACTCAAGTGACCTTAGTCACGCAATGGTTGTCCGTTCATACAGTGTAGCGTAAACCCTGTGTCAATCATACAATGAAAAGAACAAATATTTTACCACACATTTCAATAAATCCTCAACTACAACTAACTACCTAAATCATCACAGTATACATCACACCAAAACAAATGAAATACCGTATACAAAAAAGGTTGTAGTCCGTCGGTCAGTCAGAGAAGCCAATCCGCCGACAGATCTCCAGCGGAGAAAGGCCACGAAAACCAACGGAGAGGTGTAGTCCAAAGATGCAAGAGTGGAGCCGACCTTGGGTAGATTTTCTATTAGGCTACACAAAGCACACTTTTAAAGCAGCACAACAAACGGAAGAGAGACGCTTCAGAACTGAGGGTCGAACACATCCTCATTCATGTTTCCATCACAACTCCTCTTTTGCACAGCTGATGCTGGCTATTTAATTGGGAATTAAAGGGGAAGCGCCCTATTGGAAGAAGCACTAATTAATTGAGAATTAAAGGGAAAGCGCCCTATTGGAAGGAGAAGCACTGAGACGGTTCAGAAACATTCAGGGCCGTCACAACGTGTAGGTGTCACAGAAAACAAACCTGGAATTTTCCGAATCAGACCAACCAGCTCTTTCCGCCCATCAACAGGTAGCTGAGTAAAAGGGCTATCCAAAATATCCAGTGTCTCTGAATTTTTCAATCTACCCTGCAGTATGCAATCATCGGGACCAGGAACATTTTCGTCCTCATGCACAGACCTAGTATTACAAGAACCAAGGGAAGTAACGGTATCAGCCAAACGAACAGTTTTACCATCCTCTGTAGACTCCCACTTTCTCATCAGAACATCCTCTTGGAGAAAATAACCATGTGCGACATCTCCCAACTGTTCCACAGGCACAATTTGGTCACGCAACTCTTCTAATGTGGGGTCAGTCCATGGCGCATTGATTAGATCGGAGCGGAATACAGATAACGGGATAACAGGGAAAACAGTGAGAGACTTCTTTGTGGTATTCTCATTTACCGGAGCAGGGACCGGGTCACCATGGCTCATAGACCGCGTCACTGCACCCGCAGAGAACACCGCTGGGAAACTCTGCGCACTCTCATCAGGAATCCCTACAATTGACGGTTTAGTGGAAACCACTAGAGATGGAAACACGACAGGCCACACACGCTCACCAGCCAAGTTATTCCCAAGGATAACGTCGATACCCTCAATAGGCAACGAAGGACGCACCCCCACAACAACGTCACCTTTCACCAGTCCACAATCCAATATCAGTTTATGCAATGGAACTGACAGATTGTTCAAACCTATTCCCCTAATTAGAACACTATTCCCAGAATCAGTCTCAGCAGAGAAAGGTAACACAGATTCCAACACAAACGATTCCGAGGCACCTGTGTCTCGTAGGATCTTCACTGGCACTAGGTTCTTACTTCCTAACATAGACACAAAACCCTCCGTAATGAAAGGTAAATAGCCTGGGTCAATATGGACTTTCACATGCCCCTGGGCCTGAGACAATGTGTCAGGAGTAAACTGATGTGGAACAGACGCAGCTAACGCCGTAGGCCTAGATTTAACGTTAACCTGTTAGGGCTAGGGGGCAGTATTGACACGGCTGGATAAAAAACATACCCGATTTAATCTGGTTACCACTCCTACCCAGTAACTAGAATATGCATATACTTATTACATATGGATAGAAAACACCCTAAATTTTCTAAAACTGTTTGAATGGTGTCTGTGAGTATAACAGAACTCAAATGGCAGGTCAAAACCTGAGAGATTCCTTTACAGGAAGTGGCCTGTCTGACCATTTCTTGAACTTCTTTTCCATCTCTATCATTTACTAAGGATCTCTGCTCTAACGTGACACTTCCCACGTCTTCCATAGGCTCTCAGAGCCCGGGAAAAAACAGAATGTCGTCATTCCAGCCCCAGGCTGAAACACATTATCGCCTTTCTCAAGTGGCCGATCAAGGGACACTGGGCTTATGCGCGTGACCCCGACCGCCCCCGCCTTTGGGATTTTTTCCTCTGTTTGCCGAAAAGGAGATTCCCTGTCGGAATATTATCGCTTTTCTACGAGAAAAATGTCGTAAAAATTGATTTTAAACAGCGGTTGACATGCTTCGAAGTACGGTAATGGAATATTTAGAATTTTATTGTCACGAATTGCGCCATGCGCGCGACACTTCTTTACTATTTCGGATAGTGTCTGGAACGCACGAACAAAACGCCGCTATTCGGATATAACGATGGATTATTTTGGACCAAACCAACATTTGTTATTGAAGTAGCAGTCCTGGGTGTGCATTCTGACGAAGACAACAAAAGGTAATCAAACTTTTATAATAGTAAATATGATTATGGTGAGTGCTAAACTTGCCGGGTGTCTAAATAGCGAGCCCGTGATGCCTGGGCTATGTACTTAGAATATTGCAAAATGTGCTTTCACCAAAAAGCTATTTTAAAATCGGACATATCGAGTGCATAGAGGAGGTCTGTATCTATAATTCTTAAAATAATTGTTATGCTTTTTGTGAACGTTTATCGTGAGTAATTTAGTAAAATGTTAGCGAATTCCCCGGAAGTTTGCGGGGGGTATGCTAGTTCTGAACGTCACATGCTAATGTAAAAAGCTGTTTTTTGATATAAATATGAACTTGATTGAACAAAACATGCATGTATTGTATAACATAATGTCCTAGGGTTGTCATCTGATGAAGATCATCAAAGGTGAGTGCTGCATTTAGCTGTCTTCTGGGTTTTGGTGACATTATATGCTGGCTTGAAAAATGGGTGTCTGATTATTTCTGGCTTGGTACTCTGCTGACATAATCTAATGTTTTGCTTTCGTTGTAAAGCCTTTTTGAAATCGGACAGTGTGGTTAGATTAACGAGAGTCTTGTCTTTAAATGGCTGTAAAATAGTCATATGTTTGAGAAATTGAAGTAATAGGATTTTTAAGGTTTTGAAAATCGCGCCACAGGCTGGCAGTGGCGTCCCACCTAGCCCATAGAGGTTAACACACGTACTGAATTTACCCCTAGACCTGAGAACCGGACATTCGTTTTTCCAATGACCTGAGCCTTGACAGTAGTGACACTCTTGACCAAAGTCAGTTTTACCACGGGAGTCAGGCTCAACCCTAGTTGAATAAAACTCTGCCCGTGAACCAGAGTATCTCGGTGAGCGAGGCCCAAATCTCTCCGAACGCCCCCACTCACTCCAAGTACGGGGTTCTACAAAAATACTTTTGTGAGTCAAAACATATTCGTCCGCCAAAACCGCAGCTTCAGCGACAGTCTGTACTTTTCGTTCGTTAATATACGTCGCTATATGATCAGGGATTGTGTCCTTAAATTGCTCTAGCATAATCAGATCACACAGCCCTTGAAAAGTCATAACCGCAGAGGCGGAACACCAGCGATTAAACTGTGAAGATAATTTTCGCGCAAACTCAACATGAGTCTGCCTATCATCCCTTTCTAAAGTTCTAAATCGTTGGCAGTAAGCCTCAGGAACCAATTCGTAAATCTGTAACACCGCCCTTTTAACCTTATCATAACTGACACTGTCGGCTACACTAAGAGCTGAATATGCTTCCTGCGCTTTACCAGTCAGCACACACTGCAACATTAAAGTGCGGTCAGAATCAGGCCAACTCCTAGCGTCAGCAACACGCTCAAACAACGAAAATAATGTCTCAGGGTCCTTTTCATTAAACTGAGGCAACAACCGTAAATTCCCAACAATGTCAAATGTGTCCGGGGCACACCCAAAAGAGGAACGACTCCTAAGTAAATCTGCGTCACCTTCCCAGAGCAAACTCTCCCCTGAGAGCTTTCCTTCCCTAACCAACTCTAGTCGCTCGTTGCAGCTTGATTTTAGCACGCTCCATATCCTGTTTAAATTCCAATTCCTTCTCATATTTTACACGATCGTGCTCTAGCTGTAACAGAAGCAGCTCTTTCTGCTGTTCAAAAAGAAGACTACTAGGACTAACCGATGGAGCGGTAATTGTAACATATCGGGGAGACGGCGAGTCCTCAGCAGAGGCTGCCCCAGTGGTATCTTCAAGAATACCACTCTCCATCAGATTGGCCTTCAATATTAACCTAATAGAATTTTTTTTACATTTATCACTAATTTCAACCTTGTAGTGTTCAGCAACCTTCAACAGCTGTTCTTTAGTACATACATCTAACAGTTCCTTTGATGGAAAGCGAATGAACTCGTCTACATTAGACGCCATAGTCAAAAAAATTCTCACTCAACCCCTCTACTGAGCACACCAGACCACAACAAGAGAAAATACAAATCACACCGGGCACCACAGAAAAGAGATGAGAAATGGAGCTTCCCCAAAATCTACAATAACTCAACCCTAGTCTTCATGCAGATTTGCGGTGGGTAATTATGCACTGTAGCCCGCTGGCAAGGAAGTAACCCCCCAGCACGCTGGTAGATTCCACCAAGCCACGGATGTGCCCCCGAGACAACTGCTCAGTCCACAGACACCACACAAAAATAACAAACATTAACAATGCCCAACATATTCCAAAATGAAACACGTCACTAAGCCTATCAGGGGAAAAAGGTTATAGCTCCGGGTAGTAAGTTTCACTACCCTATCCAAATCTCCCACCAAGGTACACAGCTGATTGTACTCACCTCAGACCAACGTCCCAACAGCAAGTAGAACAAGCGTTTCCAGGCTAGGCAGGGGCCTGGAAACTAACCAATGTATTCTCTCCAACACAGCACACAAACCAAACAAACAAAGGCAACCAATACTGAGCACCAAACTCAAACTAACAAACAAAGCACCTCAATTTAACATACCGCCACGTTTTCTCCCAAACACAAGTTCAAGATCCCGGATGAGCCCCCACTTGTTACGAACCTGTAAGGGCTGTCTTCAGGAAAGGACCAAAATGCAGCAGAGTTAGTATTCATCCTTCAATTTAATTGGAAAGAACACTATACAAAAACAAAAACAAGGAAACTGACAGCCAACAGTCCTGTCAGGTGCAACCACACTAAACAAGAAACAATTACCCACAAAACCCAAAGGAAAAACATGCTCCTTATGTGTGACTCCCAATCAGCAGCAACGAGCACCACCTGTGCCTGATTGGGAGCCACACACATGGCCCAAAACAAAGAAATACCAAAACATAGAAAAAGGAACATAGAACGCCCACCCAATGTAACACCCTGGCCTAACCAAAATAAAGAACAAAAACCCCTCTCTATGGCCAGAGCGTTACAGAACCGGCTCTGAGTTCACAACAAAAGGGAGACAACGTGGAGACAAGGAGTATCAAAATATATATTTATTAACTAAAATAACTAAATAATTAACAATGGCGTGTGTGTAATCAGTAGTGTAAGTGAGTGTTTTGCATACCTGAATGTAATAATGCAGGGTGTTGAAAGGTGCCAAAGGAAATAACCAAAAAGCCACAAAACTACACAACCAAAATCAAAAAAGTGTCTGCATGGAGAGAGTCCTCTCAATAACTGTGGAAGAGGTCTCTTTATCCTGGGACACAGCTGGGCCCAGGTGCTTCCCATTTAGCTGACGACCCTTCCAACTCCGCCCACCGGCATCCTAACAAGGAAACAAGAACAGAGAGAATACGGCAGACAGAGTGGGAGGGTCGTCACACACCCCCCCATAAAACCGGGGACCAACAAGGGCCCCGGAACAACGTACCAGCCTCTGCGTCCCAAATTGACACAGGCCTCTGCGTCCCAAATTGACACAGGCCTCTGCGTCCCAAATTGACACAGGCCTCTGCGTCCCAAATTGACACAGGCCTCTGCGTCCCAAATTGACACAGGCCTCTGCGTCCCAAATTGACACAGGCCTCTGCGTCCCAAATTGACACAGGCCTCTGCGTCCCAAATTGACACAGGCCTCTGCGTCCCAAATTGACACAGGCCTCTGCGTCCCAAATTGACACAGGCCTCTGCGTCCCAAATTGACACAGGCCTCTGCGTCCCAAATTGACACAGGCCTTTGCGTCCCAAATTGACGAGAGGTTACATGTTCACCTTCCACTTGCCCCAGCCAACCTCCTTCTCCCCAGACCTCAGCAACCTTTGTGCACAGGAAGCAACATTTAAGAGGAAAGGAGAACACAAGACCAGGAGGGAACAGACAGGAAAGTTAGAACATGATAAAACCAAACAATGGTCAGTCACATAACATTCAGGAACAGGGCGCACAAGAGACCACATCAGCTACAAACGCAAACAACATCTTCCAACGGTTCATAGTCACTTCTCAACGGTTGTCATTTCCCAACGATTCATAGTCACTCCAATGATTCATAGTGACTCCAACGATTCATAGTGACTCCAACGATTCATAGTGACTCCAACGATTCATAGTGACTCCAACGATTCATAGTGACTCCAACGATTCATAGTCACTAAACTCATAACCGAATACGAGTACAGACCAGAGGGTGTAATAAAGGCAAAAATGTCATGTGCCCTACTCGTCAGTGGCACCTGCCAATAGCACAATAACAGGTCAAATTTGCACAAACAGCTGCGCCGACTTGATCAACGCAGTCCTCCATCCGAGGAAGAGGAAATTAATCTGGCTTAGTGACTCCGTTTACCTTACGGTGGTCCGTTCCATCCGGTTTACTGACCAAGATACAGGGAGAAGCCCAACTGGAGAAAGAAGGCTCTGCTATCTTACTCTCCAGCATGTACCTGACCTCAGCATCCAGACAACGCAGTTTCTCTACAGAGACTCTATAGAACCGCTGACGAATGGGGTCAGCATCTCCAATGTCAATATTATGCTCTATCAAGTTTGTACGTTGTAACGGTTTTGACTTGAGGTTATAATTTATAGGGGTGCCAGGTAGGTTGTGCCTACCAGAGAAAATATTAGTTTCTCCTTTTAGTTTGATAGGGAATGAGTCCCATCTGGTCCGTCAAGTCTACACCAATACAAAGGACTCATGTAAAAGTCAGGATGGAAATACACTTTTCATAAACCCTTAAAACAATGGAAATAACTTCAAAACAACTGTATTCTTTTGCGTGGTTGTATTAACAACCTAAATGATCACACACACACAACAATATAACAATAATGAGCTTTAAACAGCTCTGGTTCCTCCAGAAATGTCCTGTACCTCGGGCCTAAAAAGAGTCCAGCCCGGTAAACAAGTTCAGGGAACTCAAGTGACCTTAGTCACGCAATGGTTGTCCGTTCATACAGTGTAGCGTAAACCCTGTGTCAATCATACAATGAAAAGAACAAATATTTTACCACACATTTCAATAAATCCTCAACTACAACTAACTACCTAAATCATCACAGTATACATCACACCAAAACAAATGAAATACCGTATACAAAAAAGGTTGTAGTCCGTCGGTCAGTCAGAGAAGCCAATCCGCCGACAGATCTCCAGCGGAGAAAGGCCACGAAAACCAACGGAGAGGTGTAGTCCACAGATGCAAGAGTGGAGCCGACCTTGGGTAGATTTTCTATTAGGCTACACAAAGCACACTTTTAAAGCAGCACAACAAACGGAAGAGAGACGCTTCAGAACTGAGGGTCGAACACATCCTCATTCATGTTTCCATCACAACTCCTCTTTTGCACAGCTGATGCTGGCTATTTAATTGGGAATTAAAGGGGAAGCGCCCTATTGGAAGAAGCACTAATTAATTGAGAATTAAAGGGAAAGCGCCCTATTGGAAGGAGAAGCACTGAGACGGTTCAGAAACATTCAGGGCCGTCACAACGTGTAGGTGTCACAGAAAACAAACCTGGAATTTTCCGAATCAGACCAACCAGCTCTTTCCGCCCATCAACAGGTAGCTGAGTAAAAGGGCTATCCAAAATATCCAGTGTCTCTGAATTTTTCAATCTACCCTGCAGTATGCAATCATCGGGACCAGGAACATTTTCGTCCTCATGCACAGACCTAGTATTACAAGAACCAAGGGAAGTAACGGTATCAGCCAAACGAACAGTTTTACCATCCTCTGTAGACTCCCACTTTCTCATCAGAACATCCTCTTGGAGAAAATAACCATGTGCGACATCTCCCAACTGTTCCACAGGCACAATTTGGTCACGCAACTCTTCTAATGTGGGGTCAGTCCGTGGCGCATTGATTAGATCGGAGCGGAATACAGATAACGGGATAACAGGGAAAACAGTGAGAGACTTCTTTGTGGTATTCTCATTTACCGGAGCAGGGACCGGGTCACCATGGCTCATAGACCGCGTCACTGCACCCGCAGAGAACACCGCTGGGAAACTCTGCGCACTCTCATCAGGAATCCCTACAATTGACGGTTTAGTGGAAACCACTAGAGATGGAAACACGACAGGCCACACACGCTCACCAGCCAAGTTATTCCCAAGGATAACGTCGATACCCTCAATAGGCAACGAAGGACGCACCCCCACAACAACGTCACCTTTCACCAGTCCACAATCCAATATCAGTTTATGCAATGGAACTGACAGATTGTTCAAACCTATTCCCCTAATTAGAACACTATTCCCAGAATCAGTCTCAGCAGAGAAAGGTAACACAGATTCCAACACAAACGATTCCGAGGCACCTGTGTCTCGTAGGATCTTCACTGGCACTAGGTTCTTACTTCCTAACATAGACACAAAACCCTCCGTAATGAAAGGTAAATAGCCTGGGTCAATATGGACTTTCACATGCCCCTGGGCCTGAGACAATGTGTCAGGAGTAAACTGATGTGGAACAGACGCAGCTAACGCCGTAGGCCTAGATTTAACGTTAACCTGTTAGGGCTAGGGGGCAGTATTGACACGGCCGGATAAAAAACATACCCGATTTAATCTGGTTACCACTCCTACCCAGTAACTAGAATATGCATATACTTATTACATATGGATAGAAAACACCCTAAATTTTCTAAAACTGTTTGAATGGTGTCTGTGAGTATAACAGAACTCAAATGGCAGGTCAAAACCTGAGAGATTCCTTTACAGGAAGTGGCCTGTCTGACCATTTCTTGAACTTCTTTTCCATCTCTATCATTTACTAAGGATCTCTGCTCTAACGTGACACTTCCCACGTCTTCCATAGGCTCTCAGAGCCCGGGAAAAAACAGAATGTCGTCATTCCAGCCCCAGGCTGAAACACATTATCGCCTTTCTCAAGTGGCCGATCAAGGGACACTGGGCTTATGCGCGTGACCCCGACCGCCCCCGCCTTTGGGATTTTTTCCTCTGTTTGCCGAAAAGGAGATTCCCTGTCGGAATATTATCGCTTTTCTACGAGAAAAATGTCGTAAAAATTGATTTTAAACAGCGGTTGACATGCTTCGAAGTACGGTAATGGAATATTTAGAATTTTATTGTCACGAATTGCGCCATGCGCGCGACACTTCTTTACTATTTCGGATAGTGTCTGGAACGCACGAACAAAACGCCGCTATTCGGATATAACGATGGATTATTTTGGACCAAACCAACATTTGTTATTGAAGTAGCAGTCCTGGGTGTGCATTCTGACGAAGACAACAAAAGGTAATCAAACTTTTATAATAGTAAATATGATTATGGTGAGTGCTAAACTTGCCGGGTGTCTAAATAGCGAGCCCGTGATGCCTGGGCTATGTACTTAGAATATTGCAAAATGTGCTTTCACCAAAAAGCTATTTTAAAATCGGACATATCGAGTGCATAGAGGAGGTCTGTATCTATAATTCTTAAAATAATTGTTATGCTTTTTGTGAACGTTTATCGTGAGTAATTTAGTAAAATGTTAGCGAATTCCCCGGAAGTTTGCGGGGGGTATGCTAGTTCTGAACGTCACATGCTAATGTAAAAAGCTGTTTTTTGATATAAATATGAACTTGATTGAACAAAACATGCATGTATTGTATAACATAATGTCCTAGGGTTGTCATCTGATGAAGATCATCAAAGGTGAGTGCTGCATTTAGCTGTCTTCTGGGTTTTGGTGACATTATATGCTGGCTTGAAAAATGGGTGTCTGATTATTTCTGGCTTGGTACTCTGCTGACATAATCTAATGTTTTGCTTTCGTTGTAAAGCCTTTTTGAAATCGGACAGTGTGGTTAGATTAACGAGAGTCTTGTCTTTAAATGGCTGTAAAATAGTCATATGTTTGAGAAATTGAAGTAATAGGATTTTTAAGGTTTTGAAAATCGCGCCACAGGCTGGCAGTGGCGTCCCACCTAGCCCATAGAGGTTAACACACGTACTGAATTTACCCCTAGACCTGAGAACCGGACATTCGTTTTTCCAATGACCTGAGCCTTGACAGTAGTGACACTCTTGACCAAAGTCAGTTTTACCACGGGAGTCAGGCTCAACCCTAGTTGAATAAAACTCTGCCCGTGAACCAGAGTATCTCGGTGAGCGAGGCCCAAATCTCTCCGAACGCCCCCACTCACTCCAAGTACGGGGTTCTACAAAAATACTTTTGTGAGTCAAAACATATTCGTCCGCCAAAACCGCAGCTTCAGCGACAGTCTGTACTTTTCGTTCGTTAATATACGTCGCTATATGATCAGGGATTGTGTCCTTAAATTGCTCTAGCATAATCAGATCACACAGCCCTTGAAAAGTCATAACCGCAGAGGCGGAACACCAGCGATTAAACTGTGAAGATAATTTTCGCGCAAACTCAACATGAGTCTGCCTATCATCCCTTTCTAAAGTTCTAAATCGTTGGCAGTAAGCCTCAGGAACCAATTCGTAAATCTGTAACACCGCCCTTTTAACCTTATCATAACTGACACTGTCGGCTACACTAAGAGCTGAATATGCTTCCTGCGCTTTACCAGTCAGCACACACTGCAACATTAAAGTGCGGTCAGAATCAGGCCAACTCCTAGCGTCAGCAACACGCTCAAACAACGAAAATAATGTCTCAGGGTCCTTTTCATTAAACTGAGGCAACAACCGTAAATTCCCAACAATGTCAAATGTGTCCGGGGCACACCCAAAAGAGGAACGACTCCTAAGTAAATCTGCGTCACCTTCCCAGAGCAAACTCTCCCCTGAGAGCTTTCCTTCCCTAACCAACTCTAGTCGCTCTTGTTGCAGCTTGATTTTAGCACGCTCCATATCCTGTTTAAATTCCAATTCCTTCTCATATTTTACACGATCGTGCTCTAGCTGTAACAGAAGCAGCTCTTTCTGCTGTTCAAAAAGAAGACTACTAGGACTAACCGATGGAGCGGTAATTGTAACATATCGGGGAGACGGCGAGTCCTCAGCAGAGGCTGCCCCAGTGGTATCTTCAAGAATACCACTCTCCATCAGATTGGCCTTCAATATTAATCTAATAGAATTTTTTTTACATTTATCACTAATTTCAACCTTGTAGTGTTCAGCAACCTTCAACAGCTGTTCTTTAGTACATACATCTAACAGTTCCTTTGATGGAAAGCGAATGAACTCGTCTACATTAGACGCCATAGTCAAAAAAATTCTCACTCAACCCCTCTACTGAGCACACCAGACCACAACAAGAGAAAATACAAATCACACCGGGCACCACAGAAAAGAGATGAGAAATGGAGCTTCCCCAAAATCTACAATAACTCAACCCTAGTCTTCATGCAGATTTGCGGTGGGTAATTATGCACTGTAGCCCGCTGGCAAGGAAGTAACCCCCCAGCACGCTGGTAGATTCCACCAAGCCACGGATGTGCCCCCGAGACAACTGCTCAGTCCACAGACACCACACAAAAATAACAAACATTAACAATGCCCAACATATTCCAAAATGAAACACGTCACTAAGCCTATCAGGGGAAAAAGGTTATAGCTCCGGGTAGTAAGTTTCACTACCCTATCCAAATCTCCCACCAAGGTACACAGCTGATTGTACTCACCTCAGACCAACGTCCCAACAGCAAGTAGAACAAGCATTTCCAGGCTAGGCAGGGGCCTGGAAACTAACCAATGTATTCTCTCCAACACAGCACACAAACCAAACAAACAAAGGCAACCAATACTGAGCACCAAACTCAAACTAACAAACAAAGCACCTCAATTTAACATACCGCCACGTTTTCTCCCAAACACAAGTTCAAGATCCCGGATGAGCCCCCACTTGTTACGAACCTGTAAGGGCTGTCTTCAGGAAAGGACCAAAATGCAGCAGAGTTAGTATTCATCCTTCAATTTAATTGGAAAGAACACTATACAAAAACAAAAACAAGGAAACTGACAGCCAACAGTCCTGTCAGGTGCAACCACACTAAACAAGAAACAATTACCCACAAAACCCAAAGGAAAAACATGCTCCTTATGTGTGACTCCCAATCAGCAGCAACGAGCACCACCTGTGCCTGATTGGGAGCCACACACATGGCCCAAAACAAAGAAATACCAAAACATAGAAAAAGGAACATAGAACGCCCACCCAATGTAACACCCTGGCCTAACCAAAATAAAGAACAAAAACCCCTCTCTATGGCCAGAGCGTTACAGAACCGGCTCTGAGTTCACAACAAAAGGGAGACAACGTGGAGACAAGGAGTATCAAAATATATATTTATTAACTAAAATAACTAAATAATTAACAATGGCGTGTGTGTAATCAGTAGTGTAAGTGAGTGTTTTGCATACCTGAATGTAATAATGCAGGGTGTTGAAAGGTGCCAAAGGAAATAACCAAAAAGCCACAAAACTACACAACCAAAATCAAAAAAGTGTCTGCATGGAGAGAGTCCTCTCAATAACTGTGGAAGAGGTCTCTTTATCCTGGGACACAGCTGGGCCCAGGTGCTTCCCATTTAGCTGACGACCCTTCCAACTCCGCCCACCGGCATCCTAACAAGGAAACAAGAACAGAGAGAATACGGCAGACAGAGTGGGAGGGTCATCACACACCCCCCCATAAAACCGGGGACCAACAAGGGCCCCGGAACAACGTACCAGCCTCTGCGTCCCAAATTGACACAGGCCTCTGCGTCCCAAATTGACACAGGCCTCTGCGTCCCAAATTGACACAGGCCTCTGCGTCCCAAATTGACACAGGCCTCTGCGTCCCAAATTGACACAGGCCTCTGCGTCCCAAATTGACACAGGCCTCTGCGTCCCAAATTGACACAGGCCTCTGCGTCCCAAATTGACACAGGCCTCTGCGTCCCAAATTGACACAGGCCTCTGCGTCCCAAATTGACACAGGCCTCTGCGTCCCAAATTGACGAGAGGTTACATGTTCACCTTCCACTTGCCCCAGCCAACCTCCTTCTCCCCAGACCTCAGCAACCTTTGTGCACAGGAAGCAACATTTAAGAGGAAAGGAGAACACAAGACCAGGAGGGAACAGACAGGAAAGTTAGAACATGATAAAACCAAACAATGGTCAGTCACATAACATTCAGGAACAGGGCGCACAAGAGACCACATCAGCTACAAACGCAAACAACATCTTCCAACGGTTCATAGTCACTTCTCAACGGTTGTCATTTCCCAACGATTCATAGTCACTCCAATGATTCATAGTGACTCCAACGATTCATAGTGACTCCAACGATTCATAGTGACTCCAACGATTCATAGTCACTAAACTCATAACCGAATACGAGTACAGACCAGAGGGTGTAATAAAGGCAAAAATGTCATGTGCCCTACTCGTCAGTGGCACCTGCCAATAGCACAATAACAGGTCAAATTTGCACAAACAGCTGCGCCGACTTGATCAACGCAGTCCTCCATCCGAGGAAGAGGAAATTAATCTGGCTTAGTGACTCCGTTTACCTTACGGTGGTCCGTTCCATCCGGTTTACTGACCAAGATACAGGGAGAAGCCCAACTGGAGAAAGAAGGCTCTGCTATCTTACTCTCCAGCATGTACCTGACCTCAGCATCCAGACAACGCAGTTTCTCTACAGAGACTCTATAGAACCGCTGACGAATGGGGTCAGCATCTCCAATGTCAATATTATGCTCTATCAAGTTTGTACGTTGTAACGGTTTTGACTTGAGGTTATAATTTATAGGGGTGCCAGGTAGGTTGTGCCTACCAGAGAAAATATTAGTTTCTCCTTTTAGTTTGATAGGGAATGAGTCCCATCTGGTCCGTCAAGTCTACACCAATACAAAGGACTCATGTAAAAGTCAGGATGGAAATACACTTTTCATAAACCCTTAAAACAATGGAAATAACTTCAAAACAACTGTATTCTTTTGCGTGGTTGTATTAACAACCTAAATGATCACACACACACACAACAATATAACAATAATGAGCTTTAAACAGCTCTGGTTCCTCCAGAAATGTCCTGTACCTCGGGCCTAAAAAGAGTCCAGCCCGGTAAACAAGTTCAGGGAACTCAAGTGACCTTAGTCACGCAATGGTTGTCCGTTCATACAGTGTAGCGTAAACCCTGTGTCAATCATACAATGAAAAGAACAAATATTTTACCACACATTTCAATAAATCCTCAACTACAACTAACTACCTAAATCATCACAGTATACATCACACCAAAACAAATGAAATACCGTATACAAAAAAGGTTGTAGTCCGTCGGTCAGTCAGAGAAGCCAATCCGCCGACAGATCTCCAGCGGAGAAAGGCCACGAAAACCAACGGAGAGGTGTAGTCCACAGATGCAAGAGTGGAGCCGACCTTGGGTAGATTTTCTATTAGGCTACACAAAGCACACTTTTAAAGCAGCACAACAAACGGAAGAGAGACGCTTCAGAACTGAGGGTCGAACACATCCTCATTCATGTTTCCATCACAACTCCTCTTTTGCACAGCTGATGCTGGCTATTTATTTGGGAATTAAAGGGGAAGCGCCCTATTGGAAGAAGCACTAATTAATTGAGAATTAAAGGGAAAGCGCCCTATTGGACGGTTCAGAAACATTCAGGGCCGTCACACACCCCCTCCCCTGGAAAAAGCCGACCATTGCCCTGGAAGGCACATCTTGGTCGGGGAAACCGAGAAAGGTCTCTTCATCACTTTCCTCTTCAAAGATCTCCAGGACCTTGCGGCGCTCAATCTCCTCCAATTCGTCAGCTGAGGGGTAACAGGCCTTAAGGCGTGAGACATGGACAACGCGCATATCTTCACCTGTGTCCTCTTTCACCACTCGATAGTTCAAAGGGCCTCTCTGCTCCACAATCCTATATGGTCCTTGCCATTTAGGAGCGAGCTTGGCCGAGAAGAATTGTTCAGCTTTTGAATAAGGATGAGAGCGAAGCCACACCCGATCACGAAGCTGGAACTGCATGTCTCGTCTCTTATCATAATTTCTCTTCTGCCTGAGTCGAGCATGGATCATGTTCTTTGAGACAAGAGCTCTCAAGTCGTGGAGATGGACTACCTGGTCATAGCAAGCAGCGTCTGGAGTAACCTGCTGGGGCTGTAGCACCATCTCCAAGGGTCCTCGGAGGGGACGACTCAGGTTCAGCTCTGCAGGTGTGACTCCAGTGGACTCTTGCACAGCAGAATTCAGGGCAAATCGAAACTCGTGAAGGTGCTTGTCCCAGTGTTTGTGCTGGGTCCCTACATAGGAAGCAACCATTGTCTTCAAGGTTCGATTAACTCTCTCAGTGAGGTTGGTCTGTGGGTGATAAGCCGTGGTCAACTTCTGTCTCAGGTTCCATCTTTGGCAGGTCTCCTCAAAGAGATCAGAGACGAATTGGGAACCTCGATCAGACAGGATGTAATCAGGCACTCCCCAGCGAGTCAGGATCTCTTTCGTAAGGATGTTAGAGACTGTCCTTGCTGTGGCCTGACGCAGGGCAAAGAGCTCCACCCACTTGGAATAGTAATCAACAAAAACAAGCATGTACACATTCTGATTGGAGCTTCTAGGAAATGGACCCATCAAATCCACTCCTAACATTTCCCAAGGTCGGGTAATCACAGTTTGCTGCAACTTGCCAGCAGGCTTTCTACCTTCTGGTTTGTACATTTGACAAACCTGACAGTTTCGGATGTGTGACTTTACATCCATGCTCAGATGTGGCCAGTACAGTAATGCTTGCAACCGCTTGTAGGTTTTGAACCTGCCCAAATGACCAGCTAACGGGTCTTCATGGAAATGTTGAAGCAGTTGAAGGCGTAGAGTTTCACGTATGTACATTTGGTATAGTGTTCTGTGAGGTAGTTGTACAACTCGGTAGACTTTGTCTTCAATGATGGTCAGCTTGGTGGTAGGATTGACCATCTTTTCTCTATCTTCCAGGATAGTCTGGTACAAAGCCTGTACTTCTGGATCATCCTGTTGGGCTTTCCAAATGGCCTCATCAGAGATGGGAAAGTCAGTTTTGGGTGAGTCTCGACTGCTTGACAGGACAGTAGCACATGTAAGATGAGGGCCACCATTACCACCAGCAGGAGCTCTGGATAAGGCATCTGGAATCATCATCATCTCACTTGGCTCTGTCATATCCTCACATGGTCTCTCCTATCATTGCTATGCAGACGACACACAATTAATCTTCTCCTTTCCCCCTTCTGATAACCAGGCGGCGAATCGCATCTCTGCATGTCTGTCAGACATACCAGTGTGGATGACGGATCACCAGCTCAAGCTGAACCTCGGCAAGACGGAGCTGCTCTTCCTCCCGGGGAAGGACTGCCCGTTCCATGATCTCGCCATCACGGTTGACAACTCCCTTGTGTCCTCCTCCCAGAGTGCTAAGAACCTTGGCGTGATCCTGGACAACACCCTGTCGTTCTCCACTAACATCAAGGCGGTGACCCGATCCTGTAGGTTCATGCTCTACAACATTCGCAGAGTACGACCCTGCCTCACACAGGAAGCGGCGCAGGTCCTAATCCAGGCACTTGTCATCTCCCGTCTGGATTACTGCAACTCGCTGTTGGCTGGGCTCCCTGCCTGTGCCATTAAACCCCTACAACTCATCCAGAACGCCGCAGCCCGTCTGGTGTTCAACCTTCCCAAGTTCTCTCACGTCACCCCGCTCCTCCGCTCTCTCCACTGGCTTCCAGTTGAAGCTCGCATCCGCTACAGGACCATGGTGATTGCCTACGGAGCTGTGAAGGGAACGGCACCTCCATACCTTCAGGCTCTGATCAGGCCCTACACCCAAACAAGGGCACTGCGTTCATCCACCACTGGCCTGCTGGCCCCCCTACCTCTGAGGAAGCACAGTTCCCGCTCAGCCCAGTCAAAACTGTTCGCTGCTCTGGCACCCCAATGGTGGAACAAGCTCCCTCACGACGCCAGGACAGCGGAGTCAATCACCACCTTCCGGAGACACCTGAAACCCCACCTCTTTAACCTGTTAGGGCTAGGGGGCAGCATTTGCACGTCTGGATAAAAAAAAATGTACCCGATTTAACCTCTCTAGGCTAGGCGGGACGAATTCGTCCCACCTACGTAACAGCCAGTGTAATCCAGTGGCGCGATTTTCAAAACGTTAAAAATCCTATTACTTCAATTTCTCAAACATATGACTATTTTACAGCCATTTAAAGATAAGACTCTCGTTAATCTAACCACACTGTCCGATTTCAAAAAGGCTTTACAACGAAAGCAAAACATTAGATTATGTCAGCAGAGTACCAAGCCAGAAATAATCAGACACCCATTTTTCAAGCCAGCATATAATGTCACCAAAACCCAGAAGACAGCTAAATGCAGCACTCACCTTTGATGATCTTCATCAGATGACAACCCTAGGACATTGTTATACAATACATGCATGTTTTGTTCAATCAAGTTCATATTTATATCAAAAACCAGCTTTTTACATTAGCATGTGACGTTCAGAACTAGCATACCCCCCGCAAACTTCCGGGGAATTCGCTAACATTTTACTAAATTACTCACGATAAACGTTCACAAAAAGCATAACAATTATTTTAAGAATTATAGATACAGACCTCTATGCACTCGATATGTCCGATTTTAAAATAGCTTTTTGGTGAAAGCACATTTTGCAATATTCTAAGTACATAGCCCAGGCATCACGGGCTCGCTATTTAGACACCCGGCAAGTTTAGCACTCACCATAATCATATTTACTATTATAAAAATGTCATTACCTTTTGTTGTCTTCGTCAGAATGCACACCCAGGACAGCTACTTCAATAACAAATGTTGGTTTGGTCCAAAATAATCCATCGTTATATCCGAATAGCGGCGTTTTGTTCGTGCGTTCCAGACACTATCCGAAATAGTAAAGAAGTGTCACGCGCTTGGCGCAATTCCTGACAATAAAATTCAAAGTATTCCATTACCGTACGTCGAAGCATGTCAATCGCTGTTTAAAATCAATTTTTACGTCATTTGTCTCGTAGAAAAGCGATAATATTCCGACAGGGAATCTCCTTTTCGGCAAACAGAGGAAAAAATCCCAAAGGCGGGGGCGGTCGGGGTCACGCGCATAAGCTAGTGTCTCTTGATGGGCCACTTGAGAAAGGCGATAATGTGTTTCAGCCTGGGGCTGGAATGACGACATTCTGTTTTTTCCCGGGCTCTGAGAGCCTATGGAAGACGTGGGAAGTGTCACGTTAGAGCAGAGATCCTTAGTAAATGATAGAGATGGAAAAGAAGTTCAACAAATGGTCAGAAAGGCCACTTCCTGTAAAGGAATCTCTCAGGTTTTGACCTGCCATTTGAGTTCTGTTATACTCACAGACACCATTCAAACAGTTTTAGAAAATTTAGGGTGTTTTCTATCCATATGTAATAAGTATATGCATATTCTAGTTACTGAGTAGGAGTGGTAACCAGATTAAATCGGGTATGTTTTTTATCCAGCCGTGTCAATGCTGCCCCCTAGCCCTAACAGGTTAATCTGGTTACTAATCCTACCCAGTAACTAGAATATGCATATACTTATTATATATGGATAGAAAACACTAAAGTTTCTAAAACTGTTTGAATGGTGTCTGTGAGTATAACAGAACTCATTTGGCAGGCAAAACCCTGAGACATTTTCTGACAGGAAGTGGATACCTGATGTGTTTTATTGACTTTAAACCTATCCCATTGAAAAACACAGGGGCTTAGGAATATTTTGGCACTTCCTATTGCTTCCACTAGATGTCACCAGCCTTTACAAAGTGTTTTGAGTCTTCTGGAGGGAGATCTGACCGAACAAGAGCCATGGAACGATGATGTCCCATTAGACACCTGGCTACGCGAGTTCATGTTGGGTACCCTCGTTCCAATACGTTATAAAAGAGTATGCATTCGTCCACCTTGAATATTATTCATGTTCTGGTTAAAAAAGGCCCTAATGATTTATGCTATACAACGTTTGACATGTTTGAACGAACGGAAATATATTTTTTCCCCTCGTTCATGACGAGAAGTCCGGCTGGCTTAGATCATGTGCTAACAAGACGGAGATTTTTGGACATAAATGAGCTTTTTTGAACAAAACTACATTCGTTATGGACCTGTGATACCTGGAAGTGACATCTGATGAAGAGAATCAAAGGTAATGGATTATTTACATAGTATTTTCGATTTTAGATCTCCCCAACATGACGTCTAGTCTGTATCGCAACGCGTATTTTTCTGGGCGCAGTGCTCAGATTATTGCAAAGTGTGATTTCCCAGTAAGGTTATTTTTAAATCTGGCAAGTTGATTGCGTTCAAGAGATGTAAATCTATAATTCTTTAAATGACAATATAATATTTTACCAATGTTTTCTAATTTTAATTATTTAATTTGTGACGCTGACTTGACTGCCGGTTATTGGAGGGAAACGATTTCCTCAACATCAATGCCATAGTAAAACGCTGTTTTTGGATATAAATATGAACTTGATAGAACTAAAAATGCATGCATTGTCTAACATAATGTCCTAGGAGTGTCATCTGATGGAGATTGTAAAAGGTTAGTGCATCATTTTAGCTGGTTTTATGGTTTTGGTGACCCTGTCTTTGAATTGACAAAACATTACACACAACTCTTGTAAATGTACTGTCCTAACATACTCTAAATTTATGCTTTCGCCGTAAAACCTTTTTGAAATCGTAAAACGTGGTTAGATTAAGGAGATGTTTATCTTTCAAAGGGTGTAAAATAGTTGTATTTTTGAAAAATTTGAATTTTGACATTTATTTGGATTCAAATTTGCCGCTCTTGAAATGCACCTGCTGTTGATGGAGTGCACCACGGGTGGCACGCTAGCGTCCCACCTAGCCCATAGAGGTTAAGGAATACCTAGGATAGGATAAAGTAATCCTTCTAACCCCCCCCCCCCCCCTTAAAATATTTAGATGCACTATTGTAAAGTGGTTGTTCCACTGGATATCATAAGGTGAATGCACCATTTTGTAAGTCGCTCTGGATAAGAGCGTCTGCTAAATGACTTAAATGTAATTGTAATGTAATCTGGAACAGTGTTGTATTTTCCTTTCCTGTATTCTACTGCAAAGGTGAACTCTTGCAACCGTAGAGCCCATCTGATAAGTCTGGTGCTTGGTTTGTTGGTCTTGAACACCCACACAAGGGAGGAATGGTCAGTGACCACAGTGAAGTGTCTTCCCTCCAGGTAGTACCTCCACTTTTCCAAAGCCCAGACAACTGCGAGGCACTCTTGCTCGGTTGTGGAGTAGTTCCGTTCTGCTCCATTCAATGTTCGACTGGCGAACGCTAGCACTTCTTCAATGCCAAGTCCAGTCTGTTGGACTAGAACAGCACCAAGTCCAACATCACTTGCATCAGTGTAAACAACAAAAGGGCAATCAAAGTCGGGATGACCCAAAATGGGAGGTGTGACGAGGTGTCGTTTCAGGGTTTCAAAAGAGGTCTGGCACTCTGCCGTCCATCGGAATTTCGCACCTTTTCGCTTCAATGCGTTGAGGGGTTCTGCCACCTGGGAGAAGTTCAACACAAACCGATGGTACCATCCAGCCATCCCAAGGAACCGTTGAAGGGCCTTGAGTGTGGTTGGGACAGGGAAATCTTGTACCGCCTTGGTCTTTTCGGGATCCACATGAGTGCCGTCAAAAGACACAATATGGCCAAGGAACTTCAGGGAGGTTTGGCAGAAGTTGCTCTTCTTCATGTTCAATGTCAGACCAGCTTCCCTTAGCTTGTCCAACACTGCTTGAAGATCTTGAAAATGTTGTTCTCTGGTCTGGGAGTAGATAATTATATCGTCCAGGTAGACGAAACAGATCTTCCCTTTGAGCTCACCTAACGCAATCTCCATGAGTCTTTGGAAAGTGGCAGGTGCATTCTTTAATCCAAAAGGCATCACCTTAAAGGAAAACAAGCCCTCAGCACAGACAAAAGCAGTCTTGTCCTTGCTTTCCTGGTCCATCTCAACCTGCCAATAGCCACTATTGAGGTCAAGGGTAGTGAACACAACCGCGCCAGACAATGACTCCAGGATCTCTTGGATGGTGGGAAGAGGATAGGCATCAGTCTGGGAAACCTTGTTGGTCTTCCTATAGTCCACACAAAATCTAAGACCACCGGTCTTTTTTGGGATGAGGACAACAGGAGCAGCCCAGGGAGAGGATGAACGTTCAATTATATTTTGTGTCAACATATCATTAATGAGTCCTTTTTGGATGATTAGCTTTGCTGGGGACAAACGATATGGCTTCTGCTTGATCGGCATTTCCTGTGTAAGGAATATTTTGTGCTTCAGGAGCCCGGTACGTCCCAGCTTTGAAGTACATACATCAGCGTTATTCTGCAGCTGTTCCAACAGCCTTAACTCCTCTGGCTGTTCCAGCTGAGCTCTTCTCACAGCCTGTAAAAGGAGATCATCAGAAGGATTATCGAGGGTTAGTGGTACCGGAGCAATGGCAGAGAAGACTGCCACATTTGGACCCCAATCATGTAACTTTGTAGCTTCTGACTGGAAGAAATGCTTCTTGCTCGGATTGTATGGAAACCAGTAGCAATTGTGTGCGATATCAATCTGGACACCACTGAAGTACATGAAATCAATTCCCAACACAACAGGAAAAGCAAGGTTCTTGGTTTGTAGGATAACAGAAGGAATCATATAGGAGTGGTTACACAGGTGGAACTCTACCTCACTCCATCCAAGTGGTCGTTTAGCCTCACCATCAGCCAGATAGAGTGGACCTTCTGTCCACGGCTTCAAGTTGTAGTGTAGACCTTTAACCTCCTTCCACAGTTTCTCATTGAGCAGTGTGTAGGATGACCCGGTGTCCAGGATGGCTCTTCCTGTCCATGGCCCTATGGACAGGGGTAACACCAATTGGTGCGGTATTAACTGAAAGGAAGGGGATGTCGATGGGGCGGCGTAGGCAGTGACACTTGGGGTTTCATCTCTGGTCAAAGCACCCAGAGTAGGATGGTCGTTCCTGCGAAGGGAGTTAGGTGTGTTTGCCTGTTGTGATTTGTGGTTTCTGGAAGGGTTTACTTGATATGGTCTTGGACATGTAGCTGAAGAATGTCCCTTTTGGCTACATCTCCAACAGAACATGGGAGGGGTTTTGGCTGGAGACTGTGGCTGTTGTTGATGGTCTGGCTTGGGTAACGGTTTGGGTGTCTGTTTCTTTCTCTGTTCATATTGCTGTTGGCATTCTCTGTCCTTCTCGAACTGCTGTCCCAGGCGAACCAGTCCATCAACAGTGGTGACTCTTTCTCTGAGTTGACTGGCTAGTAGTGGGTTGATGTTCTTCAAGATCAATTTAATGACCTCTTCCTCCTCAATACCAGGTTTCCACCTTCTGCACAGGGAGTGGTAACCGTATGCAAAGTCACGGATACTCTCCTTCTCTCTTTGCACTCGATTAAAGACTCTGTCTGCCAGCTCATCTGTGTAGTCCTCAGACAGAAATGCAGAGGAAAACTTGGCCTCAAAGTCAGCCCAGGAGGTAGTGGTGAGACGTGCCACATCCCACCAGTCTCGAGCTGTACCATGCAACACATTCCTCAATGTGGCAAGGAGTTCTTCGTCAGCCAGGGGATTGAGGGCAAGAAAGTCACGACATCTTTCCAGATACATTAGCGGATCAGGACTGTCATCTTTTTTCCCCAAAGGTGGGAAATTGCAATTTAATGGGCATCGCCCCCACATGACGTCTACTCAAATCACCATGAACAAAAGAGCTAGGAGGGATTGAGGAAGTAGAGGGTGAGGGAGTTATCGGACCATGAAAATGAACACCAGGATGCATGGTGGATTGCATCCTGTAAGGGGTGGCTGCAGCATGGCCTTGTCTTAGCTGTTCTGAGGTGCCAGCTTGGCCCTCAGTGGTCTGAACAGAAGTGGACACCAGAGAAGCTCTGTGCAAGGAGTTGTGCCTAATGGAGGCCATGTCAACAGACACGTCAGCCAACATTTTAACACAATTAGAAAGCTCTTTCTGCAAGTGGTCTACAGTGTTAACCAGAGGAGAAAAAACTGAATTAACGTCCTTGAGAACCTCAGTGTGATGATGTTGCAAGCGCCACTGGAGAGTGGCAGTGAGTTGGGTTTGTTGGTAGTCAAACTGCCTGTCCATGGCACCAGTAACATCCCGTCTTCCACTCTCACTGAGCTCTGTCAGTGTGTGGGTTAGAGTGCTCAGTGAGTTTCTGAATTCCATGGCACTCTGTTGTTGCTCTTCACTCAGACATTTGAATTTATGGTGGATTAGAGTTTGGAGATGTTGTTGAGTCCGACGAATATCAAGGATGTCACCTTGAAGTTGTAAGACTACAACCTCTGGAGATAAACCAGACAATGGAGGAAGGTTGGGCGTCAGAGGGAAGGCTAGCTCAGTACTTCCACACAGATCCATGTCAATAAGGGAGTAGCTGGTTAGACCTCCTGTGGCCTGTGGTCCAGACCGAGCCTTCAGATTCCCAGGGCTCTGGCCCAAATCAACTCCATTGACATTATGATTTGTATTGTCGGCTCGATGGTCAGACTGGCCCTGTGTATTCCCATTGACAGGTATGATATGGATGAGCACATTTTCTTGGGGTGAATCCATTGTTTTAATTCCACACAAAAGATTTGCTTTGGTTATTTCTCAATGTTGAGGTCCCATCTGGGGTGCCATATTTTATGTAACGGTTTTGACTTGAGGTTATAATTTATAGGGGTGCCAGGTAGGTTGTGCCTACCAGAGAAAATATTAGTTTCTCCTTTTAGTTTGATAGGGAATGAGTCCCATCTGGTCCGTCAAGTCTACACCAATACAAAGGACTCATGTAAAAGTCAGGATGGAAATACACTTTTCATAAACCCTTAAAACAATGGAAATAACTTCAAAACAACTGTATTCTTTTGCGTGGTTGTATTAACAACCTAAATGATCACACACACACACAACAATATAACAATAATGAGCTTTAAACAGCTCTGGTTCCTCCAGAAATGTCCTGTACCTCGGGCCTAAAAAGAGTCCAGCCCGGTAAACAAGTTCAGGGAACTCAAGTGACCTTAGTCACGCAATGGTTGTCCGTTCATACAGTGTAGCGTAAACCCTGTGTCAATCATACAATGAAAAGAACAAATATTTTACCACACATTTCAATAAATCCTCAACTACAACTAACTACCTAAATCATCACAGTATACATCACACCAAAACAAATGAAATACCGTATACAAAAAAGGTTGTAGTCCGTCGGTCAGTCAGAGAAGCCAATCCGCCGACAGATCTCCAGCGGAGAAAGGCCACGAAAACCAACGGAGAGGTGTAGTCCACAGATGCAAGAGTGGAGCCGACCTTGGGTAGATTTTCTATTAGGCTACACAAAGCACACTTTTAAAGCAGCACAACAAACGGAAGAGAGACGCTTCAGAACTGAGGGTCGAACACATCCTCATTCATGTTTCCATCACAACTCCTCTTTTGCACAGCTGATGCTGGCTATTTAATTGGGAATTAAAGGGGAAGCGCCCTATTGGAAGAAGCACTAATTAATTGAGAATTAAAGGGAAAGCGCCCTATTGGAAGGAGAAGCACTGAGACGGTTCAGAAACATTCAGGGCCGTCACAACGTGTAGGTGTCACAGAAAACAAACCTGGAATTTTCCGAATCAGACCAACCAGCTCTTTCCGCCCATCAACAGGTAGCTGAGTAAAAGGGCTATCCAAAATATCCAGTGTCTCTGAGTTTTTCAATCTACCCTGCAGTATGCAATCATCGGGACCAGGAACATTTTCGTCCTCATGCACAGACCTAGTATTACAAGAACCAAGGGAAGTAACGGTATCAGCCAAACGAACAGTTTTACCATCCTCTGTAGACTCCCACTTTCTCATCAGAACATCCTCTTGGAGAAAATAACCATGTGCGACATCTCCCAACTGTTCCACAGGCACAATTTGGTCACGCAACTCTTCTAATGTGGGGTCAGTCCGTGGCGCATTGATTAGATCGGAGCGGAATACAGATAACGGGATAACAGGGAAAACAGTGAGAGACTTCTTTGTGGTATTCTCATTTACCGGAGCAGGGACCGGGTCACCATGGCTCATAGACCGCGTCACTGCACCCGCAGAGAACACCGCTGGGAAACTCTGCGCACTCTCATCAGGAATCCCTACAATTGACGGTTTAGTGGAAACCACTAGAGATGGAAACACGACAGGCCACACACGCTCACCAGCCAAGTTATTCCCAAGGATAACGTCGATACCCTCAATAGGCAACGAAGGACGCACCCCCACAACAACGTCACCTTTCACCAGTCCACAATCCAATATCAGTTTATGCAATGGAACTGACAGATTGTTCAAACCTATTCCCCTAATTAGAACACTATTCCCAGAATCAGTCTCAGCAGAGAAAGGTAACACAGATTCCAACACAAACGATTCCGAGGCACCTGTGTCTCGTAGGATCTTCACTGGCACTAGGTTCTTACTTCCTAACATAGACACAAAACCCTCCGTAATGAAAGGTAAATAGCCTGGGTCAATATGGACTTTCACATGCCCCTGGGCCTGAGACAATGTGTCAGGAGTAAACTGATGTGGAACAGACGCAGCTAACGCCGTAGGCCTAGATTTAACGTTAACCTGTTAGGGCTAGGGGGCAGTATTGACACGGCTGGATAAAAAACATACCCGATTTAATCTGGTTACCACTCCTACCCAGTAACTAGAATATGCATATACTTATTACATATGGATAGAAAACACCCTAAATTTTCTAAAACTGTTTGAATGGTGTCTGTGAGTATAACAGAACTCAAATGGCAGGTCAAAACCTGAGAGATTCCTTTACAGGAAGTGGCCTGTCTGACCATTTCTTGAACTTCTTTTCCATCTCTATCATTTACTAAGGATCTCTGCTCTAACGTGACACTTCCCACGTCTTCCATAGGCTCTCAGAGCCCGGGAAAAAACAGAATGTCGTCATTCCAGCCCCAGGCTGAAACACATTATCGCCTTTCTCAAGTGGCCGATCAAGGGACACTGGGCTTATGCGCGTGACCCCGACCGCCCCCGCCTTTGGGATTTTTTCCTCTGTTTGCCGAAAAGGAGATTCCCTGTCGGAATATTATCGCTTTTCTACGAGAAAAATGTCGTAAAAATTGATTTTAAACAGCGGTTGACATGCTTCGAAGTACGGTAATGGAATATTTAGAATTTTATTGTCACGAATTGCGCCATGCGCGCGACACTTCTTTACTATTTCGGATAGTGTCTGGAACGCACGAACAAAACGCCGCTATTCGGATATAACGATGGATTATTTTGGACCAAACCAACATTTGTTATTGAAGTAGCAGTCCTGGGTGTGCATTCTGACGAAGACAACAAAAGGTAATCAAACTTTTATAATAGTAAATATGATTATGGTGAGTGCTAAACTTGCCGGGTGTCTAAATAGCGAGCCCGTGATGCCTGGGCTATGTACTTAGAATATTGCAAAATGTGCTTTCACCAAAAAGCTATTTTAAAATCGGACATATCGAGTGCATAGAGGAGGTCTGTATCTATAATTCTTAAAATAATTGTTATGCTTTTTGTGAACGTTTATCGTGAGTAATTTAGTAAAATGTTAGCGAATTCCCCGGAAGTTTGCGGGGGGTATGCTAGTTCTGAACGTCACATGCTAATGTAAAAAGCTGTTTTTTGATATAAATATGAACTTGATTGAACAAAACATGCATGTATTGTATAACATAATGTCCTAGGGTTGTCATCTGATGAAGATCATCAAAGGTGAGTGCTGCATTTAGCTGTCTTCTGGGTTTTGGTGACATTATATGCTGGCTTGAAAAATGGGTGTCTGATTATTTCTGGCTTGGTACTCTGCTGACATAATCTAATGTTTTGCTTTCGTTGTAAAGCCTTTTTGAAATCGGACAGTGTGGTTAGATTAACGAGAGTCTTGTCTTTAAATGGCTGTAAAATAGTCATATGTTTGAGAAATTGAAGTAATAGGATTTTTAAGGTTTTGAAAATCGCGCCACAGGCTGGCAGTGGCGTCCCACCTAGCCCATAGAGGTTAACACACGTACTGAATTTACCCCTAGACCTGAGAACCGGACATTCGTTTTTCCAATGACCTGAGCCTTGACAGTAGTGACACTCTTGACCAAAGTCAGTTTTACCACGGGAGTCAGGCTCAACCCTAGTTGAATAAAACTCTGCCCGTGAACCAGAGTATCTCGGTGAGCGAGGCCCAAATCTCTCCGAACGCCCCTACTCACTCCAAGTACGGGGTTCTACAAAAATACTTTTGTGAGTCAAAACATATTCGTCCGCCAAAACCGCAGCTTCAGCGACAGTCTGTACTTTTCGTTCGTTAATATACGTCGCTATATGATCAGGGATTGTGTCCTTAAATTGCTCTAGCATAATCAGATCACACAGCCCTTGAAAAGTCATAACCGCAGAGGCGGAACACCAGCGATTAAACTGTGAAGATAATTTTCGCGCAAACTCAACATGAGTCTGCCTATCATCCCTTTCTAAAGTTCTAAATCGTTGGCAGTAAGCCTCAGGAACCAATTCGTAAATCTGTAACACCGCCCTTTTAACCTTATCATAACTGACACTGTCGGCTACACTAAGAGCTGAATATGCTTCCTGCGCTTTACCAGTCAGCACACACTGCAACATTAAAGTGCGGTCAGAATCAGGCCAACTCCTAGCGTCAGCAACACGCTCAAACAACGAAAATAATGTCTCAGGGTCCTTTTCATTAAACTGAGGCAACAACCGTAAATTCCCAACAATGTCAAATGTGTCCGGGGCACACCCAAAAGAGGAACGACTCCTAAGTAAATCTGCGTCACCTTCCCAGAGCAAACTCTCCCCTGAGAGCTTTCCTTCCCTAACCAACTCTAGTCGCTCTTGTTGCAGCTTGATTTTAGCACGCTCCATATCCTGTTTAAATTCCAATTCCTTCTCATATTTTACACGATCGTGCTCTAGCTGTAACAGAAGCAGCTCTTTCTGCTGTTCAAAAAGAAGACTACTAGGACTAACCGATGGAGCGGTAATTGTAACATATCGGGGAGACGGCGAGTCCTCAGCAGAGGCTGCCCCAGTGGTATCTTCAAGAATACCACTCTCCATCAGATTGGCCTTCAATATTAACCTAATAGAATTTTTTTTACATTTATCACTAATTTCAACCTTGTAGTGTTCAGCAACCTTCAACAGCTGTTCTTTAGTACATACATCTAACAGTTCCTTTGATGGAAAGCGAATGAACTCGTCTACATTAGACGCCATAGTCAAAAAAATTCTCACTCAACCCCTCTACTGAGCACACCAGACCACAACAAGAGAAAATACAAATCACACCGGGCACCACAGAAAAGAGATGAGAAATGGAGCTTCCCCAAAATCTACAATAACTCAACCCTAGTCTTCATGCAGATTTGCGGTGGGTAATTATGCACTGTAGCCCGCTGGCAAGGAAGTAACCCCCCAGCACGCTGGTAGATTCCACCAAGCCACGGATGTGCCCCCGAGACAACTGCTCAGTCCACAGACACCACACAAAAATAACAAACATTAACAATGCCCAACATATTCCAAAATGAAACACGTCACTAAGCCTATCAGGGGAAAAAGGTTATAGCTCCGGGTAGTAAGTTTCACTACCCTATCCAAATCTCCCACCAAGGTACACAGCTGATTGTACTCACCTCAGACCAACGTCCCAACAGCAAGTAGAACAAGCGTTTCCAGGCTAGGCAGGGGCCTGGAAACTAACCAATGTATTCTCTCCAACACAGCACACAAACCAAACAAACAAAGGCAACCAATACTGAGCACCAAACTCAAACTAACAAACAAAGCACCTCAATTTAACATACCGCCACGTTTTCTCCCAAACACAAGTTCAAGATCCCGGATGAGCCCCCACTTGTTACGAACCTGTAAGGGCTGTCTTCAGGAAAGGACCAAAATGCAGCAGAGTTAGTATTCATCCTTCAATTTAATTGGAAAGAACACTATACAAAAACAAAAACAAGGAAACTGACAGCCAACAGTCCTGTCAGGTGCAACCACACTAAACAAGAAACAATTACCCACAAAACCCAAAGGAAAAACATGCTCCTTATGTGTGACTCCCAATCAGCAGCAACGAGCACCACCTGTGCCTGATTGGGAGCCACACACATGGCCCAAAACAAAGAAATACCAAAACATAGAAAAAGGAACATAGAACGCCCACCCAATGTAACACCCTGGCCTAACCAAAATAAAGAACAAAAACCCCTCTCTATGGCCAGAGCGTTACAGAACCGGCACTGAGTTCACAACAAAAGGGAGACAACGTGGAGACAAGGAGTATCAAAATATATATTTATTAACTAAAATAACTAAATAATTAACAATGGCGTGTGTGTAATCAGTAGTGTAAGTGAGTGTTTTGCATACCTGAATGTAATAATGCAGGGTGTTGAAAGGTGCCAAAGGAAATAACCAAAAAGCCACAAAACTACACAACCAAAATCAAAAAAGTGTCTGCATGGAGAGAGTCCTCTCAATAACTGTGGAAGAGGTCTCTTTATCCTGGGACACAGCTGGGCCCAGGTGCTTCCCATTTAGCTGACGACCCTTCCAACTCCGCCCACCGGCATCCTAACAAGGAAACAAGAACAGAGAGAATACGGCAGACAGAGTGGGAGGGTCGTCACACACCCCCCCATAAAACCGGGGACCAACAAGGGCCCCGGAACAACGTACCAGCCTCTGCGTCCCAAATTGACACAGGCCTCTGCGTCCCAAATTGACACAGGCCTCTGCGTCCCAAATTGACACAGGCCTCTGCGTCCCAAATTGACACAGGCCTCTGCGTCCCAAATTGACACAGGCCTCTGCGTCCCAAATTGACACAGGCCTCTGCGTCCCAAATTGACACAGGCCTCTGCGTCCCAAATTGACACAGGCCTCTGCGTCCCAAATTGACACAGGCCTCTGCGTCCCAAATTGACACAGGCCTCTGCGTCCCAAATTGACACAGGCCTTTGCGTCCCAAATTGACGAGAGGTTACATGTTCACCTTCCACTTGCCCCAGCCAACCTCCTTCTCCCCAGACCTCAGCAACCTTTGTGCACAGGAAGCAACATTTAAGAGGAAAGGAGAACACAAGACCAGGAGGGAACAGACAGGAAAGTTAGAACATGATAAAACCAAACAATGGTCAGTCACATAACATTCAGGAACAGGGCGCACAAGAGACCACATCAGCTACAAACGCAAACAACATCTTCCAACGGTTCATAGTCACTTCTCAACGGTTGTCATTTCCCAACGATTCATAGTCACTCCAATGATTCATAGTGACTCCAACGATTCATAGTGACTCCAACGATTCATAGTGACTCCAACGATTCATAGTGACTCCAACGATTCATAGTGACTCCAACGATTCATAGTGACTCCAACGATTCATAGTGACTCCAACGATTCATAGTGACTCCAACGATTCATAGTCACTAAACTCATAACCGAATACGAGTACAGACCAGAGGGTGTAATAAAGGCAAAAATGTCATGTGCCCTACTCGTCAGTGGCACCTGCCAATAGCACAATAACAGGTCAAATTTGCACAAACAGCTGCGCCGACTTGATCAACGCAGTCCTCCATCCGAGGAAGAGGAAATTAATCTGGCTTAGTGACTCCGTTTACCTTACGGTGGTCCGTTCCATCCGGTTTACTGACCAAGATACAGGGAGAAGCCCAACTGGAGAAAGAAGGCTCTGCTATCTTACTCTCCAGCATGTACCTGACCTCAGCATCCAGACAACGCAGTTTCTCTACAGAGACTCTATAAACCGCTGACGAATGGGGTCAGCATCTCCAATGTCAATATTATGCTCTATCAAGTTTGTACGTTGTAACGGTTTTGACTTGAGGTTATAATTTATAGGGGTGCCAGGTAGGTTGTGCCTACCAGAGAAAATATTAGTTTCTCCTTTTAGTTTGATAGGGAATGAGTCCCATCTGGTCCGTCAAGTCTACACCAATACAAAGGACTCATGTAAAAGTCAGGATGGAAATACACTTTTCATAAACCCTTAAAACAATGGAAATAACTTCAAAACAACTGTATTCTTTTGCGTGGTTGTATTAACAACCTAAATGATCACACACCACACACACAACAATATAACAATAATGAGCTTTAAACAGCTCTGGTTCCTCCAGAAATGTCCTGTACCTCGGGCCTAAAAAGAGTCCAGCCCGGTAAACAAGTTCAGGGAACTCAAGTGACCTTAGTCACGCAATGGTTGTCCGTTCATACAGTGTAGCGTAAACCCAGTGTCAATCATACAATGAAAAGAACAAATATTTTACCACACATTTCAATAAATCCTCAACTACAACTAACTACCTAAATCATCACAGTATACATCACACCAAAACAAATGAAATACCGTATACAAAAAAGGTTGTAGTCCGTCGGTCAGTCAGAGAAGCCAATCCGCCGACAGATCTCCAGCGGAGAAAGGCCACGAAAACCAACGGAGAGGTGTAGTCCACAGATGCAAGAGTGGAGCCGACCTTGGGTAGATTTTCTATTAGGCTACACAAAGCACACTTTTAAAGCAGCACAACAAACGGAAGAGAGACGCTTCAGAACTGAGGGTCGAACACATCCTCATTCATGTTTCCATCACAACTCCTCTTTTGCACAGCTGATGCTGGCTATTTAATTGGGAATTAAAGGGGAAGCGCCCTATTGGAAGAAGCACTAATTAATTGAGAATTAAAGGGAAAGCGCCCTATTGGAAGGAGAAGCACTGAGACGGTTCAGAAACATTCAGGGCCGTCACAACGTGTAGGTGTCACAGAAAACAAACCTGGAATTTTCCGAATCAGACCAACCAGCTCTTTCCGCCCATCAACAGGTAGCTGAGTAAAAGGGCTATCCAAAATATCCAGTGTCTCTGAATTTTTCAATCTACCCTGCAGTATGCAATCATCGGGACCAGGAACATTTTCGTCCTCATGCACAGACCTAGTATTACAAGAACCAAGGGAAGTAACGGTATCAGCCAAACGAACAGTTTTACCATCCTCTGTAGACTCCCACTTTCTCATCAGAACATCCTCTTGGAGAAAATAACCATGTGCGACATCTCCCAACTGTTCCACAGGCACAATTTGGTCACGCAACTCTTCTAATGTGGGGTCAGTCCGTGGCGCATTGATTAGATCGGAGCGGAATACAGATAACGGGATAACAGGGAAAACAGTGAGAGACTTCTTTGTGGTATTCTCATTTACCGGAGCAGGGACCGGGTCACCATGGCTCATAGACCGCGTCACTGCACCCGCAGAGAACACCGCTGGGAAACTCTGCGCACTCTCATCAGGAATCCCTACAATTGACGGTTTAGTGGAAACCACTAGAGATGGAAACACGACAGGCCACACACGCTCACCAGCCAAGTTATTCCCAAGGATAACGTCGATACCCTCAATAGGCAACGAAGGACGCACCCCCACAACAACGTCACCTTTCACCAGTCCACAATCCAATATCAGTTTATGCAATGGAACTGACAGATTGTTCAAACCTATTCCCCTAATTAGAACACTATTCCCAGAATCAGTCTCAGCAGAGAAAGGTAACACAGATTCCAACACAAACGATTCCGAGGCACCTGTGTCTCGTAGGATCTTCACTGGCACTAGGTTCTTACTTCCTAACATAGACACAAAACCCTCCGTAATGAAAGGTAAATAGCCTGGGTCAATATGGACTTTCACATGCCCCTGGGCCTGAGACAATGTGTCAGGAGTAAACTGATGTGGAACAGACGCAGCTAACGCCGTAGGCCTAGATTTAACGTTAACCTGTTAGGGCTAGGGGGCAGTATTGACACGGCTGGATAAAAAACATACCCGATTTAATCTGGTTACCACTCCTACCCAGTAACTAGAATATGCATATACTTATTACATATGGATAGAAAACACCCTAAATTTTCTAAAACTGTTTGAATGGTGTCTGTGAGTATAACAGAACTCAAATGGCAGGTCAAAACCTGAGAGATTCCTTTACAGGAAGTGGCCTGTCTGACCATTTCTTGAACTTCTTTTCCATCTCTATCATTTACTAAGGATCTCTGCTCTAACGTGACACTTCCCACGTCTTCCATAGGCTCTCAGAGCCCGGGAAAAAACAGAATGTCGTCATTCCAGCCCCAGGCTGAAACACATTATCGCCTTTCTCAAGTGGCCGATCAAGGGACACTGGGCTTATGCGCGTGACCCCGACCGCCCCCGCCTTTGGGATTTTTTCCTCTGTTTGCCGAAAAGGAGATTCCCTGTCGGAATATTATCGCTTTTCTACGAGAAAAATGTCGTAAAAATTGATTTTAAACAGCGGTTGACATGCTTCGAAGTACGGTAATGGAATATTTAGAATTTTATTGTCACGAATTGCGCCATGCGCGCGACACTTCTTTACTATTTCGGATAGTGTCTGGAACGCACGAACAAAACGCCGCTATTCGGATATAACGATGGATTATTTTGGACCAAACCAACATTTGTTATTGAAGTAGCAGTCCTGGGTGTGCATTCTGACGAAGACAACAAAAGGTAATCAAACTTTTATAATAGTAAATATGATTATGGTGAGTGCTAAACTTGCCGGGTGTCTAAATAGCGAGCCCGTGATGCCTGGGCTATGTACTTAGAATATTGCAAAATGTGCTTTCACCAAAAAGCTATTTTAAAATCGGACATATCGAGTGCATAGAGGAGGTCTGTATCTATAATTCTTAAAATAATTGTTATGCTTTTTGTGAACGTTTATCGTGAGTAATTTAGTAAAATGTTAGCGAATTCCCCGGAAGTTTGCGGGGGGTATGCTAGTTCTGAACGTCACATGCTAATGTAAAAAGCTGTTTTTTGATATAAATATGAACTTGATTGAACAAAACATGCATGTATTGTATAACATAATGTCCTAGGGTTGTCATCTGATGAAGATCATCAAAGGTGAGTGCTGCATTTAGCTGTCTTCTGGGTTTTGGTGACATTATATGCTGGCTTGAAAAATGGGTGTCTGATTATTTCTGGCTTGGTACTCTGCTGACATAATCTAATGTTTTGCTTTCGTTGTAAAGCCTTTTTGAAATCGGACAGTGTGGTTAGATTAACGAGAGTCTTGTCTTTAAATGGCTGTAAAATAGTCATATGTTTGAGAAATTGAAGTAATAGGATTTTTAAGGTTTTGAAAATCGCGCCACAGGCTGGCAGTGGCGTCCCACCTAGCCCATAGAGGTTAACACACGTACTGAATTTACCCCTAGACCTGAGAACCGGACATTCGTTTTTCCAATGACCTGAGCCTTGACAGTAGTGACACTCTTGACCAAAGTCAGTTTTACCACGGGAGTCAGGCTCAACCCTAGTTGAATAAAACTCTGCCCGTGAACCAGAGTATCTCGGTGAGCGAGGCCCAAATCTCTCCGAACGCCCCCACTCACTCCAAGTACGGGGTTCTACAAAAATACTTTTGTGAGTCAAAACATATTCGTCCGCCAAAACCGCAGCTTCAGCGACAGTCTGTACTTTTCGTTCGTTAATATACGTCGCTATATGATCAGGGATTGTGTCCTTAAATTGCTCTAGCATAATCAGATCACACAGCCCTTGAAAAGTCATAACCGCAGAGGCGGAACACCAGCGATTAAACTGTGAAGATAATTTTCGCGCAAACTCAACATGAGTCTGCCTATCATCCCTTTCTAAAGTTCTAAATCGTTGGCAGTAAGCCTCAGGAACCAATTCGTAAATCTGTAACACCGCCCTTTTAACCTTATCATAACTGACACTGTCGGCTACACTAAGAGCTGAATATGCTTCCTGCGCTTTACCAGTCAGCACACACTGCAACATTAAAGTGCGGTCAGAATCAGGCCAACTCCTAGCGTCAGCAACACGCTCAAACAACGAAAATAATGTCTCAGGGTCCTTTTCATTAAACTGAGGCAACAACCGTAAATTCCCAACAATGTCAAATGTGTCCGGGGCACACCCAAAAGAGGAACGACTCCTAAGTAAATCTGCGTCACCTTCCCAGAGCAAACTCTCCCCTGAGAGCTTTCCTTCCCTAACCAACTCTAGTCGCTCTTGTTGCAGCTTGATTTTAGCACGCTCCATATCCTGTTTAAATTCCAATTCCTTCTCATATTTTACACGATCGTGCTCTAGCTGTAACAGAAGCAGCTCTTTCTGCTGTTCAAAAAGAAGACTACTAGGACTAACCGATGGAGCGGTAATTGTAACATATCGGGGAGACGGCGAGTCCTCAGCAGAGGCTGCCCCAGTGGTATCTTCAAGAATACCACTCTCCATCAGATTGGCCTTCAATATTAACCTAATAGAATTTTTTTTACATTTATCACTAATTTCAACCTTGTAGTGTTCAGCAACCTTCAACAGCTGTTCTTTAGTACATACATCTAACAGTTCCTTTGATGGAAAGCGAATGAACTCGTCTACATTAGACGCCATAGTCAAAAAAATTCTCACTCAACCCCTCTACTGAGCACACCAGACCACAACAAGAGAAAATACAAATCACACCGGGCACCACAGAAAAGAGATGAGAAATGGAGCTTCCCCAAAATCTACAATAACTCAACCCTAGTCTTCATGCAGATTTGCGGTGGGTAATTATGCACTGTAGCCCGCTGGCAAGGAAGTAACCCCCCAGCACGCTGGTAGATTCCACCAAGCCACGGATGTGCCCCCGAGACAACTGCTCAGTCCACAGACACCACACAAAAATAACAAACATTAACAATGCCCAACATATTCCAAAATGAAACACGTCACTAAGCCTATCAGGGGAAAAAGGTTATAGCTCCGGGTAGTAAGTTTCACTACCCTATCCAAATCTCCCACCAAGGTACACAGCTGATTGTACTCACCTCAGACCAACGTCCCAACAGCAAGTAGAACAAGCGTTTCCAGGCTAGGCAGGGGCCTGGAAACTAACCAATGTATTCTCTCCAACACAGCACACAAACCAAACAAACAAAGGCAACCAATACTGAGCACCAAACTCAAACTAACAAACAAAGCACCTCAATTTAACATACCGCCACGTTTTCTCCCAAACACAAGTTCAAGATCCCGGATGAGCCCCCACTTGTTACGAACCTGTAAGGGCTGTCTTCAGGAAAGGACCAAAATGCAGCAGAGTTAGTATTCATCCTTCAATTTAATTGGAAAGAACACTATACAAAAACAAAAACAAGGAAACTGACAGCCAACAGTCCTGTCAGGTGCAACCACACTAAACAAGAAACAATTACCCACAAAACCCAAAGGAAAAACATGCTCCTTATGTGTGACTCCCAATCAGCAGCAACGAGCACCACCTGTGCCTGATTGGGAGCCACACACATGGCCCAAAACAAAGAAATACCAAAACATAGAAAAAGGAACATAGAACGCCCACCCAATGTAACACCCTGGCCTAACCAAAATAAAGAACAAAAACCCCTCTCTATGGCCAGAGCGTTACAGAACCGGCACTGAGTTCACAACAAAAGGGAGACAACGTGGAGACAAGGAGTATCAAAATATATATTTATTAACTAAAATAACTAAATAATTAACAATGGCGTGTGTGTAATCAGTAGTGTAAGTGAGTGTTTTGCATACCTGAATGTAATAATGCAGGGTGTTGAAAGGTGCCAAAGGAAATAACCAAAAAGCCACAAAACTACACAACCAAAATCAAAAAAGTGTCTGCATGGAGAGAGTCCTCTCAATAACTGTGGAAGAGGTCTCTTTATCCTGGGACACAGCTGGGCCCAGGTGCTTCCCATTTAGCTGACGACCCTTCCAACTCCGCCCACCGGCATCCTAACAAGGAAACAAGAACAGAGAGAATACGGCAGACAGAGTGGGAGGGTCATCACACACCCCCCCATAAAACCGGGGACCAACAAGGGCCCCGGAACAACGTACCAGCCTCTGCGTCCCAAATTGACACAGGCCTCTGCGTCCCAAATTGACACAGGCCTCTGCGTCCCAAATTGACACAGGCCTCTGCGTCCCAAATTGACACAGGCCTCTGCGTCCCAAATTGACACAGGCCTCTGCGTCCCAAATTGACACAGGCCTCTGCGTCCCAAATTGACACAGGCCTCTGCGTCCCAAATTGACACAGGCCTCTGCGTCCCAAATTGACACAGGCCTCTGCGTCCCAAATTGACACAGGCCTCTGCGTCCCAAATTGACGAGAGGTTACATGTTCACCTTCCACTTGCCCCAGCCAACCTCCTTCTCCCCAGACCTCAGCAACCTTTGTGCACAGGAAGCAACATTTAAGAGGAAAGGAGAACACAAGACCAGGAGGGAACAGACAGGAAAGTTAGAACATGATAAAACCAAACAATGGTCAGTCACATAACATTCAGGAACAGGGCGCACAAGAGACCACATCAGCTACAAACGCAAACAACATCTTCCAACGGTTCATAGTCACTTCTCAACGGTTGTCATTTCCCAACGATTCATAGTCACTCCAATGATTCATAGTGACTCCAACGATTCATAGTGACTCCAACGATTCATAGTGACTCCAACGATTCATAGTCACTAAACTCATAACCGAATACGAGTACAGACCAGAGGGTGTAATAAAGGCAAAAATGTCATGTGCCCTACTCGTCAGTGGCACCTGCCAATAGCACAATAACAGGTCAAATTTGCACAAACAGCTGCGCCGACTTGATCAACGCAGTCCTCCATCCGAGGAAGAGGAAATTAATCTGGCTTAGTGACTCCGTTTACCTTACGGTGGTCCGTTCCATCCGGTTTACTGACCAAGATACAGGGAGAAGCCCAACTGGAGAAAGAAGGCTCTGCTATCTTACTCTCCAGCATGTACCTGACCTCAGCATCCAGACAACGCAGTTTCTCTACAGAGACTCTATAGAACCGCTGACGAATGGGGTCAGCATCTCCAATGTCAATATTATGCTCTATCAAGTTTGTACGTTGTAACGGTTTTGACTTGAGGTTATAATTTATAGGGGTGCCAGGTAGGTTGTGCCTACCAGAGAAAATATTAGTTTCTCCTTTTAGTTTGATAGGGAATGAGTCCCATCTGGTCCGTCAAGTCTACACCAATACAAAGGACTCATGTAAAAGTCAGGATGGAAATACACTTTTCATAAACCCTTAAAACAATGGAAATAACTTCAAAACAACTGTATTCTTTTGCGTGGTTGTATTAACAACCTAAATGATCACACACACACACACAACAATATAACAATAATGAGCTTTAAACAGCTCTGGTTCCTCCAGAAATGTCCTGTACCTCGGGCCTAAAAAGAGTCCAGCCCGGTAAACAAGTTCAGGGAACTCAAGTGACCTTAGTCACGCAATGGTTGTCCGTTCATACAGTGTAGCGTAAACCCAGTGTCAATCATACAATGAAAAGAACAAATATTTTACCACACATTTCAATAAATCCTCAACTACAACTAACTACCTAAATCATCACAGTATACATCACACCAAAACAAATGAAATACCGTATACAAAAAAGGTTGTAGTCCGTCGGTCAGTCAGAGAAGCCAATCCGCCGACAGATCTCCAGCGGAGAAAGGCCACGAAAACCAACGGAGAGGTGTAGTCCACAGATGCAAGAGTGGAGCCGACCTTGGGTAGATTTTCTATTAGGCTACACAAAGCACACTTTTAAAGCAGCACAACAAACGGAAGAGAGACGCTTCAGAACTGAGGGTCGAACACATCCTCATTCATGTTTCCATCACAACTCCTCTTTTGCACAGCTGATGCTGGCTATTTAATTGGGAATTAAAGGGGAAGCGCCCTATTGGAAGAAGCACTAATTAATTGAGAATTAAAGGGAAAGCGCCCTATTGGACGGTTCAGAAACATTCAGGGCCGTCACACACCCCCTCCCCTGGAAAAAGCCGACCATTGCCCTGGAAGGCACATCTTGGTCGGGGAAACCGAGAAAGGTCTCTTCATCACTTTCCTCTTCAAAGATCTCCAGGACCTTGCGGCGCTCAATCTCCTCCAATTCGTCAGCTGAGGGGTAACAGGCCTTAAGGCGTGAGACATGGACAACGCGCATATCTTCACCTGTGTCCTCTTTCACCACTCGATAGTTCAAAGGGCCTCTCTGCTCCACAATCCTATATGGTCCTTGCCATTTAGGAGCGAGCTTGGCCGAGAAGAATTGTTCAGCTTTTGAATAAGGATGAGAGCGAAGCCACACCCGATCACGAAGCTGGAACTGCATGTCTCGTCTCTTCTTATCATAATTTCTCTTCTGCCTGAGTCGAGCCTGGATCATGTTCTTTGAGACAAGAGCTCTCAAGTCGTGGAGATGGACTACCTGGTCATAGCAAGCAGCGTCTGGAGTAACCTGCTGGGGCTGTAGCACCATCTCCAAGGGTCCTCGGAGGGGACGACTCAGGTTCAGCTCTGCAGGTGTGACTCCAGTGGACTCTTGCACAGCAGAATTCAGGGCAAATCGAAACTCGTGAAGGTGCTTGTCCCAGTGTTTGTGCTGGGTCCCTACATAGGAAGCAACCATTGTCTTCAAGGTTCGATTAACTCTCTCAGTGAGGTTGGTCTGTGGGTGATAAGCCGTGGTCAACTTCTGTCTCAGGTTCCATCTTTGGCAGGTCTCCTCAAAGAGATCAGAGACGAATTGGGAACCTCGATCAGACAGGATGTAATCAGGCACTCCCCAGCGAGTCAGGATCTCTTTCGTAAGGATGTTAGAGACTGTCCTTGCTGTGGCCTGACGCAGGGCAAAGAGCTCCACCCACTTGGAATAGTAATCAACAAAAACAAGCATGTACACATTCTGATTGGAGCTTCTAGGAAATGGACCCATCAAATCCACTCCTAACATTTCCCAAGGTCGGGTAATCACAGTTTGCTGCAACTTGCCAGCAGGCTTTCTACCTTCTGGTTTGTACATTTGACAAACCTGACAGTTTCGGATGTGTGACTTTACATCCATGCTCAGATGTGGCCAGTACAGTAATGCTTGCAACCGCTTGTAGGTTTTGAACCTGCCCAAATGACCAGCTAACGGGTCTTCATGGAAATGTTGAAGCAGTTGAAGGCGTAGAGTTTCAGGTATGTACATTTGGTATAGTGTTCTGTGAGGTAGTTGTACAACTCGGTAGACTTTGTCTTCAATGATGGTCAGCTTGGTGGTAGGATTGACCATCTTTTCTCTATCTTCCAGGATAGTCTGGTACAAAGCCTGTACTTCTGGATCATCCTGTTGGGCTTTCCAAATGGCCTCATCAGAGATGGGAAAGTCAGTTTTGGGTGAGTCTCGACTGCTTGACAGGACAGTAGCACATGTAAGATGAGGGCCACCATTACCACCAGCAGGAGCTCTGGATAAGGCATCTGGAATCATCATCATCTCACTTGGCTCTGTCATATCCTCACATGGTCTCTCCTATCATTGCTATGCAGACGACACACAATTAATCTTCTCCTTTCCCCCTTCTGATAACCAGGCGGCGAATCGCATCTCTGCATGTCTGTCAGACATATCAGTGTGGATGACGGATCACCAGCTCAAGCTGAACCTCGGCAAGACGGAGCTGCTCTTCCTCCCGGGGAAGGACTGCCCGTTCCATGATCTCGCCATCACGGTTGACAACTCCCTTGTGTCCTCCTCCCAGAGTGCTAAGAACCTTGGCGTGATCCTGGACAACACCCTGTTGTTCTCCACTAACATCAAGGCGGTGACCCGATCCTGTAGGTTCATGCTCTACAACATTCGCAGAGTACGACCCTGCCTCACACAGGAAGCGGCGCAGGTCCTAATCCAGGCACTTGTCATCTCCCGTCTGGATTACTGCAACTCGCTGTTGGCTGGGCTCCCTGCCTGTGCCATTAAACCCCTACAACTCATCCAGAACGCCGCAGCCCGTCTGGTGTTCAACCTTCCCAAGTTCTCTCACGTCACCCCGCTCCTCCGCTCTCTCCACTGGCTTCCAGTTGAAGCTCGCATCCGCTACAAGACCATGGTGATTGCCTACGGAGCTGTGAAGGGAACGGCACCTCCATACCTTCAGGCTCTGATCAGGCCCTACACCCAAACAAGGGCACTGCGTTCATCCACCACTGGCCTGCTGGCCCCCCTACCTCTGAGGAAGCACAGTTCCCGCTCAGCCCAGTCAAAACTGTTTGCTGCTCTGGCACCCCAATGGTGGAACAAGCTCCCTCACGACGCCAGGACAGCGGAGTCAATCACCACCTTCCGGAGACACCTGAAACCCCACCTCTTTAACCTGTTAGGGCTAGGGGGCAGCATTTGCACGTCTGGATAAAAAAAAATGTACCCGATTTAACCTCTCTAGGCTAGGCGGGACGAATTCGTCCCACCTACGTAACAGCCAGTGTAATCCAGTGGCGCGATTTTCAAAACGTTAAAAATCCTATTACTTCAATTTCTCAAACATATGACTATTTTACAGCCATTTAAAGATAAGACTCTCGTTAATCTAACCACACTGTCCGATTTCAAAAAGGCTTTACAACGAAAGCAAAACATTAGATTATGTCAGCAGAGTACCAAGCCAGAAATAATCAGACACCCATTTTTCAAGCCAGCATATAATGTCACCAAAACCCAGAAGACAGCTAAATGCAGCACTCACCTTTGATGATCTTCATCAGATGACAACCCTAGGACATTGTTATACAATACATGCATGTTTTGTTCAATCAAGTTCATATTTATATCAAAAACCAGCTTTTTACATTAGCATGTGACGTTCAGAACTAGCATACCCCCCGCAAACTTCCGGGGAATTCGCTAACATTTTACTAAATTACTCACGATAAACGTTCACAAAAAGCATAACAATTATTTTAAGAATTATAGATACAGACCTCTATGCACTCGATATGTCCGATTTTAAAATAGCTTTTTGGTGAAAGCACATTTTGCAATATTCTAAGTACATAGCCCAGGCATCACGGGCTCGCTATTTAGACACCCGGCAAGTTTAGCACTCACCATAATCATATTTACTATTATAAAAATGTCATTACCTTTTGTTGTCTTCGTCAGAATGCACACCCAGGACAGCTACTTCAATAACAAATGTTGGTTTGGTCCAAAATAATCCATCGTTATATCCGAATAGCGGCGTTTTGTTCGTGCGTTCCAGACACTATCCGAAATAGTAAAGAAGTGTCACGCGCTTGGCGCAATTCCTGACAATAAAATTCAAAGTATTCCATTACCGTACGTCGAAGCATGTCAATCGCTGTTTAAAATCAATTTTTACGTCATTTGTCTCGTAGAAAAGCGATAATATTCCGACAGGGAATCTCCTTTTCGGCAAACAGAGGAAAAAATCCCAAAGGCGGGGGCGGTCGGGGTCACGCGCATAAGCTAGTGTCTCTTGATGGGCCACTTGAGAAAGGCGATAATGTGTTTCAGCCTGGGGCTGGAATGACGACATTCTGTTTTTTCCCGGGCTCTGAGAGCCTATGGAAGACGTGGGAAGTGTCACGTTAGAGCAGAGATCCTTAGTAAATGATAGAGATGGAAAAGAAGTTCAACAAATGGTCAGACAGGCCACTTCCTGTAAAGGAATCTCTCAGGTTTTGACCTGCCATTTGAGTTCTGTTATACTCACAGACACCATTCAAACAGTTTTAGAAAATTTAGGGTGTTTTCTATCCATATGTAATAAGTATATGCATATTCTAGTTACTGAGTAGGAGTGGTAACCAGATTAAATCGGGTATGTTTTTTATCCAGCCGTGTCAATGCTGCCCCCTAGCCCTAACAGGTTAATCTGGTTACTAATCCTACCCAGTAACTAGAATATGCATATACTTATTATATATGGATAGAAAACACTAAAGTTTCTAAAACTGTTTGAATGGTGTCTGTGAGTATAACAGAACTCATTTGGCAGGCAAAACCCTGAGACATTTTCTGACAGGAAGTGGATACCTGATGTGTTGTATTGACTTTAAACCTATCCCATTGAAAAACACAGGGGCTTAGGAATATTTTGGCACTTCCTATTGCTTCCACTAGATGTCACCAGCCTTTACAAAGTGTTTTGAGTCTTCTGGAGGGAGATCTGACCGAACAAGAGCCATGGAACGATGATGTCCCATTAGACACCTGGCGACGCGAGTTCATGTTGGGTACCCTCGTTCCAATACGTTATAAAAGAGTATGCATTCGTCCACCTTGAATATTATTCATGTTCTGGTTAAAAAAGGCCCTAATGATTTATGCTATACAACGTTTGACATGTTTGAACGAACGGAAATATATTTTTTCCCCTCGTTCATGACGAGAAGTCCGGCTGGCTTAGATCATGTGCTAACAAGACGGAGATTTTTGGACATAAATGATGAGCTTTTTTGAACAAAACTACATTCGTTATGGACCTGTGATACCTGGAAGTGACATCTGATGAAGAGAATCAAAGGTAATGGATTATTTACATAGTATTTTCGATTTTAGATCTCCCCAACATGACGTCTAGTCTGTATCGCAACGCGTATTTTTCTGGGCGCAGTGCTCAGATTATTGCAAAGTGTGATTTCCCAGTAAGGTTATTTTTAAATCTGGCAAGTTGATTGCGTTCAAGAGATGTAAATCTATAATTCTTTAAATGACAATATAATATTTTACCAATGTTTTCTAATTTTAATTATTTAATTTGTGACGCTGACTTGACTGCCGGTTATTGGAGGGAAACGATTTCCTCAACATCAATGCCATAGTAAAACGCTGTTTTTGGATATAAATATGAACTTGATAGAACTAAAAATGCATGCATTGTCTAACATAATGTCCTAGGAGTGTCATCTGATGGAGATTGTAAAAGGTTAGTGCATCATTTTAGCTGGTTTTATGGTTTTGGTGACCCTGTCTTTGAATTGACAAAACATTACACACAACTCTTGTAAATGTACTGTCCTAACATACTCTAAATTTATGCTTTCGCCGTAAAACCTTTTTGAAATCGTAAAACGTGGTTAGATTAAGGAGATGTTTATCTTTCAAAGGGTGTAAAATAGTTGTATTTTTGAAAAATTTGAATTTTGACATTTATTTGGATTCAAATTTGCCGCTCTTGAAATGCACCTGCTGTTGATGGAGTGCACCACGGGTGGCACGCTAGCGTCCCACCTAGCCCATAGAGGTTAAGGAATACCTAGGATAGGATAAAGTAATCCTTCTAACCCCCCCCCCCCCTTAAAATATTTAGATGCACTATTGTAAAGTGGTTGTTCCACTGGATATCATAAGGTGAATGCACCATTTTGTAAGTCGCTCTGGATAAGAGCGTCTGCTAAATGACTTAAATGTAATTGTAATGTAATCTGGAACAGTGTTGTATTTTCCTTTCCTGTATTCTACTGCAAAGGTGAACTCTTGCAACCGTAGAGCCCATCTGATAAGTCTGGTGCTTGGTTTGTTGGTCTTGAACACCCACACAAGGGAGGAATGGTCAGTGACCACAGTGAAGTGTCTTCCCTCCAGGTAGTACCTCCACTTTTCCAAAGCCCAGACAACTGCGAGGCACTCTTGCTCGGTTGTGGAGTAGTTCCGTTCTGCTCCATTCAATGTTCGACTGGCGAACGCTAGCACTTCTTCAATGCCAAGTCCAGTCTGTTGGACTAGAACAGCACCAAGTCCAACATCACTTGCATCAGTGTAAACAACAAAAGGGCAATCAAAGTTGGGATGACCCAAAATGGGAGGTGTGACGAGGTGTCGTTTCAGGGTTTCAAAAGAGGTCTGGCACTCTGCCGTCCATCGGAATTTCGCACCTTTTCGCTTCAATGCGTTGAGGGGTTCTGCCACCTGGGAGAAGTTCAACACAAACCGATGGTACCATCCAGCCATCCCAAGGAACCGTTGAAGGGCCTTGAGTGTGGTTGGGACAGGGAAATCTTGTACCGCCTTGGTCTTTTCGGGATCCACATGAGTGCCGTCAAAAGACACAATATGGCCAAGGAACTTCAGGGAGGTTTGGCAGAAGTTGCTCTTCTTCATGTTCAATGTCAGACCAGCTTCCCTTAGCTTGTCCAACACTGCTTGAAGATCTTGAAAATGTTGTTCTCTGGTCTGGGAGTAGATAATTATATCGTCCAGGTAGACGAAACAGATCTTCCCTTTGAGCTCACCTAACGCAATCTCCATGAGTCTTTGGAAAGTGGCAGGTGCATTCTTTAATCCAAAAGGCATCACCTTAAAGGAAAACAAGCCCTCAGCACAGACAAAAGCAGTCTTGTCCTTGCTTTCCTGGTCCATCTCAACCTGCCAATAGCCACTATTGAGGTCAAGGGTAGTGAACACAACCGCGCCAGACAATGACTCCAGGATCTCTTGGTGGTGGGAAGAGGATAGGCATCAGTCTGGGAAACCTTGTTGGTCTTCCTATAGTCCACACAAAATCTAAGACCACCGGTCTTTTTTGGGATGAGGACAACAGGAGCAGCCCAGGGAGAGGATGAACGTTCAATTATATTTTGTGTCAACATATCATTAATGAGTCCTTTTTGGATGATTAGCTTTGCTGGGGACAAACGATATGGCTTCTGCTTGATCGGCATTTCCTGTGTAAGGAATATTTTGTGCTTCAGGAGCCCGGTACGTCCCAGCTTTGAAGTACATACATCAGCGTTATTCTGCAGCTGTTCCAACAGCCTTAACTCCTCTGGCTGTTCCAGCTGAGCTCTTCTCACAGCCTGTAAAAGGAGATCATCAGAAGGATTATCGAGGGTTAGTGGTACCGGAGCAATGGCAGAGAAGACTGCCACATTTGGACCCCAATCATGTAACTTTGTAGCTTCTGACTGGAAGAAATGCTTCTTGCTCAGATTGTATGGAAACCAGTAGCAATTGTGTGCGATATCAATCTGGACACCACTGAAGTACATGAAATCAATTCCCAACACAACAGGAAAAGCAAGGTTCTTGGTTTGTAGGATAACAGAAGGAATCATATAGGAGTGGTTACACAGGTGGAACTCTACCTCACTCCATCCAAGTGGTCGTTTAGCCTCACCATCAGCCAGATAGAGTGGACCTTCTGTCCACGGCTTCAAGTTGTAGTGTAGACCTTTAACCTCCTTCCACAGTTTCTCATTGAGCAGTGTGTAGGATGACCCGGTGTCCAGGATGGCTCTTCCTGTCCATGGACCTATGGACAGGGGTAACACCAATTGGTGCGGTATTAACTGAAAGGAAGGGGATGTCGATGGGGCGGCGTAGGCAGTGACACTTGGGGTTTCATCTCTGGTCAAAGCACCCAGAGTAGGATGGTCGTTCCTGCGAAGGGAGTTAGGTGTGTTTGCCTGTTGTGATTTGTGGTTTCTGGAAGGGTTTACTTGATATGGTCTTGGACATGTAGCTGAAGAATGTCCCTTTTGGCTACATCTCCAACAGAACATGGGAGGGGTTTTGGCTGGAGACTGTGGCTGTTGTTGATGGTCTGGCTTGGGTAACGGTTTGGGTGTCTGTTTCTTTCTCTGTTCATATTGCTGTTGGCATTCTCTGTCCTTCTCGAACTGCTGTCCCAGGCGAACCAGTCCATCAACAGTGGTGACTCTTTCTCTGAGTTGACTGGCTAGTAGTGGGTTGATGTTCTTCAAGATCAATTTAATGACCTCTTCCTCCTCAATACCAGGTTTCCACCTTCTGCACAGGGAGTGGTAACCGTATGCAAAGTCACGGATACTCTCCTTCTCTCTTTGCACTCGATTAAAGACTGTCTGCCAGCTCATCTGTGTAGTCCTCAGACAGAAATGCAGAGGAAAACTTGGCCTCAAAGTCAGCCCAGGAGGTAGTGGTGAGACGTGCCACATCCCACCAGTCTCGAGCTGTACCATGCAACACATTCCTCAATGTGGCAAGGAGTTCTTCGTCAGCCAGGGGATTGAGGGCAAGAAAGTCACGACATCTTTCCAGATACATTAGCGGATCAGGACTGTCATCTTTTTTCCCCAAAGGTGGGAAATTGCAATTTAATGGGCATCGCCCCCACATGACGTCTACTCAAATCACCATGAACAAAAGAGCTAGGAGGGATTGAGGAAGTAGAGGGTGAGGGAGTTATCGGACCATGAAAATGAACACCAGGATGCATGGTGGATTGCATCCTGTAAGGGGTGGCTGCAGCATGGCCTTGTCTTAGCTGTTCTGAGGTGCCAGCTTGGCCCTCAGTGGTCTGAACAGAAGTGGACACCAGAGAAGCTCTGTGCAAGGAGTTGTGCCTAATGGAGGCCATGTCAACAGACACGTCAGCCAACATTTTAACACAATTAGAAAGCTCTTTCTGCAAGTGGTCTACAGTGTTAACCAGAGGAGAAAAAACTGAATTAACGTCCTTGAGAACCTCAGTGTGATGATGTTGCAAGCGCCACTGGAGAGTGGCAGTGAGTTGGGTTTGTTGGTAGTCAAACTGCCTGTCCATGGCACCAGTAACATCCCGTCTTCCACTCTCACTGAGCTCTGTCAGTGTGTGGGTTAGAGTGCTCAGTGAGTTTCTGAATTCCATGGCACTCTGTTGTTGCTCTTCACTCAGACATTTGAATTTATGGTGGATTAGAGTTTGGAGATGTTGTTGAGTCCGACGAATATCAAGGATGTCACCTTGAAGTTGTAAGACTACAACCTCTGGAGATAAACCAGACAATGGAGGAAGGTTGGGCGTCAGAGGGAAGGCTAGCTCAGTACTTCCACACAGATCCATGTCAATAAGGGAGTAGCTGGTTAGACCTCCTGTGGCCTGTGGTCCAGACCGAGCCTTCAGATTCCCAGGGCTCTGGCCCAAATCAACTCCATTGACATTATGATTTGTATTGTCGGCTCGATGGTCAGACTGGCCCTGTGTATTCCCATTGACAGGTATGATATGGATGAGCACATTTTCTTGGGGTGAATCCATTGTTTTAATTCCACACAAAAGATTTGCTTTGGTTATTTCTCAATGTTGAGGTCCCATCTGGGGTGCCATATTTTATGTAACGGTTTTGACTTGAGGTTATAATTTATAGGGGTGCCAGGTAGGTTGTGCCTACCAGAGAAAATATTAGTTTCTCCTTTTAGTTTGATAGGGAATGAGTCCCATCTGGTCCGTCAAGTCTACACCAATACAAAGGACTCATGTAAAAGTCAGGATGGAAATACACTTTTCATAAACCCTTAAAACAATGGAAATAACTTCAAAACAACTGTATTCTTTTGCGTGGTTGTATTAACAACCTAAATGATCACACACACACACACACACACAACAATATAACAATAATGAGCTTTAAACAGCTCTGGTTCCTCCAGAAATGTCCTGTACCTCGGGCCTAAAAAGAGTCCAGCCCGGTAAACAAGTTCAGGGAACTCAAGTGACCTTAGTCACGCAATGGTTGTCCGTTCATACAGTGTAGCGTAAACCCTGTGTCAATCATACAATGAAAAGAACAAATATTTTACCACACATTTCAATAAATCCTCAACTACAACTAACTACCTAAATCATCACAGTATACATCACACCAAAACAAATGAAATACCGTATACAAAAAAGGTTGTAGTCCGTCGGTCAGTCAGAGAAGCCAATCCGCCGACAGATCTCCAGCGGAGAAAGGCCACGAAAACCAACGGAGAGGTGTAGTCCACAGATGCAAGAGTGGAGCCGACCTTGGGTAGATTTTCTATTAGGCTACACAAAGCACACTTTTAAAGCAGCACAACAAACGGAAGAGAGACGCTTCAGAACTGAGGGTCGAACACATCCTCATTCATGTTTCCATCACAACTCCTCTTTTGCACAGCTGATGCTGGCTATTTAATTGGGAATTAAAGGGGAAGCGCCCTATTGGAAGAAGCACTAATTAATTGAGAATTAAAGGGAAAGCGCCCTATTGGAAGGAGAAGCACTGAGACGGTTCAGAAACATTCAGGGCCGTCACAACGTGTAGGTGTCACAGAAAACAAACCTGGAATTTTCCGAATCAGACCAACCAGCTCTTTCCGCCCATCAACAGGTAGCTGAGTAAAAGGGCTATCCAAAATATCCAGTGTCTCTGAGTTTTTCAATCTACCCTGCAGTATGCAATCATCGGGACCAGGAACATTTTCGTCCTCATGCACAGACCTAGTATTACAAGAACCAAGGGAAGTAACGGTATCAGCCAAACGAACAGTTTTACCATCCTCTGTAGACTCCCACTTTCTCATCAGAACATCCTCTTGGAGAAAATAACCATGTGCGACATCTCCCAACTGTTCCACAGGCACAATTTGGTCACGCAACTCTTCTAATGTGGGGTCAGTCCGTGGCGCATTGATTAGATCGGAGCGGAATACAGATAACGGGATAACAGGGAAAACAGTGAGAGACTTCTTTGTGGTATTCTCATTTACCGGAGCAGGGACCGGGTCACCATGGCTCATAGACCGCGTCACTGCACCCGCAGAGAACACCGCTGGGAAACTCTGCGCACTCTCATCAGGAATCCCTACAATTGACGGTTTAGTGGAAACCACTAGAGATGGAAACACGACAGGCCACACACGCTCACCAGCCAAGTTATTCCCAAGGATAACGTCGATACCCTCAATAGGCAACGAAGGACGCACCCCCACAACAACGTCACCTTTCACCAGTCCACAATCCAATATCAGTTTATGCAATGGAACTGACAGATTGTTCAAACCTATTCCCCTAATTAGAACACTATTCCCAGAATCAGTCTCAGCAGAGAAAGGTAACACAGATTCCAACACAAACGATTCCGAGGCACCTGTGTCTCGTAGGATCTTCACTGGCACTAGGTTCTTACTTCCTAACATAGACACAAAACCCTCCGTAATGAAAGGTAAATAGCCTGGGTCAATATGGACTTTCACATGCCCCTGGGCCTGAGACAATGTGTCAGGAGTAAACTGATGTGGAACAGACGCAGCTAACGCCGTAGGCCTAGATTTAACGTTAACCTGTTAGGGCTAGGGGGCAGTATTGACACGGCTGGATAAAAAACATACCCGATTTAATCTGGTTACCACTCCTACCCAGTAACTAGAATATGCATATACTTATTACATATGGATAGAAAACACCCTAAATTTTCTAAAACTGTTTGAATGGTGTCTGTGAGTATAACAGAACTCAAATGGCAGGTCAAAACCTGAGAGATTCCTTTACAGGAAGTGGCCTGTCTGACCATTTCTTGAACTTCTTTTCCATCTCTATCATTTACTAAGGATCTCTGCTCTAACGTGACACTTCCCACGTCTTCCATAGGCTCTCAGAGCCCGGGAAAAAACAGAATGTCGTCATTCCAGCCCCAGGCTGAAACACATTATCGCCTTTCTCAAGTGGCCGATCAAGGGACACTGGGCTTATGCGCGTGACCCCGACCGCCCCCGCCTTTGGGATTTTTTCCTCTGTTTGCCGAAAAGGAGATTCCCTGTCGGAATATTATCGCTTTTCTACGAGAAAAATGTCGTAAAAATTGATTTTAAACAGCGGTTGACATGCTTCGAAGTACGGTAATGGAATATTTAGAATTTTATTGTCACGAATTGCGCCATGCGCGCGACACTTCTTTACTATTTCGGATAGTGTCTGGAACGCACGAACAAAACGCCGCTATTCGGATATAACGATGGATTATTTTGGACCAAACCAACATTTGTTATTGAAGTAGCAGTCCTGGGTGTGCATTCTGACGAAGACAACAAAAGGTAATCAAACTTTTATAATAGTAAATATGATTATGGTGAGTGCTAAACTTGCCGGGTGTCTAAATAGCGAGCCCGTGATGCCTGGGCTATGTACTTAGAATATTGCAAAATGTGCTTTCACCAAAAAGCTATTTTAAAATCGGACATATCGAGTGCATAGAGGAGGTCTGTATCTATAATTCTTAAAATAATTGTTATGCTTTTTGTGAACGTTTATCGTGAGTAATTTAGTAAAATGTTAGCGAATTCCCCGGAAGTTTGCGGGGGGTATGCTAGTTCTGAACGTCACATGCTAATGTAAAAAGCTGTTTTTTGATATAAATATGAACTTGATTGAACAAAACATGCATGTATTGTATAACATAATGTCCTAGGGTTGTCATCTGATGAAGATCATCAAAGGTGAGTGCTGCATTTAGCTGTCTTCTGGGTTTTGGTGACATTATATGCTGGCTTGAAAAATGGGTGTCTGATTATTTCTGGCTTGGTACTCTGCTGACATAATCTAATGTTTTGCTTTCGTTGTAAAGCCTTTTTGAAATCGGACAGTGTGGTTAGATTAACGAGAGTCTTGTCTTTAAATGGCTGTAAAATAGTCATATGTTTGAGAAATTGAAGTAATAGGATTTTTAAGGTTTTGAAAATCGCGCCACAGGCTGGCAGTGGCGTCCCACCTAGCCCATAGAGGTTAACACACGTACTGAATTTACCCCTAGACCTGAGAACCGGACATTCGTTTTTCCAATGACCTGAGCCTTGACAGTAGTGACACTCTTGACCAAAGTCAGTTTTACCACGGGAGTCAGGCTCAACCCTAGTTGAATAAAACTCTGCCCGTGAACCAGAGTATCTCGGTGAGCGAGGCCCAAATCTCTCCGAACGCCCCCACTCACTCCAAGTACGGGGTTCTACAAAAATACTTTTGTGAGTCAAAACATATTCGTCCGCCAAAACCGCAGCTTCAGCGACAGTCTGTACTTTTCGTTCGTTAATATACGTCGCTATATGATCAGGGATTGTGTCCTTAAATTGCTCTAGCATAATCAGATCACACAGCCCTTGAAAAGTCATAACCGCAGAGGCGGAACACCAGCGATTAAACTGTGAAGATAATTTTCGCGCAAACTCAACATGAGTCTGCCTATCATCCCTTTCTAAAGTTCTAAATCGTTGGCAGTAAGCCTCAGGAACCAATTCGTAAATCTGTAACACCGCCCTTTTAACCTTATCATAACTGACACTGTCGGCTACACTAAGAGCTGAATATGCTTCCTGCGCTTTACCAGTCAGCACACACTGCAACATTAAAGTGCGGTCAGAATCAGGCCAACTCCTAGCGTCAGCAACACGCTCAAACAACGAAAATAATGTCTCAGGGTCCTTTTCATTAAACTGAGGCAACAACCGTAAATTCCCAACAATGTCAAATGTGTCCGGGGCACACCCAAAAGAGGAACGACTCCTAAGTAAATCTGCGTCACCTTCCCAGAGCAAACTCTCCCCTGAGAGCTTTCCTTCCCTAACCAACTCTAGTCGCTCTTGTTGCAGCTTGATTTTAGCACGCTCCATATCCTGTTTAAATTCCAATTCCTTCTCATATTTTACACGATCGTGCTCTAGCTGTAACAGAAGCAGCTCTTTCTGCTGTTCAAAAAGAAGACTACTAGGACTAACCGATGGAGCGGTAATTGTAACATATCGGGGAGACGGCGAGTCCTCAGCAGAGGCTGCCCCAGTGGTATCTTCAAGAATACCACTCTCCATCAGATTGGCCTTCAATATTAATCTAATAGAATTTTTTTTACATTTATCACTAATTTCAACCTTGTAGTGTTCAGCAACCTTCAACAGCTGTTCTTTAGTACATACATCTAACAGTTCCTTTGATGGAAAGCGAATGAACTCGTCTACATTAGACGCCATAGTCAAAAAAATTCTCACTCAACCCCTCTACTGAGCACACCAGACCACAACAAGAGAAAATACAAATCACACCGGGCACCACAGAAAAGAGATGAGAAATGGAGCTTCCCCAAAATCTACAATAACTCAACCCTAGTCTTCATGCAGATTTGCGGTGGGTAATTATGCACTGTAGCCCGCTGGCAAGGAAGTAACCCCCCAGCACGCTGGTAGATTCCACCAAGCCACGGATGTGCCCCCGAGACAACTGCTCAGTCCACAGACACCACACAAAAATAACAAACATTAACAATGCCCAACATATTCCAAAATGAAACACGTCACTAAGCCTATCAGGGGAAAAAGGTTATAGCTCCGGGTAGTAAGTTTCACTACCCTATCCAAATCTCCCACCAAGGTACACAGCTGATTGTACTCACCTCAGACCAACGTCCCAACAGCAAGTAGAACAAGCATTTCCAGGCTAGGCAGGGGCCTGGAAACTAACCAATGTATTCTCTCCAACACAGCACACAAACCAAACAAACAAAGGCAACCAATACTGAGCACCAAACTCAAACTAACAAACAAAGCACCTCAATTTAACATACCGCCACGTTTTCTCCCAAACACAAGTTCAAGATCCCGGATGAGCCCCCACTTGTTACGAACCTGTAAGGGCTGTCTTCAGGAAAGGACCAAAATGCAGCAGAGTTAGTATTCATCCTTCAATTTAATTGGAAAGAACACTATACAAAAACAAAAACAAGGAAACTGACAGCCAACAGTCCTGTCAGGTGCAACCACACTAAACAAGAAACAATTACCCACAAAACCCAAAGGAAAAACATGCTCCTTATGTGTGACTCCCAATCAGCAGCAACGAGCACCACCTGTGCCTGATTGGGAGCCACACACATGGCCCAAAACAAAGAAATACCAAAACATAGAAAAAGGAACATAGAACGCCCACCCAATGTAACACCCTGGCCTAACCAAAATAAAGAACAAAAACCCCTCTCTATGGCCAGAGCGTTACAGAACCGGCTCTGAGTTCACAACAAAAGGGAGACAACGTGGAGACAAGGAGTATCAAAATATATATTTATTAACTAAAATAACTAAATAATTAACAATGGCGTGTGTGTAATCAGTAGTGTAAGTGAGTGTTTTGCATACCTGAATGTAATAATGCAGGGTGTTGAAAGGTGCCAAAGGAAATAACCAAAAAGCCACAAAACTACACAACCAAAATCAAAAAAGTGTCTGCATGGAGAGAGTCCTCTCAATAACTGTGGAAGAGGTCTCTTTATCCTGGGACACAGCTGGGCCCAGGTGCTTCCCATTTAGCTGACGACCCTTCCAACTCCGCCCACCGGCATCCTAACAAGGAAACAAGAACAGAGAGAATACGGCAGACAGAGTGGGAGGGTCGTCACACACCCCCCCATAAAACCGGGGACCAACAAGGGCCCCGGAACAACGTACCAGCCTCTGCGTCCCAAATTGACACAGGCCTCTGCGTCCCAAATTGACACAGGCCTCTGCGTCCCAAATTGACACAGGCCTCTGCGTCCCAAATTGACACAGGCCTCTGCGTCCCAAATTGACACAGGCCTCTGCGTCCCAAATTGACACAGGCCTCTGCGTCCCAAATTGACACAGGCCTCTGCGTCCCAAATTGACACAGGCCTCTGCGTCCCAAATTGACACAGGCCTCTGCGTCCCAAATTGACGAGAGGTTACATGTTCACCTTCCACTTGCCCCAGCCAACCTCCTTCTCCCCAGACCTCAGCAACCTTTGTGCACAGGAAGCAACATTTAAGAGGAAAGGAGAACACAAGACCAGGAGGGAACAGACAGGAAAGTTAGAACATGATAAAACCAAACAATGGTCAGTCACATAACATTCAGGAACAGGGCGCACAAGAGACCACATCAGCTACAAACGCAAACAACATCTTCCAACGGTTCATAGTCACTTCTCAACGGTTGTCATTTCCCAACGATTCATAGTCACTCCAATGATTCATAGTGACTCCAACGATTCATAGTGACTCCAACGATTCATAGTGACTCCAACGATTCATAGTCACTAAACTCATAACCGAATACGAGTACAGACCAGAGGGTGTAATAAAGGCAAAAATGTCATGTGCCCTACTCGTCAGTGGCACCTGCCAATAGCACAATAACAGGTCAAATTTGCACAAACAGCTGCGCCGACTTGATCAACGCAGTCCTCCATCCGAGGAAGAGGAAATTAATCTGGCTTAGTGACTCCGTTTACCTTACGGTGGTCCGTTCCATCCGGTTTACTGACCAAGATACAGGGAGAAGCCCAACTGGAGAAAGAAGGCTCTGCTATCTTACTCTCCAGCATGTACCTGACCTCAGCATCCAGACAACGCAGTTTCTCTACAGAGACTCTATAGAACCGCTGACGAATGGGGTCAGCATCTCCAATGTCAATATTATGCTCTATCAAGTTTGTACGTTGTAACGGTTTTGACTTGAGGTTATAATTTATAGGGGTGCCAGGTAGGTTGTGCCTACCAGAGAAAATATTAGTTTCTCCTTTTAGTTTGATAGGGAATGAGTCCCATCTGGTCCGTCAAGTCTACACCAATACAAAGGACTCATGTAAAAGTCAGGATGGAAATACACTTTTCATAAACCCTTAAAACAATGGAAATAACTTCAAAACAACTGTATTCTTTTGCGTGGTTGTATTAACAACCTAAATGATCACACACACACACACAACAATATAACAATAATGAGCTTTAAACAGCTCTGGTTCCTCCAGAAATGTCCTGTACCTCGGGCCTAAAAAGAGTCCAGCCCGGTAAACAAGTTCAGGGAACTCAAGTGACCTTAGTCACGCAATGGTTGTCCGTTCATACAGTGTAGCGTAAACCCAGTGTCAATCATACAATGAAAAGAACAAATATTTTACCACACATTTCAATAAATCCTCAACTACAACTAACTACCTAAATCATCACAGTATACATCACACCAAAACAAATGAAATACCGTATACAAAAAAGGTTGTAGTCCGTCGGTCAGTCAGAGAAGCCAATCCGCCGACAGATCTCCAGCGGAGAAAGGCCACGAAAACCAACGGAGAGGTGTAGTCCACAGATGCAAGAGTGGAGCCGACCTTGGGTAGATTTTCTATTAGGCTACACAAAGCACACTTTTAAAGCAGCACAACAAACGGAAGAGAGACGCTTCAGAACTGAGGGTCGAACACATCCTCATTCATGTTTCCATCACAACTCCTCTTTTGCACAGCTGATGCTGGCTATTTAATTGGGAATTAAAGGGGAAGCGCCCTATTGGAAGAAGCACTAATTAATTGAGAATTAAAGGGAAAGCGCCCTATTGGACGGTTCAGAAACATTCAGGGCCGTCACACACCCCCTCCCCTGGAAAAAGCCGACCATTGCCCTGGAAGGCACATCTTGGTCGGGGAAACCGAGAAAGGTCTCTTCATCACTTTCCTCTTCAAAGATCTCCAGGACCTTGCGGCGCTCAATCTCCTCCAATTCGTCAGCTGAGGGGTAACAGGCCTTAAGGCGTGAGACATGGACAACGCGCATATCTTCACCTGTGTCCTCTTTCACCACTCGATAGTTCAAAGGGCCTCTCTGCTCCACAATCCTATATGGTCCTTGCCATTTAGGAGCGAGCTTGGCCGAGAAGAATTGTTCAGCTTTTGAATAAGGATGAGAGCGAAGCCACACCCGATCACGAAGCTGGAACTGCATGTCTCGTCTCTTCTTATCATAATTTCTCTTCTGCCTGAGTCGAGCCTGGATCATGTTCTTTGAGACAAGAGCTCTCAAGTCGTGGAGATGGACTACCTGGTCATAGCAAGCAGCGTCTGGAGTAACCTGCTGGGGCTGTAGCACCATCTCCAAGGGTCCTCGGAGGGGACGACTCAGGTTCAGCTCTGCAGGTGTGACTCCAGTGGACTCTTGCACAGCAGAATTCAGGGCAAATCGAAACTCGTGAAGGTGCTTGTCCCAGTGTTTGTGCTGGGTCCCTACATAGGAAGCAACCATTGTCTTCAAGGTTCGATTAACTCTCTCAGTGAGGTTGGTCTGTGGGTGATAAGCCGTGGTCAACTTCTGTCTCAGGTTCCATCTTTGGCAGGTCTCCTCAAAGAGATCAGAGACGAATTGGGAACCTCGATCAGACAGGATGTAATCAGGCACTCCCCAGCGAGTCAGGATCTCTTTCGTAAGGATGTTAGAGACTGTCCTTGCTGTGGCCTGACGCAGGGCAAAGAGCTCCACCCACTTGGAATAGTAATCAACAAAAACAAGCATGTACACATTCTGATTGGAGCTTCTAGGAAATGGACCCATCAAATCCACTCCTAACATTTCCCAAGGTCGGGTAATCACAGTTTGCTGCAACTTGCCAGCAGGCTTTCTACCTTCTGGTTTGTACATTTGACAAACCTGACAGTTTCGGATGTGTGACTTTACATCCATGCTCAGATGTGGCCAGTACAGTAATGCTTGCAACCGCTTGTAGGTTTTGAACCTGCCCAAATGACCAGCTAACGGGTCTTCATGGAAATGTTGAAGCAGTTGAAGGCGTAGAGTTTCAGGTATGTACATTTGGTATAGTGTTCTGTGAGGTAGTTGTACAACTCGGTAGACTTTGTCTTCAATGATGGTCAGCTTGGTGGTAGGATTGACCATCTTTTCTCTATCTTCCAGGATAGTCTGGTACAAAGCCTGTACTTCTGGATCATCCTGTTGGGCTTTCCAAATGGCCTCATCAGAGATGGGAAAGTCAGTTTTGGGTGAGTCTCGACTGCTTGACAGGACAGTAGCACATGTAAGATGAGGGCCACCATTACCACCAGCAGGAGCTCTGGATAAGGCATCTGGAATCATCATCATCTCACTTGGCTCTGTCATATCCTCACATGGTCTCTCCTATCATTGCTATGCAGACGACACACAATTAATCTTCTCCTTTCCCCCTTCTGATAACCAGGCGGCGAATCGCATCTCTGCATGTCTGTCAGACATATCAGTGTGGATGACGGATCACCAGCTCAAGCTGAACCTCGGCAAGACGGAGCTGCTCTTCCTCCCGGGGAAGGACTGCCCGTTCCATGATCTCGCCATCACGGTTGACAACTCCCTTGTGTCCTCCTCCCAGAGTGCTAAGAACCTTGGCGTGATCCTGGACAACACCCTGTTGTTCTCCACTAACATCAAGGCGGTGACCCGATCCTGTAGGTTCATGCTCTACAACATTCGCAGAGTACGACCCTGCCTCACACAGGAAGCGGCGCAGGTCCTAATCCAGGCACTTGTCATCTCCCGTCTGGATTACTGCAACTCGCTGTTGGCTGGGCTCCCTGCCTGTGCCATTAAACCCCTACAACTCATCCAGAACGCCGCAGCCCGTCTGGTGTTCAACCTTCCCAAGTTCTCTCACGTCACCCCGCTCCTCCGCTCTCTCCACTGGCTTCCAGTTGAAGCTCGCATCCGCTACAAGACCATGGTGATTGCCTACGGAGCTGTGAAGGGAACGGCACCTCCATACCTTCAGGCTCTGATCAGGCCCTACACCCAAACAAGGGCACTGCGTTCATCCACCACTGGCCTGCTGGCCCCCCTACCTCTGAGGAAGCACAGTTCCCGCTCAGCCCAGTCAAAACTGTTTGCTGCTCTGGCACCCCAATGGTGGAACAAGCTCCCTCACGACGCCAGGACAGCGGAGTCAATCACCACCTTCCGGAGACACCTGAAACCCCACCTCTTTAACCTGTTAGGGCTAGGGGGCAGCATTTGCACGTCTGGATAAAAAAAAATGTACCCGATTTAACCTCTCTAGGCTAGGCGGGACGAATTCGTCCCACCTACGTAACAGCCAGTGTAATCCAGTGGCGCGATTTTCAAAACGTTAAAAATCCTATTACTTCAATTTCTCAAACATATGACTATTTTACAGCCATTTAAAGATAAGACTCTCGTTAATCTAACCACACTGTCCGATTTCAAAAAGGCTTTACAACGAAAGCAAAACATTAGATTATGTCAGCAGAGTACCAAGCCAGAAATAATCAGACACCCATTTTTCAAGCCAGCATATAATGTCACCAAAACCCAGAAGACAGCTAAATGCAGCACTCACCTTTGATGATCTTCATCAGATGACAACCCTAGGACATTGTTATACAATACATGCATGTTTTGTTCAATCAAGTTCATATTTATATCAAAAACCAGCTTTTTACATTAGCATGTGACGTTCAGAACTAGCATACCCCCCGCAAACTTCCGGGGAATTCGCTAACATTTTACTAAATTACTCACGATAAACGTTCACAAAAAGCATAACAATTATTTTAAGAATTATAGATACAGACCTCTATGCACTCGATATGTCCGATTTTAAAATAGCTTTTTGGTGAAAGCACATTTTGCAATATTCTAAGTACATAGCCCAGGCATCACGGGCTCGCTATTTAGACACCCGGCAAGTTTAGCACTCACCATAATCATATTTACTATTATAAAAATGTCATTACCTTTTGTTGTCTTCGTCAGAATGCACACCCAGGACAGCTACTTCAATAACAAATGTTGGTTTGGTCCAAAATAATCCATCGTTATATCCGAATAGCGGCGTTTTGTTTGTGCGTTCCAGACACTATCCGAAATAGTAAAGAAGTGTCACGCGCTTGGCGCAATTCCTGACAATAAAATTCAAAGTATTCCATTACCGTACGTCGAAGCATGTCAACCGCTGTTTAAAATCAATTTTTACGTCATTTGTCTCGTAGAAAAGCGATAATATTCCGACAGGGAATCTCCTTTTCGGCAAACAGAGGAAAAAATCCCAAAGGCGGGGGCGGTCGGGGTCACGCGCATAAGCTAGTGTCTCTTGATGGGCCACTTGAGAAAGGCGATAATGTGTTTCAGCCTGGGGCTGGAATGACGACATTCTGTTTTTTCCCGGGCTCTGAGAGCCTATGGAAGACGTGGGAAGTGTCACGTTAGAGCAGAGATCCTTAGTAAATGATAGAGATGGAAAAGAAGTTCAACAAATGGTCAGACAGGCCACTTCCTGTAAAGGAATCTCTCAGGTTTTGACCTGCCATTTGAGTTCTGTTATACTCACAGACACCATTCAAACAGTTTTAGAAAATTTAGGGTGTTTTCTATCCATATGTAATAAGTATATGCATATTCTAGTTACTGAGTAGGAGTGGTAACCAGATTAAATCGGGTATGTTTTTTATCCAGCCGTGTCAATGCTGCCCCCTAGCCCTAACAGGTTAATCTGGTTACTAATCCTACCCAGTAACTAGAATATGCATATACTTATTATATATGGATAGAAAACACTCTAAAGTTTCTAAAACTGTTTGAATGGTGTCTGTGAGTATAACAGAACTCATTTGGCAGGCAAAACCCTGAGACATTTTCTGACAGGAAGTGGATACCTGATGTGTTGTATTGACTTTAAACCTATCCCATTGAAAAACACAGGGGCTTAGGAATATTTTGGCACTTCCTATTGCTTCCACTAGATGTCACCAGCCTTTACAAAGTGTTTTGAGTCTTCTGGAGGGAGATCTGACCGAACAAGAGCCATGGAACGATGATGTCCCATTAGACACCTGGCGACGCGAGTTCATGTTGGGTACCCTCGTTCCAATACGTTATAAAAGAGTATGCATTCGTCCACCTTGAATATTATTCATGTTCTGGTTAAAAAAGGCCCTAATGATTTATGCTATACAACGTTTGACATGTTTGAACGAACGGAAATATATTTTTTCCCCTCGTTCATGACGAGAAGTCCGGCTGGCTTAGATCATGTGCTAACAAGACGGAGATTTTTGGACATAAATGATGAGCTTTTTTGAACAAAACTACATTCGTTATGGACCTGTGATACCTGGAAGTGACATCTGATGAAGAGAATCAAAGGTAATGGATTATTTACATAGTATTTTCGATTTTAGATCTCCCCAACATGACGTCTAGTCTGTATCGCAACGCGTATTTTTCTGGGCGCAGTGCTCAGATTATTGCAAAGTGTGATTTCCCAGTAAGGTTATTTTTAAATCTGGCAAGTTGATTGCGTTCAAGAGATGTAAATCTATAATTCTTTAAATGACAATATAATATTTTACCAATGTTTTCTAATTTTAATTATTTAATTTGTGACGCTGACTTGACTGCCGGTTATTGGAGGGAAACGATTTCCTCAACATCAATGCCATAGTAAAACGCTGTTTTTGGATATAAATATGAACTTGATAGAACTAAAAATGCATGCATTGTCTAACATAATGTCCTAGGAGTGTCATCTGATGGAGATTGTAAAAGGTTAGTGCATCATTTTAGCTGGTTTTATGGTTTTGGTGACCCTGTCTTTGAATTGACAAAACATTACACACAACTCTTGTAAATGTACTGTCCTAACATACTCTAAATTTATGCTTTCGCCGTAAAACCTTTTTGAAATCGTAAAACGTGGTTAGATTAAGGAGATGTTTATCTTTCAAAGGGTGTAAAATAGTTGTATTTTTGAAAAATTTGAATTTTGACATTTATTTGGATTCAAATTTGCCGCTCTTGAAATGCACCTGCTGTTGATGGAGTGCACCACGGGTGGCACGCTAGCGTCCCACCTAGCCCATAGAGGTTAAGGAATACCTAGGATAGGATAAAGTAATCCTTCTAACCCCCCCCCCCCCCCCTTAAAATATTTAGATGCACTATTGTAAAGTGGTTGTTCCACTGGATATCATAAGGTGAATGCACCATTTTGTAAGTCGCTCTGGATAAGAGCGTCTGCTAAATGACTTAAATGTAATTGTAATGTAATCTGGAACAGTGTTGTATTTTCCTTTCCTGTATTCTACTGCAAAGGTGAACTCTTGCAACCGTAGAGCCCATCTGATAAGTCTGGTGCTTGGTTTGTTGGTCTTGAACACCCACACAAGGGAGGAATGGTCAGTGACCACAGTGAAGTGTCTTCCCTCCAGGTAGTACCTCCACTTTTCCAAAGCCCAGACAACTGCGAGGCACTCTTGCTCGGTTGTGGAGTAGTTCCGTTCTGCTCCATTCAATGTTCGACTGGCGAACGCTAGCACTTCTTCAATGCCAAGTCCAGTCTGTTGGACTAGAACAGCACCAAGTCCAACATCACTTGCATCAGTGTAAACAACAAAAGGGCAATCAAAGTTGGGATGACCCAAAATGGGAGGTGTGACGAGGTGTCGTTTCAGGGTTTCAAAAGAGGTCTGGCACTCTGCCGTCCATCGGAATTTCGCACCTTTTCGCTTCAATGCGTTGAGGGGTTCTGCCACCTGGGAGAAGTTCAACACAAACCGATGGTACCATCCAGCCATCCCAAGGAACCGTTGAAGGGCCTTGAGTGTGGTTGGGACAGGGAAATCTTGTACCGCCTTGGTCTTTTCGGGATCCACATGAGTGCCGTCAAAAGACACAATATGGCCAAGGAACTTCAGGGAGGTTTGGCAGAAGTTGCTCTTCTTCATGTTCAATGTCAGACCAGCTTCCCTTAGCTTGTCCAACACTGCTTGAAGATCTTGAAAATGTTGTTCTCTGGTCTGGGAGTAGATAATTATATCGTCCAGGTAGACGAAACAGATCTTCCCTTTGAGCTCACCTAACGCAATCTCCATGAGTCTTTGGAAAGTGGCAGGTGCATTCTTTAATCCAAAAGGCATCACCTTAAAGGAAAACAAGCCCTCAGCACAGACAAAAGCAGTCTTGTCCTTGCTTTCCTGGTCCATCTCAACCTGCCAATAGCCACTATTGAGGTCAAGGGTAGTGAACACAACCGCGCCAGACAATGACTCCAGGATCTCTTGGATGGTGGGAAGAGGATAGGCATCAGTCTGGGAAACCTTGTTGGTCTTCCTATAGTCCACACAAAATCTAAGACCACCGGTCTTTTTTGGGATGAGGACAACAGGAGCAGCCCAGGGAGAGGATGAACGTTCAATTATATTTTGTGTCAACATATCATTAATGAGTCCTTTTTGGATGATTAGCTTTGCTGGGGACAAACGATATGGCTTCTGCTTGATCGGCATTTCCTGTGTAAGGAATATTTTGTGCTTCAGGAGCCCGGTACGTCCCAGCTTTGAAGTACATACATCAGCGTTATTCTGCAGCTGTTCCAACAGCCTTAACTCCTCTGGCTGTTCCAGCTGAGCTCTTCTCACAGCCTGTAAAAGGAGATCATCAGAAGGATTATCGAGGGTTAGTGGTACCGGAGCAATGGCAGAGAAGACTGCCACATTTGGACCCCAATCATGTAACTTTGTAGCTTCTGACTGGAAGAAATGCTTCTTGCTCGGATTGTATGGAAACCAGTAGCAATTGTGTGCGATATCAATCTGGACACCACTGAAGTACATGAAATCAATTCCCAACACAACAGGAAAAGCAAGGTTCTTGGTTTGTAGGATAACAGAAGGAATCATATAGGAGTGGTTACACAGGTGGAACTCTACCTCACTCCATCCAAGTGGTCGTTTAGCCTCACCATCAGCCAGATAGAGTGGACCTTCTGTCCACGGCTTCAAGTTGTAGTGTAGACCTTTAACCTCCTTCCACAGTTTCTCATTGAGCAGTGTGTAGGATGACCCGGTGTCCAGGATGGCTCTTCCTGTCCATGGCCCTATGGACAGGGGTAACACCAATTGGTGCGGTATTAACTGAAAGGAAGGGGATGTCGATGGGGCGGCGTAGGCAGTGACACTTGGGGTTTCATCTCTGGTCAAAGCACCCAGAGTAGGATGGTCGTTCCTGCGAAGGGAGTTAGGTGTGTTTGCCTGTTGTGATTTGTGGTTTCTGGAAGGGTTTACTTGATATGGTCTTGGACATGTAGCTGAAGAATGTCCCTTTTGGCTACATCTCCAACAGAACATGGGAGGGGTTTTGGCTGGAGACTGTGGCTGTTGTTGATGGTCTGGCTTGGGTAACGGTTTGGGTGTCTGTTTCTTTCTCTGTTCATATTGCTGTTGGCATTCTCTGTCCTTCTCGAACTGCTGTCCCAGGCGAACCAGTCCATCAACAGTGGTGACTCTTTCTCTGAGTTGACTGGCTAGTAGTGGGTTGATGTTCTTCAAGATCAATTTAATGACCTCTTCCTCCTCAATACCAGGTTTCCACCTTCTGCACAGGGAGTGGTAACCGTATGCAAAGTCACGGATACTCTCCTTCTCTCTTTGCACTCGATTAAAGACTCTGTCTGCCAGCTCATCTGTGTAGTCCTCAGACAGAAATGCAGAGGAAAACTTGGCCTCAAAGTCAGCCCAGGAGGTAGTGGTGAGACGTGCCACATCCCACCAGTCTCGAGCTGTACCATGCAACACATTCCTCAATGTGGCAAGGAGTTCTTCGTCAGCCAGGGGATTGAGGGCAAGAAAGTCACGACATCTTTCCAGATACATTAGCGGATCAGGACTGTCATCTTTTTTCCCCAAAGGTGGGAAATTGCAATTTAATGGGCATCGCCCCCACATGACGTCTACTCAAATCACCATGAACAAAAGAGCTAGGAGGGATTGAGGAAGTAGAGGGTGAGGGAGTTATCGGACCATGAAAATGAACACCAGGATGCATGGTGGATTGCATCCTGTAAGGGGTGGCTGCAGCATGGCCTTGTCTTAGCTGTTCTGAGGTGCCAGCTTGGCCCTCAGTGGTCTGAACAGAAGTGGACACCAGAGAAGCTCTGTGCAAGGAGTTGTGCCTAATGGAGGCCATGTCAACAGACACGTCAGCCAACATTTTAACACAATTAGAAAGCTCTTTCTGCAAGTGGTCTACAGTGTTAACCAGAGGAGAAAAAACTGAATTAACGTCCTTGAGAACCTCAGTGTGATGATGTTGCAAGCGCCACTGGAGAGTGGCAGTGAGTTGGGTTTGTTGGTAGTCAAACTGCCTGTCCATGGCACCAGTAACATCCCGTCTTCCACTCTCACTGAGCTCTGTCAGTGTGTGGGTTAGAGTGCTCAGTGAGTTTCTGAATTCCATGGCACTCTGTTGTTGCTCTTCACTCAGACATTTGAATTTATGGTGGATTAGAGTTTGGAGATGTTGTTGAGTCCGACGAATATCAAGGATGTCACCTTGAAGTTGTAAGACTACAACCTCTGGAGATAAACCAGACAATGGAGGAAGGTTGGGCGTCAGAGGGAAGGCTAGCTCAGTACTTCCACACAGATCCATGTCAATAAGGGAGTAGCTGGTTAGACCTCCTGTGGCCTGTGGTCCAGACCGAGCCTTCAGATTCCCAGGGCTCTGGCCCAAATCAACTCCATTGACATTATGATTTGTATTGTCGGCTCGATGGTCAGACTGGCCCTGTGTATTCCCATTGACAGGTATGATATGGATGAGCACATTTTCTTGGGGTGAATCCATTGTTTTAATTCCACACAAAAGATTTGCTTTGGTTATTTCTCAATGTTGAGGTCCCATCTGGGGTGCCATATTTTATGTAACGGTTTTGACTTGAGGTTATAATTTATAGGGGTGCCAGGTAGGTTGTGCCTACCAGAGAAAATATTAGTTTCTCCTTTTAGTTTGATAGGGAATGAGTCCCATCTGGTCCGTCAAGTCTACACCAATACAAAGGACTCATGTAAAAGTCAGGATGGAAATACACTTTTCATAAACCCTTAAAACAATGGAAATAACTTCAAAACAACTGTATTCTTTTGCGTGGTTGTATTAACAACCTAAATGATCACACACACACACACACACACAACAATATAACAATAATGAGCTTTAAACAGCTCTGGTTCCTCCAGAAATGTCCTGTACCTCGGGCCTAAAAAGAGTCCAGCCCGGTAAACAAGTTCAGGGAACTCAAGTGACCTTAGTCACGCAATGGTTGTCCGTTCATACAGTGTAGCGTAAACCCTGTGTCAATCATACAATGAAAAGAACAAATATTTTACCACACATTTCAATAAATCCTCAACTACAACTAACTACCTAAATCATCACAGTATACATCACACCAAAACAAATGAAATACCGTATACAAAAAAGGTTGTAGTCCGTCGGTCAGTCAGAGAAGCCAATCCGCCGACAGATCTCCAGCGGAGAAAGGCCACGAAAACCAACGGAGAGGTGTAGTCCACAGATGCAAGAGTGGAGCCGACCTTGGGTAGATTTTCTATTAGGCTACACAAAGCACACTTTTAAAGCAGCACAACAAACGGAAGAGAGACGCTTCAGAACTGAGGGTCGAACACATCCTCATTCATGTTTCCATCACAACTCCTCTTTTGCACAGCTGATGCTGGCTATTTAATTGGGAATTAAAGGGGAAGCGCCCTATTGGAAGAAGCACTAATTAATTGAGAATTAAAGGGAAAGCGCCCTATTGGAAGGAGAAGCACTGAGACGGTTCAGAAACATTCAGGGCCGTCACAACGTGTAGGTGTCACAGAAAACAAACCTGGAATTTTCCGAATCAGACCAACCAGCTCTTTCCGCCCATCAACAGGTAGCTGAGTAAAAGGGCTATCCAAAATATCCAGTGTCTCTGAGTTTTTCAATCTACCCTGCAGTATGCAATCATCGGGACCAGGAACATTTTCGTCCTCATGCACAGACCTAGTATTACAAGAACCAAGGGAAGTAACGGTATCAGCCAAACGAACAGTTTTACCATCCTCTGTAGACTCCCACTTTCTCATCAGAACATCCTCTTGGAGAAAATAACCATGTGCGACATCTCCCAACTGTTCCACAGGCACAATTTGGTCACGCAACTCTTCTAATGTGGGGTCAGTCCGTGGCGCATTGATTAGATCGGAGCGGAATACAGATAACGGGATAACAGGGAAAACAGTGAGAGACTTCTTTGTGGTATTCTCATTTACCGGAGCAGGGACCGGGTCACCATGGCTCATAGACCGCGTCACTGCACCCGCAGAGAACACCGCTGGGAAACTCTGCGCACTCTCATCAGGAATCCCTACAATTGACGGTTTAGTGGAAACCACTAGAGATGGAAACACGACAGGCCACACACGCTCACCAGCCAAGTTATTCCCAAGGATAACGTCGATACCCTCAATAGGCAACGAAGGACGCACCCCCACAACAACGTCACCTTTCACCAGTCCACAATCCAATATCAGTTTATGCAATGGAACTGACAGATTGTTCAAACCTATTCCCCTAATTAGAACACTATTCCCAGAATCAGTCTCAGCAGAGAAAGGTAACACAGATTCCAACACAAACGATTCCGAGGCACCTGTGTCTCGTAGGATCTTCACTGGCACTAGGTTCTTACTTCCTAACATAGACACAAAACCCTCCGTAATGAAAGGTAAATAGCCTGGGTCAATATGGACTTTCACATGCCCCTGGGCCTGAGACAATGTGTCAGGAGTAAACTGATGTGGAACAGACGCAGCTAACGCCGTAGGCCTAGATTTAACGTTAACCTGTTAGGGCTAGGGGGCAGTATTGACACGGCTGGATAAAAAACATACCCGATTTAATCTGGTTACCACTCCTACCCAGTAACTAGAATATGCATATACTTATTACATATGGATAGAAAACACCCTAAATTTTCTAAAACTGTTTGAATGGTGTCTGTGAGTATAACAGAACTCAAATGGCAGGTCAAAACCTGAGAGATTCCTTTACAGGAAGTGGCCTGTCTGACCATTTCTTGAACTTCTTTTCCATCTCTATCATTTACTAAGGATCTCTGCTCTAACGTGACACTTCCCACGTCTTCCATAGGCTCTCAGAGCCCGGGAAAAAACAGAATGTCGTCATTCCAGCCCCAGGCTGAAACACATTATCGCCTTTCTCAAGTGGCCGATCAAGGGACACTGGGCTTATGCGCGTGACCCCGACCGCCCCCGCCTTTGGGATTTTTTCCTCTGTTTGCCGAAAAGGAGATTCCCTGTCGGAATATTATCGCTTTTCTACGAGAAAAATGTCGTAAAAATTGATTTTAAACAGCGGTTGACATGCTTCGAAGTACGGTAATGGAATATTTAGAATTTTATTGTCACGAATTGCGCCATGCGCGCGACACTTCTTTACTATTTCGGATAGTGTCTGGAACGCACGAACAAAACGCCGCTATTCGGATATAACGATGGATTATTTTGGACCAAACCAACATTTGTTATTGAAGTAGCAGTCCTGGGTGTGCATTCTGACGAAGACAACAAAAGGTAATCAAACTTTTATAATAGTAAATATGATTATGGTGAGTGCTAAACTTGCCGGGTGTCTAAATAGCGAGCCCGTGATGCCTGGGCTATGTACTTAGAATATTGCAAAATGTGCTTTCACCAAAAAGCTATTTTAAAATCGGACATATCGAGTGCATAGAGGAGGTCTGTATCTATAATTCTTAAAATAATTGTTATGCTTTTTGTGAACGTTTATCGTGAGTAATTTAGTAAAATGTTAGCGAATTCCCCGGAAGTTTGCGGGGGGTATGCTAGTTCTGAACGTCACATGCTAATGTAAAAAGCTGTTTTTTGATATAAATATGAACTTGATTGAACAAAACATGCATGTATTGTATAACATAATGTCCTAGGGTTGTCATCTGATGAAGATCATCAAAGGTGAGTGCTGCATTTAGCTGTCTTCTGGGTTTTGGTGACATTATATGCTGGCTTGAAAAATGGGTGTCTGATTATTTCTGGCTTGGTACTCTGCTGACATAATCTAATGTTTTGCTTTCGTTGTAAAGCCTTTTTGAAATCGGACAGTGTGGTTAGATTAACGAGAGTCTTGTCTTTAAATGGCTGTAAAATAGTCATATGTTTGAGAAATTGAAGTAATAGGATTTTTAAGGTTTTGAAAATCGCGCCACAGGCTGGCAGTGGCGTCCCACCTAGCCCATAGAGGTTAACACACGTACTGAATTTACCCCTAGACCTGAGAACCGGACATTCGTTTTTCCAATGACCTGAGCCTTGACAGTAGTGACACTCTTGACCAAAGTCAGTTTTACCACGGGAGTCAGGCTCAACCCTAGTTGAATAAAACTCTGCCCGTGAACCAGAGTATCTCGGTGAGCGAGGCCCAAATCTCTCCGAACGCCCCCACTCACTCCAAGTACGGGGTTCTACAAAAATACTTTTGTGAGTCAAAACATATTCGTCCGCCAAAACCGCAGCTTCAGCGACAGTCTGTACTTTTCGTTCGTTAATATACGTCGCTATATGATCAGGGATTGTGTCCTTAAATTGCTCTAGCATAATCAGATCACACAGCCCTTGAAAAGTCATAACCGCAGAGGCGGAACACCAGCGATTAAACTGTGAAGATAATTTTCGCGCAAACTCAACATGAGTCTGCCTATCATCCCTTTCTAAAGTTCTAAATCGTTGGCAGTAAGCCTCAGGAACCAATTCGTAAATCTGTAACACCGCCCTTTTAACCTTATCATAACTGACACTGTCGGCTACACTAAGAGCTGAATATGCTTCCTGCGCTTTACCAGTCAGCACACACTGCAACATTAAAGTGCGGTCAGAATCAGGCCAACTCCTAGCGTCAGCAACACGCTCAAACAACGAAAATAATGTCTCAGGGTCCTTTTCATTAAACTGAGGCAACAACCGTAAATTCCCAACAATGTCAAATGTGTCCGGGGCACACCCAAAAGAGGAACGACTCCTAAGTAAATCTGCGTCACCTTCCCAGAGCAAACTCTCCCCTGAGAGCTTTCCTTCCCTAACCAACTCTAGTCGCTCTTGTTGCAGCTTGATTTTAGCACGCTCCATATCCTGTTTAAATTCCAATTCCTTCTCATATTTTACACGATCGTGCTCTAGCTGTAACAGAAGCAGCTCTTTCTGCTGTTCAAAAAGAAGACTACTAGGACTAACCGATGGAGCGGTAATTGTAACATATCGGGGAGACGGCGAGTCCTCAGCAGAGGCTGCCCCAGTGGTATCTTCAAGAATACCACTCTCCATCAGATTGGCCTTCAATATTAATCTAATAGAATTTTTTTTACATTTATCACTAATTTCAACCTTGTAGTGTTCAGCAACCTTCAACAGCTGTTCTTTAGTACATACATCTAACAGTTCCTTTGATGGAAAGCGAATGAACTCGTCTACATTAGACGCCATAGTCAAAAAAATTCTCACTCAACCCCTCTACTGAGCACACCAGACCACAACAAGAGAAAATACAAATCACACCGGGCACCACAGAAAAGAGATGAGAAATGGAGCTTCCCCAAAATCTACAATAACTCAACCCTAGTCTTCATGCAGATTTGCGGTGGGTAATTATGCACTGTAGCCCGCTGGCAAGGAAGTAACCCCCCAGCACGCTGGTAGATTCCACCAAGCCACGGATGTGCCCCCGAGACAACTGCTCAGTCCACAGACACCACACAAAAATAACAAACATTAACAATGCCCAACATATTCCAAAATGAAACACGTCACTAAGCCTATCAGGGGAAAAAGGTTATAGCTCCGGGTAGTAAGTTTCACTACCCTATCCAAATCTCCCACCAAGGTACACAGCTGATTGTACTCACCTCAGACCAACGTCCCAACAGCAAGTAGAACAAGCATTTCCAGGCTAGGCAGGGGCCTGGAAACTAACCAATGTATTCTCTCCAACACAGCACACAAACCAAACAAACAAAGGCAACCAATACTGAGCACCAAACTCAAACTAACAAACAAAGCACCTCAATTTAACATACCGCCACGTTTTCTCCCAAACACAAGTTCAAGATCCCGGATGAGCCCCCACTTGTTACGAACCTGTAAGGGCTGTCTTCAGGAAAGGACCAAAATGCAGCAGAGTTAGTATTCATCCTTCAATTTAATTGGAAAGAACACTATACAAAAACAAAAACAAGGAAACTGACAGCCAACAGTCCTGTCAGGTGCAACCACACTAAACAAGAAACAATTACCCACAAAACCCAAAGGAAAAACATGCTCCTTATGTGTGACTCCCAATCAGCAGCAACGAGCACCACCTGTGCCTGATTGGGAGCCACACACATGGCCCAAAACAAAGAAATACCAAAACATAGAAAAAGGAACATAGAACGCCCACCCAATGTAACACCCTGGCCTAACCAAAATAAAGAACAAAAACCCCTCTCTATGGCCAGAGCGTTACAGAACCGGCTCTGAGTTCACAACAAAAGGGAGACAACGTGGAGACAAGGAGTATCAAAATATATATTTATTAACTAAAATAACTAAATAATTAACAATGGCGTGTGTGTAATCAGTAGTGTAAGTGAGTGTTTTGCATACCTGAATGTAATAATGCAGGGTGTTGAAAGGTGCCAAAGGAAATAACCAAAAAGCCACAAAACTACACAACCAAAATCAAAAAAGTGTCTGCATGGAGAGAGTCCTCTCAATAACTGTGGAAGAGGTCTCTTTATCCTGGGACACAGCTGGGCCCAGGTGCTTCCCATTTAGCTGACGACCCTTCCAACTCCGCCCACCGGCATCCTAACAAGGAAACAAGAACAGAGAGAATACGGCAGACAGAGTGGGAGGGTCGTCACACACCCCCCCATAAAACCGGGGACCAACAAGGGCCCCGGAACAACGTACCAGCCTCTGCGTCCCAAATTGACACAGGCCTCTGCGTCCCAAATTGACACAGGCCTCTGCGTCCCAAATTGACACAGGCCTCTGCGTCCCAAATTGACACAGGCCTCTGCGTCCCAAATTGACACAGGCCTCTGCGTCCCAAATTGACACAGGCCTCTGCGTCCCAAATTGACACAGGCCTCTGCGTCCCAAATTGACACAGGCCTCTGCGTCCCAAATTGACACAGGCCTCTGCGTCCCAAATTGACGAGAGGTTACATGTTCACCTTCCACTTGCCCCAGCCAACCTCCTTCTCCCCAGACCTCAGCAACCTTTGTGCACAGGAAGCAACATTTAAGAGGAAAGGAGAACACAAGACCAGGAGGGAACAGACAGGAAAGTTAGAACATGATAAAACCAAACAATGGTCAGTCACATAACATTCAGGAACAGGGCGCACAAGAGACCACATCAGCTACAAACGCAAACAACATCTTCCAACGGTTCATAGTCACTTCTCAACGGTTGTCATTTCCCAACGATTCATAGTCACTCCAATGATTCATAGTGACTCCAACGATTCATAGTGACTCCAACGATTCATAGTGACTCCAACGATTCATAGTCACTAAACTCATAACCGAATACGAGTACAGACCAGAGGGTGTAATAAAGGCAAAAATGTCATGTGCCCTACTCGTCAGTGGCACCTGCCAATAGCACAATAACAGGTCAAATTTGCACAAACAGCTGCGCCGACTTGATCAACGCAGTCCTCCATCCGAGGAAGAGGAAATTAATCTGGCTTAGTGACTCCGTTTACCTTACGGTGGTCCGTTCCATCCGGTTTACTGACCAAGATACAGGGAGAAGCCCAACTGGAGAAAGAAGGCTCTGCTATCTTACTCTCCAGCATGTACCTGACCTCAGCATCCAGACAACGCAGTTTCTCTACAGAGACTCTATAGAACCGCTGACGAATGGGGTCAGCATCTCCAATGTCAATATTATGCTCTATCAAGTTTGTACGTTGTAACGGTTTTGACTTGAGGTTATAATTTATAGGGGTGCCAGGTAGGTTGTGCCTACCAGAGAAAATATTAGTTTCTCCTTTTAGTTTGATAGGGAATGAGTCCCATCTGGTCCGTCAAGTCTACACCAATACAAAGGACTCATGTAAAAGTCAGGATGGAAATACACTTTTCATAAACCCTTAAAACAATGGAAATAACTTCAAAACAACTGTATTCTTTTGCGTGGTTGTATTAACAACCTAAATGATCACACACACACACACAACAATATAACAATAATGAGCTTTAAACAGCTCTGGTTCCTCCAGAAATGTCCTGTACCTCGGGCCTAAAAAGAGTCCAGCCCGGTAAACAAGTTCAGGGAACTCAAGTGACCTTAGTCACGCAATGGTTGTCCGTTCATACAGTGTAGCGTAAACCCAGTGTCAATCATACAATGAAAAGAACAAATATTTTACCACACATTTCAATAAATCCTCAACTACAACTAACTACCTAAATCATCACAGTATACATCACACCAAAACAAATGAAATACCGTATACAAAAAAGGTTGTAGTCCGTCGGTCAGTCAGAGAAGCCAATCCGCCGACAGATCTCCAGCGGAGAAAGGCCACGAAAACCAACGGAGAGGTGTAGTCCACAGATGCAAGAGTGGAGCCGACCTTGGGTAGATTTTCTATTAGGCTACACAAAGCACACTTTTAAAGCAGCACAACAAACGGAAGAGAGACGCTTCAGAACTGAGGGTCGAACACATCCTCATTCATGTTTCCATCACAACTCCTCTTTTGCACAGCTGATGCTGGCTATTTAATTGGGAATTAAAGGGGAAGCGCCCTATTGGAAGAAGCACTAATTAATTGAGAATTAAAGGGAAAGCGCCCTATTGGAAGGAGAAGCACTGAGACGGTTCAGAAACATTCAGGGCCGTCACAACGTGTAGGTGTCACAGAAAACAAACCTGGAATTTTCCGAATCAGACCAACCAGCTCTTTCCGCCCATCAACAGGTAGCTGAGTAAAAGGGCTATCCAAAATATCCAGTGTCTCTGAATTTTTCAATCTACCCTGCAGTATGCAATCATCGGGACCAGGAACATTTTCGTCCTCATGCACAGACCTAGTATTACAAGAACCAAGGGAAGTAACGGTATCAGCCAAACGAACAGTTTTACCATCCTCTGTAGACTCCCACTTTCTCATCAGAACATCCTCTTGGAGAAAATAACCATGTGCGACATCTCCCAACTGTTCCACAGGCACAATTTGGTCACGCAACTCTTCTAATGTGGGGTCAGTCCGTGGCGCATTGATTAGATCGGAGCGGAATACAGATAACGGGATAACAGGGAAAACAGTGAGAGACTTCTTTGTGGTATTCTCATTTACCGGAGCAGGGACCGGGTCACCATGGCTCATAGACCGCGTCACTGCACCCGCAGAGAACACCGCTGGGAAACTCTGCGCACTCTCATCAGGAATCCCTACAATTGACGGTTTAGTGGAAACCACTAGAGATGGAAACACGACAGGCCACACACGCTCACCAGCCAAGTTATTCCCAAGGATAACGTCGATACCCTCAATAGGCAACGAAGGACGCACCCCCACAACAACGTCACCTTTCACCAGTCCACAATCCAATATCAGTTTATGCAATGGAACTGACAGATTGTTCAAACCTATTCCCCTAATTAGAACACTATTCCCAGAATCAGTCTCAGCAGAGAAAGGTAACACAGATTCCAACACAAACGATTCCGAGGCACCTGTGTCTCGTAGGATCTTCACTGGCACTAGGTTCTTACTTCCTAACATAGACACAAAACCCTCCGTAATGAAAGGTAAATAGCCTGGGTCAATATGGACTTTCACATGCCCCTGGGCCTGAGACAATGTGTCAGGAGTAAACTGATGTGGAACAGACGCAGCTAACGCCGTAGGCCTAGATTTAACGTTAACCTGTTAGGGCTAGGGGGCAGTATTGACACGGCTGGATAAAAAACATACCCGATTTAATCTGGTTACCACTCCTACCCAGTAACTAGAATATGCATATACTTATTACATATGGATAGAAAACACCCTAAATTTTCTAAAACTGTTTGAATGGTGTCTGTGAGTATAACAGAACTCAAATGGCAGGTCAAAACCTGAGAGATTCCTTTACAGGAAGTGGCCTGTCTGACCATTTCTTGAACTTCTTTTCCATCTCTATCATTTACTAAGGATCTCTGCTCTAACGTGACACTTCCCACGTCTTCCATAGGCTCTCAGAGCCCGGGAAAAAACAGAATGTCGTCATTCCAGCCCCAGGCTGAAACACATTATCGCCTTTCTCAAGTGGCCGATCAAGGGACACTGGGCTTATGCGCGTGACCCCGACCGCCCCCGCCTTTGGGATTTTTTCCTCTGTTTGCCGAAAAGGAGATTCCCTGTCGGAATATTATCGCTTTTCTACGAGAAAAATGTCGTAAAAATTGATTTTAAACAGCGGTTGACATGCTTCGAAGTACGGTAATGGAATATTTAGAATTTTATTGTCACGAATTGCGCCATGCGCGCGACACTTCTTTACTATTTCGGATAGTGTCTGGAACGCACGAACAAAACGCCGCTATTCGGATATAACGATGGATTATTTTGGACCAAACCAACATTTGTTATTGAAGTAGCAGTCCTGGGTGTGCATTCTGACGAAGACAACAAAAGGTAATCAAACTTTTATAATAGTAAATATGATTATGGTGAGTGCTAAACTTGCCGGGTGTCTAAATAGCGAGCCCGTGATGCCTGGGCTATGTACTTAGAATATTGCAAAATGTGCTTTCACCAAAAAGCTATTTTAAAATCGGACATATCGAGTGCATAGAGGAGGTCTGTATCTATAATTCTTAAAATAATTGTTATGCTTTTTGTGAAAGTTTATCGTGAGTAATTTAGTAAAATGTTAGCGAATTCCCCGGAAGTTTGCGGGGGGTATGCTAGTTCTGAACGTCACATGCTAATGTAAAAAGCTGTTTTTTGATATAAATATGAACTTGATTGAACAAAACATGCATGTATTGTATAACATAATGTCCTAGGGTTGTCATCTGATGAAGATCATCAAAGGTGAGTGCTGCATTTAGCTGTCTTCTGGGTTTTGGTGACATTATATGCTGGCTTGAAAAATGGCTGTCTGATTATTTCTGGCTTGGTACTCTGCTGACATAATCTAATGTTTTGCTTTCGTTGTAAAGCCTTTTTGAAATCGGACAGTGTGGTTAGATTAACGAGAGTCTTGTCTTTAAATGGCTGTAAAATAGTCATATGTTTGAGAAATTGAAGTAATAGGATTTTTAACGTTTTGAAAATCGCGCCACTGGATTACACTGGCTGTTACGTAGGTGGGACGAATTCGTCCCGCCTAGCCTAGAGAGGTTAAATCGGGTACATTTTTTTTTATCCAGACGTGCAAATGCTGCCCCCTAGCCCTAACAGGTTAAAGAGGTGGGGTTTCAGGTGTCTCCGGAAGGTGGTGATTGACTCCGCTGTCCTGGCGTCGTGAGGGAGCTTGTTCCACCATTGGGGTGCCAGAGCAGCGAACAGTTTTGACTGGGCTGAGCGGGAACTGTGCTTCCTCAGAGGTAGGGGGGCCAGCAGGCCAGTGGTGGATGAACGCAGTGCCCTTGTTTGGGTGTAGGGCCTGATCAGAGCCTGAAGGTATGGAGGTGCCGTTCCCTTCACAGCTCCGTAGGCAATCACCATGGTCTTGTAGCGGATGCGAGCTTCAACTGGAAGCCAGTGGAGAGAGCGGAGGAGCGGGGTGACGTGAGAGAACTTGGGAAGGTTGAACACCAGACGGGCTGCGGCGTTCTGGATGAGTTGTAGGGGTTTAATGGCACAGGCAGGGAGCCCAGCCAACAGCGAGTTGCAGTAATCCAGACGGGAGATGACAAGTGCCTGGATTAGGACCTGCGCCGCTTCCTGTGTGAGGCAGGGTCGTACTCTGCGAATGTTGTAGAGCATGAACCTACAGGATCGGGTCACCGCCTTGATGTTAGTGGAGAACGACAGGGTGTTGTCCAGGATCACGCCAAGGTTCTTAGCACTCTGGGAGGAGGACACAAGGGAGTTGTCAACCGTGATGGCGAGATCATGGAACGGGCAGTCCTTCCCCGGGAGGAAGAGCAGCTCCGTCTTGCCGAGGTTCAGCTTGAGCTGGTGATCCGTCATCCACACTGATATGTCTGACAGACATGCAGAGATGCGATTCGCCGCCTGGTTATCAGAAGGGGGAAAGGAGAAGATTAATTGTGTGTCGTCTGCATAGCAATGATAGGAGAGACCATGTGAGGATATGACAGAGCCAAGTGAGATGATGATGATTCCAGATGCCTTATCCAGAGCTCCTGCTGGTGGTAATGGTGGCCCTCATCTTACATGTGCTACTGTCCTGTCAAGCAGTCGAGACTCACCCAAAACTGACTTTCCCATCTCTGATGAGGCCATTTGGAAAGCCCAACAGGATGATCCAGAAGTACAGGCTTTGTACCAGACTATCCTGGAAGATAGAGAAAAGATGGTCAATCCTACCACCAAGCTGACCATCATTGAAGACAAAGTCTACCGAGTTGTACAACTACCTCACAGAACACTATACCAAATGTACATACCTGAAACTCTACGCCTTCAACTGCTTCAACATTTCCATGAAGACCCGTTAGCTGGTCATTTGGGCAGGTTCAAAACCTACAAGCGGTTGCAAGCATTACTGTACTGGCCACATCTGAGCATGGATGTAAAGTCACACATCCGAAACTGTCAGGTTTGTCAAATGTACAAACCAGAAGGTAGAAAGCCTGCTGGCAAGTTGCAGCAAACTGTGATTACCCGACCTTGGGAAATGTTAGGAGTGGATTTGATGGGTCCATTTCCTAGAAGCTCCAATCAGAATGTGTACATGCTTGTTTTTGTTGATTACTATTCCAAGTGGGTGGAGCTCTTTGCCCTGCGTCAGGCCACAGCAAGGACAGTCTCTAACATCCTTACGAAAGAGATCCTGACTCGCTGGGGAGTGCCTGATTACATCCTGTCTGATCGAGGTTCCCAATTCGTCTCTGATCTCTTTGAGGAGACCTGCCAAAGATGGAACCTGAGACAGAAGTTGACCACGGCTTATCACCCACAGACCAACCTCACTGAGAGAGTTAATCGAACCTTGAAGACAATGGTTGCTTCCTATGTAGGGACCCAGCACAAACACTGGGACAAGCACCTTCACGAGTTTCGATTTGCCCTGAATTCTGCTGTGCAAGAGTCCACTGGAGTCACACCTGCAGAGCTGAACCTGAGTCGTCCCCTCCGAGGACCCTTGGAGATGGTGCTACAGCCCCAGCAGGTTACTCCAGACGCTGCTTGCTATGACCAGGTAGTCCATCTCCACGACTTGAGAGCTCTTGTCTCAAAGAACATGATCCATGCTCGACTCAGGCAGAAGAGAAATTATGATAAGAAGAGACGAGACATGCAGTTCCAGCTTCGTGATCGGGTGTGGCTTCGCTCTCATCCTTATTCAAAAGCTGAACAATTCTTCTCGGCCAAGCTCGCTCCTAAATGGCAAGGACCATATAGGATTGTGGAGCAGAGAGGCCCTTTGAACTATCGAGTGGTGAAAGAGGACACAGGTGAAGATATGCGCGTTGTCCATGTCTCACGCCTTAAGGCCTGTTACCCCTCAGCTGACGAATTGGAGGAGATTGAGCGCCGCAAGGTCCTGGAGATCTTTGAAGAGGAAAGTGATGAAGAGACCTTTCTCGGTTTCCCCGACCAAGATGTGCCTTCCAGGGCAATGGTCGGCTTTTTCCAGGGGAGGGGGTGTGTGACGGCCCTGAATGTTTCTGAACCGTCCAATAGGGCGCTTTCCCTTTAATTCTCAATTAATTAGTGCTTCTTCCAATAGGGCGCTTCCCCTTTAATTCCCAATTAAATAGCCAGCATCAGCTGTGCAAAAGAGGAGTTGTGATGGAAACATGAATGAGGATGTGTTCGACCCTCAGTTCTGAAGCGTCTCTCTTCCGTTTGTTGTGCTGCTTTAAAAGTGTGCTTTGTGTAGCCTAATAGAAAATCTACCCAAGGTCGGCTCCACTCTTGCATCTGTGGACTACACCTCTCCGTTGGTTTTCGTGGCCTTTCTCCGCTGGAGATCTGTCGGCGGATTGGCTTCTCTGACTGACCGACGGACTACAACCTTTTTTGTATACGGTATTTCATTTGTTTTGGTGTGATGTATACTGTGATGATTTAGGTAGTTAGTTGTAGTTGAGGATTTATTGAAATGTGTGGTAAAATATTTGTTCTTTTCATTGTATGATTGACACAGGGTTTACGCTACACTGTATGAACGGACAACCATTGCGTGACTAAGGTCACTTGAGTTCCCTGAACTTGTTTACCGGGCTGGACTCTTTTTAGGCCCGAGGTACAGGACATTTCTGGAGGAACCAGAGCTGTTTAAAGCTCATTATTGTTATATTGTTGTGTGTGTGTGTGTGTGTGTGATCATTTAGGTTGTTAATACAACCACGCAAAAGAATACAGTTGTTTTGAAGTTATTTCCATTGTTTTAAGGGTTTATGAAAAGTGTATTTCCATCCTGACTTTTACATGAGTCCTTTGTATTGGTGTAGACTTGACAGACCAGATGGGACTCATTCCCTATCAAACTAAAAGGAGAAACTAATATTTTCTCTGGTAGGCACAACCTACCTGGCACCCCTATAAATTATAACCTCAAGTCAAAACCGTTACATAAAATATGGCACCCCAGATGGGACCTCAACATTGAGAAATAACCAAAGCAAATCTTTTGTGTGGAATTAAAACAATGGATTCACCCCAAGAAAATGTGCTCATCCATATCATACCTGTCAATGGGAATACACAGGGCCAGTCTGACCATCGAGCCGACAATACAAATCATAATGTCAATGGAGTTGATTTGGGCCAGAGCCCTGGGAATCTGAAGGCTCGGTCTGGACCACAGGCCACAGGAGGTCTAACCAGCTACTCCCTTATTGACATGGATCTGTGTGGAAGTACTGAGCTAGCCTTCCCTCTGACGCCCAACCTTCCTCCATTGTCTGGTTTATCTCCAGAGGTTGTAGTCTTACAACTTCAAGGTGACATCCTTGATATTCGTCGGACTCAACAACATCTCCAAACTCTAATCCACCATAAATTCAAATGTCTGAGTGAAGAGCAACAACAGAGTGCCATGGAATTCAGAAACTCACTGAGCACTCTAACCCACACACTGACAGAGCTCAGTGAGAGTGGAAGACGGGATGTTACTGGTGCCATGGACAGGCAGTTTGACTACCAACAAACCCAACTCACTGCCACTCTCCAGTGGCGCTTGCAACATCATCACACTGAGGTTCTCAAGGACGTTAATTCAGTTTTTTCTCCTCTGGTTAACCTCTATGTGACCGGCGGGACGAATTCGTCCCACCTACGTAACATCCACTGCCAGCCTGTGGCGCGATTTTCAAAATCTTCAAAATCCTATTACTTCAATTTCTCAAACATATGACTATTTTACAGCCATTTAAAGATAAGACTCTCGTTAATCTAACCACACTGTCCGATTTCAAAAAGGCTTTACAACGAAAGCAAAACATTAGATTATGTCAGCAGAGTACCAAGCCAGAAATAATCAGACACCCATTTTTCAAGCCAGCATATAATGTCACCAAAACCCAGAAGACAGCTAAATGCAGCACTCACCTTTGATGATCTTCATCAGATGACAACCCTAGGACATTATGTTATACAATACATGCATGTTTTGTTCAATCAAGTTCATATTTATATCAAAAACCAGCTTTTTACATTAGCATGTGACGTTCAGAACTAGCATACCCCCCGCAAACTTACGGGGAATTCGCTAACATTTTACTAAATTACTCACGATAAACGTTCACAAAAAGCATAACAATTATTTTAAGAATTATAGATACAGACCTCCTCTATGCACTCGATATGTCCGATTTTAAAATAGCTTTTTGGTGAAAGCACATTTTGCAATATTCTAAGTATATAGCCCAGGCATCACGGGCTCGCTATTTAGACACCCGGCAAGTTTAGCACTCACCATAATCATATTTACTATTATAAAAATGTCATTACCTTTTGTTGTCTTCGTCAGAATGCACACCCAGGACGTCTACTTCAATAACAAATGTTGGTTTGGTCCAAAATAATCCATCGTTATATCCGAATAGCGGCGTTTTGTTCGTGCGTTCCAGACACTATCCGAAATAGTAAAGAAGTGTCGCGCGCTTGGCGCAATTCCTGACAATAAAATTCAAAGTATTCAATTGCCGTACGTCGAAGCATGTCAACCGCTGTTTAAAATCAATTTTTACGTCATTTTTCTCGTAGAAAAGCGGTAAAATTCCGACAGGGAATCTCCTTTTCGGCAAACAGAGGAAAAAATCCCAAAGGCGGGGGCGGTCGGGGTCACGCGCATAAGCTAGTGTCTCTTGATGGGCCACTTGAGAAAGGCGATAATGTGTTTCAGCCTGGGGCTGGAATGACGACATTCTGTTTTTTCCCGGGCTATGAGAGCCTATGGACGACGTGGGAAGTGTCACGTTAGAGCAGAGATCCTTAGTAAATGATAGAGATGGCAAAGAAGTTCCAGAAATGGTCAGACAGGCCACTTCCTGTAAAGGAATCTCTCAGGTTTTGACCTGCCATTTGAGTTCTGTTATACTCACAGACACCATTCAAACAGTTTTAGAAAATTTAGGGTGTTTTCTATCCATATGTAATAAGTATATGCATATTCTAGTTACTGAGTAGGAGTGGTAACCAGATTAAATCGGGTATGTTTTTTATCCAGCCGTGTCAATGCTGCCCCCTAGCCCTAACAGGTTAACACTGTAGACCACTTGCAGAAAGAGCTTTCTAATTGTGTTAAAATGTTGGCTGACGTGTCTGTTGACATGGCCTCCATTAGGCACAACTCCTTGCACAGAGCTTCTCTGGTGTCCACTTCTGTTCAGACCACTGAGGGCCAAGCTGGCACCTCAGAACAGCTAAGACAAGGCCATGCTGCAGCCACCCCTTACAGGATGCAATCCACCATGCATCCTGGTGTTCATTTTCATGGTCCGATAACTCCCTCACCCTCTACTTCCTCAATCCCTCCTAGCTCTTTTGTTCATGGTGATTTGAGTAGACGTCATGTGGGGGCGATGCCCATTAAATTGCAATTTCCCACCTTTGGGAAAAAAGATGACAGTCCTGATCCGCTAATGTATCTGGAAAGATGTCGTGACTTTCTTGCCCTCAATCCCCTGGCTGACGAAGAACTCCTTGCCACATTGAGGAATGTGTTGCATGGTACAGCTCGAGACTGGTGGGATGTGGCACGTCTCACCACTACCTCCTGGGCTGACTTTGAGGCCAAGTTTTCCTCTGCATTTCTGTCTGAGGACTACACAGATGAGCTGGCAGACAGAGTCTTTAATCGAGTGCAAAGAGAGAAGGAGAGTATCCGTGACTTTGCATACGGTTACCACTCCCTGTGCAGAAGGTGGAAACCTGGTATTGAGGAGGAAGAGGTCATTAAATTGATCTTGAAGAACATCAACCCACTACTAGCCAGTCAACTCAGAGAAAGAGTCACCACTGTTGATGGACTGGTTCGCCTGGGACAGCAGTTCGAGAAGGACAGAGAATGCCAACAGCAATATGAACAGAGAAAGAAACAGACACCCAAACCGTTACCCAAGCCAGACCATCAACAACAGCCACAGTCTCCAGCCAAAACCCCTCCCATGTTCTGTTGGAGATGTAGCCAAAAGGGACATTCTTCAGCTACATGTCCAAGACCATATCAAGTAAACCCTTCCAGAAACCACAAATCACAACAGGCAAACACACCTAACTCCCTTCGCAGGAACGACCATCCTACTCTGGGTGCTTTGACCAGAGATGAAACCCCAAGTGTCACTGCCTACGCCGCCCCATCGACATCCCCTTCCTTTCAGTTAATACCGCACCAATTGGTGTTACCCCTGTCCATAGGGCCATGGACAGGAAGAGCCATCCTGGACACCGGGTCATCCTACACACTGCTCAATGAGAAACTGTGGAAGGAGGTTAAAGGTCTACACTACAACTTGAAGCCGTGGACAGAAGGTCCACTCTATCTGGCTGATGGTGAGGCTAAACGACCACTTGGATGGAGTGAGGTAGAGTTCCACCTGTGTAACCACTCCTATATGATTCCTTCTGTTATCCTACAAACCAAGAACCTTGCTTTTCCTGTTGTGTTGGGAATTGATTTCATGTACTTCAGTGGTGTCCAGATTGATATCGCACACAATTGCTACTGGTTTCCATACAATCCGAGCAAGAAGCATTTCTTCCAGTCAGAAGCTACAAAGTTACATGATTGGGGTCCAAATGTGGCAGTCTTCTCTGCCATTGCTCCGGTACCACTAACCCTCGATAATCCTTCTGATGATCTCCTTTTACAGGCTGTGAGAAGAGCTCAGCTGGAACAGCCAGAGGAGTTAAGGCTGTTGGAACAGCTGCAGAATAACGCTGATGTATGTACTTCAAAGCTGGGACGTACCGGGCTCCTGAAGCACAAAATATTCCTTACACAGGAAATGCCGATCAAGCAGAAGCCATATCGTTTGTCCCCAGCAAAGCTAATCATCCAAAAAGGACTCATTAATGATATGTTGACACAAAATATAATTGAACGTTCATCCTCTCCCTGGGCTGCTCCTGTTGTCCTCATCCCAAAAAAGACCGGTGGTCTTAGATTTTGTGTGGACTATAGGAAGACCAACAAGGTTTCCCAGACTGATGCCTATCCTCTTCCCACCATCCAAGAGATCCTGGAGTCATTGTCTGGCGCGGTTGTGTTCACTACCCTTGACCTCAATAGTGGCTATTGGCAGGTTGAGATGGACCAGGAAAGCAAGGACAAGACTGCTTTTGTCTGTGCTGAGGGCTTGTTTTCCTTTAAGGTGATGCCTTTTGGATTAAAGAATGCACCTGCCACTTTCCAAAGACTCATGGAGATTGCGTTAGGTGAGCTCAAAGGGAAGATCTGTTTCGTCTACCTGGACGATATAATTATCTACTCCCAGACCAGAGAACAACATTTTCAAGATCTTCAAGCAGTGTTGGACAAGCTAAGGGAAGCTGGTCTGACATTGAACATGAAGAAGAGCAACTTCTGCCAAACCTCCCTGAAGTTCCTTGGCCATATTGTGTCTTTTGACGGCACTCATGTGGATCCCGAAAAGACCAAGGCGGTACAAGATTTCCCTGTCCCAACCACACTCAAGGCCCTTCAACGGTTCCTTGGGATGGCTGGATGGTACCATCGGTTTGTGTTGAACTTCTCCCAGGTGGCAGAACCCCTCAACGCATTGAAGCGAAAAGGTGCGAAATTCCGATGGACGGCAGAGTGCCAGACCTCTTTTGAAACCCTGAAACGACACCTCGTCACACCTCCCATTTTGGGTCATCCCAACTTTGATTGCCCTTTTGTTGTTTACACTGATGCAAGTGATGTTGGACTTGGTGCTGTTCTAGTCCAACAGACTGGACTTGGCATTGAAGAAGTGCTAGCGTTCGCCAGTCGAACATTGAATGGAGCAGAACGGAACTACTCCACAACCGAGCAAGAGTGCCTCGCAGTTGTCTGGGCTTTGGAAAAGTGGAGGTACTACCTGGAGGGAAGACACTTCACTGTGGTCACTGACCATTCCTCCCTTGTGTGGGTGTTCAAGACCAACAAACCAAGCACCAGACTTATCAGATGGGCTCTACGGTTGCAAGAGTTCACCTTTGCAGTAGAATACAGGAAAGGAAAATACAACACTGTTCCAGATTACATTACAATTACATTTAAGTCATTTAGCAGACGCTCTTATCCAGAGCGACTTACAAAATGGTGCATTCACCTTATGATATCCAGTGGAACAACCACTTTACAATAGTGCATCTAAATATTTTAAGGGGGGGGGGGGTTAGAAGGATTACTTTATCCTATCCTAGGTATTCCTTAACCTCTATGGGCTAGGTGGGACGCTAGCGTGCCACCCGTGGTGCACTCCATCAACAGCAGGTGCATTTCAAGAGCGGCAAATTTGAATCCAAATAAATGTCAAAATTCAAATTTTTCAAAAATACAACTATTTTACACCCTTTGAAAGATAAACATCTCCTTAATCTAACCACGTTTTACGATTTCAAAAAGGTTTTACGGCGAAAGCATAAATTTAGAGTATGTTAGGACAGTACATTTACAAGAGTTGTGTGTAATGTTTTGTCAATTCAAAGACAGGGTCACCAAAACCATAAAACCAGCTAAAATGATGCACTAACCTTTTACAATCTCCATCAGATGACACTCCTAGGACATTATGTTAGACAATGCATGCATTTTTAGTTCTATCAAGTTCATATTTATATCCAAAAACAGCGTTTTACTATGGCATTGATGTTGAGGAAATCGTTTCCCTCCAATAACCGGCAGTCAAGTCAGCGTCACAAATTAAATAATTAAAATTAGAAAACATTGGTAAAATATTATATTGTCATTTAAAGAATTAAAGATTTACATCTCTTGAACGCAATCAACTTGCCAGATTTAAAAATAACCTTACTGGGAAATCACACTTTGCAATAATCTGAGCACTGCGCCCAGAAAAATACGCGTTGCGATACAGACTAGACGTCATGTTGGGGAGATCTAAAATTGAAAATACTATGTAAATAATCCATTACCTTTGATTCTCTTCATCAGATGTCACTTCCAGGTATCACAGGTCCATAACGAATGTAGTTTTGTTCAAAAAAGCTCATTTATGTCCAAAAATCTCCATCTTGTTAGCACATGATCTAAGCCAGCCGGACTTCTCGTCATGAACGAGGGGAAAAAATATATTTCCGTTCGTTCAAACATGTCAAACGTTGTATAGCATAAATCATTAGGGCCTTTTTTAACCAGAACATGAATAATATTCAAGGTGGACGAATGCATACTCTTTTATAACGTATTGGAACGAGGGTACCCAACATGAACTCGCGTCGCCAGGTGTCTAATGGGACATCATCGTTCCATGGCTCTTGTTCGGTCAGATCTCCCTCCAGAAGACTCAAAACACTTTGTAAAGGCTGGTGACATCTAGTGGAAGCAATAGGAAGTGCCAAAATATTCCTAAGCCCCTGTGTTTTTCAATGGGATAGGTTTAAAGTCAATACAACACATCAGGTATCCACTTCCTGTCAGAAAATGTCTCAGGGTTTTGCCTGCCAAATGAGTTCTGTTATACTCACAGACACCATTCAAACAGTTTTAGAAACTTTAGTGTTTTCTATCCATATATAATAAGTATATGCATATTCTAGTTACTGGGTAGGATTAGTAACCAGATTAACCTGTTAGGGCTAGGGGGCAGCATTGACACGGCTGGATAAAAAACATACCCGATTTAATCTGGTTACCACTCCTACTCAGTAACTAGAATATGCATATACTTATTACATATGGATAGAAAACACCCTAAATTTTCTAAAACTGTTTGAATGGTGTCTGTGAGTATAACAGAACTCAAATGGCAGGTCAAAACCTGAGAGATTCCTTTACAGGAAGTGGCCTGTCTGACCATTTGTTGAACTTCTTTTCCATCTCTATCATTTACTAAGGATCTCTGCTCTAACGTGACACTTCCCACGTCTTCCATAGGCTCTCAGAGCCCGGGAAAAAACAGAATGTCGTCATTCCAGCCCCAGGCTGAAACACATTATCGCCTTTCTCAAGTGGCCCATCAAGAGACACTAGCTTATGCGCGTGACCCCGACCGCCCCCGCCTTTGGGATTTTTTCCTCTGTTTGCCGAAAAGGAGATTCCCTGTCGGAATATTATCGCTTTTCTACGAGATAAATGACGTAAAAATTGATTTTAAACAGCGGTTGACATGCTTCGACGTACGGTAATGGAATACTTTGAATTTTATTGTCAGGAATTGCGCCAAGCGCGTGACACTTCTTTACTATTTCGGATAGTGTCTGGAACGCACGAACAAAACGCCGCTATTCGGATATAACGATGGATTATTTTGGACCAAACCAACATTTGTTATTGAAGTAGCTGTCCTGGGTGTGCATTCTGACGAAGACAACAAAAGGTAATGACATTTTTATAATAGTAAATATGATTATGGTGAGTGCTAAACTTGCCGGGTGTCTAAATAGCGAGCCCGTGATGCCTGGGCTATGTACTTAGAATATTGCAAAATGTGCTTTCACCAAAAAGCTATTTTAAAATCGGACATATCGAGTGCATAGAGGTCTGTATCTATAATTCTTAAAATAATTGTTATGCTTTTTGTGAACGTTTATCGTGAGTAATTTAGTAAAATGTTAGCGAATTCCCCGGAAGTTTGCGGGGGGTATGCTAGTTCTGAACGTCACATGCTAATGTAAAAAGCTGGTTTTTGATATAAATATGAACTTGATTGAACAAAACATGCATGTATTGTATAACAATGTCCTAGGGTTGTCATCTGATGAAGATCATCAAAGGTGAGTGCTGCATTTAGCTGTCTTCTGGGTTTTGGTGACATTATATGCTGGCTTGAAAAATGGGTGTCTGATTATTTCTGGCTTGGTACTCTGCTGACATAATCTAATGTTTTGCTTTCGTTGTAAAGCCTTTTTGAAATCGGACAGTGTGGTTAGATTAACGAGAGTCTTATCTTTAAATGGCTGTAAAATAGTCATATGTTTGAGAAATTGAAGTAATAGGATTTTTAACGTTTTGAAAATCGCGCCACTGGATTACACTGGCTGTTACGTAGGTGGGACGAATTCGTCCCGCCTAGCCTAGAGAGGTTAAATCGGGTACATTTTTTTTTATCCAGACGTGCAAATGCTGCCCCCTAGCCCTAACAGGTTAAAGAGGTGGGGTTTCAGGTGTCTCCGGAAGGTGGTGATTGACTCCGCTGTCCTGGCGTCGTGAGGGAGCTTGTTCCACCATTGGGGTGCCAGAGCAGCAAACAGTTTTGACTGGGCTGAGCGGGAACTGTGCTTCCTCAGAGGTAGGGGGGCCAGCAGGCCAGTGGTGGATGAACGCAGTGCCCTTGTTTGGGTGTAGGGCCTGATCAGAGCCTGAAGGTATGGAGGTGCCGTTCCCTTCACAGCTCCGTAGGCAATCACCATGGTCTTGTAGCGGATGCGAGCTTCAACTGGAAGCCAGTGGAGAGAGCGGAGGAGCGGGGTGACGTGAGAGAACTTGGGAAGGTTGAACACCAGACGGGCTGCGGCGTTCTGGATGAGTTGTAGGGGTTTAATGGCACAGGCAGGGAGCCCAGCCAACAGCGAGTTGCAGTAATCCAGACGGGAGATGACAAGTGCCTGGATTAGGACCTGCGCCGCTTCCTGTGTGAGGCAGGGTCGTACTCTGCGAATGTTGTAGAGCATGAACCTACAGGATCGGGTCACCGCCTTGATGTTAGTGGAGAACGACAGGGTGTTGTCCAGGATCACGCCAAGGTTCTTAGCACTCTGGGAGGAGGACACAAGGGAGTTGTCAACCGTGATGGCGAGATCATGGAACGGGCAGTCCTTCCCCGGGAGGAAGAGCAGCTCCGTCTTGCCGAGGTTCAGCTTGAGCTGGTGATCCGTCATCCACACTGATATGTCTGACAGACATGCAGAGATGCGATTCGCCGCCTGGTTATCAGAAGGGGGAAAGGAGAAGATTAATTGTGTGTCGTCTGCATAGCAATGATAGGAGAGACCATGTGAGGATATGACAGAGCCAAGTGAGATGATGATGATTCCAGATGCCTTATCCAGAGCTCCTGCTGGTGGTAATGGTGGCCCTCATCTTACATGTGCTACTGTCCTGTCAAGCAGTCGAGACTCACCCAAAACTGACTTTCCCATCTCTGATGAGGCCATTTGGAAAGCCCAACAGGATGATCCAGAAGTACAGGCTTTGTACCAGACTATCCTGGAAGATAGAGAAAAGATGGTCAATCCTACCACCAAGCTGACCATCATTGAAGACAAAGTCTACCGAGTTGTACAACTACCTCACAGAACACTATACCAAATGTACATACCTGAAACTCTACGCCTTCAACTGCTTCAACATTTCCATGAAGACCCGTTAGCTGGTCATTTGGGCAGGTTCAAAACCTACAAGCGGTTGCAAGCATTACTGTACTGGCCACATCTGAGCATGGATGTAAAGTCACACATCCGAAACTGTCAGGTTTGTCAAATGTACAAACCAGAAGGTAGAAAGCCTGCTGGCAAGTTGCAGCAAACTGTGATTACCCGACCTTGGGAAATGTTAGGAGTGGATTTGATGGGTCCATTTCCTAGAAGCTCCAATCAGAATGTGTACATGCTTGTTTTTGTTGATTACTATTCCAAGTGGGTGGAGCTCTTTGCCCTGCGTCAGGCCACAGCAAGGACAGTCTCTAACATCCTTACGAAAGAGATCCTGACTCGCTGGGGAGTGCCTGATTACATCCTGTCTGATCGAGGTTCCCAATTCGTCTCTGATCTCTTTGAGGAGACCTGCCAAAGATGGAACCTGAGACAGAAGTTGACCACGGCTTATCACCCACAGACCAACCTCACTGAGAGAGTTAATCGAACCTTGAAGACAATGGTTGCTTCCTATGTAGGGACCCAGCACAAACACTGGGACAAGCACCTTCACGAGTTTCGATTTGCCCTGAATTCTGCTGTGCAAGAGTCCACTGGAGTCACACCTGCAGAGCTGAACCTGAGTCGTCCCCTCCGAGGACCCTTGGAGATGGTGCTACAGCCCCAGCAGGTTACTCCAGACGCTGCTTGCTATGACCAGGTAGTCCATCTCCACGACTTGAGAGCTCTTGTCTCAAAGAACATGATCCATGCTCGACTCAGGCAGAAGAGAAATTATGATAAGAAGAGACGAGACATGCAGTTCCAGCTTCGTGATCGGGTGTGGCTTCGCTCTCATCCTTATTCAAAAGCTGAACAATTCTTCTCGGCCAAGCTCGCTCCTAAATGGCAAGGACCATATAGGATTGTGGAGCAGAGAGGCCCTTTGAACTATCGAGTGGTGAAAGAGGACACAGGTGAAGATATGCGCGTTGTCCATGTCTCACGCCTTAAGGCCTGTTACCCCTCAGCTGACGAATTGGAGGAGATTGAGCGCCGCAAGGTCCTGGAGATCTTTGAAGAGGAAAGTGATGAAGAGACCTTTCTCGGTTTCCCCGACCAAGATGTGCCTTCCAGGGCAATGGTCGGCTTTTTCCAGGGGAGGGGGTGTGTGACGGCCCTGAATGTCTCTGAACCGTCTCAGTGCTTCTCCTTCCAATAGGGCGCTTTCCCTTTAATTCTCAATTAATTAGTGCTTCTTCCAATAGGGCGCTTCCCCTTTAATTCCCAATTAAATAGCCAGCATCAGCTGTGCAAAAGAGGAGTTGTGATGGAAACATGAATGAGGATGTGTTCGACCCTCAGTTCTGAAGCGTCTCTCTTCCGTTTGTTGTGCTGCTTTAAAAGTGTGCTTTGTGTAGCCTAATAGAAAATCTACCCAAGGTCGGCTCCACTCTTGCATCTGTGGACTACACCTCTCCGTTGGTTTTCGTGGCCTTTCTCCGCTGGAGATCTGTCGGCGGATTGGCTTCTCTGACTGACCGACGGACTACAACCTTTTTTGTATACGGTATTTCATTTGTTTTGGTGTGATGTATACTGTGATGATTTAGGTAGTTAGTTGTAGTTGAGGATTTATTGAAATGTGTGGTAAAATATTTGTTCTTTTCATTGTATGATTGACACAGGGTTTACGCTACACTGTATGAACGGACAACCATTGCGTGACTAAGGTCACTTGAGTTCCCTGAACTTGTTTACCGGGCTGGACTCTTTTTAGGCCCGAGGTACAGGACATTTCTGGAGGAACCAGAGCTGTTTAAAGCTCATTATTGTTATATTGTTGTGTGTGTGTGTGTGTGATCATTTAGGTTGTTAATACAACCACGCAAAAGAATACAGTTGTTTTGAAGTTATTTCCATTGTTTTAAGGGTTTATGAAAAGTGTATTTCCATCCTGACTTTTACATGAGTCCTTTGTATTGGTGTAGACTTGACGGACCAGATGGGACTCATTCCCTATCAAACTAAAAGGAGAAACTAATATTTTCTCTGGTAGGCACAACCTACCTGGCACCCCTATAAATTATAACCTCAAGTCAAAACCGTTACAACGTACAAACTTGATAGAGCATAATATTGACATTGGAGATGCTGACCCCATTCGTCAGCGGTTCTATAGAGTCTCTGTAGAGAAACTGCGTTGTCTGGATGCTGAGGTCAGGTACATGCTGGAGAGTAAGATAGCAGAGCCTTCTTTCTCCAGTTGGGCTTCTCCCTGTATCTTGGTCAGTAAACCGGATGGAACGGACCACCGTAAGGTAAACGGAGTCACTAAGCCAGATTAATTTCCTCTTCCTCGGATGGAGGACTGCGTTGATCAAGTCGGCGCAGCTGTTTGTGCAAATTTGACCTGTTATTGTGCTATTGGCAGGTGCCACTGACGAGTAGGGCACATGACATTTTTGCCTTTATTACACCCTCTGGTCTGTACTCGTATTCGGTTATGAGTTTAGTGACTATGAATCGTTGGAGTCACTATGAATCGTTGGAGTCACTATGAATCGTTGGAGTCACTATGAATCATTGGAGTGACTATGAATCGTTGGGAAATGACAACCGTTGAGAAGTGACTATGAACCGTTGGAAGATGTTGTTTGCGTTTGTAGCTGATGTGGTCTCTTGTGCGCCCTGTTCCTGAATGTTATGTGACTGACCATTGTTTGGTTTTATCATGTTCTAACTTTCCTGTCTGTTCCCTCCTGGTCTTGTGTTCTCCTTTCCTCTTAAATGTTGCTTCCTGTGCACAAAGGTTGCTGAGGTCTGGGGAGAAGGAGGTTGGCTGGGGCAAGTGGAAGGTGAACATGTAACCTCTCGTCAATTTGGGACGCAGAGGCCTGTGTCAATTTGGGACGCAGAGGCCTGTGTCAATTTGGGACGCAGAGGCCTGTGTCAATTTGGGACGCAGAGGCCTGTGTCAATTTGGGACGCAGAGGCCTGTGTCAATTTGGGACGCAGAGGCCTGTGTCAATTTGGGACGCAGAGGCCTGTGTCAATTTGGGACGCAGAGGCCTGTGTCAATTTGGGACGCAGAGGCTGGTACGTTGTTCCGGGGCCCTTGTTGGTCCCCGGTTTTATGGGGGGGTGTGTGACGACCCTCCCACTCTGTCTGCCGTATTCTCTCTGTTCTTGTTTCCTTGTTAGGATGCCGGTGGGCGGAGTTGGAAGGGTCGTCAGCTAAATGGGAAGCACCTGGGCCCAGCTGTGTCCCAGGATAAAGAGACCTCTTCCACAGTTATTGAGAGGACTCTCTCCATGCAGACACTTTTTTGATTTTGGTTGTGTAGTTTTGTGGCTTTTTGGTTATTTCCTTTGGCACCTTTCAACACCCTGCATTATTACATTCAGGTATGCAAAACACTCACTTACACTACTGATTACACACACGCCATTGTTAATTATTTAGTTATTTTAGTTAATAAATATATATTTTGATACTCCTTGTCTCCACGTTGTCTCCCTTTTGTTGTGAACTCAGAGCCGGTTCTGTAACGCTCTGGCCATAGAGAGGGGTTTTTGTTCTTTATTTTGGTTAGGCCAGGGTGTTACATTGGGTGGGCGTTCTATGTTCCTTTTTCTATGTTTTGGTATTTCTTTGTTTTGGGCCATGTGTGTGGCTCCCAATCAGGCACAGGTGGTGCTCGTTGCTGCTGATTGGGAGTCACACATAAGGAGCATGTTTTTCCTTTGGGTTTTGTGGGTAATTGTTTCTTGTTTAGTGTGGTTGCACCTGACAGGACTGTTGGCTGTCAGTTTCCTTGTTTTTGTTTTTGTATAGTGTTCTTTCCAATTAAATTGAAGGATGAATACTAACTCTGCTGCATTTTGGTCCTTTCCTGAAGACAGCCCTTACAGGTTCGTAACAAGTGGGGGCTCATCCGGGATCTTGAACTTGTGTTTGGGAGAAAACGTGGCGGTATGTTAAATTGAGGTGCTTTGTTTGTTAGTTTGAGTTTGGTGCTCAGTATTGGTTGCCTTTGTTTGTTTGGTTTGTGTGCTGTGTTGGAGAGAATACATTGGTTAGTTTCCAGGCCCCTGCCTAGCCTGGAAACGCTTGTTCTACTTGCTGTTGGGACGTTGGTCTGAGGTGAGTACAATCAGCTGTGTACCTTGGTGGGAGATTTGGATAGGGTAGTGAAACTTACTACCCGGAGCTATAACCTTTTTCCCCTGATAGGCTTAGTGACGTGTTTCATTTTGGAATATGTTGGGCATTGTTAATGTTTGTTATTTTTGTGTGGTGTCTGTGGACTGAGCAGTTGTCTCGGGGGCACATCCGTGGCTTGGTGGAATCTACCAGCGTGCTGGGGGGTTACTTCCTTGCCAGCGGGCTACAGTGCATAATTACCCACCGCAAATCTGCATGAAGACTAGGGTTGAGTTATTGTAGATTTTGGGGAAGCTCCATTTCTCATCTCTTTTCTGTGGTGCCCGGTGTGATTTGTATTTTCTCTTGTTGTGGTCTGGTGTGCTCAGTAGAGGGGTTGAGTGAGAATTTTTTTGACTATGGCGTCTAATGTAGACGAGTTCATTCGCTTTCCATCAAAGGAACTGTTAGATGTATGTACTAAAGAACAGCTGTTGAAGGTTGCTGAACACTACAAGGTTGAAATTAGTGATAAATGTAAAAAAAATTCTATTAGGTTAATATTGAAGGCCAATCTGATGGAGAGTGGTATTCTTGAAGATACCACTGGGGCAGCCTCTGCTGAGGACTCGCCGTCTCCCCGATATGTTACAATTACCGCTCCATCGGTTAGTCCTAGTAGTCTTCTTTTTGAACAGCAGAAAGAGCTGCTTCTGTTACAGCTAGAGCACGATCGTGTAAAATATGAGAAGGAATTGGAATTTAAACAGGATATGGAGCGTGCTAAAATCAAGCTGCAACAAGAGCGACTAGAGTTGGTTAGGGAAGGAAAGCTCTCAGGGGAGAGTTTGCTCTGGGAAGGTGACGCAGATTTACTTAGGAGTCGTTCCTCTTTTGGGTGTGCCCCGGACACATTTGACATTGTTGGGAATTTACGGTTGTTGCCTCAGTTTAATGAAAAGGACCCTGAGACATTATTTTCGTTGTTTGAGCGTGTTGCTGACGCTAGGAGTTGGCCTGATTCTGACCGCACTTTAATGTTGCAGTGTGTGCTGACTGGTAAAGCGCAGGAAGCATATTCAGCTCTTAGTGTAGCCGACAGTGTCAGTTATGATAAGGTTAAAAGGGCGGTGTTACAGATTTACGAATTGGTTCCTGAGGCTTACTGCCAACGATTTAGAACTTTAGAAAGGGATGATAGGCAGACTCATGTTGAGTTTGCGCGAAAATTATCTTCACAGTTTAATCGCTGGTGTTCCGCCTCTGCGGTTATGACTTTTCAAGGGCTGTGTGATCTGATTATGCTAGAGCAATTTAAGGACACAATCCCTGATCATATAGCGACGTATATTAACGAACGAAAAGTACAGACTGTCGCTGAAGCTGCGGTTTTGGCGGACGAATATGTTTTGACTCACAAAAGTATTTTTGTAGAACCCCGTACTTGGAGTGAGTGGGGGCGTTCGGAGAGATTTGGGCCTCGCTCACCGAGATACTCTGGTTCACGGGCAGAGTTTTATTCAACTAGGGTTGAGCCTGACTCCCGTGGTAAAACTGACTTTGGTCAAGAGTGTCACTACTGTCAAGGCTCAGGTCATTGGAAAAACGAATGTCCGGTTCTCAGGTCTAGGGGTAAATTCAGTACGTGTGTTAACCTCTATGGGCTAGGTGGGACGCCACTGCCAGCCTGTGGCGCGATTTTCAAAACCTTAAAAATCCTATTACTTCAATTTCTCAAACATATGACTATTTTACAGCCATTTAAAGACAAGACTCTCGTTAATCTAACCACACTGTCCGATTTCAAAAAGGCTTTACAACGAAAGCAAAACATTAGATTATGTCAGCAGAGTACCAAGCCAGAAATAATCAGACACCCATTTTTCAAGCCAGCATATAATGTCACCAAAACCCAGAAGACAGCTAAATGCAGCACTCACCTTTGATGATCTTCATCAGATGACAACCCTAGGACATTATGTTATACAATACATGCATGTTTTGTTCAATCAAGTTCATGTTTATATCAAAAAACAGCTTTTTACATTAGCATGTGACGTTCAGAACTAGCATACCCCCCGCAAACTTCCGGGGAATTCGCTAACATTTTACTAAATTACTCACGATAAACGTTCACAAAAAGCATAACAATTATTTTAAGAATTATAGATACAGACCTCTATGCACTCGATATGTCCGATTTTAAAATAGCTTTTTGGTGAAAGCACATTTTGCAATATTCTAAGTACATAGCCCAGGCATCACGGGCTCGCTATTTAGACACCCGGCAAGTTTAGCACTCACCATAATCATATTTACTATTATAAAAGTTTGATTACCTTTTGTTGTCTTCGTCAGAATGCACACCCAGGACTGCTACTTCAATAACAAATGTTGGTTTGGTCCAAAATAATCCATCGTTATATCCGAATAGCGGCGTTTTGTTCGTGCGTTCCAGACACTATCCGAAATAGTAAAGAAGTGTCGCGCGCATGGCGCAATTCGTGACAATAAAATTCTAAATATTCCATTACCGTACTTCGAAGCATGTCAACCGCTGTTTAAAATCAATTTTTACGACATTTTTCTCGTAGAAAAGCGATAATATTCCGACAGGGAATCTCCTTTTCGGCAAACAGAGGAAAAAATCCCAAAGGCGGGGGCGGTCGGGGTCACGCGCATAAGCCCAGTGTCCCTTGATCGGCCACTTGAGAAAGGCGATAATGTGTTTCAGCCTGGGGCTGGAATGACGACATTCTGTTTTTTCCCGGGCTCTGAGAGCCTATGGAAGACGTGGGAAGTGTCACGTTAGAGCAGAGATCCTTAGTAAATGATAGAGATGGAAAAGAAGTTCAACAAATGGTCAGACAGGCCACTTCCTGTAAAGGAATCTCTCAGGTTTTGACCTGCCATTTGAGTTCTGTTATACTCACAGACACCATTCAAACAGTTTTAGAAAATGTAGGGTGTTTTCTATCCATATGTAATAAGTATATGCATATTCTAGTTACTGAGTAGGAGTGGTAACCAGATTAAATCGGGTATGTTTTTTATCCAGCCGTGTCAATGCTGCCCCCTAGCCCTAACAGGTTAATCTGGTTACTAATCCTACCCAGTAACTAGAATATGCATATACTTATTATATATGGATAGAAAACACTTAAGTTTCTAAAACTGTTTGAATGGTGTCTGTGAGTATAACAGAACTCATTTGGCAGGCAAAACCCTGAGACATTTTCTGACAGGAAGTGGATACCTGATGTGTTGTATTGACTTTAAACCTATCCCATTGAAAAACACAGGGGCTTAGGAATATTTTGGCACTTCCTATTGCTTCCACTAGATGTCACCAGCCTTTACAAAGTGTTTTGAGTCTTCTGGAGGGAGATCTGACCGAACAAGAGCCATGGAACGATGATGTCCCATTAGACACCTGGCGACGCGAGTTCATGTTGGGTACCCTCGTTCCAATACGTTATAAAAGAGTATGCATTCGTCCACCTTGAATATTATTCATGTTCTGGTTAAAAAAGGCCCTAATGATTTATGCTATACAACGTTTGACATGTTTGAACGAACGGAAATATATTTTTTCCCCTCGTTCATGACGAGAAGTCTGGCTGGCTTAGATCATGTGCTAACAAGACGGAGATTTTTGGACATAAATGATGAGCTTTTTTGAACAAAACTACATTCGTTATGGACCTGTGATACCTGGAAGTGACATCTGATGAAGAGAATCAAAGGTAATGGATTATTTACATAGTATTTTCGATTTTAGATCTCCCCAACATGACGTCTAGTCTGTATCGCAACGCGTATTTTTCTGGGCGCAGTGCTCAGATTATTGCAAAGTGTGATTTCCCAGTAAGGTTATTTTTAAATCTGGCAAGTTGATTGCGTTCAAGAGATGTAAATCTATAATTCTTTAAATGACAATATAATATTTTACCAATGTTTTCTAATTTTAATTATTTAATTTGTGACGCTGACTTGACTGCCGGTTATTGGAGGGAAACGATTTCCTCAACATCAATGCCATAGTAAAACGCTGTTTTTGGATATAAATATGAACTTGATAGAACTAAAAATGCATGCATTGTCTAACATAATGTCCTAGGAGTGTCATCTGATGGAGATTGTAAAAGGTTAGTGCATCATTTTAGCTGGTTTTATGGTTTTGGTGACCCTGTCTTTGAATTGACAAAACATTACACACAACTCTTGTAAATGTACTGTCCTAACATACTCTAAATTTATGCTTTCGCCGTAAAACCTTTTTGAAATCGTAAAACGTGGTTAGATTAAGGAGATGTTTATCTTTCAAAGGGTGTAAAATAGTTGTATTTTTGAAAAATTTGAATTTTGACATTTATTTGGATTCAAATTTGCCGCTCTTGAAATGCACCTGCTGTTGATGGAGTGCACCACGGGTGGCACGCTAGCGTCCCACCTAGCCCATAGAGGTTAAGGAATACCTAGGATAGGATAAAGTAATCCTTCTAACCCCCCCCCCCCCTTAAAATATTTAGATGCACTATTGTAAAGTGGTTGTTCCACTGGATATCATAAGGTGAATGCACCATTTTGTAAGTCGCTCTGGATAAGAGCGTCTGCTAAATGACTTAAATGTAATTGTAATGTAATCTGGAACAGTGTTGTATTTTCCTTTCCTGTATTCTACTGCAAAGGTGAACTCTTGCAACCGTAGAGCCCATCTGATAAGTCTGGTGCTTGGTTTGTTGGTCTTGAACACCCACACAAGGGAGGAATGGTCAGTGACCACAGTGAAGTGTCTTCCCTCCAGGTAGTACCTCCACTTTTCCAAAGCCCAGACAACTGCGAGGCACTCTTGCTCGGTTGTGGAGTAGTTCCGTTCTGCTCCATTCAATGTTCGACTGGCGAACGCTAGCACTTCTTCAATGCCAAGTCCAGTCTGTTGGACTAGAACAGCACCAAGTCCAACATCACTTGCATCAGTGTAAACAACAAAAGGGCAATCAAAGTTGGGATGACCCAAAATGGGAGGTGTGACGAGGTGTCGTTTCAGGGTTTCAAAAGAGGTCTGGCACTCTGCCGTCCATCGGAATTTCGCACCTTTTCGCTTCAATGCGTTGAGGGGTTCTGCCACCTGGGAGAAGTTCAACACAAACCGATGGTACCATCCAGCCATCCCAAGGAACCGTTGAAGGGCCTTGAGTGTGGTTGGGACAGGGAAATCTTGTACCGCCTTGGTCTTTTCGGGATCCACATGAGTGCCGTCAAAAGACAATATGGCCAAGGAACTTCAGGGAGGTTTGGCAGAAGTTGCTCTTCTTCATGTTCAATGTCAGACCAGCTTCCCTTAGCTTGTCCAACACTGCTTGAAGATCTTGAAAATGTTGTTCTCTGGTCTGGGAGTAGATAATTATATCGTCCAGGTAGACGAAACAGATCTTCCCTTTGAGCTCACCTAACGCAATCTCCATGAGTCTTTGGAAAGTGGCAGGTGCATTCTTTAATCCAAAAGGCATCACCTTAAAGGAAAACAAGCCCTCAGCACAGACAAAAGCAGTCTTGTCCTTGCTTTCCTGGTCCATCTCAACCTGCCAATAGCCACTATTGAGGTCAAGGGTAGTGAACACAACCGCGCCAGACAATGACTCCAGGATCTCTTGGATGGTGGGAAGAGGATAGGCATCAGTCTGGGAAACCTTGTTGGTCTTCCTATAGTCCACACAAAATCTAAGACCACCGGTCTTTTTTGGGATGAGGACAACAGGAGCAGCCCAGGGAGAGGATGAACGTTCAATTATATTTTGTGTCAACATATCATTAATGAGTCCTTTTTGGATGATTAGCTTTGCTGGGGACAAACGATATGGCTTCTGCTTGATCGGCATTTCCTGTGTAAGGAATATTTTGTGCTTCAGGAGCCCGGTACGTCCCAGCTTTGAAGTACATACATCAGCGTTATTCTGCAGCTGTTCCAACAGCCTTAACTCCTCTGGCTGTTCCAGCTGAGCTCTTCTCACAGCCTGTAAAAGGAGATCATCAGAAGGATTATCGAGGGTTAGTGGTACCGGAGCAATGGCAGAGAAGACTGCCACATTTGGACCCCAATCATGTAACTTTGTAGCTTCTGACTGGAAGAAATGCTTCTTGCTCGGATTGTATGGAAACCAGTAGCAATTGTGTGCGATATCAATCTGGACACCACTGAAGTACATGAAATCAATTCCCAACACAACAGGAAAAGCAAGGTTCTTGGTTTGTAGGATAACAGAAGGAATCATATAGGAGTGGTTACACAGGTGGAACTCTACCTCACTCCATCCAAGTGGTCGTTTAGCCTCACCATCAGCCAGATAGAGTGGACCTTCTGTCCACGGCTTCAAGTTGTAGTGTAGACCTTTAACCTCCTTCCACAGTTTCTCATTGAGCAGTGTGTAGGATGACCCGGTGTCCAGGATGGCTCTTCCTGTCCATGGCCCTATGGACAGGGGTAACACCAATTGGTGCGGTATTAACTGAAAGGAAGGGGATGTCGATGGGGCGGCGTAGGCAGTGACACTTGGGGTTTCATCTCTGGTCAAAGCACCCAGAGTAGGATGGTCGTTCCTGCGAAGGGAGTTAGGTGTGTTTGCCTGTTGTGATTTGTGGTTTCTGGAAGGGTTTACTTGATATGGTCTTGGACATGTAGCTGAAGAATGTCCCTTTTGGCTACATCTCCAACAGAACATGGGAGGGGTTTTGGCTGGAGACTGTGGCTGTTGTTGATGGTCTGGCTTGGGTAACGGTTTGGGTGTCTGTTTCTTTCTCTGTTCATATTGCTGTTGGCATTCTCTGTCCTTCTCGAACTGCTGTCCCAGGCGAACCAGTCCATCAACAGTGGTGACTCTTTCTCTGAGTTGACTGGCTAGTAGTGGGTTGATGTTCTTCAAGATCAATTTAATGACCTCTTCCTCCTCAATACCAGGTTTCCACCTTCTGCACAGGGAGTGGTAACCGTATGCAAAGTCACGGATACTCTCCTTCTCTCTTTGCACTCGATTAAAGACTCTGTCTGCCAGCTCATCTGTGTAGTCCTCAGACAGAAATGCAGAGGAAAACTTGGCCTCAAAGTCAGCCCAGGAGGTAGTGGTGAGACGTGCCACATCCCACCAGTCTCGAGCTGTACCATGCAACACATTCCTCAATGTGGCAAGGAGTTCTTCGTCAGCCAGGGGATTGAGGGCAAGAAAGTCACGACATCTTTCCAGATACATTAGCGGATCAGGACTGTCATCTTTTTTCCCCAAAGGTGGGAAATTGCAATTTAATGGGCATCGCCCCCACATGACGTCTACTCAAATCACCATGAACAAAAGAGCTAGGAGGGATTGAGGAAGTAGAGGGTGAGGGAGTTATCGGACCATGAAAATGAACACCAGGATGCATGGTGGATTGCATCCTGTAAGGGGTGGCTGCAGCATGGCCTTGTCTTAGCTGTTCTGAGGTGCCAGCTTGGCCCTCAGTGGTCTGAACAGAAGTGGACACCAGAGAAGCTCTGTGCAAGGAGTTGTGCCTAATGGAGGCCATGTCAACAGACACGTCAGCCAACATTTTAACACAATTAGAAAGCTCTTTCTGCAAGTGGTCTACAGTGTTAACCAGAGGAGAAAAAACTGAATTAACGTCCTTGAGAACCTCAGTGTGATGATGTTGCAAGCGCCACTGGAGAGTGGCAGTGAGTTGGGTTTGTTGGTAGTCAAACTGCCTGTCCATGGCACCAGTAACATCCCGTCTTCCACTCTCACTGAGCTCTGTCAGTGTGTGGGTTAGAGTGCTCAGTGAGTTTCTGAATTCCATGGCACTCTGTTGTTGCTCTTCACTCAGACATTTGAATTTATGGTGGATTAGAGTTTGGAGATGTTGTTGAGTCCGACGAATATCAAGGATGTCACCTTGAAGTTGTAAGACTACAACCTCTGGAGATAAACCAGACAATGGAGGAAGGTTGGGCGTCAGAGGGAAGGCTAGCTCAGTACTTCCACACAGATCCATGTCAATAAGGGAGTAGCTGGTTAGACCTCCTGTGGCCTGTGGTCCAGACCGAGCCTTCAGATTCCCAGGGCTCTGGCCCAAATCAACTCCATTGACATTATGATTTGTATTGTCGGCTCGATGGTCAGACTGGCCCTGTGTATTCCCATTGACAGGTATGATATGGATGAGCACATTTTCTTGGGGTGAATCCATTGTTTTAATTCCACACAAAAGATTTGCTTTGGTTATTTCTCAATGTTGAGGTCCCATCTGGGGTGCCATATTTTATGTAACGGTTTTGACTTGAGGTTATAATTTATAGGGGTGCCAGGTAGGTTGTGCCTACCAGAGAAAATATTAGTTTCTCCTTTTAGTTTGATAGGGAATGAGTCCCATCTGGTCCGTCAAGTCTACACCAATACAAAGGACTCATGTAAAAGTCAGGATGGAAATACACTTTTCATAAACCCTTAAAACAATGGAAATAACTTCAAAACAACTGTATTCTTTTGCGTGGTTGTATTAACAACCTAAATGATCACACACACACAACAATATAACAATAATGAGCTTTAAACAGCTCTGGTTCCTCCAGAAATGTCCTGTACCTCGGGCCTAAAAAGAGTCCAGCCCGGTAAACAAGTTCAGGGAACTCAAGTGACCTTAGTCACGCAATGGTTGTCCGTTCATACAGTGTAGCGTAAACCCAGTGTCAATCATACAATGAAAAGAACAAATATTTTACCACACATTTCAATAAATCCTCAACTACAACTAACTACCTAAATCATCACAGTATACATCACACCAAAACAAATGAAATACCGTATACAAAAAAGGTTGTAGTCCGTCGGTCAGTCAGAGAAGCCAATCCGCCGACAGATCTCCAGCGGAGAAAGGCCACGAAAACCAACGGAGAGGTGTAGTCCACAGATGCAAGAGTGGAGCCGACCTTGGGTAGATTTTCTATTAGGCTACACAAAGCACACTTTTAAAGCAGCACAACAAACGGAAGAGAGACGCTTCAGAACTGAGGGTCGAACACATCCTCATTCATGTTTCCATCACAACTCCTCTTTTGCACAGCTGATGCTGGCTATTTAATTGGGAATTAAAGGGGAAGCGCCCTATTGGAAGAAGCACTAATTAATTGAGAATTAAAGGGAAAGCGCCCTATTGGAAGGAGAAGCACTGAGACGGTTCAGAAACATTCAGGGCCGTCACAACGTGTAGGTGTCACAGAAAACAAACCTGGAATTTTCCGAATCAGACCAACCAGCTCTTTCCGCCCATCAACAGGTAGCTGAGTAAAAGTGCTATCCAAAATATCCAGTGTCTCTGATTTTTTCAATCTACCCTGCAGTATGCAATCATCGGGACCAGGAACATTTTCGTCCTCATGCACAGACCTAGTATTACAAGAACCAAGGGAAGTAACGGTATCAGCCAAACGAACAGTTTTACCATCCTCTGTAGACTCCCACTTTCTCATCAGAACATCCTCTTGGAGAAAATAACCATGTGCGACATCTCCCAACTGTTCCACAGGCACAATTTGGTCACGCAACTCTTCTAATGTGGGGTCAGTCCGTGGCGCATTGATTAGATCGGAGCGGAATACAGATAACGGGATAACAGGGAAAACAGTGAGAGACTTCTTTGTGGTATTCTCATTTACCGGAGCAGGGACCGGGTCACCATGGCTCATAGACCGCGTCACTGCACCCGCAGAGAACACCGCTGGGAAACTCTGCGCACTCTCATCAGGAATCCCTACAATTGACGGTTTAGTGGAAACCACTAGAGATGGAAACACGACAGGCCACACACGCTCACCAGCCAAGTTATTCCCAAGGATAACGTCGATACCCTCAATAGGCAACGAAGGACGCACCCCCACAACAACGTCACCTTTCACCAGTCCACAATCCAATATCAGTTTATGCAATGGAACTGACAGATTGTTCAAACCTATTCCCCTAATTAGAACACTATTCCCAGAATCAGTCTCAGCAGAGAAAGGTAACACAGATTCCAACACAAACGATTCCGAGGCACCTGTGTCTCGTAGGATCTTCACTGGCACTAGGTTCTTACTTCCTAACATAGACACAAAACCCTCCGTAATGAAAGGTAAATAGCCTGGGTCAATATGGACTTTCACATGCCCCTGGGCCTGAGACAATGTGTCAGGAGTAAACTGATGTGGAACAGACGCAGCTAACGCCGTAGGCCTAGATTTAACGTTAACCTGTTAGGGCTAGGGGGCAGTATTGACACGGCTGGATAAAAAACATACCCGATTTAATCTGGTTACCACTCCTACCCAGTAACTAGAATATGCATATACTTATTACATATGGATAGAAAACACCCTACATTTTCTAAAACTGTTTGAATGGTGTCTGTGAGTATAACAGAACTCAAATGGCAGGTCAAAACCTGAGAGATTCCTTTACAGGAAGTGGCCTGTCTGACCATTTCTTGAACTTCTTTTCCATCTCTATCATTTACTAAGGATCTCTGCTCTAACGTGACACTTCCCACGTCTTCCATAGGCTCTCAGAGCCCGGGAAAAAACAGAATGTCGTCATTCCAGCCCCAGGCTGAAACACATTATCGCCTTTCTCAAGTGGCCGATCAAGGGACACTGGGCTTATGCGCGTGACCCCGACCGCCCCCGCCTTTGGGATTTTTTCCTCTGTTTGCCGAAAAGGAGATTCCCTGTCGGAATATTATCGCTTTTCTACGAGAAAAATGTCGTAAAAATTGATTTTAAACAGCGGTTGACATGCTTCGAAGTACGGTAATGGAATATTTAGAATTTTATTGTCACGAATTGCGCCATGCGCGCGACACTTCTTTACTATTTCGGATAGTGTCTGGAACGCACGAACAAAACGCCGCTATTCGGATATAACGATGGATTATTTTGGACCAAACCAACATTTGTTATTGAAGTAGCAGTCCTGGGTGTGCATTCTGACGAAGACAACAAAAGGTAATCAAACTTTTATAATAGTAAATATGATTATGGTGAGTGCTAAACTTGCCGGGTGTCTAAATAGCGAGCCCGTGATGCCTGGGCTATGTACTTAGAATATTGCAAAATGTGCTTTCACCAAAAAGCTATTTTAAAATCGGACATATCGAGTGCATAGAGGAGGTCTGTATCTATAATTCTTAAAATAATTGTTATGCTTTTTGTGAACGTTTATCGTGAGTAATTTAGTAAAATGTTAGCGAATTCCCCGGAAGTTTGCGGGGGGTATGCTAGTTCTGAACGTCACATGCTAATGTAAAAAGCTGTTTTTTGATATAAATATGAACTTGATTGAACAAAACATGCATGTATTGTATAACATAATGTCCTAGGGTTGTCATCTGATGAAGATCATCAAAGGTGAGTGCTGCATTTAGCTGTCTTCTGGGTTTTGGTGACATTATATGCTGGCTTGAAAAATGGGTGTCTGATTATTTCTGGCTTGGTACTCTGCTGACATAATCTAATGTTTTGCTTTCGTTGTAAAGCCTTTTTGAAATCGGACAGTGTGGTTAGATTAACGAGAGTCTTGTCTTTAAATGGCTGTAAAATAGTCATATGTTTGAGAAATTGAAGTAATAGGATTTTTAAGGTTTTGAAAATCGCGCCACAGGCTGGCAGTGGCGTCCCACCTAGCCCATAGAGGTTAACACACGTACTGAATTTACCCCTAGACCTGAGAACCGGACATTCGTTTTTCCAATGACCTGAGCCTTGACAGTAGTGACACTCTTGACCAAAGTCAGTTTTACCACGGGAGTCAGGCTCAACCCTAGTTGAATAAAACTCTGCCCGTGAACCAGAGTATCTCGGTGAGCGAGGCCCAAATCTCTCCGAACGCCCCCACTCACTCCAAGTACGGGGTTCTACAAAAATACTTTTGTGAGTCAAAACATATTCGTCCGCCAAAACCGCAGCTTCAGCGACAGTCTGTACTTTTCGTTCGTTAATATACGTCGCTATATGATCAGGGATTGTGTCCTTAAATTGCTCTAGCATAATCAGATCACACAGCCCTTGAAAAGTCATAACCGCAGAGGCGGAACACCAGCGATTAAACTGTGAAGATAATTTTCGCGCAAACTCAACATGAGTCTGCCTATCATCCCTTTCTAAAGTTCTAAATCGTTGGCAGTAAGCCTCAGGAACCAATTCGTAAATCTGTAACACCGCCCTTTTAACCTTATCATAACTGACACTGTCGGCTACACTAAGAGCTGAATATGCTTCCTGCGCTTTACCAGTCAGCACACACTGCAACATTAAAGTGCGGTCAGAATCAGGCCAACTCCTAGCGTCAGCAACACGCTCAAACAATGAAAATAATGTCTCAGGGTCCTTTTCATTAAACTGAGGCAACAACCGTAAATTCCCAACAATGTCAAATGTGTCCGGGGCACACCCAAAAGAGGAACGACTCCTAAGTAAATCTGCGTCACCTTCCCAGAGCAAACTCTCCCCTGAGAGCTTTCCTTCCCTAACCAACTCTAGTCGCTCTTGTTGCAGCTTGATTTTAGCACGCTCCATATCCTGTTTAAATTCCAATTCCTTCTCATATTTTACACGATCGTGCTCTAGCTGTAACAGAAGCAGCTCTTTCTGCTGTTCAAAAAGAAGACTACTAGGACTAACCGATGGAGCGGTAATTGTAACATATCGGGGAGACGGCGAGTCCTCAGCAGAGGCTGCCCCAGTGGTATCTTCAAGAATACCACTCTCCATCAGATTGGCCTTCAATATTAACCTAATAGAATTTTTTTTACATTTATCACTAATTTCAACCTTGTAGTGTTCAGCAACCTTCAACAGCTGTTCTTTAGTACATACATCTAACAGTTCCTTTGATGGAAAGCGAATGAACTCGTCTACATTAGACGCCATAGTCAAAAAAATTCTCACTCAACCCCTCTACTGAGCACACCAGACCACAACAAGAGAAAATACAAATCACACCGGGCACCACAGAAAAGAGATGAGAAATGGAGCTTCCCCAAAATCTACAATAACTCAACCCTAGTCTTCATGCAGATTTGCGGTGGGTAATTATGCACTGTAGCCCGCTGGCAAGGAAGTAACCCCCCAGCACGCTGGTAGATTCCACCAAGCCACGGATGTGCCCCCGAGACAACTGCTCAGTCCACAGACACCACACAAAAATAACAAACATTAACAATGCCCAACATATTCCAAAATGAAACACGTCACTAAGCCTATCAGGGGAAAAAGGTTATAGCTCCGGGTAGTAAGTTTCACTACCCTATCCAAATCTCCCACCAAGGTACACAGCTGATTGTACTCACCTCAGACCAACGTCCCAACAGCAAGTAGAACAAGCGTTTCCAGGCTAGGCAGGGGCCTGGAAACTAACCAATGTATTCTCTCCAACACAGCACACAAACCAAACAAACAAAGGCAACCAATACTGAGCACCAAACTCAAACTAACAAACAAAGCACCTCAATTTAACATACCGCCACGTTTTCTCCCAAACACAAGTTCAAGATCCCGGATGAGCCCCCACTTGTTACGAACCTGTAAGGGCTGTCTTCAGGAAAGGACCAAAATGCAGCAGAGTTAGTATTCATCCTTCAATTTAATTGGAAAGAACACTATACAAAAACAAAAACAAGGAAACTGACAGCCAACAGTCCTGTCAGGTGCAACCACACTAAACAAGAAACAATTACCCACAAAACCCAAAGGAAAAACATGCTCCTTATGTGTGACTCCCAATCAGCAGCAACGAGCACCACCTGTGCCTGATTGGGAGCCACACACATGGCCCAAAACAAAGAAATACCAAAACATAGAAAAAGGAACATAGAACGCCCACCCAATGTAACACCCTGGCCTAACCAAAATAAAGAACAAAAACCCCTCTCTATGGCCAGAGCGTTACAGAACCGGCTCTGAGTTCACAACAAAAGGGAGACAACGTGGAGACAAGGAGTATCAAAATATATATTTATTAACTAAAATAACTAAATAATTAACAATGGCGTGTGTGTAATCAGTAGTGTAAGTGAGTGTTTTGCATACCTGAATGTAATAATGCAGGGTGTTGAAAGGTGCCAAAGGAAATAACCAAAAAGCCACAAAACTACACAACCAAAATCAAAAAAGTGTCTGCATGGAGAGAGTCCTCTCAATAACTGTGGAAGAGGTCTCTTTATCCTGGGACACAGCTGGGCCCAGGTGCTTCCCATTTAGCTGACGACCCTTCCAACTCCGCCCACCGGCATCCTAACAAGGAAACAAGAACAGAGAGAATACGGCAGACAGAGTGGGAGGGTCGTCACACCCCCCCCCATAAAACCGGGGACCAACAAGGGCCCCGGAACAACGTACCAGCCTCTGCGTCCCAAATTGACACAGGCCTCTGCGTCCCAAATTGACACAGGCCTCTGCGTCCCAAATTGACACAGGCCTCTGCGTCCCAAATTGACACAGGCCTCTGCGTCCCAAATTGACACAGGCCTCTGCGTCCCAAATTGACACAGGCCTCTGCGTCCCAAATTGACACAGGCCTCTGCGTCCCAAATTGACACAGGCCTCTGCGTCCCAAATTGACACAGGCCTCTGCGTCCCAAATTGACACAGGCCTCTGCGTCCCAAATTGACACAGGCCTCTGCGTCCCAAATTGACACAGGCCTCTGCGTCCCAAATTGACACAGGCCTCTGCGTCCCAAATTGACGAGAGGTTACATGTTCACCTTCCACTTGCCCCAGCCAACCTCCTTCTCCCCAGACCTCAGCAACCTTTGTGCACAGGAAGCAACATTTAAGAGGAAAGGAGAACACAAGACCAGGAGGGAACAGACAGGAAAGTTAGAACATGATAAAACCAAACAATGGTCAGTCACATAACATTCAGGAACAGGGCGCACAAGAGACCACATCAGCTACAAACGCAAACAACATCTTCCAACGGTTCATAGTCACTTCTCAACGGTTGTCATTTCCCAACGATTCATAGTGACTCCAACGATTTATAGTGACTCCAACGATTCATAGTGACTCCAACGATTCATAGTGACTCCAACGATTCATAGTCACTAAACTCATAACCGAATACGAGTACAGACCAGAGGGTGTAATAAAGGCAAAAATGTCATGTGCCCTACTCGTCAGTGGCACCTGCCAATAGCACAATAACAGGTCAAATTTGCTCAAACAGCTGCGCCGACTTGATCAACGCAGTCCTCCATCCGAGGAAGAGGAAATTAATCTGGCTTAGTGACTCCGTTTACCTTACGGTGGTCCGTTCCATCCGGTTTACTGACCAAGATACAGGGAGAAGCCCAACTGGAGAAAGAAGGCTCTGCTATCTTACTCTCCAGCATGTACCTGACCTCAGCATCCAGACAACGCAGTTTCTCTACAGAGACTCTATAGAACCGCTGACGAATGGGGTCAGCATCTCCAATGTCAATATTATGCTCTATCAAGTTTGTACGTTGTAACGGTTTTGACTTGAGGTTATAATTTATAGGGGTGCCAGGTAGGTTGTGCCTACCAGAGAAAATATTAGTTTCTCCTTTTAGTTTGATAGGGAATGAGTCCCATCTGGTCCGTCAAGTCTACACCAATACAAAGGACTCATGTAAAAGTCAGGATGGAAATACACTTTTCATAAACCCTTAAAACAATGGAAATAACTTCAAAACAACTGTATTCTTTTGCGTGGTTGTATTAACAACCTAAATGATCACACACACACACACACAACAATATAACAATAATGAGCTTTAAACAGCTCTGGTTCCTCCAGAAATGTCCTGTACCTCGGGCCTAAAAAGAGTCCAGCCCGGTAAACAAGTTCAGGGAACTCAAGTGACCTTAGTCACGCAATGGTTGTCCGTTCATACAGTGTAGCGTAAACCCAGTGTCAATCATACAATGAAAAGAACAAATATTTTACCACACATTTCAATAAATCCTCAACTACAACTAACTACCTAAATCATCACAGTATACATCACACCAAAACAAATGAAATACCGTATACAAAAAAGGTTGTAGTCCGTCGGTCAGAGAAGCCAATCCGCCGACAGATCTCCAGCGGAGAAAGGCCACGAAAACCAACGGAGAGGTGTAGTCCACAGATGCAAGAGTGGAGCCGACCTTGGGTAGATTTTCTATTAGGCTACACAAAGCACACTTTTAAAGCAGCACAACAAACGGAAGAGAGACGCTTCAGAACTGAGGGTCGAACACATCCTCATTCATGTTTCCATCACAACTCCTCTTTTGCACAGCTGATGCTGGCTATTTAATTGGGAATTAAAGGGGAAGCGCCCTATTGGAAGAAGCACTAATTAATTGAGAATTAAAGGGAAAGCGCCCTATTGGAAGGAGAAGCACTGAGACGGTTCAGAAACATTCAGGGCCGTCACAACGTGTAGGTGTCACAGAAAACAAACCTGGAATTTTCCGAATCAGACCAACCAGCTCTTTCCGCCCATCAACAGGTAGCTGAGTAAAAGGGCTATCCAAAATATCCAGTGTCTCTGAATTTTTCAATCTACCCTGCAGTATGCAATCATCGGGACCAGGAACATTTTCGTCCTCATGCACAGACCTAGTATTACAAGAACCAAGGGAAGTAACGGTATCAGCCAAACGAACAGTTTTACCATCCTCTGTAGACTCCCACTTTCTCATCAGAACATCCTCTTGGAGAAAATAACCATGTGCGACATCTCCCAACTGTTCCACAGGCACAATTTGGTCACGCAACTCTTCTAATGTGGGGTCAGTCCGTGGCGCATTGATTAGATCGGAGCGGAATACAGATAACGGGATAACAGGGAAAACAGTGAGAGACTTCTTTGTGGTATTCTCATTTACCGGAGCAGGGACCGGGTCACCATGGCTCATAGACCGCGTCACTGCACCCGCAGAGAACACCGCTGGGAAACTCTGCGCACTCTCATCAGGAATCCCTACAATTGACGGTTTAGTGGAAACCACTAGAGATGGAAACACGACAGGCCACACACGCTCACCAGCCAAGTTATTCCCAAGGATAACGTCGATACCCTCAATAGGCAACGAAGGACGCACCCCCACAACAACGTCACCTTTCACCAGTCCACAATCCAATATCAGTTTATGCAATGGAACTGACAGATTGTTCAAACCTATTCCCCTAATTAGAACACTATTCCCAGAATCAGTCTCAGCAGAGAAAGGTAACACAGATTCCAACACAAACGATTCCGAGGCACCTGTGTCTCGTAGGATCTTCACTGGCACTAGGTTCTTACTTCCTAACATAGACACAAAACCCTCCGTAATGAAAGGTAAATAGCCTGGGTCAATATGGACTTTCACATGCCCCTGGGCCTGAGACAATGTGTCAGGAGTAAACTGATGTGGAACAGACGCAGCTAACGCCGTAGGCCTAGATTTAACGTTAACCTGTTAGGGCTAGGGGGCAGTATTGACACGGCTGGATAAAAAACATACCCGATTTAATCTGGTTACCACTCCTACCCAGTAACTAGAATATGCATATACTTATTACATATGGATAGAAAACACCCTAAATTTTCTAAAACTGTTTGAATGGTGTCTGTGAGTATAACAGAACTCAAATGGCAGGTCAAAACCTGAGAGATTCCTTTACAGGAAGTGGCCTGTCTGACCATTTCTTGAACTTCTTTTCCATCTCTATCATTTACTAAGGATCTCTGCTCTAACGTGACACTTCCCACGTCTTCCATAGGCTCTCAGAGCCCGGGAAAAAACAGAATGTCGTCATTCCAGCCCCAGGCTGAAACACATTATCGCCTTTCTCAAGTGGCCGATCAAGGGACACTGGGCTTATGCGCGTGACCCCGACCGCCCCCGCCTTTGGGATTTTTTCCTCTGTTTGCCGAAAAGGAGATTCCCTGTCGGAATATTATCGCTTTTCTACGAGAAAAATGTCGTAAAAATTGATTTTAAACAGCGGTTGACATGCTTCGAAGTACGGTAATGGAATATTTAGAATTTTATTGTCACGAATTGCGCCATGCGCGCGACACTTCTTTACTATTTCGGATAGTGTCTGGAACGCACGAACAAAACGCCGCTATTCGGATATAACGATGGATTATTTTGGACCAAACCAACATTTGTTATTGAAGTAGCAGTCCTGGGTGTGCATTCTGACGAAGACAACAAAAGGTAATCAAACTTTTATAATAGTAAATATGATTATGGTGAGTGCTAAACTTGCCGGGTGTCTAAATAGCGAGCCCGTGATGCCTGGGCTATGTACTTAGAATATTGCAAAATGTGCTTTCACCAAAAAGCTATTTTAAAATCGGACATATCGAGTGCATAGAGGAGGTCTGTATCTATAATTCTTAAAATAATTGTTATGCTTTTTGTGAACGTTTATCGTGAGTAATTTAGTAAAATGTTAGCGAATTCCCCGGAAGTTTGCGGGGGGTATGCTAGTTCTGAACGTCACATGCTAATGTAAAAAGCTGGTTTTTGATATAAATATGAACTTGATTGAACAAAACATGCATGTATTGTATAACATAATGTCCTAGGGTTGTCATCTGATGAAGATCATCAAAGGTGAGTGCTGCATTTAGCTGTCTTCTGGGTTTTGGTGACATTATATGCTGGCTTGAAAAATGGGTGTCTGATTATTTCTGGCTTGGTACTCTGCTGACATAATCTAATGTTTTGCTTTCGTTGTAAAGCCTTTTTGAAATCGGACAGTGTGGTTAGATTAACGAGAGTCTTGTCTTTAAATGGCTGTAAAATAGTCATATGTTTGAGAAATTGAAGTAATAGGATTTTTAAGGTTTTGAAAATCGCGCCACAGGCTGGCAGTGGCGTCCCACCTAGCCCATAGAGGTTAACACACGTACTGAATTTACCCCTAGACCTGAGAACCGGACATTCGTTTTTCCAATGACCTGAGCCTTGACAGTAGTGACACTCTTGACCAAAGTCAGTTTTACCACGGGAGTCAGGCTCAACCCTAGTTGAATAAAACTCTGCCCGTGAACCAGAGTATCTCGGTGAGCGAGGCCCAAATCTCTCCGAACGCCCCCACTCACTCCAAGTACGGGGTTCTACAAAAATACTTTTGTGAGTCAAAACATATTCGTCCGCCAAAACCGCAGCTTCAGCGACAGTCTGTACTTTTCGTTCGTTAATATACGTCGCTATATGATCAGGGATTGTGTCCTTAAATTGCTCTAGCATAATCAGATCACACAGCCCTTGAAAAGCCATAACCGCAGAGGCGGAACACCAGCGATTAAACTGTGAAGATAATTTTCGCGCAAACTCAACATGAGTCTGCCTATCATCCCTTTCTAAAGTTCTAAATCGTTGGCAGTAAGCCTCAGGAACCAATTCGTAAATCTGTAACACCGCCCTTTTAACCTTATCATAACTGACACTGTCGGCTACACTAAGAGCTGAATATGCTTCCTGCGCTTTACCAGTCAGCACACACTGCAACATTAAAGTGCGGTCAGAATCAGGCCAACTCCTAGCGTCAGCAACACGCTCAAACAATGAAAATAATGTCTCAGGGTCCTTTTCATTAAACTGAGGCAACAACCGTAAATTCCCAACAATGTCAAATGTGTCCGGGGCACACCCAAAAGAGGAACGACTCCTAAGTAAATCTGCGTCACCTTCCCAGAGCAAACTCTCCCCTGAGAGCTTTCCTTCCCTAACCAACTCTAGTCGCTCTTGTTGCAGCTTGATTTTAGCACGCTCCATATCCTGTTTAAATTCCAATTCCTTCTCATATTTTACACGATCGTGCTCTAGCTGTAACAGAAGCAGCTCTTTCTGCTGTTCAAAAAGAAGACTACTAGGACTAACCGATGGAGCGGTAATTGTAACATATCGGGGAGACGGCGAGTCCTCAGCAGAGGCTGCCCCAGTGGTATCTTCAAGAATACCACTCTCCATCAGATTGGCCTTCAATATTAACCTAATAGAATTTTTTTTACATTTATCACTAATTTCAACCTTGTAGTGTTCAGCAACCTTCAACAGCTGTTCTTTAGTACATACATCTAACAGTTCCTTTGATGGAAAGCGAATGAACTCGTCTACATTAGACGCCATAGTCAAAAAAATTCTCACTCAACCCCTCTACTGAGCACACCAGACCACAACAAGAGAAAATACAAATCACACCGGGCACCACAGAAAAGAGATGAGAAATGGAGCTTCCCCAAAATCTACAATAACTCAACCCTAGTCTTCATGCAGATTTGCGGTGGGTAATTATGCACTGTAGCCCGCTGGCAAGGAAGTAACCCCCCAGCACGCTGGTAGATTCCACCAAGCCACGGATGTGCCCCCGAGACAACTGCTCAGTCCACAGACACCACACAAAAATAACAAACATTAACAATGCCCAACATATTCCAAAATGAAACACGTCACTAAGCCTATCAGGGGAAAAAGGTTATAGCTCCGGGTAGTAAGTTTCACTACCCTATCCAAATCTCCCACCAAGGTACACAGCTGATTGTACTCACCTCAGACCAACGTCCCAACAGCAAGTAGAACAAGCGTTTCCAGGCTAGGCAGGGGCCTGGAAACTAACCAATGTATTCTCTCCAACACAGCACACAAACCAAACAAACAAAGGCAACCAATACTGAGCACCAAACTCAAACTAACAAACAAAGCACCTCAATTTAACATACCGCCACGTTTTCTCCCAAACACAAGTTCAAGATCCCGGATGAGCCCCCACTTGTTACGAACCTGTAAGGGCTGTCTTCAGGAAAGGACCAAAATGCAGCAGAGTTAGTATTCATCCTTCAATTTAATTGGAAAGAACACTATACAAAAACAAAAACAAGGAAACTGACAGCCAACAGTCCTGTCAGGTGCAACCACACTAAACAAGAAACAATTACCCACAAAACCCAAAGGAAAAACATGCTCCTTATGTGTGACTCCCAATCAGCAGCAACGAGCACCACCTGTGCCTGATTGGGAGCCACACACATGGCCCAAAACAAAGAAATACCAAAACATAGAAAAAGGAACATAGAACGCCCACCCAATGTAACACCCTGGCCTAACCAAAATAAAGAACAAAAACCCCTCTCTATGGCCAGAGCGTTACAGAACCGGCTCTGAGTTCACAACAAAAGGGAGACAACGTGGAGACAAGGAGTATCAAAATATATATTTATTAACTAAAATAACTAAATAATTAACAATGGCGTGTGTGTAATCAGTAGTGTAAGTGAGTGTTTTGCATACCTGAATGTAATAATGCAGGGTGTTGAAAGGTGCCAAAGGAAATAACCAAAAAGCCACAAAACTACACAACCAAAATCAAAAAAGTGTCTGCATGGAGAGAGTCCTCTCAATAACTGTGGAAGAGGTCTCTTTATCCTGGGACACAGCTGGGCCCAGGTGCTTCCCATTTAGCTGACGACCCTTCCAACTCCGCCCACCGGCATCCTAACAAGGAAACAAGAACAGAGAGAATACGGCAGACAGAGTGGGAGGGTCGTCACACACCCCCCCATAAAACCGGGGACCAACAAGGGCCCCGGAACAACGTACCAGCCTCTGCGTCCCAAATTGACACAGGCCTCTGCGTCCCAAATTGACACAGGCCTCTGCGTCCCAAATTGACACAGGCCTCTGCGTCCCAAATTGACACAGGCCTCTGCGTCCCAAATTGACACAGGCCTCTGCGTCCCAAATTGACACAGGCCTCTGCGTCCCAAATTGACACAGGCCTCTGCGTCCCAAATTGACACAGGCCTCTGCGTCCCAAATTGACACAGGCCTCTGCGTCCCAAATTGACACAGGCCTCTGCGTCCCAAATTGACACAGGCCTCTGCGTCCCAAATTGACACAGGCCTCTGCGTCCCAAATTGACGAGAGGTTACATGTTCACCTTCCACTTGCCCCAGCCAACCTCCTTCTCCCCAGACCTCAGCAACCTTTGTGCACAGGAAGCAACATTTAAGAGGAAAGGAGAACACAAGACCAGGAGGGAACAGACAGGAAAGTTAGAACATGATAAAACCAAACAATGGTCAGTCACATAACATTCAGGAACAGGGCGCACAAGAGACCACATCAGCTACAAACGCAAACAACATCTTCCAACGGTTCATAGTCACTTCTCAACGGTTGTCATTTCCCAACGATTCATAGTCACTCCAATGATTCATAGTGACTCCAACGATTCATAGTGACTCCAACGATTCATAGTGACTCCAACGATTCATAGTCACTAAACTCATAACCGAATACGAGTACAGACCAGAGGGTGTAATAAAGGCAAAAATGTCATGTGCCCTACTCGTCAGTGGCACCTGCCAATAGCACAATAACAGGTCAAATTTGCACAAACAGCTGCGCCGACTTGATCAACGCAGTCCTCCATCCGAGGAAGAGGAAATTAATCTGGCTTAGTGACTCCGTTTACCTTACGGTGGTCCGTTCCATCCGGTTTACTGACCAAGATACAGGGAGAAGCCCAACTGGAGAAAGAAGGCTCTGCTATCTTACTCTCCAGCATGTACCTGACCTCAGCATCCAGACAACGCAGTTTCTCTACAGAGACTCTATAGAACCGCTGACGAATGGGGTCAGCATCTCCAATGTCAATATTATGCTCTATCAAGTTTGTACGTTGTAACGGTTTTGACTTGAGGTTATAATTTATAGGGGTGCCAGGTAGGTTGTGCCTACCAGAGAAAATATTAGTTTCTCCTTTTAGTTTGATAGGGAATGAGTCCCATCTGGTCCGTCAAGTCTACACCAATACAAAGGACTCATGTAAAAGTCAGGATGGAAATACACTTTTCATAAACCCTTAAAACAATGGAAATAACTTCAAAACAACTGTATTCTTTTGCGTGGTTGTATTAACAACCTAAATGATCACACACACACACACAACAATATAACAATAATGAGCTTTAAACAGCTCTGGTTCCTCCAGAAATGTCCTGTACCTCGGGCCTAAAAAGAGTCCAGCCCGGTAAACAAGTTCAGGGAACTCAAGTGACCTTAGTCACGCAATGGTTGTCCGTTCATACAGTGTAGCGTAAACCCTGTGTCAATCATACAATGAAAAGAACAAATATTTTACCACACATTTCAATAAATCCTCAACTACAACTAACTACCTAAATCATCACAGTATACATCACACCAAAACAAATGAAATACCGTATACAAAAAAGGTTGTAGTCCGTCGGTCAGTCAGAGAAGCCAATCCGCCGACAGATCTCCAGCGGAGAAAGGCCACGAAAACCAACGGAGAGGTGTAGTCCACAGATGCAAGAGTGGAGCCGACCTTGGGTAGATTTTCTATTAGGCTACACAAAGCACACTTTTAAAGCAGCACAACAAACGGAAGAGAGACGCTTCAGAACTGAGGGTCGAACACATCCTCATTCATGTTTCCATCACAACTCCTCTTTTGCACAGCTGATGCTGGCTATTTAATTGGGAATTAAAGGGGAAGCGCCCTATTGGAAGAAGCACTAATTAATTGAGAATTAAAGGGAAAGCGCCCTATTGGAAGGAGAAGCACTGAGACGGTTCAGAAACATTCAGGGCCGTCACACACCCCCTCCCCTGGAAAAAGCCGACCATTGCCCTGGAAGGCACATCTTGGTCGGGGAAACCGAGAAAGGTCTCTTCATCACTTTCCTCTACAAAAATATTCGTTACATTTTGGCGCTCATGCTCCTCAGCCGAGGGGTCACAGTTCTTAAAGCGTGAGACTTCTAGATCTGGGAATCCGAGAAAAGTCTCCTCACTTTCCTCTTCAAAGATCTCCAGGACCTTGCGGCGCTCAATCTCCTCCAATTCGTCAGCTGAGGGGTAACAGGCCTTAAGGCGTGAGACATGGACAACGCGCATATCTTCACCTGTGTCCTCTTTCACCACTCGATAGTTCAAAGGGCCTCTCTGCTCCACAATCCTATATGGTCCTTGCCATTTAGGAGCGAGCTTGGCCGAGAAGAATTGTTCAGCTTTTGAATAAGGATGAGAGCGAAGCCACACCCGATCACGAAGCTGGAACTGCATGTCTCGTCTCTTCTTATCATAATTTCTCTTCTGCCTGAGTCGAGCATGGATCATGTTCTTTGAGACAAGAGCTCTCAAGTCGTGGAGATGGACTACCTGGTCATAGCAAGCAGCGTCTGGAGTAACCTGCTGGGGCTGTAGCACCATCTCCAAGGGTCCTCGGAGGGGACGACTCAGGTTCAGCTCTGCAGGTGTGACTCCAGTGGACTCTTGCACAGCAGAATTCAGGGCAAATCGAAACTCGTGAAGGTGCTTGTCCCAGTGTTTGTGCTGGGTCCCTACATAGGAAGCAACCATTGTCTTCAAGGTTCGATTAACTCTCTCAGTGAGGTTGGTCTGTGGGTGATAAGCCGTGGTCAACTTCTGTCTCAGGTTCCATCTTTGGCAGGTCTCCTCAAAGAGATCAGAGACGAATTGGGAACCTCGATCAGACAGGATGTAATCAGGCACTCCCCAGCGAGTCAGGATCTCTTTCGTAAGGATGTTAGAGACTGTCCTTGCTGTGGCCTGACGCAGGGCAAAGAGCTCCACCCACTTGGAATAGTAATCAACAAAAACAAGCATGTACACATTCTGATTGGAGCTTCTAGGAAATGGACCCATCAAATCCACTCCTAACATTTCCCAAGGTCGGGTAATCACAGTTTGCTGCAACTTGCCAGCAGGCTTTCTACCTTCTGGTTTGTACATTTGACAAACCTGACAGTTTCGGATGTGTGACTTTACATCCATGCTCAGATGTGGCCAGTACAGTAATGCTTGCAACCGCTTGTAGGTTTTGAACCTGCCCAAATGACCAGCTAACGGGTCTTCATGGAAATGTTGAAGCAGTTGAAGGCGTAGAGTTTCAGGTATGTACATTTGGTATAGTGTTCTGTGAGGTAGTTGTACAACTCGGTAGACTTTGTCTTCAATGATGGTCAGCTTGGTGGTAGGATTGACCATCTTTTCTCTATCTTCCAGGATAGTCTGGTACAAAGCCTGTACTTCTGGATCATCCTGTTGGGCTTTCCAAATGGCCTCATCAGAGATGGGAAAGTCAGTTTTGGGTGAGTCTCGACTGCTTGACAGGACAGTAGCACATGTAAGATGAGGGCCACCATTACCACCAGCAGGAGCTCTGGATAAGGAATCTGGAATCATCATCATCTCACTTGGCTCTGTCATATCCTCACATGGTCTCTCCTATCATTGCTATGCAGACGACACACAATTAATCTTCTCCTTTCCCCCTTCTGATAACCAGGCGGCGAATCGCATCTCTGCATGTCTGTCAGACATATCAGTGTGGATGACGGATCACCAGCTCAAGCTGAACCTCGGCAAGACGGAGCTGCTCTTCCTCCCGGGGAAGGACTGCCCGTTCCATGATCTCGCCATCACGGTTGACAACTCCCTTGTGTCCTCCTCCCAGAGTGCTAAGAACCTTGGCGTGATCCTGGACAACACCCTGTCGTTCTCCACTAACATCAAGGCGGTGACCCGATCCTGTAGGTTCATGCTATACAACATTCGCAGAGTACGACCCTGCCTCACACAGGAAGCGGCGCAGGTCCTAATCCAGGCACTTGTCATCTCCCGTCTGGATTACTGCAACTCGCTGTTGGCTGGGCTCCCTGCCTGTGCCATTAAACCCCTACAACTCATCCAGAACGCCGCAGCCCGTCTGGTGTTCAACCTTCCCAAGTTCTCTCACGTCACCCCGCTCCTCCGCTCTCTCCACTGGCTTCCAGTTGAAGCTCGCATCCGCTACAAGACCATGGTGATTGCCTACGGAGCTGTGAAGGGAACGGCACCTCCATACCTTCAGGCTCTGATCAGGCCCTACACCCAAACAAGGGCACTGCGTTCATCCACCACTGGCCTGCTGGCCCCCCTACCTCTGAGGAAGCACAGTTCCCGCTCAGCCCAGTCAAAACTGTTTGCTGCTCTGGCACCCCAATGGTGGAACAAGCTCCCTCACGACGCCAGGACAGCGGAGTCAATCACCACCTTCCGGAGACACCTGAAACCCCACCTCTTTAACCTGTTAGGGCTAGGGGGCAGCATTTGCACGTCTGGATAAAAAAAAATGTACCCGATTTAATCTGGTTACTAATCCTACCCAGTAACTAGAATATGCATATACTTATTATATATGGATAGAAAACACTAAAGTTTCTAAAACTGTTTGAATGGTGTCTGTGAGTATAACAGAACTCATTTGGCAGGCAAAACCCTGAGACATTTTCTGACAGGAAGTGGATACCTGATGTGTTGTATTGACTTTAAACCTATCCCATTGAAAAACACAGGGGCTTAGGAATATTTTGGCACTTCCTATTGCTTCCACTAGATGTCACCAGCCTTTACAAAGTGTTTTGAGTCTTCTGGAGGGAGATCTGACCGAACAAGAGCCATGGAACGATGATGTCCCATTAGACACCTGGCGACGCGAGTTCATGTTGGGTACCCTCGTTCCAATACGTTATAAAAGAGTATGCATTCGTCCACCTTGAATATTATTCATGTTCTGGTTAAAAAAGGCCCTAATGATTTATGCTATACAACGTTTGACATGTTTGAACGAACGGAAATATATTTTTTCCCCTCGTTCATGACGAGAAGTCCGGCTGGCTTAGATCATGTGCTAACAAGACGGAGATTTTTGGACATAAATGATGAGCTTTTTTGAACAAAACTACATTCGTTATGGACCTGTGATACCTGGAAGTGACATCTGATGAAGAGAATCAAAGGTAATGGATTATTTACATAGTATTTTCGATTTTAGATCTCCCCAACATGACGTCTAGTCTGTATCGCAACGCGTATTTTTCTGGGCGCAGTGCTCAGATTATTGCAAAGTGTGATTTCCCAGTAAGGTTATTTTTAAATCTGGCAAGTTGATTGCGTTCAAGAGATGTAAATCTATAATTCTTTAAATGACAATATAATATTTTACCAATGTTTTCTAATTTTAATTATTTAATTTGTGACGCTGACTTGACTGCCGGTTATTGGAGGGAAACGATTTCCTCAACATCAATGCCATAGTAAAACGCTGTTTTTGGATATAAATATGAACTTGATAGAACTAAAAATGCATGCATTGTCTAACATAATGTCCTAGGAGTGTCATCTGATGGAGATTGTAAAAGGTTAGTGCATCATTTTAGCTGGTTTTATGGTTTTGGTGACCCTGTCTTTGAATTGACAAAACATTACACACAACTCTTGTAAATGTACTGTCCTAACATACTCTAAATTTATGCTTTCGCCGTAAAACCTTTTTGAAATCGTAAAACGTGGTTAGATTAAGGAGATGTTTATCTTTCAAAGGGTGTAAAATAGTTGTATTTTTGAAAAATTTGAATTTTGACATTTATTTGGATTCAAATTTGCCGCTCTTGAAATGCACCTGCTGTTGATGGAGTGCACCACGGGTGGCACGCTAGCGTCCCACCTAGCCCATAGAGGTTAAGGAATACCTAGGATAGGATAAAGTAATCCTTCTAACCCCCCCCCCCCTTAAAATATTTAGATGCACTATTGTAAAGTGGTTGTTCCACTGGATATCATAAGGTGAATGCACCATTTTGTAAGTCGCTCTGGATAAGAGCGTCTGCTAAATGACTTAAATGTAATTGTAATGTAATCTGGAACAGTGTTGTATTTTCCTTTCCTGTATTCTACTGCAAAGGTGAACTCTTGCAACCGTAGAGCCCATCTGATAAGTCTGGTGCTTGGTTTGTTGGTCTTGAACACCCACACAAGGGAGGAATGGTCAGTGACCACAGTGAAGTGTCTTCCCTCCAGGTAGTACCTCCACTTTTCCAAAGCCCAGACAACTGCGAGGCACTCTTGCTCGGTTGTGGAGTAGTTCCGTTCTGCTCCATTCAATGTTCGACTGGCGAACGCTAGCACTTCTTCAATGCCAAGTCCAGTCTGTTGGACTAGAACAGCACCAAGTCCAACATCACTTGCATCAGTGTAAACAACAAAAGGGCAATCAAAGTTGGGATGACCCAAAATGGGAGGTGTGACGAGGTGTCGTTTCAGGGTTTCAAAAGAGGTCTGGCACTCTGCCGTCCATCGGAATTTCGCACCTTTTCGCTTCAATGCGTTGAGGGGTTCTGCCACCTGGGAGAAGTTCAACACAAACCGATGGTACCATCCAGCCATCCCAAGGAACCGTTGAAGGGCCTTGAGTGTGGTTGGGACAGGGAAATCTTGTACCGCCTTGGTCTTTTCGGGATCCACATGAGTGCCGTCAAAAGACAATATGGCCAAGGAACTTCAGGGAGGTTTGGCAGAAGTTGCTCTTCTTCATGTTCAATGTCAGACCAGCTTCCCTTAGCTTGTCCAACACTGCTTGAAGATCTTGAAAATGTTGTTCTCTGGTCTGGGAGTAGATAATTATATCGTCCAGGTAGACGAAACAGATCTTCCCTTTGAGCTCACCTAACGCAATCTCCATGAGTCTTTGGAAAGTGGCAGGTGCATTCTTTAATCCAAAAGGCATCACCTTAAAGGAAAACAAGCCCTCAGCACAGACAAAAGCAGTCTTGTCCTTGCTTTCCTGGTCCATCTCAACCTGCCAATAGCCACTATTGAGGTCAAGGGTAGTGAACACAACCGCGCCAGACAATGACTCCAGGATCTCTTGGATGGTGGGAAGAGGATAGGCATCAGTCTGGGAAACCTTGTTGGTCTTCCTATAGTCCACACAAAATCTAAGACCACCGGTCTTTTTTGGGATGAGGACAACAGGAGCAGCCCAGGGAGAGGATGAACGTTCAATTATATTTTGTGTCAACATATCATTAATGAGTCCTTTTTGGATGATTAGCTTTGCTGGGGACAAACGATATGGCTTCTGCTTGATCGGCATTTCCTGTGTAAGGAATATTTTGTGCTTCAGGAGCCCAGTACGTCCCAGCTTTGAAGTACATACATCAGCGTTATTCTGCAGCTGTTCCAACAGCCTTAACTCCTCTGGCTGTTCCAGCTGAGCTCTTCTCACAGCCTGTAAAAGGAGATCATCAGAAGGATTATCGAGGGTTAGTGGTACCGGAGCAATGGCAGAGAAGACTGCCACATTTGGACCCCAATCATGTAACTTTGTAGCTTCTGACTGGAAGAAATGCTTCTTGCTCGGATTGTATGGAAACCAGTAGCAATTGTGTGCGATATCAATCTGGACACCACTGAAGTACATGAAATCAATTCCCAACACAACAGGAAAAGCAAGGTTCTTGGTTTGTAGGATAACAGAAGGAATCATATAGGAGTGGTTACACAGGTGGAACTCTACCTCACTCCATCCAAGTGGTCGTTTAGCCTCACCATCAGCCAGATAGAGTGGACCTTCTGTCCACGGCTTCAAGTTGTAGTGTAGACCTTTAACCTCCTTCCACAGTTTCTCATTGAGCAGTGTGTAGGATGACCCGGTGTCCAGGATGGCTCTTCCTGTCCATGGCCCTATGGACAGGGGTAACACCAATTGGTGCGGTATTAACTGAAAGGAAGGGGATGTCGATGGGGCGGCGTAGGCAGTGACACTTGGGGTTTCATCTCTGGTCAAAGCACCCAGAGTAGGATGGTCGTTCCTGCGAAGGGAGTTAGGTGTGTTTGCCTGTTGTGATTTGTGGTTTCTGGAAGGGTTTACTTGATATGGTCTTGGACATGTAGCTGAAGAATGTCCCTTTTGGCTACATCTCCAACAGAACATGGGAGGGGTTTTGGCTGGAGACTGTGGCTGTTGTTGATGGTCTGGCTTGGGTAACGGTTTGGGTGTCTGTTTCTTTCTCTGTTCATATTGCTGTTGGCATTCTCTGTCCTTCTCGAACTGCTGTCCCAGGCGAACCAGTCCATCAACAGTGGTGACTCTTTCTCTGAGTTGACTGGCTAGTAGTGGGTTGATGTTCTTCAAGATCAATTTAATGACCTCTTCCTCCTCAATACCAGGTTTCCACCTTCTGCACAGGGAGTGGTAACCGTATGCAAAGTCACGGATACTCTCCTTCTCTCTTTGCACTCGATTAAAGACTCTGTCTGCCAGCTCATCTGTGTAGTCCTCAGACAGAAATGCAGAGGAAAACTTGGCCTCAAAGTCAGCCCAGGAGGTAGTGGTGAGACGTGCCACATCCCACCAGTCTCGAGCTGTACCATGCAACACATTCCTCAATGTGGCAAGGAGTTCTTCGTCAGCCAGGGGATTGAGGGCAAGAAAGTCACGACATCTTTCCAGATACATTAGCGGATCAGGACTGTCATCTTTTTTCCCAAAGGTGGGAAATTGCAATTTAATGGGCATCGCCCCCACATGACGTCTACTCAAATCACCATGAACAAAAGAGCTAGGAGGGATTGAGGAAGTAGAGGGTGAGGGAGTTATCGGACCATGAAAATGAACACCAGGATGCATGGTGGATTGCATCCTGTAAGGGGTGGCTGCAGCATGGCCTTGTCTTAGCTGTTCTGAGGTGCCAGCTTGGCCCTCAGTGGTCTGAACAGAAGTGGACACCAGAGAAGCTCTGTGCAAGGAGTTGTGCCTAATGGAGGACACGTCAGCCAACATTTTAACACAATTAGAAAGCTCTTTCTGCAAGTGGTCTACAGTGTTAACCAGAGGAGAAAAAACTGAATTAATGTCCTTGAGAACCTCAGTGTGATGATGTTGCAAGCGCCACTGGAGAGTGGCAGTGAGTTGGGTTTGTTGGTAGTCAAACTGCCTGTCCATGGCACCAGTAACATCCCGTCTTCCACTCTCACTGAGCTCTGTCAGTGTGTGGGTTAGAGTGCTCAGTGAGTTTCTGAATTCCATGGCACTCTGTTGTTGCTCTTCACTCAGACATTTGAATTTATGGTGGATTAGAGTTTGGAGATGTTGTTGAGTCCGACGAATATCAAGGATGTCACCTTGAAGTTGTAAGACTACAACCTCTGGAGATAAACCAGACAATGGAGGAAGGTTGGGCGTCAGAGGGAAGGCTAGCTCAGTACTTCCACACAGATCCATGTCAATAAGGGAGTAGCTGGTTAGACCTCCTGTGGCCTGTGGTCCAGACCGAGCCTTCAGATTCCCAGGGCTCTGGCCCAAATCAACTCCATTGACATTATGATTTGTATTGTCGGCTCGATGGTCAGACTGGCCCTGTGTATTCCCATTGACAGGTATGATATGGATGAGCACATTTTCTTGGGGTGAATCCATTGTTTTAATTCCACACAAAAGATTTGCTTTGGTTATTTCTCAATGTTGAGGTCCCATCTGGGGTGCCATATTTTATGTAACGGTTTTGACTTGAGGTTATAATTTATAGGGGTGCCAGGTAGGTTGTGCCTACCAGAGAAAATATTAGTTTCTCCTTTTAGTTTGATAGGGAATGAGTCCCATCTGGTCCGTCAAGTCTACACCAATACAAAGGACTCATGTAAAAGTCAGGATGGAAATACACTTTTCATAAACCCTTAAAACAATGGAAATAACTTCAAAACAACTGTATTCTTTTGCGTGGTTGTATTAACAACCTAAATGATCACACACACACACACACACACAACAATATAACAATAATGAGCTTTAAACAGCTCTGGTTCCTCCAGAAATGTCCTGTACCTCGGGCCTAAAAAGAGTCCAGCCCGGTAAACAAGTTCAGGGAACTCAAGTGACCTTAGTCACGCAATGGTTGTCCGTTCATACAGTGTAGCGTAAACCCAGTGTCAATCATACAATGAAAAGAACAAATATTTTACCACACATTTCAATAAATCCTCAACTACAACTAACTACCTAAATCATCACAGTATACATCACACCAAAACAAATGAAATACCGTATACAAAAAAGGTTGTAGTCCGTCGGTCAGTCAGAGAAGCCAATCCACCGACAGATCTCCAGCGGAGAAAGGCCACGAAAACCAACGGAGAGGTGTAGTCCACAGATGCAAGAGTGGAGCCGACCTTGGGTAGATTTTCTATTAGGCTACACAAAGCACACTTTTAAAGCAGCACAACAAACGGAAGAGAGACGCTTCAGAACTGAGGGTCGAACACATCCTCATTCATGTTTCCATCACAACTCCTCTTTTGCACAGCTGATGCTGGCTATTTAATTGGGAATTAAAGGGGAAGCGCCCTATTGGAAGAAGCACTAATTAATTGAGAATTAAAGGGAAAGCGCCCTATTGGACGGTTCAGAAACATTCAGGGCCGTCACACACCCCCTCCCCTGGAAAAAGCCGACCATTGCCCTGGAAGGCACATCTTGGTCGGGGAAACCGAGAAAGGTCTCTTCATCACTTTCCTCTTCAAAGATCTCCAGGACCTTGCGGCGCTCAATCTCCTCCAATTCGTCAGCTGAGGGGTAACAGGCCTTAAGGCGTGAGACATGGACAACGCGCATATCTTCACCTGTGTCCTCTTTCACCACTCGATAGTTCAAAGGGCCTCTCTGCTCCACAATCCTATATGGTCCTTGCCATTTAGGAGCGAGCTTGGCCGAGAAGAATTGTTCAGCTTTTGAATAAGGATGAGAGCGAAGCCACACCCGATCACGAAGCTGGAACTGCATGTCTCGTCTCTTCTTATCATAATTTCTCTTCTGCCTGAGTCGAGCCTGGATCATGTTCTTTGAGACAAGAGCTCTCAAGTCGTGGAGATGGACTACCTGGTCATAGCAAGCAGCGTCTGGAGTAACCTGCTGGGGCTGTAGCACCATCTCCAAGGGTCCTCGGAGGGGACGACTCAGGTTCAGCTCTGCAGGTGTGACTCCAGTGGACTCTTGCACAGCAGAATTCAGGGCAAATCGAAACTCGTGAAGGTGCTTGTCCCAGTGTTTGTGCTGGGTCCCTACATAGGAAGCAACCATTGTCTTCAAGGTTCGATTAACTCTCTCAGTGAGGTTGGTCTGTGGGTGATAAGCCGTGGTCAACTTCTGTCTCAGGTTCCATCTTTGGCAGGTCTCCTCAAAGAGATCAGAGACGAATTGGGAACCTCGATCAGACAGGATGTAATCAGGCACTCCCCAGCGAGTCAGGATCTCTTTCGTAAGGATGTTAGAGACTGTCCTTGCTGTGGCCTGACGCAGGGCAAAGAGCTCCACCCACTTGGAATAGTAATCAACAAAAACAAGCATGTACACATTCTGATTGGAGCTTCTAGGAAATGGACCCATCAAATCCACTCCTAACATTTCCCAAGGTCGGGTAATCACAGTTTGCTGCAACTTGCCAGCAGGCTTTCTACCTTCTGGTTTGTACATTTGACAAACCTGACAGTTTCGGATGTGTGACTTTACATCCATGCTCAGATGTGGCCAGTACAGTAATGCTTGCAACCGCTTGTAGGTTTTGAACCTGCCCAAATGACCAGCTAACGGGTCTTCATGGAAATGTTGAAGCAGTTGAAGGCGTAGAGTTTCAGGTATGTACATTTGGTATAGTGTTCTGTGAGGTAGTTGTACAACTCGGTAGACTTTGTCTTCAATGATGGTCAGCTTGGTGGTAGGATTGACCATCTTTTCTCTATCTTCCAGGATAGTCTGGTACAAAGCCTGTACTTCTGGATCATCCTGTTGGGCTTTCCAAATGGCCTCATCAGAGATGGGAAAGTCAGTTTTGGGTGAGTCTCGACTGCTTGACAGGACAGTAGCACATGTAAGATGAGGGCCACCATTACCACCAGCAGGAGCTCTGGATAAGGCATCTGGAATCATCATCATCTCACTTGGCTCTGTCATATCCTCACATGGTCTCTCCTATCATTGCTATGCAGACGACACACAATTAATCTTCTCCTTTCCCCCTTCTGATAACCAGGCGGCGAATCGCATCTCTGCATGTCTGTCAGACATATCAGTGTGGATGACGGATCACCAGCTCAAGCTGAACCTCGGCAAGACGGAGCTGCTCTTCCTCCCGGGGAAGGACTGCCCGTTCCATGATCTCGCCATCACGGTTGACAACTCCCTTGTGTCCTCCTCCCAGAGTGCTAAGAACCTTGGCGTGATCCTGGACAACACCCTGTCGTTCTCCACTAACATCAAGGCGGTGACCCGATCCTGTAGGTTCATGCTCTACAACATTCGCAGAGTACGACCCTGCCTCACACAGGAAGCGGCGCAGGTCCTAATCCAGGCACTTGTCATCTCCCGTCTGGATTACTGCAACTCGCTGTTGGCTGGGCTCCCTGCCTGTGCCATTAAACCCCTACAACTCATCCAGAACGCCGCAGCCCGTCTGGTGTTCAACCTTCCCAAGTTCTCTCACGTCACCCCGCTCCTCCGCTCTCTCCACTGGCTTCCAGTTGAAGCTCGCATCCGCTACAAGACCATGGTGATTGCCTACGGAGCTGTGAAGGGAACGGCACCTCCATACCTTCAGGCTCTGATCAGGCCCTACACCCAAACAAGGGCACTGCGTTCATCCACCACTGGCCTGCTGGCCCCCCTACCTCTGAGGAAGCACAGTTCCCGCTCAGCCCAGTCAAAACTGTTCGCTGCTCTGGCACCCCAATGGTGGAACAAGCTCCCTCACGACGCCAGGACAGCGGAGTCAATCACCACCTTCCGGAGACACCTGAAACCCCACCTCTTTAACCTGTTAGGGCTAGGGGGCAGCATTTGCACGTCTGGATAAAAAAAATGTACCCGATTTAACCTCTCTAGGCTAGGCGGGACGAATTCGTCCCACCTACGTAACAGCCAGTGTAATCCAGTGGCGCGATTTTCAAAACGTTAAAAATCCTATTACTTCAATTTCTCAAACATATGACTATTTTACAGCCATTTAAAGATAAGACTCTCGTTAATCTAACCACACTGTCCGATTTCAAAAAGGCTTTACAACGAAAGCAAAACATTAGATTATGTCAGCAGAGTACCAAGCCAGAAATAATCAGACACCCATTTTTCAAGCCAGCATATAATGTCACCAAAACCCAGAAGACAGCTAAATGCAGCACTCACCTTTGATGATCTTCATCAGATGACAACCCTAGGACATTGTTATACAATACATGCATGTTTTGTTCAATCAAGTTCATATTTATATCAAAAACCAGCTTTTTACATTAGCATGTGACGTTCAGAACTAGCATACCCCCCGCAAACTTCCGGGGAATTCGCTAACATTTTACTAAATTACTCACGATAAACGTTCACAAAAAGCATAACAATTATTTTAAGAATTATAGATACAGACCTCTATGCACTCGATATGTCCGATTTTAAAATAGCTTTTTGGTGAAAGCACATTTTGCAATATTCTAAGTACATAGCCCAGGCATCACGGGCTCGCTATTTAGACACCCGGCAAGTTTAGCACTCACCATAATCATATTTACTATTATAAAAATGTCATTACCTTTTGTTGTCTTCGTCAGAATGCACACCCAGGACAGCTACTTCAATAACAAATGTTGGTTTGGTCCAAAATAATCCATCGTTATATCCGAATAGCGGCGTTTTGTTCGTGCGTTCCAGACACTATCCGAAATAGTAAAGAAGTGTCACGCGCTTGGCGCAATTCCTGACAATAAAATTCAAAGTATTCCATTACCGTACGTCGAAGCATGTCAATCGCTGTTTAAAATCAATTTTTACGTCATTTGTCTCGTAGAAAAGCGATAATATTCCGACAGGGAATCTCCTTTTCGGCAAACAGAGGAAAGAATCCCAAAGGCGGGGGCGGTCGGGGTCACGCGCATAAGCTAGTGTCTCTTGATGGGCCACTTGAGAAAGGCGATAATGTGTTTCAGCCTGGGGCTGGAATGACGACATTCTGTTTTTTCCCGGGCTCTGAGAGCCTATGGAAGACGTGGGAAGTGTCACGTTAGAGCAGAGATCCTTAGTAAATGATAGAGATGGAAAAGAAGTTCAACAAATGGTCAGACAGGCCACTTCCTGTAAAGGAATCTCTCAGGTTTTGACCTGCCATTTGAGTTCTGTTATACTCACAGACACCATTCAAACAGTTTTAGAAAATGTAGGGTGTTTTCTATCCATATGTAATAAGTATATGCATATTCTAGTTACTGAGTAGGAGTGGTAACCAGATTAAATCGGGTATGTTTTTTATCCAGCCGTGTCAATGCTGCCCCCTAGCCCTAACAGGTTAATCTGGTTACTAATCCTACCCAGTAACTAGAATATGCATATACTTATTATATATGGATAGAAAACACTAAAGTTTCTAAAAAACTGTTTGAATGGTGTCTGTGAGTATAACAGAACTCATTTGGCAGGCAAAACCCTGAGACATTTTCTGACAGGAAGTGGATACCTGATGTGTTGTATTGACTTTAAACCTATCCCATTGAAAAACACAGGGGCTTAGGAATATTTTGGCACTTCCTATTGCTTCCACTAGATGTCACCAGCCTTTACAAAGTGTTTTGAGTCTTCTGGAGGGAGATCTGACCGAACAAGAGCCATGGAACGATGATGTCCCATTAGACACCTGGCGACGCGAGTTCATGTTGGGTACCCTCGTTCCAATACGTTATAAAAGAGTATGCATTCGTCCACCTTGAATATTATTCATGTTCTGGTTAAAAAAGGCCCTAATGATTTATGCTATACAACGTTTGACATGTTTGAACGAACGGAAATATATTTTTTCCCCTCGTTCATGACGAGAAGTCCGGCTGGCTTAGATCATGTGCTAACAAGACGGAGATTTTTGGACATAAATGAGCTTTTTTGAACAAAACTACATTCGTTATGGACCTGTGATACCTGGAAGTGACATCTGATGAAGAGAATCAAAGGTAATGGATTATTTACATAGTATTTTCAATTTTAGATCTCCCCAACATGACGTCTAGTCTGTATCGCAACGCGTATTTTTCTGGGCGCAGTGCTCAGATTATTGCAAAGTGTGATTTCCCAGTAAGGTTATTTTTAAATCTGGCAAGTTGATTGCGTTCAAGAGATGTAAATCTTTAATTCTTTAAATGACAATATAATATTTTACCAATGTTTTCTAATTTTAATTATTTAATTTGTGACGCTGACTTGACTGCCGGTTATTGGAGGGAAACGATTTCCTCAACATCAATGCCATAGTAAAACGCTGTTTTTGTATATAAATATGAACTTGATAGAACTAAAAATGCATGCATTGTCTAACATAATGTCCTAGGAGTGTCATCTGATGGAGATTGTAAAAGGTTAGTGCATCATTTTAGCTGGTTTTATGGTTTTGGTGACCCTGTCTTTGAATTGACAAAACATTACACACAACTCTTGTAAATGTACTGTCCTAACATACTCTAAATTTATGCTTTCGCCGTAAAACCTTTTTGAAATCGTAAAACGTGGTTAGATTAAGGAGATGTTTATCTTTCAAAGGGTGTAAAATAGTTGTATTTTTGAAAAATTTGAATTTTGACATTTATTTGGATTCAAATTTGCCGCTCTTGAAATGCACCTGCTGTTGATGGAGTGCACCACGGGTGGCACGCTAGCGTCCCACCTAGCCCATAGAGGTTAAGGAATACCTAGGATAGGATAAAGTAATCCTTCTAACCCCCCCCCCCCCCCCCCCCTTAAAATATTTAGATGCACTATTGTAAAGTGGTTGTTCCACTGGATATCATAAGGTGAATGCACCATTTTGTAAGTCGCTCTGGATAAGAGCGTCTGCTAAATGACTTAAATGTAATTGTAATGTAATCTGGAACAGTGTTGTATTTTCCTTTCCTGTATTCTACTGCAAAGGTGAACTCTTGCAACCGTAGAGCCCATCTGATAAGTCTGGTGCTTGGTTTGTTGGTCTTGAACACCCACACAAGGGAGGAATGGTCAGTGACCACAGTGAAGTGTCTTCCCTCCAGGTAGTACCTCCACTTTTCCAAAGCCCAGACAACTGCGAGGCACTCTTGCTCGGTTGTGGAGTAGTTCCGTTCTGCTCCATTCAATGTTCGACTGGCGAACGCTAGCACTTCTTCAATGCCAAGTCCAGTCTGTTGGACTAGAACAGCACCAAGTCCAACATCACTTGCATCAGTGTAAACAACAAAAGGGCAATCAAAGTTGGGATGACCCAAAATGGGAGGTGTGACGAGGTGTCGTTTCAGGGTTTCAAAAGAGGTCTGGCACTCTGCCGTCCATCGGAATTTCGCACCTTTTCGCTTCAATGCGTTGAGGGGTTCTGCCACCTGGGAGAAGTTCAACACAAACCGATGGTACCATCCAGCCATCCCAAGGAACCGTTGAAGGGCCTTGAGTGTGGTTGGGACAGGGAAATCTTGTACCGCCTTGGTCTTTTCGGGATCCACATGAGTGCCGTCAAAAGACACAATATGGCCAAGGAACTTCAGGGAGGTTTGGCAGAAGTTGCTCTTCTTCATGTTCAATGTCAGACCAGCTTCCCTTAGCTTGTCCAACACTGCTTGAAGATCTTGAAAATGTTGTTCTCTGGTCTGGGAGTAGATAATTATATCGTCCAGGTAGACGAAACAGATCTTCCCTTTGAGCTCACCTAACGCAATCTCCATGAGTCTTTGGAAAGTGGCAGGTGCATTCTTTAATCCAAAAGGCATCACCTTAAAGGAAAACAAGCCCTCAGCACAGACAAAAGCAGTCTTGTCCTTGCTTTCCTGGTCCATCTCAACCTGCCAATAGCCACTATTGAGGTCAAGGGTAGTGAACACAACCGCGCCAGACAATGACTCCAGGATCTCTTGGATGGTGGGAAGAGGATAGGCATCAGTCTGGGAAACCTTGTTGGTCTTCCTATAGTCCACACAAAATCTAAGACCACCGGTCTTTTTTGGGATGAGGACAACAGGAGCAGCCCAGGGAGAGGATGAACGTTCAATTATATTTTGTGTCAACATATCATTAATGAGTCCTTTTTGGATGATTAGCTTTGCTGGGGACAAACGATATGGCTTCTGCTTGATCGGCATTTCCTGTGTAAGGAATATTTTGTGCTTCAGGAGCCCGGTACGTCCCAGCTTTGAAGTACATACATCAGCGTTATTCTGCAGCTGTTCCAACAGCCTTAACTCCTCTGGCTGTTCCAGCTGAGCTCTTCTCACAGCCTGTAAAAGGAGATCATCAGAAGGATTATCGAGGGTTAGTGGTACCGGAGCAATGGCAGAGAAGACTGCCACATTTGGACCCCAATCATGTAACTTTGTAGCTTCTGACTGGAAGAAATGCTTCTTGCTCGGATTGTATGGAAACCAGTAGCAATTGTGTGCGATATCAATCTGGACACCACTGAAGTACATGAAATCAATTCCCAACACAACAGGAAAAGCAAGGTTCTTGGTTTGTAGGATAACAGAAGGAATCATATAGGAGTGGTTACACAGGTGGAACTCTACCTCACTCCATCCAAGTGGTCGTTTAGCCTCACCATCAGCCAGATAGAGTGGACCTTCTGTCCACGGCTTCAAGTTGTAGTGTAGACCTTTAACCTCCTTCCACAGTTTCTCATTGAGCAGTGTGTAGGATGACCCGGTGTCCAGGATGGCTCTTCCTGTCCATGGCCCTATGGACAGGGGTAACACCAATTGGTGCGGTATTAACTGAAAGGAAGGGGATGTCGATGGGGCGGCGTAGGCAGTGACACTTGGGGTTTCATCTCTGGTCAAAGCACCCAGAGTAGGATGGTCGTTCCTGCGAAGGGAGTTAGGTGTGTTTGCCTGTTGTGATTTGTGGTTTCTGGAAGGGTTTACTTGATATGGTCTTGGACATGTAGCTGAAGAATGTCCCTTTTGGCTACATCTCCAACAGAACATGGGAGGGGTTTTGGCTGGAGACTGTGGCTGTTGTTGATGGTCTGGCTTGGGTAACGGTTTGGGTGTCTGTTTCTTTCTCTGTTCATATTGCTGTTGGCATTCTCTGTCCTTCTCGAACTGCTGTCCCAGGCGAACCAGTCCATCAACAGTGGTGACTCTTTCTCTGAGTTGACTGGCTAGTAGTGGGTTGATGTTCTTCAAGATCAATTTAATGACCTCTTCCTCCTCAATACCAGGTTTCCACCTTCTGCACAGGGAGTGGTAACCGTATGCAAAGTCACGGATACTCTCCTTCTCTCTTTGCACTCGATTAAAGACTCTGTCTGCCAGCTCATCTGTGTAGTCCTCAGACAGAAATGCAGAGGAAAACTTGGCCTCAAAGTCAGCCCAGGAGGTAGTGGTGAGACGTGCCACATCCCACCAGTCTCGAGCTGTACCATGCAACACATTCCTCAATGTGGCAAGGAGTTCTTCGTCAGCCAGGGGATTGAGGGCAAGAAAGTCACGACATCTTTCCAGATACATTAGCGGATCAGGACTGTCATCTTTTTTCCCCAAAGGTGGGAAATTGCAATTTAATGGGCATCGCCCCCACATGACGTCTACTCAAATCACCATGAACAAAAGAGCTAGGAGGGATTGAGGAAGTAGAGGGTGAGGGAGTTATCGGACCATGAAAATGAACACCAGGATGCATGGTGGATTGCATCCTGTAAGGGGTGGCTGCAGCATGGCCTTGTCTTAGCTGTTCTGAGGTGCCAGCTTGGCCCTCAGTGGTCTGAACAGAAGTGGACACCAGAGAAGCTCTGTGCAAGGAGTTGTGCCTAATGGAGGCCATGTCAACAGACACGTCAGCCAACATTTTAACACAATTAGAAAGCTCTTTCTGCAAGTGGTCTACAGTGTTAACCAGAGGAGAAAAAACTGAATTAACGTCCTTGAGAACCTCAGTGTGATGATGTTGCAAGCGCCACTGGAGAGTGGCAGTGAGTTGGGTTTGTTGGTAGTCAAACTGCCTGTCCATGGCACCAGTAACATCCCGTCTTCCACTCTCACTGAGCTCTGTCAGTGTGTGGGTTAGAGTGCTCAGTGAGTTTCTGAATTCCATGGCACTCTGTTGTTGCTCTTCACTCAGACATTTGAATTTATGGTGGATTAGAGTTTGGAGATGTTGTTGAGTCCGACGAATATCAAGGATGTCACCTTGAAGTTGTAAGACTACAACCTCTGGAGATAAACCAGACAATGGAGGAAGGTTGGGCGTCAGAGGGAAGGCTAGCTCAGTACTTCCACACAGATCCATGTCAATAAGGGAGTAGCTGGTTAGACCTCCTGTGGCCTGTGGTCCAGACCGAGCCTTCAGATTCCCAGGGCTCTGGCCCAAATCAACTCCATTGACATTATGATTTGTATTGTCGGCTCGATGGTCAGACTGGCCCTGTGTATTCCCATTGACAGGTATGATATGGATGAGCACATTTTCTTGGGGTGAATCCATTGTTTTAATTCCACACAAAAGATTTGCTTTGGTTATTTCTCAATGTTGAGGTCCCATCTGGGGTGCCATATTTTATGTAACGGTTTTGACTTGAGGTTATAATTTATAGGGGTGCCAGGTAGGTTGTGCCTACCAGAGAAAATATTAGTTTCTCCTTTTAGTTTGATAGGGAATGAGTCCCATCTGGTCCGTCAAGTCTACACCAATACAAAGGACTCATGTAAAAGTCAGGATGGAAATACACTTTTCATAAACCCTTAAAACAATGGAAATAACTTCAAAACAACTGTATTCTTTTGCGTGGTTGTATTAACAACCTAAATGATCACACACACACACAACAATATAACAATAATGAGCTTTAAACAGCTCTGGTTCCTCCAGAAATGTCCTGTACCTCGGGCCTAAAAAGAGTCCAGCCCGGTAAACAAGTTCAGGGAACTCAAGTGACCTTAGTCACGCAATGGTTGTCCGTTCATACAGTGTAGCGTAAACCCTGTGTCAATCATACAATGAAAAGAACAAATATTTTACCACACATTTCAATAAATCCTCAACTACAACTAACTACCTAAATCATCACAGTATACATCACACCAAAACAAATGAAATACCGTATACAAAAAAGGTTGTAGTCCGTCGGTCAGTCAGAGAAGCCAATCCGCCGACAGATCTCCAGCGGAGAAAGGCCACGAAAACCAACGGAGAGGTGTAGTCCACAGATGCAAGAGTGGAGCCGACCTTGGGTAGATTTTCTATTAGGCTACACAAAGCACACTTTTAAAGCAGCACAACAAACGGAAGAGAGACGCTTCAGAACTGAGGGTCGAACACATCCTCATTCATGTTTCCATCACAACTCCTCTTTTGCACAGCTGATGCTGGCTATTTAATTGGGAATTAAAGGGGAAGCGCCCTATTGGAAGAAGCACTAATTAATTGAGAATTAAAGGGAAAGCGCCCTATTGGAAGGAGAAGCACTGAGACGGTTCAGAAACATTCAGGGCCGTCACAACGTGTAGGTGTCACAGAAAACAAACCTGGAATTTTCCGAATCAGACCAACCAGCTCTTTCCGCCCATCAACAGGTAGCTGAGTAAAAGGGCTATCCAAAATATCCAGTGTCTCTGAGTTTTTCAATCTACCCTGCAGTATGCAATCATCGGGACCAGGAACATTTTCGTCCTCATGCACAGACCTAGTATTACAAGAACCAAGGGAAGTAACGGTATCAGCCAAACGAACAGTTTTACCATCCTCTGTAGACTCCCACTTTCTCATCAGAACATCCTCTTGGAGAAAATAACCATGTGCGACATCTCCCAACTGTTCCACAGGCACAATTTGGTCACGCAACTCTTCTAATGTGGGGTCAGTCCGTGGCGCATTGATTAGATCGGAGCGGAATACAGATAACGGGATAACAGGGAAAACAGTGAGAGACTTCTTTGTGGTATTCTCATTTACCGGAGCAGGGACCGGGTCACCATGGCTCATAGACCGCGTCACTGCACCCGCAGAGAACACCGCTGGGAAACTCTGCGCACTCTCATCAGGAATCCCTACAATTGACGGTTTAGTGGAAACCACTAGAGATGGAAACACGACAGGCCACACACGCTCACCAGCCAAGTTATTCCCAAGGATAACGTCGATACCCTCAATAGGCAACGAAGGACGCACCCCCACAACAACGTCACCTTTCACCAGTCCACAATCCAATATCAGTTTATGCAATGGAACTGACAGATTGTTCAAACCTATTCCCCTAATTAGAACACTATTCCCAGAATCAGTCTCAGCAGAGAAAGGTAACACAGATTCCAACACAAACGATTCCGAGGCACCTGTGTCTCGTAGGATCTTCACTGGCACTAGGTTCTTACTTCCTAACATAGACACAAAACCCTCCGTAATGAAAGGTAAATAGCCTGGGTCAATATGGACTTTCACATGCCCCTGGGCCTGAGACAATGTGTCAGGAGTAAACTGATGTGGAACAGACGCAGCTAACGCCGTAGGCCTAGATTTAACGTTAACCTGTTAGGGCTAGGGGGCAGTATTGACACGGCTGGATAAAAAACATACCCGATTTAATCTGGTTACCACTCCTACCCAGTAACTAGAATATGCATATACTTATTACATATGGATAGAAAACACCCTAAATTTTCTAAAACTGTTTGAATGGTGTCTGAGTATAACAGAACTCAAATGGCAGGTCAAAACCTGAGAGATTCCTTTACAGGAAGTGGCCTGTCTGACCATTTCTTGAACTTCTTTTCCATCTCTATCATTTACTAAGGATCTCTGCTCTAACGTGACACTTCCCACGTCTTCCATAGGCTCTCAGAGCCCGGGAAAAAACAGAATGTCGTCATTCCAGCCCCAGGCTGAAACACATTATCGCCTTTCTCAAGTGGCCGATCAAGGGACACTGGGCTTATGCGCGTGACCCCGACCGCCCCCGCCTTTGGGATTTTTTCCTCTGTTTGCCGAAAAGGAGATTCCCTGTCGGAATATTATCGCTTTTCTACGAGAAAAATGTCGTAAAAATTGATTTTAAACAGCGGTTGACATGCTTCGAAGTACGGTAATGGAATATTTAGAATTTTATTGTCACGAATTGCGCCATGCGCGCGACACTTCTTTACTATTTCGGATAGTGTCTGGAACGCACGAACAAAACGCCGCTATTCGGATATAACGATGGATTATTTTGGACCAAACCAACATTTGTTATTGAAGTAGCAGTCCTGGGTGTGCATTCTGACGAAGACAACAAAAGGTAATCAAACTTTTATAATAGTAAATATGATTATGGTGAGTGCTAAACTTGCCGGGTGTCTAAATAGCGAGCCCGTGATGCCTGGGCTATGTACTTAGAATATTGCAAAATGTGCTTTCACCAAAAAGCTATTTTAAAATCGGACATATCGAGTGCATAGAGGAGGTCTGTATCTATAATTCTTAAAATAATTGTTATGCTTTTTGTGAACGTTTATCGTGAGTAATTTAGTAAAATGTTAGCGAATTCCCCGGAAGTTTGCGGGGGGTATGCTAGTTCTGAACGTCACATGCTAATGTAAAAAGCTGTTTTTTGATATAAATATGAACTTGATTGAACAAAACATGCATGTATTGTATAACATAATGTCCTAGGGTTGTCATCTGATGAAGATCATCAAAGGTGAGTGCTGCATTTAGCTGTCTTCTGGGTTTTGGTGACATTATATGCTGGCTTGAAAAATGGGTGTCTGATTATTTCTGGCTTGGTACTCTGCTGACATAATCTAATGTTTTGCTTTCGTTGTAAAGCCTTTTTGAAATCGGACAGTGTGGTTAGATTAACGAGAGTCTTGTCTTTAAATGGCTGTAAAATAGTCATATGTTTGAGAAATTGAAGTAATAGGATTTTTAAGGTTTTGAAAATCGCGCCACAGGCTGGCAGTGGCGTCCCACCTAGCCCATAGAGGTTAACACACGTACTGAATTTACCCCTAGACCTGAGAACCGGACATTCGTTTTTCCAATGACCTGAGCCTTGACAGTAGTGACACTCTTGACCAAAGTCAGTTTTACCACGGGAGTCAGGCTCAACCCTAGTTGAATAAAACTCTGCCCGTGAACCAGAGTATCTCGGTGAGCGAGGCCCAAATCTCTCCGAACGCCCCCACTCACTCCAAGTACGGGGTTCTACAAAAATACTTTTGTGAGTCAAAACATATTCGTCCGCCAAAACCGCAGCTTCAGCGACAGTCTGTACTTTTCGTTCGTTAATATACGTCGCTATATGATCAGGGATTGTGTCCTTAAATTGCTCTAGCATAATCAGATCACACAGCCCTTGAAAAGTCATAACCGCAGAGGCGGAACACCAGCGATTAAACTGTGAAGATAATTTTCGCGCAAACTCAACATGAGTCTGCCTATCATCCCTTTCTAAAGTTCTAAATCGTTGGCAGTAAGCCTCAGGAACCAATTCGTAAATCTGTAACACCGCCCTTTTAACCTTATCATAACTGACACTGTCGGCTACACTAAGAGCTGAATATGCTTCCTGCGCTTTACCAGTCAGCACACACTGCAACATTAAAGTGCGGTCAGAATCAGGCCAACTCCTAGCGTCAGCAACACGCTCAAACAACGAAAATAATGTCTCAGGGTCCTTTTCATTAAACTGAGGCAACAACCGTAAATTCCCAACAATGTCAAATGTGTCCGGGGCACACCCAAAAGAGGAACGACTCCTAAGTAAATCTGCGTCACCTTCCCAGAGCAAACTCTCCCCTGAGAGCTTTCCTTCCCTAACCAACTCTAGTCGCTCTTGTTGCAGCTTGATTTTAGCACGCTCCATATCCTGTTTAAATTCCAATTCCTTCTCATATTTTACACGATCGTGCTCTAGCTGTAACAGAAGCAGCTCTTTCTGCTGTTCAAAAAGAAGACTACTAGGACTAACCGATGGAGCGGTAATTGTAACATATCGGGGAGACGGCGAGTCCTCAGCAGAGGCTGCCCCAGTGGTATCTTCAAGAATACCACTCTCCATCAGATTGGCCTTCAATATTAACCTAATAGAATTTTTTTTACATTTATCACTAATTTCAACCTTGTAGTGTTCAGCAACCTTCAACAGCTGTTCTTTAGTACATACATCTAACAGTTCCTTTGATGGAAAGCGAATGAACTCGTCTACATTAGACGCCATAGTCAAAAAAATTCTCACTCAACCCCTCTACTGAGCACACCAGACCACAACAAGAGAAAATACAAATCACACCGGGCACCACAGAAAAGAGATGAGAAATGGAGCTTCCCCAAAATCTACAATAACTCAACCCTAGTCTTCATGCAGATTTGCGGTGGGTAATTATGCACTGTAGCCCGCTGGCAAGGAAGTAACCCCCCAGCACGCTGGTAGATTCCACCAAGCCACGGATGTGCCCCCGAGACAACTGCTCAGTCCACAGACACCACACAAAAATAACAAACATTAACAATGCCCAACATATTCCAAAATGAAACACGTCACTAAGCCTATCAGGGGAAAAAGGTTATAGCTCCGGGTAGTAAGTTTCACTACCCTATCCAAATCTCCCACCAAGGTACACAGCTGATTGTACTCACCTCAGACCAACGTCCCAACAGCAAGTAGAACAAGCGTTTCCAGGCTAGGCAGGGGCCTGGAAACTAACCAATGTATTCTCTCCAACACAGCACACAAACCAAACAAACAAAGGCAACCAATACTGAGCACCAAACTCAAACTAACAAACAAAGCACCTCAATTTAACATACCGCCACGTTTTCTCCCAAACACAAGTTCAAGATCCCGGATGAGCCCCCACTTGTTACGAACCTGTAAGGGCTGTCTTCAGGAAAGGACCAAAATGCAGCAGAGTTAGTATTCATCCTTCAATTTAATTGGAAAGAACACTATACAAAAACAAAAACAAGGAAACTGACAGCCAACAGTCCTGTCAGGTGCAACCACACTAAACAAGAAACAATTACCCACAAAACCCAAAGGAAAAACATGCTCCTTATGTGTGACTCCCAATCAGCAGCAACGAGCACCACCTGTGCCTGATTGGGAGCCACACACATGGCCCAAAACAAAGAAATACCAAAACATAGAAAAAGGAACATAGAACGCCCACCCAATGTAACACCCTGGCCTAACCAAAATAAAGAACAAAAACCCCTCTCTATGGCCAGAGCGTTACAGAACCGGCTCTGAGTTCACAACAAAAGGGAGACAACGTGGAGACAAGGAGTATCAAAATATATATTTATTAACTAAAATAACTAAATAATTAACAATGGCGTGTGTGTAATCAGTAGTGTAAGTGAGTGTTTTGCATACCTGAATGTAATAATGCAGGGTGTTGAAAGGTGCCAAAGGAAATAACCAAAAAGCCACAAAACTACACAACCAAAATCAAAAAAGTGTCTGCATGGAGAGAGTCCTCTCAATAACTGTGGAAGAGGTCTCTTTATCCTGGGACACAGCTGGGCCCAGGTGCTTCCCATTTAGCTGACGACCCTTCCAACTCCGCCCACCGGCATCCTAACAAGGAAACAAGAACAGAGAGAATACGGCAGACAGAGTGGGAGGGTCGTCACACACCCCCCCATAAAACCGGGGACCAACAAGGGCCCCGGAACAACGTACCAGCCTCTGCGTCCCAAATTGACACAGGCCTCTGCGTCCCAAATTGACACAGGCCTCTGCGTCCCAAATTGACACAGGCCTCTGCGTCCCAAATTGACACAGGCCTCTGCGTCCCAAATTGACACAGGCCTCTGCGTCCCAAATTGACACAGGCCTCTGCGTCCCAAATTGACACAGGCCTCTGCGTCCCAAATTGACACAGGCCTCTGCGTCCCAAATTGACACAGGCCTCTGCGTCCCAAATTGACACAGGCCTCTGCGTCCCAAATTGACGAGAGGTTACATGTTCACCTTCCACTTGCCCCAGCCAACCTCCTTCTCCCCAGACCTCAGCAACCTTTGTGCACAGGAAGCAACATTTAAGAGGAAAGGAGAACACAAGACCAGGAGGGAACAGACAGGAAAGTTAGAACATGATAAAACCAAACAATGGTCAGTCACATAACATTCAGGAACAGGGCGCACAAGAGACCACATCAGCTACAAACGCAAACAACATCTTCCAACGGTTCATAGTCACTTCTCAACGGTTGTCATTTCCCAACGATTCATAGTCACTCCAATGATTCATAGTGACTCCAACGATTCATAGTGACTCCAACGATTCATAGTGACTCCAACGATTCATAGTGACTCCAACGATTCATAGTCACTAAACTCATAACCGAATACGAGTACAGACCAGAGGGTGTAATAAAGGCAAAAATGTCATGTGCCCTACTCGTCAGTGGCACCTGCCAATAGCACAATAACAGGTCAAATTTGCACAAACAGCTGCGCCGACTTGATCAACGCAGTCCTCCATCCGAGGAAGAGGAAATTAATCTGGCTTAGTGACTCCGTTTACCTTACGGTGGTCCGTTCCATCCGGTTTACTGACCAAGATACAGGGAGAAGCCCAACTGGAGAAAGAAGGCTCTGCTATCTTACTCTCCAGCATGTACCTGACCTCAGCATCCAGACAACGCAGTTTCTCTACAGAGACTCTATAGAACCGCTGACGAATGGGGTCAGCATCTCCAATGTCAATATTATGCTCTATCAAGTTTGTACGTTGTAACGGTTTTGACTTGAGGTTATAATTTATAGGGGTGCCAGGTAGGTTGTGCCTACCAGAGAAAATATTAGTTTCTCCTTTTAGTTTGATAGGGAATGAGTCCCATCTGGTCCGTCAAGTCTACACCAATACAAAGGACTCATGTAAAAGTCAGGATGGAAATACACTTTTCATAAACCCTTAAAACAATGGAAATAACTTCAAAACAACTGTATTCTTTTGCGTGGTTGTATTAACAACCTAAATGATCACACACACACACACACAACAATATAACAATAATGAGCTTTAAACAGCTCTGGTTCCTCCAGAAATGTCCTGTACCTCGGGCCTAAAAAGAGTCCAGCCCGGTAAACAAGTTCAGGGAACTCAAGTGACCTTAGTCACGCAATGGTTGTCCGTTCATACAGTGTAGCGTAAACCCTGTGTCAATCATACAATGAAAAGAACAAATATTTTACCACACATTTCAATAAATCCTCAACTACAACTAACTACCTAAATCATCACAGTATACATCACACCAAAACAAATGAAATACCGTATACAAAAAAGGTTGTAGTCCGTCGGTCAGTCAGAGAAGCCAATCCGCCGACAGATCTCCAGCGGAGAAAGGCCACGAAAACCAACGGAGAGGTGTAGTCCACAGATGCAAGAGTGGAGCCGACCTTGGGTAGATTTTCTATTAGGCTACACAAAGCACACTTTTAAAGCAGCACAACAAACGGAAGAGAGACGCTTCAGAACTGAGGGTCGAACACATCCTCATTCATGTTTCCATCACAACTCCTCTTTTGCACAGCTGATGCTGGCTATTTAATTGGGAATTAAAGGGGAAGCGCCCTATTGGAAGAAGCACTAATTAATTGAGAATTAAAGGGAAAGCGCCCTATTGGACGGTTCAGAAACATTCAGGGCCGTCACACACCCCCTCCCCTGGAAAAAGCCGACCATTGCCCTGGAAGGCACATCTTGGTCGGGGAAACCGAGAAAGGTCTCTTCATCACTTTCCTCTTCAAAGATCTCCAGGACCTTGCGGCGCTCAATCTCCTCCAATTCGTCAGCTGAGGGGTAACAGGCCTTAAGGCGTGAGACATGGACAACGCGCATATCTTCACCTGTGTCCTCTTTCACCACTCGATAGTTCAAAGGGCCTCTCTGCTCCACAATCCTATATGGTCCTTGCCATTTAGGAGCGAGCTTGGCCGAGAAGAATTGTTCAGCTTTTGAATAAGGATGAGAGCGAAGCCACACCCGATCACGAAGCTGGAACTGCATGTCTCGTCTCTTCTTATCATAATTTCTCTTCTGCCTGAGTCGAGCATGGATCATGTTCTTTGAGACAAGAGCTCTCAAGTCGTGGAGATGGACTACCTGGTCATAGCAAGCAGCGTCTGGAGTAACCTGCTGGGGCTGTAGCACCATCTCCAAGGGTCCTCGGAGGGGACGACTCAGGTTCAGCTCTGCAGGTGTGACTCCAGTGGACTCTTGCACAGCAGAATTCAGGGCAAATCGAAACTCGTGAAGGTGCTTGTCCCAGTGTTTGTGCTGGGTCCCTACATAGGAAGCAACCATTGTCTTCAAGGTTCGATTAACTCTCTCAGTGAGGTTGGTCTGTGGGTGATAAGCCGTGGTCAACTTCTGTCTCAGGTTCCATCTTTGGCAGGTCTCCTCAAAGAGATCAGAGACGAATTGGGAACCTCGATCAGACAGGATGTAATCAGGCACTCCCCAGCGAGTCAGGATCTCTTTCGTAAGGATGTTAGAGACTGTCCTTGCTGTGGCCTGACGCAGGGCAAAGAGCTCCACCCACTTGGAATAGTAATCAACAAAAACAAGCATGTACACATTCTGATTGGAGCTTCTAGGAAATGGACCCATCAAATCCACTCCTAACATTTCCCAAGGTCGGGTAATCACAGTTTGCTGCAACTTGCCAGCAGGCTTTCTACCTTCTGGTTTGTACATTTGACAAACCTGACAGTTTCGGATGTGTGACTTTACATCCATGCTCAGATGTGGCCAGTACAGTAATGCTTGCAACCGCTTGTAGGTTTTGAACCTGCCCAAATGACCAGCTAACGGGTCTTCATGGAAATGTTGAAGCAGTTGAAGGCGTAGAGTTTCAGGTATGTACATTTGGTATAGTGTTCTGTGAGGTAGTTGTACAACTCGGTAGACTTTGTCTTCAATGATGGTCAGCTTGGTGGTAGGATTGACCATCTTTTCTCTATCTTCCAGGATAGTCTGGTACAAAGCCTGTACTTCTGGATCATCCTGTTGGGCTTTCCAAATGGCCTCATCAGAGATGGGAAAGTCAGTTTTGGGTGAGTCTCGACTGCTTGACAGGACAGTAGCACATGTAAGATGAGGGCCACCATTACCACCAGCAGGAGCTCTGGATAAGGCATCTGGAATCATCATCATCTCACTTGGCTCTGTCATATCCTCACATGGTCTCTCCTATCATTGCTATGCAGACGACACACAATTAATCTTCTCCTTTCCCCCTTCTGATAACCAGGCGGCGAATCGCATCTCTGCATGTCTGTCAGACATATCAGTGTGGATGACGGATCACCAGCTCAAGCTGAACCTCGGCAAGACGGAGCTGCTCTTCCTCCCGGGGAAGGACTGCCCGTTCCATGATCTCGCCATCACGGTTGACAACTCCCTTGTGTCCTCCTCCCAGAGTGCTAAGAACCTTGGCGTGATCCTGGACAACACCCTGTCGTTCTCCACTAACATCAAGGCGGTGACCCGATCCTGTAGGTTCATGCTCTACAACATTCGCAGAGTACGACCCTGCCTCACACAGGAAGCGGCGCAGGTCCTAATCCAGGCACTTGTCATCTCCCGTCTGGATTACTGCAACTCGCTGTTGGCTGGGCTCCCTGCCTGTGCCATTAAACCCCTACAACTCATCCAGAACGCCGCAGCCCGTCTGGTGTTCAACCTTCCCAAGTTCTCTCACGTCACCCCGCTCCTCCGCTCTCTCCACTGGCTTCCAGTTGAAGCTCGCATCCGCTACAAGACCATGGTGATTGCCTACGGAGCTGTGAAGGGAACGGCACCTCCATACCTTCAGGCTCTGATCAGGCCCTACACCCAAACAAGGGCACTGCGTTCATCCACCACTGGCCTGCTGGCCCCCCTACCTCTGAGGAAGCACAGTTCCCGCTCAGCCCAGTCAAAACTGTTCGCTGCTCTGGCACCCCAATGGTGGAACAAGCTCCCTCACGACGCCAGGACAGCGGAGTCAATCACCACCTTCCGGAGACACCTGAAACCCCACCTCTTTAACCTGTTAGGGCTAGGGGGCAGCATTTGCACGTCTGGATAAAAAAAAATGTACCCGATTTAACCTCTCTAGGCTAGGCGGGACGAATTCGTCCCACCTACGTAACAGCCAGTGTAATCCAGTGGCGCGATTTTCAAAACGTTAAAAATCCTATTACTTCAATTTCTCAAACATATGACTATTTTACAGCCATTTAAAGACAAGACTCTCGTTAATCTAACCACACTGTCCGATTTCAAAAAGGCTTTACAACGAAAGCAAAACATTAGATTATGTCAGCAGAGTACCAAGCCAGAAATAATCAGACACCCATTTTTCAAGCCAGCATATAATGTCACCAAAACCCAGAAGACAGCTAAATGCAGCACTCACCTTTGATGATCTTCATCAGATGACAACCCTAGGACATTATTATACAATACATGCATGTTTTGTTCAATCAAGTTCATATTTATATCAAAAACCAGCTTTTTACATTAGCATGTGACGTTCAGAACTAGCATACCCCCCGCAAACTTCCGGGGAATTCGCTAACATTTTACTAAATTACTCACGATAAACGTTCACAAAAAGCATAACAATTATTTTAAGAATTATAGATACAGACCTCTATGCACTCGATATGTCCGATTTTAAAATAGCTTTTTGGTGAAAGCACATTTTGCAATATTCTAAGTACATAGCCCAGGCATCACGGGCTCGCTATTTAGACACCCGGCAAGTTTAGCACTCACCATAATCATATTTACTATTATAAAAATGTCATTACCTTTTGTTGTCTTCGTCAGAATGCACACCCAGGACAGCTACTTCAATAACAAATGTTGGTTTGGTCCAAAATAATCCATCGTTATATCCGAATAGCGGCGTTTTGTTCGTGCGTTCCAGACACTATCCGAAATAGTAAAGAAGTGTCACGCGCTTGGCGCAATTCCTGACAATAAAATTCAAAGTATTCCATTACCGTACGTCGAAGCATGTCAATCGCTGTTTAAAATAAATTTTTACGTCATTTGTCTCGTAGAAAAGCGATAATATTCCGACAGGGAATCTCCTTTTCGGCAAACAGAGGAAAAAATCCCAAAGGCGGGGGCGGTCGGGGTCACGCGCATAAGCTAGTGGTTCTTGATGGGCCACTTGAGAAAGGCGATAATGTGTTTCAGCCTGGGGCTGGAATGACGACATTCTGTTTTTTCCCGGGCTCTGAGAGCCTATGGAAGACGTGGGAAGTGTCACGTTAGAGCAGAGATCCTTAGTAAATGATAGAGATGGAAAAGAAGTTCAACAAATGGTCAGACAGGCCACTTCCTGTAAAGGAATCTCTCAGGTTTTGACCTGCCATTTGAGTTCTGTTATACTCACAGACACCATTCAAACAGTTTTAGAAAATGTAGGGTGTTTTCTATCCATATGTAATAAGTATATGCATATTCTAGTTACTGAGTAGGAGTGGTAACCAGATTAAATCGGGTATGTTTTTTATCCAGCCGTGTCAATGCTGCCCCCTAGCCCTAACAGGTTAATCTGGTTACTAATCCTACCCAGTAACTAGAATATGCATATACTTATTATATATGGATAGAAAACACTAAAGTTTCTAAAACTGTTTGAATGGTGTCTGTGAGTATAACAGAACTCATTTGGCAGGCAAAACCCTGAGACATTTTCTGACAGGAAGTGGATACCTGATGTGTTGTATTGACTTTAAACCTATCCCATTGAAAAACACAGGGGCTTAGGAATATTTTGGCACTTCCTATTGCTTCCACTAGATGTCACCAGCCTTTACAAAGTGTTTTGAGTCTTCTGGAGGGAGATCTGACCGAACAAGAGCCATGGAACGATGATGTCCCATTAGACACCTGGCGACGCGAGTTCATGTTGGGTACCCTCGTTCCAATACGTTATAAAAGAGTATGCATTCGTCCACCTTGAATATTATTCATGTTCTGGTTAAAAAAGGCCCTAATGATTTATGCTATACAACGTTTGACATGTTTGAACGAACGGAAATATATTTTTTCCCCTCGTTCATGACGAGAAGTCCGGCTGGCTTAGATCATGTGCTAACAAGACGGAGATTTTTGGACATAAATGATGAGCTTTTTTGAACAAAACTACATTCGTTATGGACCTGTGATACCTGGAAGTGACATCTGATGAAGAGAATCAAAGGTAATGGATTATTTACATAGTATTTTCGATTTTAGATCTCCCCAACATGACGTCTAGTCTGTATCGCAACGCGTATTTTTCTGGGCGCAGTGCTCAGATTATTGCAAAGTGTGATTTCCCAGTAAGGTTATTTTTAAATCTGGCAAGTTGATTGCGTTCAAGAGATGTAAATCTTTAATTCTTTAAATGACAATATAATATTTTACCAATGTTTTCTAATTTTAATTATTTAATTTGTGACGCTGACTTGACTGCCGGTTATTGGAGGGAAACGATTTCCTCAACATCAATGCCATAGTAAAACGCTGTTTTTGGATATAAATATGAACTTGATAGAACTAAAAATGCATGCATTGTCTAACATAATGTCCTAGGAGTGTCATCTGATGGAGATTGTAAAAGGTTAGTGCATCATTTTAGCTGGTTTTATGGTTTTGGTGACCCTGTCTTTGAATTGACAAAACATTACACACAACTCTTGTAAATGTACTGTCCTAACATACTCTAAATTTATGCTTTCGCCGTAAAACCTTTTTGAAATCGTAAAACGTGGTTAGATTAAGGAGATGTTTATCTTTCAAAGGGTGTAAAATAGTTGTATTTTTGAAAAATTTGAATTTTGACATTTATTTGGATTCAAATTTGCCGCTCTTGAAATGCACCTGCTGTTGATGGAGTGCACCACGGGTGGCACGCTAGCGTCCCACCTAGCCCATAGAGGTTAAGGAATACCTAGGATAGGATAAAGTAATCCTTCTAACCCCCCCCCCCCCTTAAAATATTTAGATGCACTATTGTAAAGTGGTTGTTCCACTGGATATCATAAGGTGAATGCACCATTTTGTAAGTCGCTCTGGATAAGAGCGTCTGCTAAATGACTTAAATGTAATTGTAATGTAATCTGGAACAGTGTTGTATTTTCCTTTCCTGTATTCTACTGCAAAGGTGAACTCTTGCAACCGTAGAGCCCATCTGATAAGTCTGGTGCTTGGTTTGTTGGTCTTGAACACCCACACAAGGGAGGAATGGTCAGTGACCACAGTGAAGTGTCTTCCCTCCAGGTAGTACCTCCACTTTTCCAAAGCCCAGACAACTGCGAGGCACTCTTGCTCGGTTGTGGAGTAGTTCCGTTCTGCTCCATTCAATGTTCGACTGGCGAACGCTAGCACTTCTTCAATGCCAAGTCCAGTCTGTTGGACTAGAACAGCACCAAGTCCAACATCACTTGCATCAGTGTAAACAACAAAAGGGCAATCAAAGTTGGGATGACCCAAAATGGGAGGTGTGACGAGGTGTCGTTTCAGGGTTTCAAAAGAGGTCTGGCACTCTGCCGTCCATCGGAATTTCGCACCTTTTCGCTTCAATGCGTTGAGGGGTTCTGCCACCTGGGAGAAGTTCAACACAAACCGATGGTACCATCCAGCCATCCCAAGGAACCGTTGAAGGGCCTTGAGTGTGGTTGGGACAGGGAAATCTTGTACCGCCTTGGTCTTTTCGGGATCCACATGAGTGCCGTCAAAAGACACAATATGGCCAAGGAACTTCAGGGAGGTTTGGCAGAAGTTGCTCTTCTTCATGTTCAATGTCAGACCAGCTTCCCTTAGCTTGTCCAACACTGCTTGAAGATCTTGAAAATGTTGTTCTCTGGTCTGGGAGTAGATAATTATATCGTCCAGGTAGACGAAACAGATCTTCCCTTTGAGCTCACCTAACGCAATCTCCATGAGTCTTTGGAAAGTGGCAGGTGCATTCTTTAATCCAAAAGGCATCACCTTAAAGGAAAACAAGCCCTCAGCACAGACAAAAGCAGTCTTGTCCTTGCTTTCCTGGTCCATCTCAACCTGCCAATAGCCACTATTGAGGTCAAGGGTAGTGAACACAACCGCGCCAGACAATGACTCCAGGATCTCTTGGATGGTGGGAAGAGGATAGGCATCAGTCTGGGAAACCTTGTTGGTCTTCCTATAGTCCACACAAAATCTAAGACCACCGGTCTTTTTTGGGATGAGGACAACAGGAGCAGCCCAGGGAGAGGATGAACGTTCAATTATATTTTGTGTCAACATATCATTAATGAGTCCTTTTTGGATGATTAGCTTTGCTGGGGACAAACGATATGGCTTCTGCTTGATCGGCATTTCCTGTGTAAGGAATATTTTGTGCTTCAGGAGCCCGGTACGTCCCAGCTTTGAAGTACATACATCAGCGTTATTCTGCAGCTGTTCCAACAGCCTTAACTCCTCTGGCTGTTCCAGCTGAGCTCTTCTCACAGCCTGTAAAAGGAGATCATCAGAAGGATTATCGAGGGTTAGTGGTACCGGAGCAATGGCAGAGAAGACTGCCACATTTGGACCCCAATCATGTAACTTTGTAGCTTCTGACTGGAAGAAATGCTTCTTGCTCGGATTGTATGGAAACCAGTAGCAATTGTGTGCGATATCAATCTGGACACCACTGAAGTACATGAAATCAATTCCCAACACAACAGGAAAAGCAAGGTTCTTGGTTTGTAGGATAACAGAAGGAATCATATAGGAGTGGTTACACAGGTGGAACTCTACCTCACTCCATCCAAGTGGTCGTTTAGCCTCACCATCAGCCAGATAGAGTGGACCTTCTGTCCACGGCTTCAAGTTGTAGTGTAGACCTTTAACCTCCTTCCACAGTTTCTCATTGAGCAGTGTGTAGGATGACCCGGTGTCCAGGATGGCTCTTCCTGTCCATGGCCCTATGGACAGGGGTAACACCAATTGGTGCGGTATTAACTGAAAGGAAGGGGATGTCGATGGGGCGGCGTAGGCAGTGACACTTGGGGTTTCATCTCTGGTCAAAGCACCCAGAGTAGGATGGTCGTTCCTGCGAAGGGAGTTAGGTGTGTTTGCCTGTTGTGATTTGTGGTTTCTGGAAGGGTTTACTTGATATGGTCTTGGACATGTAGCTGAAGAATGTCCCTTTTGGCTACATCTCCAACAGAACATGGGAGGGGTTTTGGCTGGAGACTGTGGCTGTTGTTGATGGTCTGGCTTGGGTAACGGTTTGGGTGTCTGTTTCTTTCTCTGTTCATATTGCTGTTGGCATTCTCTGTCCTTCTCGAACTGCTGTCCCAGGCGAACCAGTCCATCAACAGTGGTGACTCTTTCTCTGAGTTGACTGGCTAGTAGTGGGTTGATGTTCTTCAAGATCAATTTAATGACCTCTTCCTCCTCAATACCAGGTTTCCACCTTCTGCACAGGGAGTGGTAACCGTATGCAAAGTCACGGATACTCTCCTTCTCTCTTTGCACTCGATTAAAGACTCTGTCTGCCAGCTCATCTGTGTAGTCCTCAGACAGAAATGCAGAGGAAAACTTGGCCTCAAAGTCAGCCCAGGAGGTAGTGGTGAGACGTGCCACATCCCACCAGTCTCGAGCTGTACCATGCAACACATTCCTCAATGTGGCAAGGAGTTCTTCGTCAGCCAGGGGATTGAGGGCAAGAAAGTCACGACATCTTTCCAGATACATTAGCGGATCAGGACTGTCATCTTTTTTCCCAAAGGTGGGAAATTGCAATTTAATGGGCATCGCCCCCACATGACGTCTACTCAAATCACCATGAACAAAAGAGCTAGGAGGGATTGAGGAAGTAGAGGGTGAGGGAGTTATCGGACCATGAAAATGAACACCAGGATGCATGGTGGATTGCATCCTGTAAGGGGTGGCTGCAGCATGGCCTTGTCTTAGCTGTTCTGAGGTGCCAGCTTGGCCCTCAGTGGTCTGAACAGAAGTGGACACCAGAGAAGCTCTGTGCAAGGAGTTGTGCCTAATGGAGGCCATGTCAACAGACACGTCAGCCAACATTTTAACACAATTAGAAAGCTCTTTCTGCAAGTGGTCTACAGTGTTAACCAGAGGAGAAAAAACTGAATTAACGTCCTTGAGAACCTCAGTGTGATGATGTTGCAAGCGCCACTGGAGAGTGGCAGTGAGTTGGGTTTGTTGGTAGTCAAACTGCCTGTCCATGGCACCAGTAACATCCCGTCTTCCACTCTCACTGAGCTCTGTCAGTGTGTGGGTTAGAGTGCTCAGTGAGTTTCTGAATTCCATGGCACTCTGTTGTTGCTCTTCACTCAGACATTTGAATTTATGGTGGATTAGAGTTTGGAGATGTTGTTGAGTCCGACGAATATCAAGGATGTCACCTTGAAGTTGTAAGACTACAACCTCTGGAGATAAACCAGACAATGGAGGAAGGTTGGGCGTCAGAGGGAAGGCTAGCTCAGTACTTCCACACAGATCCATGTCAATAAGGGAGTAGCTGGTTAGACCTCCTGTGGCCTGTGGTCCAGACCGAGCCTTCAGATTCCCAGGGCTCTGGCCCAAATCAACTCCATTGACATTATGATTTGTATTGTCGGCTCGATGGTCAGACTGGCCCTGTGTATTCCCATTGACAGGTATGATATGGATGAGCACATTTTCTTGGGGTGAATCCATTGTTTTAATTCCACACAAAAGATTTGCTTTGGTTATTTCTCAATGTTGAGGTCCCATCTGGGGTGCCATATTTTATGTAACGGTTTTGACTTGAGGTTATAATTTATAGGGGTGCCAGGTAGGTTGTGCCTACCAGAGAAAATATTAGTTTCTCCTTTTAGTTTGATAGGGAATGAGTCCCATCTGGTCCGTCAAGTCTACACCAATACAAAGGACTCATGTAAAAGTCAGGATGGAAATACACTTTTCATAAACCCTTAAAACAATGGAAATAACTTCAAAACAACTGTATTCTTTTGCGTGGTTGTATTAACAACCTAAATGATCACACACACACACACAACAATATAACAATAATGAGCTTTAAACAGCTCTGGTTCCTCCAGAAATGTCCTGTACCTCGGGCCTAAAAAGAGTCCAGCCCGGTAAACAAGTTCAGGGAACTCAAGTGACCTTAGTCACGCAATGGTTGTCCGTTCATACAGTGTAGCGTAAACCCAGTGTCAATCATACAATGAAAAGAACAAATATTTTACCACACATTTCAATAAATCCTCAACTACAACTAACTACCTAAATCATCACAGTATACATCACACCAAAACAAATGAAATACCGTATACAAAAAAGGTTGTAGTCCGTCGGTCAGTCAGAGAAGCCAATCCGCCGACAGATCTCCAGCGGAGAAAGGCCACGAAAACCAACGGAGAGGTGTAGTCCACAGATGCAAGAGTGGAGCCGACCTTGGGTAGATTTTCTATTAGGCTACACAAAGCACACTTTTAAAGCAGCACAACAAACGGAAGAGAGACGCTTCAGAACTGAGGGTCGAACACATCCTCATTCATGTTTCCATCACAACTCCTCTTTTGCACAGCTGATGCTGGCTATTTAATTGGGAATTAAAGGGGAAGCGCCCTATTGGAAGAAGCACTAATTAATTGAGAATTAAAGGGAAAGCGCCCTATTGGACGGTTCAGAAACATTCAGGGCCGTCACACACCCCCTCCCCTGGAAAAAGCCGACCATTGCCCTGGAAGGCACATCTTGGTCGGGGAAACCGAGAAAGGTCTCTTCATCACTTTCCTCTTCAAAGATCTCCAGGACCTTGCGGCGCTCAATCTCCTCCAATTCGTCAGCTGAGGGGTAACAGGCCTTAAGGCGTGAGACATGGACAACGCGCATATCTTCACCTGTGTCCTCTTTCACCACTCGATAGTTCAAAGGGCCTCTCTGCTCCACAATCCTATATGGTCCTTGCCATTTAGGAGCGAGCTTGGCCGAGAAGAATTGTTCAGCTTTTGAATAAGGATGAGAGCGAAGCCACACCCGATCACGAAGCTGGAACTGCATGTCTCGTCTCTTCTTATCATAATTTCTCTTCTGCCTGAGTCGAGCATGGATCATGTTCTTTGAGACAAGAGCTCTCAAGTCGTGGAGATGGACTACCTGGTCATAGCAAGCAGCGTCTGGAGTAACCTGCTGGGGCTGTAGCACCATCTCCAAGGGTCCTCGGAGGGGACGACTCAGGTTCAGCTCTGCAGGTGTGACTCCAGTGGACTCTTGCACAGCAGAATTCAGGGCAAATCGAAACTCGTGAAGGTGCTTGTCCCAGTGTTTGTGCTGGGTCCCTACATAGGAAGCAACCATTGTCTTCAAGGTTCGATTAACTCTCTCAGTGAGGTTGGTCTGTGGGTGATAAGCCGTGGTCAACTTCTGTCTCAGGTTCCATCTTTGGCAGGTCTCCTCAAAGAGATCAGAGACGAATTGGGAACCTCGATCAGACAGGATGTAATCAGGCACTCCCCAGCGAGTCAGGATCTCTTTCGTAAGGATGTTAGAGACTGTCCTTGCTGTGGCCTGACGCAGGGCAAAGAGCTCCACCCACTTGGAATAGTAATCAACAAAAACAAGCATGTACACATTCTGATTGGAGCTTCTAGGAAATGGACCCATCAAATCCACTCCTAACATTTCCCAAGGTCGGGTAATCACAGTTTGCTGCAACTTGCCAGCAGGCTTTCTACCTTCTGGTTTGTACATTTGACAAACCTGACAGTTTCGGATGTGTGACTTTACATCCATGCTCAGATGTGGCCAGTACAGTAATGCTTGCAACCGCTTGTAGGTTTTGAACCTGCCCAAATGACCAGCTAACGGGTCTTCATGGAAATGTTGAAGCAGTTGAAGGCGTAGAGTTTCAGGTATGTACATTTGGTATAGTGTTCTGTGAGGTAGTTGTACAACTCGGTAGACTTTGTCTTCAATGATGGTCAGCTTGGTGGTAGGATTGACCATCTTTTCTCTATCTTCCAGGATAGTCTGGTACAAAGCCTGTACTTCTGGATCATCCTGTTGGGCTTTCCAAATGGCCTCATCAGAGATGGGAAAGTCAGTTTTGGGTGAGTCTCGACTGCTTGACAGGACAGTAGCACATGTAAGATGAGGGCCACCATTACCACCAGCAGGAGCTCTGGATAAGGCATCTGGAATCATCATCATCTCACTTGGCTCTGTCATATCCTCACATGGTCTCTCCTATCATTGCTATGCAGACGACACACAATTAATCTTCTCCTTTCCCCCTTCTGATAACCAGGCGGCGAATCGCATCTCTGCATGTCTGTCAGACATATCAGTGTGGATGACGGATCACCAGCTCAAGCTGAACCTCGGCAAGACGGAGCTGCTCTTCCTCCCGGGGAAGGACTGCCCGTTCCATGATCTCGCCATCACGGTTGACAACTCCCTTGTGTCCTCCTCCCAGAGTGCTAAGAACCTTGGCGTGATCCTGGACAACACCCTGTCGTTCTCCACTAACATCAAGGCGGTGACCCGATCCTGTAGGTTCATGCTCTACAACATTCGCAGAGTACGACCCTGCCTCACACAGGAAGCGGCGCAGGTCCTAATCCAGGCACTTGTCATCTCCCGTCTGGATTACTGCAACTCGCTGTTGGCTGGGCTCCCTGCCTGTGCCATTAAACCCCTACAACTCATCCAGAACGCCGCAGCCCGTCTGGTGTTCAACCTTCCCAAGTTCTCTCACGTCACCCCGCTCCTCCGCTCTCTCCACTGGCTTCCAGTTGAAGCTCGCATCCGCTACAAGACCATGGTGATTGCCTACGGAGCTGTGAAGGGAACGGCACCTCCATACCTTCAGGCTCTGATCAGGCCCTACACCCAAACAAGGGCACTGCGTTCATCCACCACTGGCCTGCTGGCCCCCCTACCTCTGAGGAAGCACAGTTCCCGCTCAGCCCAGTCAAAACTGTTCGCTGCTCTGGCACCCCAATGGTGGAACAAGCTCCCTCACGACGCCAGGACAGCGGAGTCAATCACCACCTTCCGGAGACACCTGAAACCCCACCTCTTTAACCTGTTAGGGCTAGGGGGCAGCATTTGCACGTCTGGATAAAAAAAATGTACCCGATTTAACCTCTCTAGGCTAGGCGGGACGAATTCGTCCCACCTACGTAACAGCCAGTGTAATCCAGTGGCGCGATTTTCAAAACGTTAAAAATCCTATTACTTCAATTTCTCAAACATATGACTATTTTACAGCCATTTAAAGATAAGACTCTCGTTAATCTAACCACACTGTCCGATTTCAAAAAGGCTTTACAACGAAAGCAAAACATTAGATTATGTCAGCAGAGTACCAAGCCAGAAATAATCAGACACCCATTTTTCAAGCCAGCATATAATGTCACCAAAACCCAGAAGACAGCTAAATGCAGCACTCACCTTTGATGATCTTCATCAGATGACAACCCTAGGACATTGTTATACAATACATGCATGTTTTGTTCAATCAAGTTCATATTTATATCAAAAACCAGCTTTTTACATTAGCATGTGACGTTCAGAACTAGCATACCCCCCGCAAACTTCCGGGGAATTCGCTAACATTTTACTAAATTACTCACGATAAACGTTCACAAAAAGCATAACAATTATTTTAAGAATTATAGATACAGACCTCTATGCACTCGATATGTCCGATTTTAAAATAGCTTTTTGGTGAAAGCACATTTTGCAATATTCTAAGTACATAGCCCAGGCATCACGGGCTCGCTATTTAGACACCCGGCAAGTTTAGCACTCACCATAATCATATTTACTATTATAAAAATGTCATTACCTTTTGTTGTCTTCGTCAGAATGCACACCCAGGACAGCTACTTCAATAACAAATGTTGGTTTGGTCCAAAATAATCCATCGTTATATCCGAATAGCGGCGTTTTGTTCGTGCGTTCCAGACACTATCCGAAATAGTAAAGAAGTGTCACGCGCTTGGCGCAATTCCTGACAATAAAATTCAAAGTATTCCATTACCGTACGTCGAAGCATGTCAATCGCTGTTTAAAATCAATTTTTACGTCATTTGTCTCGTAGAAAAGCGATAATATTCCGACAGGGAATCTCCTTTTCGGCAAACAGAGGAAAAAATCCCAAAGGCGGGGGCGGTCGGGGTCACGCGCATAAGCTAGTGTCTCTTGATGGGCCACTTGAGAAAGGCGATAATGTGTTTCAGCCTGGGGCTGGAATGACGACATTCTGTTTTTTCCCGGGCTCTGAGAGCCTATGGAAGACGTGGGAAGTGTCACGTTAGAGCAGAGATCCTTAGTAAATGATAGAGATGGAAAAGAAGTTCAACAAATGGTCAGACAGGCCACTTCCTGTAAAGGAATCTCTCAGGTTTTGACCTGCCATTTGAGTTCTGTTATACTCACAGACACCATTCAAACAGTTTTAGAAAATGTAGGGTGTTTTCTATCCATATGTAATAAGTATATGCATATTCTAGTTACTGAGTAGGAGTGGTAACCAGATTAAATCGGGTATGTTTTTTATCCAGCCGTGTCAATGCTGCCCCCTAGCCCTAACAGGTTAATCTGGTTACTAATCCTACCCAGTAACTAGAATATGCATATACTTATTATATATGGATAGAAAACACTAAAGTTTCTAAAACTGTTTGAATGGTGTCTGTGAGTATAACAGAACTCATTTGGCAGGCAAAACCCTGAGACATTTTCTGACAGGAAGTGGATACCTGGTGTTGTATTGACTTTAAACCTATCCCATTGAAAAACACAGGGGCTTAGGAATATTTTGGCACTTCCTATTGCTTCCACTAGATGTCACCAGCCTTTACAAAGTGTTTTGAGTCTTCTGGAGGGAGATCTGACCGAACAAGAGCCATGGAACGATGATGTCCCATTAGACACCTGGCGACGCGAGTTCATGTTGGGTACCCTCGTTCCAATACGTTATAAAAGAGTATGCATTCGTCCACCTTGAATATTATTCATGTTCTGGTTAAAAAAGGCCCTAATGATTTATGCTATACAACGTTTGACATGTTTGAACGAACGGAAATATATTTTTTCCCCTCGTTCATGACGAGAAGTCCGGCTGGCTTAGATCATGTGCTAACAAGACGGAGATTTTTGGACATAAATGATGAGCTTTTTTGAACAAAACTACATTCGTTATGGACCTGTGATACCTGGAAGTGACATCTGATGAAGAGAATCAAAGGTAATGGATTATTTACATAGTATTTTCGATTTTAGATCTCCCCAACATGACGTCTAGTCTGTATCGCAACGCGTATTTTTCTGGGCGCAGTGCTCAGATTATTGCAAAGTGTGATTTCCCAGTAAGGTTATTTTTAAATCTGGCAAGTTGATTGCGTTCAAGAGATGTAAATCTTTAATTCTTTAAATGACAATATAATATTTTACCAATGTTTTCTAATTTTAATTATTTAATTTGTGACGCTGACTTGACTGCCGGTTATTGGAGGGAAATGATTTCCTCAACATCAATGCCATAGTAAAACGCTGTTTTTGGATATAAATATGAACTTGATAGAACTAAAAATGCATGCATTGTCTAACATAATGTCCTAGGAGTGTCATCTGATGGAGATTGTAAAAGGTTAGTGCATCATTTTAGCTGGTTTTATGGTTTTGGTGACCCTGTCTTTGAATTGACAAAACATTACACACAACTCTTGTAAATGTACTGTCCTAACATACTCTAAATTTATGCTTTCGCCGTAAAACCTTTTTGAAATCGTAAAACGTGGTTAGATTAAGGAGATGTTTATCTTTCAAAGGGTGTAAAATAGTTGTATTTTTGAAAAATTTGAATTTTGACATTTATTTGGATTCAAATTTGCCGCTCTTGAAATGCACCTGCTGTTGATGGAGTGCACCACGGGTGGCACGCTAGCGTCCCACCTAGCCCATAGAGGTTAAGGAATACCTAGGATAGGATAAAGTAATCCTTCTAACCCCCCCCCCCCCCCCCCCTTAAAATATTTAGATGCACTATTGTAAAGTGGTTGTTCCACTGGATATCATAAGGTGAATGCACCATTTTGTAAGTCGCTCTGGATAAGAGCGTCTGCTAAATGACTTAAATGTAATTGTAATGTAATCTGGAACAGTGTTGTATTTTCCTTTCCTGTATTCTACTGCAAAGGTGAACTCTTGCAACCGTAGAGCCCATCTGATAAGTCTGGTGCTTGGTTTGTTGGTCTTGAACACCCACACAAGGGAGGAATGGTCAGTGACCACAGTGAAGTGTCTTCCCTCCAGGTAGTACCTCCACTTTTCCAAAGCCCAGACAACTGCGAGGCACTCTTGCTCGGTTGTGGAGTAGTTCCGTTCTGCTCCATTCAATGTTCGACTGGCGAACGCTAGCACTTCTTCAATGCCAAGTCCAGTCTGTTGGACTAGAACAGCACCAAGTCCAACATCACTTGCATCAGTGTAAACAACAAAAGGGCAATCAAAGTTGGGATGACCCAAAATGGGAGGTGTGACGAGGTGTCGTTTCAGGGTTTCAAAAGAGGTCTGGCACTCTGCCGTCCATCGGAATTTCGCACCTTTTCGCTTCAATGCGTTGAGGGGTTCTGCCACCTGGGAGAAGTTCAACACAAACCGATGGTACCATCCAGCCATCCCAAGGAACCGTTGAAGGGCCTTGAGTGTGGTTGGGACAGGGAAATCTTGTACCGCCTTGGTCTTTTCGGGATCCACATGAGTGCCGTCAAAAGACACAATATGGCCAAGGAACTTCAGGGAGGTTTGGCAGAAGTTGCTCTTCTTCATGTTCAATGTCAGACCAGCTTCCCTTAGCTTGTCCAACACTGCTTGAAGATCTTGAAAATGTTGTTCTCTGGTCTGGGAGTAGATAATTATATCGTCCAGGTAGACGAAACAGATCTTCCCTTTGAGCTCACCTAACGCAATCTCCATGAGTCTTTGGAAAGTGGCAGGTGCATTCTTTAATCCAAAAGGCATCACCTTAAAGGAAAACAAGCCCTCAGCACAGACAAAAGCAGTCTTGTCCTTGCTTTCCTGGTCCATCTCAACCTGCCAATAGCCACTATTGAGGTCAAGGGTAGTGAACACAACCGCGCCAGACAATGACTCCAGGATCTCTTGGATGGTGGGAAGAGGATAGGCATCAGTCTGGGAAACCTTGTTGGTCTTCCTATAGTCCACACAAAATCTAAGACCACCGGTCTTTTTTGGGATGAGGACAACAGGAGCAGCCCAGGGAGAGGATGAACGTTCAATTATATTTTGTGTCAACATATCATTAATGAGTCCTTTTTGGATGATTAGCTTTGCTGGGGACAAACGATATGGCTTCTGCTTGATCGGCATTTCCTGTGTAAGGAATATTTTGTGCTTCAGGAGCCCGGTACGTCCCAGCTTTGAAGTACATACATCAGCGTTATTCTGCAGCTGTTCCAACAGCCTTAACTCCTCTGGCTGTTCCAGCTGAGCTCTTCTCACAGCCTGTAAAAGGAGATCATCAGAAGGATTATCGAGGGTTAGTGGTACCGGAGCAATGGCAGAGAAGACTGCCACATTTGGACCCCAATCATGTAACTTTGTAGCTTCTGACTGGAAGAAATGCTTCTTGCTCGGATTGTATGGAAACCAGTAGCAATTGTGTGCGATATCAATCTGGACACCACTGAAGTACATGAAATCAATTCCCAACACAACAGGAAAAGCAAGGTTCTTGGTTTGTAGGATAACAGAAGGAATCATATAGGAGTGGTTACACAGGTGGAACTCTACCTCAC